>NC_045703.1:10826162-11502412 GCF_009834535.1 Camelus ferus
CACTATCTCCAATGTAGTTTGTTGTTCTTACCAAACGCTAATACTGAACTTTTCTTGGGGTGGAGTCTAAGTAAGTCAGATGATCTTTATCTGATGGATTCCATTTGAAGTTTCCTTATTTTCATTTAGCCATGACATTAAACTCAACTAACATTTCCTGAGGACAAGGCTATGGGGCTCTACCTCGCTGAAAAGAGCTTCCCGTTTCCTTGAAAGACAATCACAATATCTGGATTCAAAGTGCCAACTCCTCTTACCCTTCACTGTTTCCTCCGTCTACTCTTCACCCTATCTTTCTATAATCCTTCTCTGGCTTTTTTTAATTTTAATTGAAGTCTAGTCAGTTTGCAATGTTGTGTCAATTTCTGGTGTGCAGCATCATGTTTCAGTCATACATGTACATACATATATTCCTTTTCATATTCTTTTTCATTATAGGTCACTACAAGATATTGAACATATTTCCCTGTGCTATATGGTAGAAACTTGTTGTTTATCTATTTTATATATAGTAGTTAGTATCTGCACATCTCAAACTCCCAATTTAGCCCTTCCTACCCCCTTTCCTCTCTGGTAACCATGAATTTGTTTTCTATGTCTGTGAGTCTGTTTCTGTTTTGTAAATAAGTTCATTTGTGTCTTTTTTTTTCTTTTCCCAGATTCCACATATGAGCGACCTCATATGGTATTTTTCTTTTTCTTTCTGGCTTACTTTACTTATAATGACTATCTCCAGGTCTATTCATGTTGCTGCAAATGGCATTATTTTATTAGTTTTTATGGCTGAGTAGGATACCATTGTATAAATACAGCATAGCTTCTTTGTCTAGTCCTCTGTCGATGGACATTTAGGTTGCTTCCATGTCTTGGCTATTGTATATAGTGCTGCTATGAACATTGGGGTGCATGTATCTCTTTGAATTAGAATTCCTTCCAGATATATGCCCAGGAGTAAGATTGCTGGTAAGTCTGTCTTTAGTTTTTTAAGGAATTTCCATACTATTTTCCATAGTGGCTGCACCAAACTACATTCCCACAAACAGTGCAGCAGGGTTCCCTTTTCTCCACACCCTCTCCAGCATTTATCCTTTGTAGACTTTTGAATGATGGCCATTTTGACTTGTGTGAGGTGATACCTCATTGTACTTTTGATTTGCATTTCTCTGATAATTAGCAATGTCGAATATTTTTTTCATATGCCTATTGATCTTCATTGGAGAATTGCTTATTTAGGTCTTCTGCCCATTTTTATATTAGGTTTTTTTTTTGTTATTAAGCTGTATGAACTGTTTATATATTCTGGAAAGTAAGCTCTTATCAGTTGCATCATTTGCAAGTATTTTCTTTGGGCTTTTAAAAAAATCCCCCAATCTCCCTTTCCCTGTGTTACTCCGTCTGTGTATGTCTTTAAGTCTTGAGGGTTATCAGCCTTGATGAAAGACCGCAATACAATTTCCTGGACCCCAAGGCTACATGGTTAGAAGCAGGAGGAAGGATGAGTCTTTAAGGACAATTCTATAAAGTTCTTCTCTCTATCTCCTGCCATACAATTTCTGTCTCCATGCTACCCGTTCTGGCTTTGTAAACACTTTCTCCCTTTTCATAGAGTTTATAATTGAAAATCTAACTCTACACTGGGTTTTTGGGGTTTCCTACATTTAACAGCTAGTCTTTTCAATATCTGGAGGACACTTCATGCAGAATTCACTCCTAGGGCTCCATAATGTTGGTTATGACTCCAAGCTCAGCACCTGAATTTGTTTGATAGTTTTTCCTTAACACTATGTCTTCAATATATATTAGAAAATAAGTGAGATCATATTTGAGTGGCTCAGTGCGGCTCCAGGACCCTCAGGTTAGCCTGAGAGAGCTAAACAACACCTTTTACAATTTAGTTAAACTTGTCACATACTATTACAGTATAGTTAAAAAAAAAAAAAGGAAGATATAACCCAATTTTTCTACCTGCTCCATCAGCTGCTTAGATATTCAACCAGATACTATTATAAAACATTATGTCAAATCAATATAAATGCGTCACCAAAATACCTTAAATGTGTATCAGTTGTGAACGGTCAACTTTGATATTTATAAAATAAAAACGCATACCCAGTTCTGCTTATGACTTCAAGCACTTAACTCTCTTGTAGATTTAAGAACTGTGTAGCCAACACAACAGCCCTTACGAGTGACTCAAGACACAGAATTAGCTATCTGTGTTCTTGTGATTAGGGGCAAGTCACTCACTGCACCTGTAATTAACCACCTGCTCACCTAATTACAGAATCACAGATTAGATATTCTGGAAAGCAATTCACTTTCCACATTTCAGATTAAAGACACAGATTTACATAATAGGAGAACATTTATCCCACTAATGGTTTCTAATAAATTCACACTCCATTTGCATTCAAGAGAGTCACATGTGGGACCTGAATTTAAACACGGTGTGCCCAGGATTTCTCTCCGAGTGCTGTGGAAGCTTTAAGAAGCAATGGCACCACCACATAAATCCATTTTGAGGTAATAAGTGTGGAATAATGCATGTATTTTTGACATAGAGAAATCAGATTTAGAGCTTGAAAAGAAGATTGCTCCCTCCTCACCCCCAAAAGACCAGCTTTAAAAAACAAAAAATAAAATGCATTAGTGAGCTCTGGTTGGACCCTTCCAAATACATAATATAATCAAGCACCCAACCATTCATAGTACAAGAAATAAATGGACAAGGACCCCTAAGTGGGGTGGTTAATAAAGAGATTAGCTTCATTCATTCATTCATTCATTCATTCAACAAACACTTAAGGAGCACTTACTCTGTGCTAGGCACTGGTTTAGATATAGCAGTAAATAAAGCAGATACAAATCTCTCCCCTAAGAGAGCTTGCATGGTGGCAGGAACATGTAATAAGCAGGACAAGTAAGAACAATCATACAGTATTTGGATGGTAAACATTAAGGAGAATAAAGGAAGTGCGAGAAAGGAGGCAGGAAGAGTCAGTGTAGGGGCAGGGATGAATACTTCAGGACAGCGGCCAGGGAGTGCCTCCCCAACAAGGTGATGGGTGAGTAAACCAAGTCCCAAGGGCAGCTGGAGGGGAAGCATTCCAGTCCTTGCAAAGGTTATTCCAGAGGCTGCCCGGTGTGCAGAAGGGAAGGGAAGGGGGCCAGAGAGAGGTGGAGGACAAGGAGGAGAGGTAATGAGGGCCGGGGCAGTTCCTGTGGAAACTTGAAGGCAATAGATAGATAGTACCGACATGGGTTCATTCTTCGGAGCTTTAACTGATAGCAGGGGAACGGAAATAAAGTAGGTTGTAAAATCGGAGAAATTGAGAAGTTGACGTATCTGAGCTTTTGACCAAGCCTGAGTACTCCATTTTCAGATGAGGAAATAAAAGCAGACAGCAGTTAGGATTTACCCACATGTAGCTGCTCAGAAGCTCAGCTCTAACTCAATCATGTCCACTGTCTCAAAGTCTCGCAGAGTCTCAGGAAGGAGTCTTACTTCAAGGAGACTGGAGGTTCGGAGATTAGTATTGATGAGTTTAAAATCAGTGACCCTGAGCTGAACAATCACATTAACAAAGCACTGGGGAAAAGAACTCTCTAGCATTATGCTTTTTCTTGTTTTCCAAAGTAGCTTTCCTTAATGCAGTCTAGTCAGTTTACAATGTTGTGTCAATTTCTGGTGCACAGCATAATGTTTCAGTCACATACATACATACGTACGTTCATTTTCACATTCTTTTTCATTATAGGTTACTACAGAATATTGACTATAATTCCACGTGCTGTATACAGTGGGACCTTGTTGTTTATTTTATACCTAGTAGTTAATATCTTCAAATCTCAAACTCCCCTTCCCCCCCCCGCCCCACCCCTGGGTAACCATGAATTTATTTTCTATGTCTGTGAGTCTGTTTCTGTTTTGTAGATAAGTTCATTTATATCTTTTTTTTTTTCTTTTCCAGATTCCACATATGAGTGACCTCATATGGTATTTGTCTTCCTCTTTTCTGGCTTACTTCACTTAGCATGACAATCTCCAGGTCCATCCATCTAGCATTATGCTTTGATCTTGCTTTTGGCAAGTTTTATTTATTTATTGAATGTTTTTAATCAGATCATGTTCTGTGAGGAGGATTTTAAGTGGTTAGATTGATCCATCCTGACATTTTCTCTTTGGGGGTTAATGTAAAGTGCTCTCACAAACGGTTTCCAGGGCACCTCACGGTCTCTGTGATTTGCCTGTGCCAAGGAGTGCATTGGTCTCGTCTGTAGTTAGATGTGAGGGTACGTGCGTTGACACGCAAGGCTTCTCAGGGAGAACTCTTCGGCCATTTGGCTCTGTGTGAGGCTCGAAGCTAATTAAGTTGAGAGCATGAGTTCTTTCCGACGTGGGCATATACCTTGGCCTCATCACAGCTGCAGAATGCATCCCAAACCCCAGCCAGCTGTCTCGAAAATGCGTGCCCTTGCTCAGAAGGACAGGACCACGCAAGCCAAGCATTGTGGATGGGGAAAAAGATGGCTCAGAGCACACTGCCATTCTGATGCTGGGTCGGCAGCATCCTCTTAAAACTCTTGGTGACTGTTGGGGGGACGGTGTGGCTCAAGTGGCAGAGCACGTGCTCAGCATGCACGAGGTCCTGGGTCAATCCCAGGAAGCTCCTCTAAAGAAAGAAACTTAATTACCAGCCCCTTCAAATAAAAACCCCCAAACAAAACAAAAACCTCAGAGTGATTAGTCTTGAGTTAGGGTAAGCTGGTTCCTCCCTAGCTCACGCTCACGACAAAGACGGATGAGCAGCAGTGCTGTTTGTCAGCGTGACTGCCTCCTCTCGACTGGGCGGGGGGGGGGGGCTCTGCTGGGGGTCTCTCTCTCAGTGGGTCTCTCTGTATGGGAGTCTGTACATGCTCTAATCTGGGATGGGATCAAGAGGAAAACTGTAATTTTTTTTTGTTTGTCTTTCCTCTATGCTCACAATTTCCAAGAATGGTTTTATTTAATCTTATTTATGAAGCTCCTGAATTCAGCACATAAGCTTAATGATATAATATTACCGATTAGTATGTTGATAATGAAGCTTGGAGTCTGCCCAAGAGGCTGAAAGGGCAAGGTTGGAGAGATCAGTTTCTAAAATGGTTCAGTGAATCCTCCAGGTCACAGGGCGTGAAGCCACACGTCAGAGAGGCAACACTCACTCCAGTTCTTCTAGTCTGTGTTATGCTGCGAACCAGCTAACTTAGCTCGAAGTAGGGGCATCTCATTCCTATGGGTCTCAGTAGAATAACTGCTTTGGATAAAGTGATCTCCAAATTCCTTCAACACGTGAAATGTTTCTAGCTTGCTCGTGTCTTATTGAGAGTCAAAGTGAAAATACGCATTTGAAGTTAAGACAGACTAGTGGCTATTAACACAGTGGGCACTGGCCCTGGACAGACCTGTGATCTAAGCTTGTCTCCTACTTAGGGCTTATTGAGTGAGTTTTGTGCAACTTACACAATTTTGAAAAATTATCTCCTCATTTGTAAAAACAAGTATCAACAGCTTTGGGGAGGATGAACTTAGGTACCATTCTTCATTCACTGACTGGCATATACAAGTCAAAAAGGGTAGCTTTTATTATCCCTTTTTCCACACATTTCTGGGGATAGTTTATGGATATAAATCATTTCATTATATTAGTAATACACAAATAAAAACAGATTTTCACACAAAATGCAACCTTATCCAATAGTTACATGTCATAATTTGAGGGACAGTGAAGATCCACCCCCAATAAAATCTCTCACCAAACGCAGAACGCCGGAAATTACTGCATCAGCAGTTAATTTTAACACTAAGCGGGCACAGAAGAACCAGTCCTGGTATCAGTAAAGCACACGGCCATTTGCTGCCTGCAAGAACAAGTCCGTGTGGCCCTGACACCAGGCAGGGAGCCCAGCAGGGCGGGGCACTGGTGAGTAGGGACAGCCTGTGGGACCAGGCTGGGCGGGGCAAACAGCTGGGGAAGCCCTGGGCTGCCCGGGGTAACCAGGTACCTGGCACGGGGAGGGGCTGAGATGAACAAGCTTGAAAAGAGTGCTGGACAGCTCCAAAAACACCCGGGCCACCGTCGGCCGACGGAACTTGGCAAGGCCCCCCGCTTTCATAACCACCCGCAGGCACGGCTAGCAGCTGTGTCATGTCGCACCACGTTTCTCAGCACCTCTGAATTTTCAAGTAGACATTCTTGGGCTTAGAGTCAACTCACAAATCAACATCCGCTTGTTCTGAACACAGCCGTGCGCTAGTTAATTGTAAAGTGAAATGTTCTCCTCTGGCGTCTTCTGATGGGCGCAGGGCGATTTTTCTCCCGTGAGCACTGCTCTTCTGGCCACTTCTGCTCTCCTCGGTCACTTGAATCCTGGTGTGAACCTCATCACAGAGCTCCCCCCTTTCGTCTTAATGACACCTTTGCAATGGACTAGTCTTATTCCTCATTATAATTCATTACCTTAGCGTCCTATAAACCTAATCTTATAAATTTCATTAATTTGGGATTCAAGGAAGAAAAAAAAGAGCAACCCCCAGTGAAAAAGAATTCACTGTCTGATAACTCACTTTAACCGCCCAAGGGCCTGACGCTGAGCCAGCCTCCTTTCCTCCAAGAAAAGAACTCAGGATAAAGAATCAAGTCAGTTGTCGATGGATATGTAGAGGTCACAGATCATTAAGGTTAGTTTGAAATCTCACTCCCAGTTTGGCTCATGGATGTTGTGAACTCTTGAACACTGGCTGCCACTGACTGAGTTTGTCAGGAACCCATGGTGACACAGTGACGGCACCACGTTAGGACCATGATGCAGCCATACCTGAGCCCCACACGACTCAGTTAGCAGCTGAATATGCTCAGGTGAACCGAAGACTCTGAAGTAGACACCCACAAGCTGCTGGTAGCTAGTGCCTTCATACTGTGCCTTCCCTGATGCTGGGACAAGACTGCCGAGCAAAGCAAATGTGACAGAGACTGACAGATAGCCTCCAAAAAGCTCCTTTTCCCACCTTCTTGGAAACACAGTACTCTATGCATTCCTGGTTTCTTCCTTTTATTTAGGTATGGTCACTATGTTGTTAAATATTATATTACATTACATTATATTATTTTATACTATGTTATGTTACATTGTTATGTTATGTTATGTTATATTAATAATTCTATTTGTTTGTGTGTTTGTTTCTATTTAGGTCGGATACAGTTTTAGCCAATAAAATGTACCTAGAAGTTATAGGTGCCATTTCCAGGCCTGGGTCCATTAAAACCTCCAGTCCTCACTCTTCTATGCTGTGCTCTATTTTCTGTTGCCTGGAATGGACATGACCTCAAAGCCAGCTCTGCAGATGTGTTGAAGATGGAAACACGTCCTTCAGCTGGGTTGCTGAATGACAGACTGGAGGAAGACCCACCCTGCCAACCCCTTCACCTGCTTCACCTTCGTCTTAACACGAGGAGAAGGAAGACATCAATTGGGTTGGGACCACGGTAAATTAAGGGGCTCTTCCTTACAGCAGCTAGCGTATGGTACCTAATATGCAGAACAGTACAATTTGACAAACTGCTGTTTCAAGCTGCTGATATTTATTCATTTGTGTGCATGTTTGTTTTAATTCACTGTAACTTAAACTGTTCATTTAAACTAGCCAACTAACCAAAGGAAATATATGTGCATAGGTGCCTTTTATCATTGTATAAATTGGTAAAGTCTTTAGCAAAGAATACAATTATTGTCATAACTTATGAGGGAAAGAGTAACATAGTTGAGAGAAAAACCAGTCTGTACAGAGACAAGGGGAAAGGGCTTTGTCTAAATTTATGAACATTTACATGAGAATCCACACGTGACACTCACAGAACGCAGGAGTCATAAGCGACCACACTGGTCATCTATTTTTAATTTCACATCAGAGGCTCAGAAACATCTTACAAAAAGGAAACACTACTGTATTGGTGGATAAGGAGAGGAAAGATATTTTTTATTGGAAAAATATTTTTAAAACAGAAGGAAATTAACAGTGAGGAACTGAAATCTGTTCTTTACTCAGTAAAATCATGGGCCAGATAGAAGATGTCTAGTCATAGGAGATAATGTGTTTACACCACCAGAAAATAAAAGAGCTGAGCATTATTCAAAGTACTCTACACTTAATATTCTCCTCCAGATGTATGTATAAACAAAATAGTCTATTACTTGAAATTTTGGGTTCTAAATATAGTCTGGCTATTAAAGAAAATACAGTTCAAAGAGGAACTAAAATAATCCAAGAAAAAGGTTAAACTCTGAAGAATTCTTCATTTTGAAGATGGAAAAGGACCATCAGTAGAGGATAACCAAAAGGAATAGAACTGTGAAGGGAATATTGAAAAGAAAATGGATTTGTTTATGAAATTCCAAATTTACAGACCTACAGCAGCAGACAAGAAATTCTATATTAAATGAAAGAAAGGAATGACTCTTCAGTATAGTAAGATGTACATTCTGTAGCAAAAAGCAATGTGGTGTTTCATCTGGGCGGACCCCCACAACAAGGAGCACGTATTTGCATTTGTAAGTGATACATTCAGAGAGAGAAACAGATGTCAGGTGTATATTCCTAATTTTTGGAGGTTATCATCATCAAATATCTGATTTTTCCCAGAAATTATTTTATGATACCACTGTTACTTAGAGAATATGGGAGGGGAAAAAAAAAAACAATGTTTGACTCTGTATATTTTCTCTATTCTAATACTTTTTATAGCCACAGTAGTTTGTACCTTATTTACAACTGTACACATATATTCATATATGCACACACACTTGTGTATACACACATGCACGTGCATGTATACACACACAAACGAATAAACATGTATATACACATATGTGTGTATATTCATGCTAACTAAGGCCATATCTGAAACAACTGTTTTTCATTAAAGAATATGCTAGGAAAGAGAGACAGAGTTATTGTTTAATTTTGGTCCCTGTGACTTTCTTCCTTCCTCAGTGAAGACTAAATCAAAGTTATATCCTGGTACATTTCCTTGTATTTCATTTCAATTACACAGGGCATCTCTTGTAGAGGGAACATTTTCTGTTTTATGTTCTCTTTATTGCCACAGACTAACCTGTTATGACTTTACCAAATTCAACTCTTGGCACTTTTTCTTCTTCTCTTAATTGTCCCTGTAGTCTCTTTTCCTGGTTATTATGGACCTTTTTATCCTCAGGCAGATTTTTGATAATCATAAATCAAAAAACATAAGCTGCTGAATTTCTAAGCCAGAGTTGAAATCGATCCTTTGGCATCATTTAGACTCAAGACACTGCAAATTCCTAGTAATTAATATGTTTTAACTTGCTAGATTTTTTTTTTTTGTTCCAGGACAAGAATTTTTTTTTAGATAAAGATCATATAAACTATAAATGCCATGTTATCTGTACTTACAAAATTTATATGCAAAAACGAATTCATGTATAGCCTTTTTCCTTGCTTAACATGATGGTACATTTATTCTGTTGAGTGATCAGAACATTTTTTTTAAAAAGATAACCTATGTCTTCATTGACATTAAATTTGTCAAAACCCATAGAACATACAACATCAAGAGTGAACCCTAATGTAAAGTGTGGACTTTGGTTGATAATAACGTGTTGGTTCATCGATTGTACCAAATAAGCCACACTGATGAGGGATGTTGAGGGTAGGGGAGTATATGTGTGTGCGTAGGGAGGGCTACGTGCAAACCCTTTGCATTTTCTGCTCAATTCTGCTGCGAACCTGAAACTGCTCTACCAAAAAAAATCTATTAATAATTTTTTTAAAATTAGTAGAAAAAAATTAGCTTAAAGAGGACATTTTTATGAACCTTATTGAAATCAATGTCACCAGGCAAAAATCTGAAAATACTTTACGTGAGGAGGCCTGATGTAACGCATCAAAGCCTTTCCACACACAGTGCAGTTGTATTTTGGCTAACTAGTAATACATCTGTCAGGCTACTTCCGGAGGAAACCGGAAGATAAGTCTGTAATGAACAAAAAAGATCGCTTACATAGCATAACCAGTAGGTCCTTCATTTCTTCAGGGAGTAACTCAGGGTTCCTCTTAAATAAAACTCCCAACTGGATTCAAATTTACACCCCTCAGAATATACTGTGAAAACAGACCTTTCCAGAAGACAGAAACCAACACAGTCAACAGGGATTGCTTGTATGCCAAAGGTGCAGTTCCCATTTCTAAGATGTTCATTAAAACACACGTAAACAGCCTTCTCTGACTGAGTGTATTCTGTGGGGATATGATTCTTCAGATTCCTCTGATACCTAGCTTGTATTTCCTTATTGTCCACCTGCTCATGTATGATGAATATTCTTCTCTGATTATTTTAGGCATGTATGTATATATCCCCCTCAAGCACAGAACCCACCTCATTAGGTTCATGAGGGCAGAAGCTGTCTGTTTGATTGCCTTGTATCCTCTTGTCCTTCTCTTTCCAAACTGGCTAGTGTTTACTACTGTACTTTAAAAATGCAATACGAATTATAAACCTCCTAGAAGAAAACATATGCAAAACATTCTGACATAAATCTTAGTAATGTTCTCCTAGGGCAGGCTATGTAGGCAATAGAAATAAAAGCAAAAATAAACAAACGGAACCTAATTAAACTTAGAAGCTTTTGCAGAGTGAGGGAAACTATAAGCAAAACAAAACAACAGCCTATATAGAATGGGAGAAAATATTTGTAAATGATGCAACTGACAAATGTTTAATTTCCAGAATATATAAACAGCTCATACAACTTAACAACAACAAAACAACCCATTTCAAAAATGGGCAAAAGACCTAAACAAGCAATTCTCCAATGAAGATGTACAAATGACCAATAGGCATATGAAAAAAAATACTCTATATCGCTAATTATCAGAGAAATGCAAATCAAAACTACAATGAGGTATCACCAGTCAGAATGGTCATCATTAAAAAGTCCACAAACGATAAATGCTGGACAGGGTGTGGGGAAAAGGGAACCCTCCTACACTGTTTGTGGGAATGTAGTTTGGTGCAGCCATTATGGAAAACAGTATGGAGATTCCTCAAAAAACTAAAGATGGACTTACCATATGATCCAGCAATCCCATTCCTGGGCATATATCCAGAAGGAACTCTAATTTGAAAAGACACAGGCACCCCAATGTTCATAGCAGCACTATATACAATAGCCAAGACATAGAAGCAACCTAAACGTCCATCGACGGTTGACTGGATAAAGAAGTTGTGGTATATTTATACAATGGGATACTACTCAGCCATAAAAATAGTAAAATAATGCCATTTGCAGCAACATGGATGGATCTGGAGATTGCCATTCTAAGTGAAGTAAACCAGAAAGAGAAAGAAAAATACCATGTATCAGTTTTAAGATTTTTATGTAGAATCTTAACAAAGAAAAGACACTAATGAACTCATCTACAAAACAAAACAAGTTGCAGACATAGTAAACAATCTTATGGTTACTGAGGGAAAGGAGGTGGGAAGGGATAAATTTGGGTGTTCTGGATTTGAAAATATTAACTACTACATATAAAAATAGATAACAAAACAAATTTCTTCTGTATAGCACAGGGGACTATATTCAATATCTTATAATAACTTTTAATGAAAAAGAATATGAAAATAAATGTATATATATGTATGACTGGGCCATTGTGCTGTACACCAGAAATTGATACCTTGTAACTGACTATACTTCAATTAAAAAAATAAGTAAAAATAAAAATGCAGTAAGAATCACATGTGAGACAAGACACATGAAGGGCCAGGCTGGTTACAGGGAAGTAAGAGGCATGGTCCTCAGTCACAAGGGTGTCCTCACAACTCAATTGGCAAAGACAGACTCAGAAAGCTGTCTGCCAACAATGAAGCATTCGATGACCAGAATAAATAACCCGTCCTCTAAGTGACGCAGGACTTCACGGTGATGCAGAGAAGCTTTCAGGAGAAAGGAGGACTTGCTCCGAGCCTTCAGTGAAAAATAAGCATTGACCATGTGGACAAGAGTAGAGAGCATATTTCATGACAGCAAAGGAAGGGTGATGGGGGTGGATGGTCTGCAGGGAGAAGGTTTATTAAAAGCATATGCGTGAATGATAATTTTCAAATAGTCCCATTTAAATCCTTGTGCTTTACGTGCAAAGACACCTATGGACACTGTACTTGTTGCTCTTACACACCATGGACATGTATTCAAACTTATAGCTATCTTCTCAATACCATTTGGTGCTAGGCAGAATGAGAATGCTCAGTGTCGTCTCTCTACTCTGTTTTAAAGATAATTTTCAATATTAAGTTTCAGTACTCTACTGTTTGACCTTCACGATAATGCCACGATTTCTAATTAAATGTCTTATACTGAAAGGCCATTGAGTTAAACACTCTTCTTTTTTTTTTTTTTTCCTAATTTTGAGCTCATTTATATTCAATTGTAACCTTGAAATAATGAATGGCTGTCTTCCAACACTTGAAATTCATAGCTTCTTTTCAGAATATCATTCTGTCTTAATGGTTTCTTAATTCTCATCTGGAGAATTTCACAAAAATATAATTAAAAATTGAAGGAAAATTAGCAAAAAAAAATCTGTTTTATATCATTTGATATTGAACAAAGAATAAACACATGTTCAGAAACAGACTGAGAGGGGTCTCTAATAGGATTTCCTTAGTGGAAGAACTACTAAAGGATGCATTTCAAGCAGAAGACAACTGATACAACAAGGAGTGAAGGAAATGATGGGGAAAGAATTTGTTAATCATATGCAGGCAACATTTAACAAGCACAGACTTTTAAAACAAAACTGACTGTGACTAAATTTGGGAAGTATAAACACAAAGTAGATATAAAAGTCTGGGAAAAATAATGAATAGGTCAGGAGGACATAGCAGGAGTTAAAGGGTAATACATCCTTGTCTTGTTAAGGAAGAGGGCTGAGATACTGATCCACATCAGGCTCTGTTAAATCAAGTTTATAATTTAAACATAATGGACAACTGTTGAAAGAATTGAAACAGAATGGATAACTTCTAGAACCAGAGAAGGGGAATAAAGGGGGAGTCAGAAAGCCTCAAATCATCTAGATGTACAGCAATAAGAAACATGGAATTATGATGAATGTGAAATTGGGACAGGAAGGCCTCCTAAAACCAGAGAAACTAAGTTCCTTGAAGACAGTCTGAAAATAACCAATTTAAACAGCATCAAACTTTACACACTGAAAAAAGGTACGAGGAGAAGGTAGCACCACTCCATTTACATTTTTATTATGTGGCTTGTTGAGAAAGACTAAAAATAGATTGCTAGGCTCCAAGTCTGGATCAATGATTCCTTGGAGGTTTGTTTTTTTTTTTTTTTTCCTTTTTTCCTCTGGGGAAGGGGTGGTTTATATCTGCCATGTGATTTGCCAAATAGCAGAAAAAGACTTCAGAAGACATTCTATGATTACAGTTACTACCTATTAAAGGCAAAGAAGGAACGCTTTAAATTATCAGTATTGTTCCTGCAGAATAAAGAATTGTCTTCAAGTCCTGGGCTACAGGATCCCCGAACAGCCCTCTTCATTTAAACAGAGGCTTTAAATTTTAATAAATGACTCTAAGCTGTGGATTTTGTCATTCTGGCTTTGGGGAATTAACGTCTTTAAGTAAAATTGATGTGGCAAAGATACCGAAATGCATTTGACTTTCAAATGAAGGGATAGCCCTGAGATACGTCTTCTTATGAACAGACACGTGACGTGAGTATAAATAGACGTGTCTTAAATACTGAAAGCAAGCGTACCCAGGTCACAGCCGGCTTGCACTTTCTATAGATTGGGGACCTCCTATCTACAATTTCTTGCTGGAAATAGAATAACTGGATTGTTTAACACGGAGAATCCGTCCAGATGTGAACACATTAACATTTGATTTCCTTTATAGGGAGACAGCTCTTGTATCTTGTTAGGGGGTGGGTGAAGGAGACGGTCAAAGGAATCAGTGTCCAAATGCGCCAGAAGAAGCGCTATTACCTTGGCTGTAACTTTGCCCTGAGGGTCCTTGCGCACACAATTCCGGGGCACTTGAGCACTCACGGAGCAAAACTTTCAAACTTAGAAGTGTGTGTGTGTGTATAATTGAATACTACTCAGCTATAGAAAAGAATAATGCCATTTTCAACAAAATGGATGGAACTACAGACTATCATTCTAAGTGAAATAAACCAGAAAGGGAAAGAAAAACACCATATGATATCACTTATATACGGAATAAAAAAAGACACAAATGAATGTATTTACAAAACAGAATTAGACTCACAGACATAGAAAACAAACTTATGGGCAGGGGTAGGGTAAAAAAAAGAGAAAGCTTATGGTTACTAGGGGGGGAATATGAGTGGGAAGAGATAAATGGGGAGTTCAAGGCTTGCAGATACTAACTACTATATATAAAATAGCAAGTTTCTGCTGTATAACATGGGGAATTGTATTCAATGTCTTGTAGTAACCTATAATGAAAAAGAACATGAAAAGGAATGTATGTGTGTACATGTGTGACTGAAACACGACGCTGTGCACCAGAAATCGACACAACATCGTCAACTGACTGCACTTCAACCAAAAAAATAAAATAAAATAAAATAAAAAAAGAAAGGGTTGAAGTGGCTGACTTCATGTGTTTGAAGATACTGGGGGAAATTTTCTAATGTAGCAGACTCAACTTGTGTTCGAGAATGAGAAACCAGGGAACCACACATAGGTTACATGAATTTGCAACAGCAGTCATTTCTTTTAGGATAAGAAAGAAAATTAAAATTATGGGAGTCTCCATTTCGGTGTAGAATCCGTAGTTAATTTCCAAAAGAAATACATTATGCGTATTTTTTTTAAATGTCAGTATTTTTAAAGCGAGGTGGTCTATCAAGACTTGAAAATGATGATGAAAGTAGTAATTACCATTTGTGGAACAAAAAGCACAAAGCAAAATTTCATGGCAGATTTCAAAAATGCCTGATATTAAGGCTTCAAACCTCAAAAAACAATTTTGTGTAGTTTATGGGTCAGACTGACCTGCACAGCATCAATTTTAACAGGAATCAGAGATCAGAAATAGACTTAGAAAGAGACAGAACACAGCTTGGGAATATGGTCCTCGTACTAAATAAACATTACAGAGAGTTGAAACTATCATGTACAAAAGAACACAAAGCAGAGTCCTGTGCAATGCTGCATGGTTGGGGTCAGTGGTGATGACTCCAGATTTTATAAAAAAGATGACTGAACCCTAGAAGCTTATTTCTAGGCAAGCTCTCAATCAAATGAAAATGCAAAAGGAAGAGATCTTTGAATGGATGACAGATCATGTAAGGCCCCTGACAAACTCTCCAGTTTCTCCTTGATGCCAAGTAGTGCAGTCCTGAGAAAGGCCCACGAGGCGCTCTCTACTTTGCATCTTGTTGTCCCCATCTCTTAAGTCTCTGTCCCTCCTCTCTGGTCTTTCCTGGCTGCCCTTCTGCCCCACAGATGTGTTCTAACTCCACGCCTTTGCAGTCCATCATCCCACAGCTCTCTTCCCCAAATATCTACACGGCTCACTCCTTCACACCCATGAGGTCTAGACTCCAATGGCACCTCCTCAGGGGTCCCTTTCCTGGGCACTCTATGCAAAATTGTCTTTTTCTCATTCCCCGTTATTAATCTCCTTCTCCCCGTTTTATCATTCTTCACAGCATCTGTCACACAGCATGTGTAGCATATGACATGATTTGCTTATTTTATTTCTTGTCCGCCACCATCCACTGGAGTATAACTTCCAGATGTGTATCTATTTAGTTTACTGTTCCCAGACATCGGAACAGTACCACACACATAGTAGATGTTTGACATATTTTTGCTGAATGAACATTGAACACTCTGTGAGAATATTATTAGAGGATTTTCAGAGGCAGGAAGTGAGTTTTCCGGAATAGGCAGATGAATAGTGACTTAAATTGTACTTACATAAAACAAGACTTTCTAATTCTACTTTATTATTTAATCCCATATGTGTGTTTGTGTGTGTGTGTGTGTGTGTGTATGTGTATAACCTTTACTCTCTGAATGTATACAAATACAAATGGTAGTTAATTTTTAATTTCCCAGCCTAGTGATGTTAGTCTATGTTCTGAAAATTTATTTATTTCTATGTGGACCACAATAGCTCCTCAATAAGAAATCTAGAATAATTAAGATTGGCATGACCAACTATTTTTGTCTGAAAATCAATACGGCAGAACCAAGCTGGTTTCAAACTGTTTTTTTGTTTGCCAAAACATTGCCATGGCAAAAATAGGTTAGTGACTTCAAATGTAAAAACTCAAGCCATATAACAAGTCCTTTAAACCTTAAAACATTGCTTTGCCACCACATAGACTTGATTTTAGTAGATAGCTTGAGTATTTTATAACAAAATGAAAAAATAATGACTTTTCCTGGAAAAATGGTTCCAAGACAACATCTCTCCTTCTTTTTAACTGACCTGCAGACTTCTGTGAAACTCATAGACGTCATACCCTACATTTTGTAGAAAAGCAGAAAAATAAACCTAAAGATTGCAAATGAAATTTAAATGGATGTAAAAAGATAACAACATACACTTATAGAAGCAAATTCATATTGAAATGGGTTTTTCTATTTTGCAGTAAAAATATAGACTTTTCTTTTTTTCTGTATCCAAGGGAAGTAAAGACATTATTCAGCTCAAGCAGCTATTCCTTCTACTGAGTCACACAAGTAGCATCACCAATCTACTGTTTGCTAAGCAGTCATCTTTATTCCCTGTGTGTTAAAGGTCTAGCCGAACTTCAAGGGAAACTCTGATCTTCCACGTAACCATTATTATTTCTTTTTGAAAGCAAGAGGGTATTAGAGAAAAGTAGAGGCAAACTGTATTGCACCTCCCCACCCTCAGCCTCCTGTCTCCCAGCCCTAATTCTTGTTAAGGTGCACAGGATTGTTAACCTACATTGTTTTTATCCAGGTCCTCATACCAATCTGGTGGCACAGGTATCATTAGTGTCCACCCTTTAAAGGTATAGAAATTAAGGCTCAGGTGGAGGGACTATCCAGCTCCAGTCAGGCAGGATTTGGATCCAGGTCTTCTAGCTTCAGAACCCATGGCGTTCCCACTCTGTAACAGTGGTCCGTGGTCCTTGTCGACGATACACAGTGTTTCTTAAACTTGAAGCAACATCAGAATCACCTGAAGGGCTGGCTAAAGCACAGACAGCTGGGCCCCATGGCCAGAGTTTCTGATTGAGAAGGTCTAGGATGGGGCCCAAGAATATGCACCCCTAACATGTTCCCAGGTGATGCTGATGTGCTGGTCCAGGGACCGCACTTTGAGAAGCACTGTGATATATACAAACACGTACCCTCCAACCTTTGACAAAAGGATTCAGAACTCACATTCCCATCCCACAAACCTAATCCACGTGCCGTCTTTTCCATCCCGCTTCATGGCAACTCCAATCCTCCAGGAGCTCAGACCAAAGCCTTTGAAGTCATACTTGAACCCCCTATAGATGGCACAATGTAAATCCAACTTTTCACACTACGTGGCTGGAGTCTGACTGCTTCTTACTGCCTCTCCTGGTACCATCCTGACAGAGACACCATCATCTCTCACCCAGATCATTGCAGTAGACTCACATCTGATCCCCCTGCCTGTAGTTTGCTGACACCAGAGGAGCTACAGCAAGATACATTTAACGTGTAACTTTACATCACTCTTCTGCTCAAAACCTGGACGTGACTCATTTCCTCAGCGCCAGCTTCCAAGTGCTCGTAGTGAATGGCCTGTGAGACCCTCTAACACGCAGCTTTCGGAGCTCTCCAAGCTCACCGTCCACTAAGTCTCCTCCCTCAATGCCGTTGACCCCAGTCGTCCCCTCTGGCTGCAATGCTCTTTCTCCTGGTGGTCACATGAATACATTTTCCCATTTTTTGTCTTTGCTCCAATCTCCCATCTCCATGACAGCTACGCTGACCCCACCCCACTACAATCCCCACCCATATCCCCTTGTTTTATGTTTTATTTTTTCATAGCATCTTCTGCCATATAATTTGCTTCTGTATGATGTCTCTTGCTTGTTGTCTGTCTACCCATGTTAGATGCTCTGAGACGACCAGCAACCTTCGTCTGTTTTGCTCACCTCTGTGTTCCAAATCCCTGCTGGCGCCTCACACACAGCAGGCACCAATAAATATTTGTTGAATGAATAAAAGAATAATTATTCCTATTTGCCTAACAGTTCATCATACTGACAAATTCCACGCTAATGATCTTCTCTGGTATCAGCCAGCCATCGATAATCTCTCTGAAATACCGTTTAGCTCAGCTAGACACAGAAAATAAAATTATTGATAATTTCCGATTTCCATGTAAAATCAGAAATTTTCAATGACAGTGATAAACTGGAAAAAGGGCATTCATATAGTGGCATATGGACTCAAAAAACTATTAACAACAAATGTCAGCTTTGAGAAATTTGTAATCTAAAGACTGGGATATGTCCATTACAATTGCAGCTCTAATTCTTTTTAGGTAGAATAAAATATGAACAAATTATAGATTAACTCACATTCTTCTAGGGCATATTTATCATACACTCTTCTTTCAAGGGAAAAACAATATTTAAATATTGTCACCCAAAAGCAATTTTATTATATGTAGACCAGATATCAATTTGGTTATTAATTATTAAATAATCACTTTCAAAACTTTATATGATAATATAGTCCTATTTAAAATAAGTATATGTACTTACTAAGACATGAAGGCATATATATATATATATTTTTTTTTTTTTAATAAAGAAGTGGCTTACTTATGGGTTTCTGGTACCAGTCGGATACTGGGGACATCTGGGACGGGGGTCTGCCTCCCTCAGTATCTAATCCAACCTCCAGTCTAGTGTCACACCTTCTACTGCAGAGGCTGGAAATGGGGACTGTACCACGTTCCAGAGGCCTTTGCAGCTGAGGGTCTGAATGACACTTAGGTTTCATCAATAACATGCACTCCTGTGAGTCCTGAATTTAGAACCGAGGTGCATGAAAAAGAGCAGCAGGAGCCAGGCATCCATCCCGTGGTGCAGACTGGTGCCTGTGACTTTCTCTCATGCAGGCAGCTCCTCGATTATAGCAGGAGTGTCACTTACCAGGTGGCCGGCTAAGTTCTATGTTGAGGCTTTGCGAGTCCCTTCTAGAAACTCAGCCCAGTGGATTCAGCAAGCCATTTCATATCACAGATTAACCTCGATAAAGTGAAATGTTTCTTGGCAGTTTGTCTCTGACAGGAACAGAACCCCGTCTCTGGTCCCCAGTCATCAATGCAGGAGTGAGAAGAAGCTTCTGATTTCCAAAGGGGTGAAATATATCAGGATTGTGCCATATCTGGAAGGATCCCAATGCTCACTGAGTTCCTCCATCTCAACTTACAGGTAGAGGAAGTGGGAGCCAATTACTTTCTCAATTTGATTGGTGACAGAGCCAAAGCTGGACTTCAGGTGCCCCTGACAACCTGTTCAAAGCAATTCTTGCTACAATCACATAGACTTGGTCCTTAACGTATTCATTACATGGTTACTTCTGTGGCTTTGTAAAATGCACACATTGGTAGAAGAGTCAGAAAAACAGGAAAGGAAAACTTGTATGTTGCAATCAGACACCACCACTATCTTCACATATTTGAAGACAGACATTCTAGAAAGGAATGGTACAGCCACGCATTATAGGTATCAAGCAATCCCTAAAACAGGCAACAGTGAAGTCAAAGTATGCTCTCTGGAGACCACTGAATAATAAGCTCCTGAACTTAATTTTAATCTAATTCAAGACAACACATCACATTCAGATACAAGAAGATAAGACAATAGTTAGAGGGCACTGAAAATTTGTCTTGGGTTTGGTGCCTGCTGCCTTAAAGCTCAAGAAAATAAAAATTAAAAGCAAGTTGTCCTTGTAGTAACCTATAATGAAAAAGAATATGAAAACAAATATATGTATACATATGCATGACTGAAACACTATGCCATGCACCAGAAATTGACACATTGTAACTGACTATACTTCAATAAAAAAAAGTCGTCCTTGATTCACCACTCTTATTCCTGAACTTGTTGAGATAATTAAACTTTAATGTTTACTCCTGAAGTATCACGTAGTGCCTGTGAGAGTTGGGCTTAGTGTAATATGGCTGTGATATTACTTCTCAGAGGATGATGATTCAGATGACACAAGGATGTCTTTTTCTCTTCCTGCTTTTTAAAGAGAGAAGAAAAAAAAATCAATGTATGACTGAAGGCCTGAGAACCACAAAAATCTCAGGAATGTGTGCTCTGGTGGAATAACATAATTTATAATTTATCAGGAGAGTATACACTTCAACAGTAGTAGAGAATCTAAATTAACGGAATTCTATGCAGCCTACCAACAGATATATGTTGTACAAATATATCTATTGACATGGAACTATATTAATGATACAATAAATGAAAAAGCAGGGCATAAACCAGTATATAAAGCATCAGCCCATTGTTTTAAAACTATATTCCCCTATATGCATAGCCAGGTCCACATTAACATCCTGGCTAAATTAAAAAGTTTAGGAATCCTAACGTACCTGGTAGGATTACAGATACTTTTTTGGTCTATATTTTTTTGCAGACAATGGATATTGCTTTTGTAGCAAGAAAAACAAAGTTGGAGGCAGAGGAAATATCCCGAGGGCTTTGACTTTCGGAGTCGGCACAGCTCAACTGGAGGGAAGGGGTAGCCAGCAAGCCGCCCACCAGCTGAGGTCCAGCCCTGCGAGGCTAAGAGCCCCCTGCAGGCACTAACGAAGCCCGCGCATCAGCCAGGCACAGCAGTGCCGCCGGCACTCGCGCTGTCGAGTTGTGTTCTCAGAGCTCTGCCCCAGGGGATGAGCCACTTGCCCAAGGACAGTCTGTTTGTTAATGAAAGTCGTCTTCTGAAAACCAGACACCTTTATCTCACTCTAGCAATGCTACCCTTAAAGAAGGCACAGCTGTTGCCTAATACTGCAGCTTTCAGAAACTCCACCTTCCTCATACCACCCGGGGCAAGAGGATGCCTTCAGTTTTCACTTTAATCAGTGGAAAGAAGCACCCACTACCCTGCCTTTTTTTTTTTCTTATTTCTCCTACAGCTTACATGGGTCTCATCAATGAAAACACTCAGCCCCGCCCAGTCCGGCTCTTTCTGTCCGACCGTCCATCAGGACCTACATTTATTCCACACACCACACGCACCTGAAGTCTCTCTCTTTAATTAAGTTTGGGAGTCTATCTGTTGTCTGTCTGTCTGTCTGTCTATCTATCTATTTATCTATCTCTGTTTCTCTGGAGAACTTGACTGACACAGCCACACCCACTTGGACCTGGATGTAATAAGAGTTGGGTAATACTCAAAGATTTCGGAGCCCAGCAAAGGAGGGGGAAACCTTGGTATTGTCTTGAATTATTCCATCACTTTTCAAGCCTCAGCTTTCCTATCTGTAAAATGGGGACAACAACCCTCACCTATGAGCTGTTGTAAGGATTAAAAGCAAAGCACTTAGGACAGCACCTGGGGCAGGGTGAGTGCTCAGGGAGTCCTGGCTTAAAAACAAACAAAAACTATAAAGCCATGTGGAGATGTTACTGGGAAGCTCCATTGTTTTCCTCCCAAGGTGTCATTGTTTGGCCCCATCCTAGGCCCCAGAAATTCAGCAGGGCTCATGTGCTAGTATTACACTGGGAACACAAGCAATCACACGATGCAAGTCTCCATTTTAAGATGTACTTGGAAGAGAGCCTCCCTGTTCTACAAACTCCAACACCCAGGCTGAGTCAGGTGACATGATTAACGTCTGTCTAAATCAGACCTAAAGTAATACTCATTCAATTACTTGCTGCTGCAAAACACTATTAGGGGAAGTCATAAAATAAAAATGATGCCCACTGCAGCTCCCAAAAAGACTTTGAATAAATCACTTCCCAGAGGCAAAATCAGTGATGAACAGCCTCCCTCATGGAAGTTTCTCCTCCCATTTTCAGGCCAGGAAACGTCACAACAAATAATATAAATTTCAGAACTTAGGTAAAACGTTAACTTCTTTAGTCATTTTTGCATAAATATTTACCATCTATTGAAGTGAACATTTGCTTTCTCACTTAATTTACTCAGAATTATAAAGGAACTGGGCTTATGCATTCTATGGTGGTTACTAATTATAACTTTATTTTAGTTGAGTATCTTTTAGAACTTGAATTTCCACTAATTTGTAAAATCACATAAGAATTAGAAAAATACTTCTCTGGGGAGTAGGTGGAGAGGGGGGTGCATGTATGTGTATAAACATGTGCATAATATACATAATGGACACATAGAGATGGGCATAGAGATATGTATATTTATAAGAAGGAGAATATTTTCCGGTATTATTATGATGGAAACGTGGAACAGACTTAAATTGCCTCTGACACTCTCATCTCTGTAGTACTAGAGTTCTAGAAAGCTTTAGCCAGAGACTACACTTCTCAGCCTTTATTGCCACCTGGTGGGACACGTGATTTTGACAAAGTGTTGGTCAGTGGTCAGTGGGTCAGTGGGATGTGAGTGGAAGCAAAGTGAACAATCACCATCCACATTCCATGAAGGAAAGCGTTCGCCCTCCACTTTTCTTTCCCCATTCTGCTGGCTGCGGGAGGGTTCCATGGAACGTCTGCCTCTGATCCCGAGACAGAAGCCACGCAGAGGACAACAATGCAGTAGCACCAGCCCCGGAGGAGCAGTTCCTCAGGTGGGCTTGTGGGCTGAGGCAGCTGCCCTCTCTAGTCTGCCTGCCTACCCGCGGACTGTTAGGAAGAGACAAGGTAACTTCTTCCCTGTTTGAACTCCTGCATTTTGGGGGTCTGTTTGCTATGGGGGGTGGTTACTCTACTCCCTAAATATCACAGAGCCCATTTGTAATCAGGAGGCGCTGGCGCCCAGATGATTAGATCATTCCTGCCTGTGAGAGGAGTCCAGACCAACGGAACCAACTAGATTACGTCCCGTCCACCGAAAGTGACCCCTTCCCCAACACACACCCAGTGTGCTACCCAACTGGAAGGTAATTCTTTCATGCTTTCTCTCCAAAGCATCACAGACAGGTTTTGAACCTGACGGTTCACAGGGAATCAAGTGTTTTGCTGCTTCTCCTGTTCATACGACTGCAGTAAAATGAAATTTTCATTAAAATATTTCATTGCCTCAATTGCAACTATCGTGGTTCCAGGTCACAGAAAACTCAACCCAAACTGAGTAAACAATTAGATAAACATGCTGAGTTATTTAGCCGAAGAATCCAGAGCTAGTGGGAAGTTCAGGTGTGGCCTGAGTCAGATGCTCCACGATGCCACCAAAGGTACACTTACGTTTCCCCTTTTCTCCGTGCTGTTTCCCTGCATGACAGTTTTATCCTAATGCCATCTCCCCAAGGTCACAAGATGGTTGTAGGCAGCAACCGGGGCTCCATAGTCTCTTATTTAGGCCACAAAAAGGGGGAGGTGTTGTTCCAGAGAAAGCCATGAGATGTGGTTCTCCTAGACAGCCTTAGGTCATGTGCCAAGCCCCAGCCAACTAGGTGGCCATGATTTAGACCCGTCAACACATTCTGTTGCTTTGGTTAGGAATTAGGTGAAACTTACACAAAACCCATGGCTTTATATGGAGGACTGAGTGGTTTTGCTAAGGGCAGTGGAGACAGTCTTCCCAGAAGAAATGGGGAAACACATTGGGCAACAGAACGGCACTTCATATACTTCGACCCCAGTTTCTCTGGAAGGACCCTAAGTGATTCTAACGTGCTTGCATGAGCTATGATTCTAGTAACGGGGAGCATCCTGTTTGCTGAAAAAAGAGAGCATCTTTATACAACAATATTATTTCATTAAAAACTAAATCCTCAGCAAGAAACCAAATCCATGTGATATTTGAAGGATGATAAAAACATAATCTATTTTCAAGAAAATTTTCCTGCCTGCGTTCTGTGTTTGTGAAGTTGAATGCTCCCACAAACGGAAAGTCTCATCATGCGTGTTCCGTTAAGAAGCTGGAGAACAAGATTTCAAAATGTTCACAGTATGTAAACTGAAGATAACCCGTCTCAACACTAGGGAGGCCGTAAATTTTCCTGCTTTCTTTATACACCCCTGGTACTATCAACCGCCTGTAAATTCTGTACTAAATGTTTATACCTTGCCACTTTTGATGGGCTTTGTATTATTATACAAAATAAATGGGGTTTAAAAATTATTGCTACTTTAAAAAATAACGGCTTATCTTCTACCACTTTAATCAGAAAAAGGAGAAAGATAAGGAGGAAACATGTTTCAAGAGAAATGCTAAGACTTGATTACATACTTGTTATCAAAATAAATTCTACAATCAATGAGATTTCATCAACACAAGATATTTAAAACTTCTTGATATACAGTACATTGTTTTTCTATAGCCATTTCCTATCTAAATTAAAATGACTTTTTCCCCCCATTTTCAGCACAGAATAATAACCAGGCAATTGTAAATTGCTCACTATTGGTAGGGATGTTATGTCCAAAATATGGCTTTATTCCGTCTTTAACTCAAGACACAGAATACTTTAATCTCATTGTTAAGCATGAGAGCTATTCCAGAGTTAATATCCCAGCCTACAAATGCAGCAATTCCTCATACAATTTACAAACAAGAAGGCAGTCATAGTATCACTGTGCTATTTCCATTTTGAAAGCACTATGGCTGTTAGTTATAAACAACAGTTAGCTCAACAACAGTTATTGGCGTGACGCCTTAAAACTGCAGAAATCTCTCTTAATACGGCTTGCACTTGGACTTGGCCTTAGACACTGTACAGCCCAGCAAAGAGTAGTTAATCTTACCCCCTCCCCGCCCCCAGGGGGATCACCAGAACAGGGCTCTGATCAGTTACTGAGCCACCTCCCCCAGTACAGGGGGTTGAGCAGGCGCTCTGCCACCAGACAACCTGAGATGGGGCTCAGTTCTTCCCTTGCTGGTTGGACAGGGCCCCAGACCCCCATAAGGCTCCATTTTCCCTTCTATTAAATAAGGCTAATGATACCTGCCTCACAGATTGAGAATTAAATAAGGTAACGTATGGGAAGCTCAGAAGCATGCTTTCTGGCGATCAGTATTACCCATTATTATTACTATTTTATTGTTTACTTGTATTGAGTTACATGAACACTAGCTGAATCACGTTGATCTACAAAGGAAAGTGAGGGTCTGGAATGAGTGAGGCTGGGACACAGTACTCATTTCATTCGCACCTCTCACCAGCCCTTGGCCACTGATTTTGGAAGCATATCCAAATGGTAGGCCCCAGTCAAAGGACTTCTACATCCCTCTTCAAAGTACAAAAGACACTTCTCCTTTTTCCGCATTTATTTCATTAATGAGATATAATTACAGAAAAAAACCAACCTTGGCTAAACTATGTCATCAAACTGGCTCTTCTATAAACTAAGAGGAATATAATCCCAGAATCTCTCTCATAGGCCACTAGAGTGGCTAGTTTTTATTAAAACATAGATTGGATAATGTCACCGTTTAATGCATGCACTCAGAACAAAACCCCAGCTCTTGGACATGGCTGAAGACACACAGCCTTGCAGCTCTGTGTGCCCAGCACACTCCCTGTTGCTCCGTACCGACCAACAGCGCCCCCTCCCGCCACCTCTGCTCTTCACTGAGTTTCCCTGCTCAGAATATAAAGGATGTCATTACCCTCCAGATGCGGCCAAACCTCCCCAGGGTGACTCTTCTCTGTCCCCAGACCTCAGTTTCACTTTACTTTCTCCAAAAGGCCTTCTTGGATTTCCCCAAGCCAAATTTTGACCTCCACTCCATTCTCCTCTCTCCTAGTATCTTGTCTTTACCATCCCTGCCCTTATCACAAGTTGGCATCACACACACACACACACACACACACACACACACAATTAGGTATTGAGGACGTGTCTTTCTCATTTTTACATTGTACCCTCCCAAGGTTAGTTATTTCACATATGATATTTGATCTTCATTCTCCCCCAAATCCACTGCATTTCTAATCCTCATTTCACAGATGAGATTTAAGAAAATACAAGAAGCTCCCCAGTTACAAGTGAAGCTGATTTTAGAACTCAAGTTCATTTGATTCCCTGTCCCACACAAGTATGTTAACATCTGATCAGACAGCAGCCTGGGTACACACTCAGATCACCTGTACCCACTGTACTCTATCTCAAGGCTGTGGGCATTGCAATGCTAAGAAATCTCTTGGCCAAGTTTAGCATTTACGGTCCCTCCTAAGAGGAACCCTAATAGCCTCTGTGATCTGGAGCTGAAATTCCTAATGATTTCCACTGACTTACTCCTTGGTCCACACGGTCAAGAAGGTGCCTTCTTCATTGGCCATCACTTTTTAGTTCAGTGCTGTTTTGGTTTTTTTTTTTTATTTAGTGTATTTTGTGACTGCTAGTAACCCACACACTCTTGGTTGACTTCTCACAATGATAAAGCTCCAATCTGAGAAGGGCATAAATAAGAAACAAAACTCTCTTGTTCCTAGAACCCTGGCTAATGCTTGGTACATATGAGACACAATAAATGTCTGTTAAATAAAGAATTTTCATGGGTTATAATGTAATTTAATGTGATAAATTAAAATAATGTACGTTTGAAAGTGATCCTTTATAATGTACGTTTGAAAGTGATCTTTATATATACTTTCAGGATAATTAAAAAAGAAACATTAATTTTAGAAAACCTGGATTTTAAAAACTCTTGCTCATCTACCTAAGCAGAAATGTATTCAAGGTTTTTGCGATTTAAAAAAGCCTAATTAATAAGGAAGCACGCTTAAACATACCATGTAATTTTCTTGCAGAAGGTTAACAAAGATTAGTCACAGTCTACTGTTTTGTTATTTAAAAAGAACATCACAGATTTATTTAGATAGTCTTTGATGAAGATAATTATTGAACAGGCTTGCATATAATAGTAACATAAAGGTCCTCGATGAAGTAATACACGAGGTTTGAGAGACTGGAGAATTGGGCCAGATTTACATTTGAGTGAGCTAATGCGATTGGATCAAAGCTGCTTCCATTCTGGTTTTCTCTGACGGGAAGGATTTCATGTTGGCCACGTGCAGGGTCCACATTTGCACTGTCAGCTGCCCTAGGGGAGGCTTTACGCACGTTTCAGTCCTGGTCTGATTTCCTTCAGCTGTTTAGCCACTCCCTTTGTCTCTTTCATGGCTGCTGGCACATGGGTCACTTTTGCACCACCACACGGTACAGGTGGGATCGAATCACTCACAATGAATGTTTTCCCAGAAGCACAATCCTTTACAACAGAAGTTCCTTGAGGAAAAGTGCCTTTATCGAACACTACTAAAGCCTTTGGAAAACTGCTGAATCCACTGAATTCTCCTGGTGAACGAGTGGCTCTGACCAGTGATGACGACTGAAATACACTGGCTGAGGAACAAAAGCTTTTCCTTACTTGGATACTCTTTGAAAGGTGATTTATTTTCTCTTGGGAAAAATGCATTTTCTCGCATTTTCAGTCGGGACAGGAAAAATACCAGTAAAAGTAACAGGTGGCAGAAGTGTGACTTCAACCTCAGCCCGAAGGGCTATGCACGCCGCCATTCGTTAAATGCAATTTACACCTCTTCAGAACCCTCTACCTGAACATGCATGGCTAGACAGGCACACCTTACTCAGTCAGGTAATAGTGACAGTGGCAAAATCATGCAAAAAAAAAAAGGTAAAAATGCAAAACATAAACTGTTGACCAATGTAAAAAAAGGAACAAAATCATTACCAAATCTGATCATTGTTATAAAATAATGCCCTAAGGTTATTATTATTTGTGACACAATATTTAGCTTTTACAGATGTGCTTGGTTCGGATAGCCTAGTTAAAAATTTTTTTGGAAGCCTACTTCTTAATGGGATCATGGTAATCTGTTTTTATTTTTTTAAGTATGACAATTTCTATGTTCTCTAGCTGAAGATTTCTTCATCCTGTATTTACTAATCAATTTTATAGTATTTTTAGCAACCAGGAAAAAATAAGCTTTGTAGTCAAGGGAAACACGTATAGGAAGTAACATGATTTTCTGCAAACTGATCTGCAGCGTTGCAAGGAGAACGCGGGCATGGTGAGAGGCTGACGGGTGAGAAAGTCAGGCAGATTATATCAGCAGTTGTGGTGCGGAACACGCGTGCAGATCTGAGCATCAGATGAGACGCTTCCTGTAATCCAGAACTGGCGGTGCACAAATTATATCCACTGCATACCCATTCCCATATCACTTACCACTGCTATCACTATCAACTAGCTTCCTACTTCACTTTAAGAATCAATTCTTAAGTCATTTGATATAATCTAGAGCATTAGAGCAAGTTCACTCTCCAAATGTGATCAAAACCACAGAAAATTCATGTGGATTGTGATATTTGGCCTCTCCCAGTAAGAAGATATTTTAAAAGAAAGATATCTTACAGATAAAAATGGATGGATAATGAAACAGAAAATGTGTGTGTGTGTATATATATATATATAAGATTGAACTTCGTTGAAGCAGGCAACAAGATAACTTATTTAAATATAAATTTTCCTAGAAATTTCCAGAAAAGTAAATTACCAGAAAATGGGTGGATAAAAGAACTAAAATATTGAATTACTGAACTACCGGGGAAGTTTTACTGAGACAAATATTATGTTTTCAGTGTTATTCTTTGGTTCCTTACCACAAGTGTAGTTGGTTAGGGGTTTCCACATGTTTTCTATATTGTATTATGGAAAAAGGCAGAATATTCTTCACCCTATGATTTTATTCTGCTCATAAATTTTATATCAAAGGCTGCAAGAAATCTAATTAAAAAACCAAACATCCCAAACTAAAATTTAACAACAAGCAAAACTGATCCTCTGTCCTAGACCTTTAACACATTAACATATGAAATTTCAGGGAATCTAGGATACAAACAGAAATTTCAACATCATAACGTATTATTATTCAACGCTTGGTGGATTCACGTGCAATTTAAATATTAACGTCAGGACCAGGGAAAACCTTGAGAGAGAGGTCCTGCTTGTTAATCTGCCTGCAGGTTCATTGACTGTTACCACCTGGTAATTGTCAAACACGAATGCTTCTGCCTTAATATATGCTGCTTCATAATTACAAATATATATTGCACACATTCACTTGGAGATAATATTTGACAAAAAGAGCTTTTCTGAGTACAAACCCAAGAGGAGCCAAGCAATTAGCCTTCTTCATTATTTTCACACGTCAGAACTAAGGATGGCAGCTAAAGGAAAGACCTAAAAATCTTCAATCCCTTTTAGGAGGTGATAAAAGATTTTTAAAAATTGGATCAACACCATAGACTTGTCATAATTAATAAATATCCCAAGGCTTGTTGCTAAATGAGACTTGTTTTCCTTCACCAATGTATTAAGAATATATGATTCTGGAGACAGAAGGTAAGGACATTTTACTTGATTGACAATTGGCACATTTTAATTATGATGTCTATAATTAAGTCTATAAAAAGAGCTTCCTTAATGTAGTCATCTGAGCCGAGCTACATAAAATGGTCTTTTGAAATCTACTTTGCTTAACAAAAATTAGCTTCTCTTGATATATTGGCATGATCTAAATTTCATTTCAGCAAATACTGCAACAACTTCATAGTTATGACATGTCTTTCAACTAAATGAAGCATGGTTTCAATGTACTGAAACACGTGACCTCTTCTAAAGATCAATATAGCTGACTCCCATTTGTGCGTGCCCAGACATGGGCTATGTTCTCTTCTTTACAGAGGTTAGCAGCTCTTTAATTTGTTAGTTCTTTTGAGGACAACATCTGAACACTTTATAATTTTCATCCTGAAAACACCGTGGAAATGAATTCATTCTGAGCATTTTTTCCTGTTGGAATTGTTGTCATGAGAACCAATATAAAGTATATCACAATGCCTTCCTTTTAAACAAAAAATATAGCGGGAGAAGGAAAAAAAGAAGGAAATGAATTACATATTGGATTCTACAATTGTTCTTATGGAGAAATTGGAATTTAAACACAAGAATGAGATTCAGCATAAAATTAAAAAAAAAAAACTGCATGGTGATAATTTATGCATGAGCCCACATGCAAAGGATATCAAAAAAGGTTGCAACTTTCTTTGAAAGAGGTCAGTTATATCTGGACTCTCATTACAAATGCAATCTGTTCCATAAATCAGATGTGGCACCAGGTGGACTCTTTTCTGCCAAGTAATCACTATAAAATAACTGGTTCTCTGTTTTCCATTTGGGCTCCACTGGGCTACATTTGCTGCCCCACAATTCCCTGATCTGTACCTTAACATCACCTTATACTCACGGTGATGTGAACGCCTGGGCTCCAGGCAGCCTGGGGAACGTGGCCTCCATCCCAGAGCCGGAGACCTCTGATCCCTAATGCTACGTATTTAGACGGCTGCTGCTCAAAAGCTAAGCCACACTACAGACACAGGTTGGTGTTTCTTGCAAGGGATTTTAGATGTACGTTAAAAATATTAAACATGTACAAAACTACACATACTTGAGATCGTCTTTGCAGACTTATTCTAAGGTAATTACCCTACTGACTTATTTAACCCTATTTATAAGAACTTCAGGACAGGTGCTTGTCTTGTTTGGAATCACATTCTATAGTTCACTACAGCAAATTAAAATAATTCTGATCTGAAGGCTTCAAAGCGATGAAGCACATCTTGTATTTAAGAGTTTTTAAGATGGAGATTCTTACTATATATTATCAGGAGGCAAAATAGTATTCATGCTGGTGTAGACTGGGTTGAAATCCCATTCAACTTTCACTAGCTTAGTGATATCGGACAAGATTTTTAATTCTCTGTGCCTCATTGTCTGTTGTATGAAATAGAGATAATACTATCTTTATGAGAGTAAACCTATTATACATTGCAAACATTTGTGGGCGGAGAGTATACCTCAATTGGTAGAGTGCATGCCTAGCATGCACAAGGTCCTGGGTTCAGTCCCTAGGACTGCCTCTAAAAATAAGTAGATAAATAAATAAACCTAATTACCCACCCCTCCAAATAAAACACCAACAATAACAAAACAAAAAAAAGAAAGAGATCTTAAAAAAAAATTTAGAACAGTCCCTTGCACCGAGGAACTACCATCTAAATATTTTGTGTAAGGATGGGAAGCAGAAGTTCAAGTCTACTCTTTCACAGTCTACTTTTATAAGAAAGACATCAATGGCGTGAAAACCCCAACAGCTCAGGGCCGATGCGCGTCGGAGCCCCGCGCCTTCCTCTCTGGCCCAGTGTTCTGAAGCCCATACACATGACACTGACTGCATCCGATACGTGCTTTTGCAGCCCTAGTGAGTTTCAGTTCTCACAAAAACCTTCTAAGTCAAAACAAGGAGATCACATTGTTTTAAGAAAGAAGTTAGGCAACATTTCATTTTGCTGTAGGATAGAGATTTAAAGAACAAGAGGACATACATGCTATAAGTATTAAGCCCCAGTGAACCAAACCATTCCTTTAAGCCATGTCTCACTCCGTAAGCATTTTGGATTACCTACTGGAAGTTGGCACAGGGGATCAGCTCCAAGCTGTCCTCAATCAGTTTGTTTTGGGGGCACATACCTTGAGTAGAATTCAGTGGGGGAAAGAATCTCTTCCCCCTTTCTGTTCCAAATTTATTTTCAACACCTTTCTGTCTCAAGAAAAATTTTATGGAATCACCACCACTGGGCGCTGTGGGAAAAAAAGGAAAACCTTCTGCTCGCCTTAGCTCTGCTGGAAGCTGCTGGACCCCTGGGTAGCAGGACATAGAATTCTAGCTTTTTCCTTCCTTTCTCTGTATATTGGGCTCTGAGATTACACTGCGTCCTCTCACATGAACATGGACAGTTGGCATTTACCATCATATATCTGTCTACTTTCTCTTGTTTAAAAAAAGAAAAAACAATTAAAAATGGGGTCACAGAAGGTCAGCCAAGGGTGGGTTTGACATGTCCGGGTGGGTTAAGGGGGCATTTTGACCACATGGCTCCTCCTATGGCCTGTTTAATTGTGATTTTTTTTTTTTGGCTGCAATTTTTTAAAAATCAAAATACAGAGCAATGGACAGTGAGAAAATTCTGATTTTGAAACGTCTTGGTGGGAGTAGGGTGGGGCCTGGAGGGGGGGGGGTGAAAGCTAACAAGACAGCTACTGAGATGTTCAGGCCTGTCCTTCTAGCTAAACTGAACTTATGACTCACACGCCCCCCTCCCTGTGCTTTCTTTTCTTAGAATAACTTACCTTTTTACCCAAGAGCTCTGGAAAGAAGGGCATGTACTGAACCTCAAGAAAGCGGGCAGACCCTCCTAAACTCCTCCATAGCAGCAGCAAGGTCTTATCACGATGAAAGGAAGGCAGCCCCTGCTTACACCCTGACCGTTGTCACCCTCCCGTTCCCATTGTAAAACCCCAGGACCCTCAGCCCAAGACGGGCTCCTAGTCTTTAAGGCATGAGCCTGCTGTGGCTCACTTTGCCTGGCAAAGCAATAAGGCTGTGCTTTCCTAATCCTCCCCAAACTCTGCCTCCGACTCTCAGTTCGGCTCTCAGGGTACAGAGGCTGGTTTTCCGGCAACACAGGGACGGATGGAGACAGCCCAGAAGGAAAGACAGCTCAGTCCACCCCGACAGCTTCACTGATCTGGGAAACAATGTAGAGAATGAAATCACACTTTGAACTTCAGAAAATTGCTCTACCTCCTGTTCCAGGAGCACATCAGTGGTTTCCGTGCATCTGGAGACGCTTGTGCAGACCTGCCGCTGTGACTTCACAAGCCTCTTTTTTCCTCCTCCCTCTCTCCATTCCTTTCTACCGTCCTTTTTCTTGCCTTTCCTTCATTAAATCTACACTTTTTCTAAGAAGAAGTTGAACTTAAAGGCCTTCTTAGAGGCCAAAAATTTAATAGTAATTATCTTTCTGAAATTATGATCACATTTTAAGGTATTGCCAACTAAAAATTGATACCTGCCATCTGCCTCTACAAAGATTAAATCGCGTTGGCACTTGCTGTCTGCCTCTCCAAGGACTGGATCACGTTGGCACTTGCCAACTACCTCTGCTTGGAGTAAATCATGAGTCACTGCAGCCTCTGACCTCCGACACACCCTAAAATGCACTCAGGGTGGAGGTCAGGAATGAGGCGCTCTGTGCTCTGGGAAAACTGCTGAACAGGCCTTCAGATAGTTAGGTATTTTCAAGAAGATTTTATGAGCCCAATTCTTGCATTTCCTCATATTTAGAAAAGCACTAAAATCATTAATGGTGACACCTGCTCCTCGTGACCAGCAGCAGCCTCTGCCTAAGTGTGTGCTTGACTGCATGTGTCCCCCTCACTGAAATCCTATACGACACTGAGTTTTCCCCCTGTCTCTTTTGGAGCAGTTCCACAGAGCGATCTGAGATGCTGTTTCCCGGGCTACCGTCCTCATTTTGCCGCAAATAAAACTGAAGCCTCAACTTTCATGTTGTGTGATCAAGGATGGCTCTGCTTACGTTCCTACTGGTCCATCCAGCCCCAAATCATTTAATTCAGGGGACAGTCAACTGTTTCACTTGAGTATAAGCTCCCCCGTTATTAACTTAAAAATAGGAGAATTTAGCTTTTGCCTTTCTTTCTCTCGTTCTTAAAGCCAGAGCAACTCTTCTTAGACATTTAAGTCACACACACACACAAAAAAGTTTAGAGAAGCCCACATTTGTCAGCTTTGCTGGATGCCGACATTCATATCTGTGATTACCGCTGTTTCTCTGGTTATCGCTCTGAGTATAAGGAACCTGAGGTACACTGCAGGAAGTCGGACATACCTCCCAACTGTACAGCAGGATAAACAGAAGCATAAAACACACAGTATTTCTTGGAGGTTCTGTACAGCAGGATAAACAGAAGCATAAAACACACAGTATTTCTTGGAGGTTATCCACTCCTCAGTATACAAAGAACTTTGTAGACACTATCTTCTCAGTGAATACTTTATGGATTGGAACAAATGCTGTTTTGTTTTTGTTTTTGTTTTTTCAGTTGGTCTACATCCAGCTACATCCCTCTAGGTGAATAATGAATAATGCGTGTTTTTCACAGAATGTAAAAGACAAGAGTCAAAACCAAAATGTAAGGATGAGTGAAAGAAAAAGTTAATGTCTGAGACACGTTTAAGATTTACAGATGCAAACAGAATGATGTACAGGGAATTCGGCATCACAGTGGAGGAAACGCATTCACACATATTCCTCTGCAAATGTGTCTCTAATAAAATTTAAAATATCATCTAGAAAAGCAGGAGGAGTTGTTTTTTTTTTGCATAGAAAAGATGATTGCTTAATTTGTTCAGGTATAAATGACTATGTGTCAAAATCTAAAAATAAGGTTTATAAAACTGACTTTAAAAGTATTTCCTATATCTGGAATTACTCCAGTGTTACCTGCCTTATTCTGTAGGGATATTAATGCAAGAGCCACAGATATTCATACAAAGAACCAAAGGACTGAAAAAACATTCCGTATTCCATATTTAAGCCTCTGCGGGGGGTGATTTACTCAGTTCCGCTTACATAGTACTGGGCAGGGACTGGCTGAGCAGAATTCAGCCCCTGGGCGGTCCCACCCAGTGTGTGGCCTCATGTGGGATGGTCTTGAAGACCACATTTCTGCCTTGTGGGGATGAAGGAAGTCTAGGTAAACACAAATGTGTTCAAAGTGTATATATTTTGGGGAGAACTAATGAATGAGCACCTAGGAGTAGCAAGTACAGCAAAGTGAAAAGTGAGAAAGTCCACCCTCGGGGGGAACATATCGGAAAAGAAGCAGGGCCTCCACTGGATACTAAAGATGAACGTTTTACTTAAACTTTGCACTAACGTATCAGCGAAAAAGAGAGACTATCTGCTGACAGTAACAACTCAGGTAAGCGGTACCCCTACTTTAAGTAAAGTTTTACTTGTGTGTGTATGTGTGTGAAGAAAACACAATTAAAAAAATTGTAAAATAATGAATAAAGTTGAGGCAGTTTATTCAAGTCAGAAATCATTCATTGGGTAATTCAAGCCAATCACCTGTTTCACCTAAAAGATCTAAATCTCACTGTGTAATCGAGGCCACAGAAGATCTGGTTTTAAGGCTAACATACCTTTTCTTTTTCTTTTTATATGAATCACTACAACTATTTTGTTTAAAATAACTCACAAATTTTTACGTTAAAGACTTTTTATCTGTTTCCTAGGCTCTTTTGAGAGAAGACTGTAATTATTTAGCTGTGGTGAATATATTTGTGTATGAAAATAATGCTAGGAGACACTTCCCAAGTGCTTGGTGTATCTAGATTTTTTCAACATCTGCAGAAGCCTATGAGATGTATATTTATATCTTAAAGAAAAGTAGAATCTACTGAGACACACCGTTTCAAGCACGTAGACGTGACCAGTTAGGTATATTACACTTGGCTTCTCACGAAATGCTGCTCGTTGCATGATTCCAAGGATCACAAAGGATGCCACGTGTTTCCAGCAAAAGATTAGTTAATTCATCCATGATCCAGCCGTTATTTTAAAAAATATACATTCTTTCAGTGAAATCATTTGACTTAAACCTGTTCGTGTAGTATTATTGTCATTCATTTGAAATGTGAAACGTTTAAATCCAGATTCATTTGTGTTATTCTTATTAAGCTGGTCATCTGTATAGCTGACCCTGAATCATAGAGATTCTAATCTCATGATGGGATAAGTGGCAACGGCATGACCTGTCTTTAAAAATTACAGAACATTCTCAAAGATAAAATGAAACAGATTGTAATATTTACTTCTCATTACCAGTTATAGCTTTGAAAGTGAAATCACTTTCTGAGTGTCCTCTTTAATGTTAGAGGCACTTCAGAGTCAGCTTCTAGTATTTATATACTGCCAGAATTCAAATAGCTAACTCGCAGAGAGAATGTGATTTCTTTCTCTTGCAGACTCAATGCAAATTCCACTTGGATTCCTGAGAGATCTCACGATTCACCAAACATTTCACTTGAAATGCAGTGTGCAGCGTGGTTAAAACACAGAACAAAACCTCTGGGTGCCAGAATTGTTCCCTAAGATGAAATGAGGCACTTACGGAGAGCAGAAAGCATCGCCCTTTTCTACCGCCAAGTTGAGACTTAATGTGTTTGAACAGAGTGTACCAGGGGCTTTTAAAACCGCGTAGCAGCTATGAGAGCCCAGTCATAAGCGTAGAAATGACCAGAGCTAAGAGTTTTACAAAGAAAAATGTTAAGCACAAACAATATGCAAAATTATACGGCTGGGGATCAGGAAAATATCAGATTTTAAGTTAAAAAGCTAAGAGTTTAGGTAATTTTTAAAATAAGGCATTGGGAGAGCTAATATTCAGAGACCTTTTAAATTTCTAAGCATTTTAGCAACATCAACAAGTTAACATAATTGTGAATGTTACTCTTACTCTCAGGAAAAATCTGAATGTGTATATAGATGCACAAAATAGACGATGATTTAATAGGTGATGACCAAGGAAAGAGAAGAAATCCTTTCTTGAGCAGAGACAATCATCTTCAGTGAAAGCGAGCTCACAGAGCTTTGGGACTCGGGTTGACTTTACATCCTGATGCAAGGCAGCATCACATAAAAATGGAAACTTAAATTTGCAACTTCTGACTATAGCAGTTCGTAGTGAAGAATTAGGAAGACTAAAATATTCATTTTATGACCTAAAGGGACTTTCCAGACTTTGTCACATCAGAAACATTTCAAATGGAGTCTTTACAAAGTTCTAGAAAGAAATGAAAAACTCCACTAAAACGCACAAAGTGAGTCGCAGAAAAATCTGAGGCAAAACAATGAATACAAGCATTGAGTTTTCATTGTCTTTAGAGAAGCTCTAGGTGCCCTGATCTTTATCTCAGATTATTATTCATTATTTATATCTGCTCTACGTGTTTGAAATCTTACAGAAATCATCTGAACTAGTGGCATATAGGACACACAGAAAAGAAAAAAAAACCCAATATGCAATACAATAGTACAAACTGCGTGTGTGTGTGTGTGTGTGTGTGTGTGTGGTGTGCGTGTGTACCATCCCTTGATACTGAAATACTGAAGGAATAAATTGCAAAAGGCACTTCTGTTTGCTTAGTTCTTGGAACCTCTTCATAATTACTTTGTGAGGTAAATAAATGTCTTTCATATGCCCAGACTTCATGAACTAAAAAGTAAAAACCAATCCTCAAGTATGACACTTTCTTCCAGACAGTCAGAGCTATTCAAACATGTGGGCAGAGTAAAACAAAAACAAAAACAAAAACAAACAAAAACATGTGGGTAAACTAACAAAGCTTATTGCTAAACTCAATTTTCTTAGCCTGGGTTTTAAAAGTTCCTCACTAACCAGTCTTCTCTGCCTTATATCCGAGTTATCATTGTTTTTCACCAACCAAATATGTTGGTTGTGAAACAGCAGGACCCTGTGGGGTCCTCCCTGGCACAAATCCTTTCTGTGCTCCCGTGTCTTGTTGGTAAGGCACAGGCTTCCTTCAGCCTCCGTGACCTTCCCTGAGCTCCAAAGGGCAGATTCAAATAGTTGCTAATCAGGGAAGGGAGGGGATACAGGACAAGGGAGGAACAGTCAGGAAACAATAGTGCAGCCTTGGGGCGGGGACCTGGTTCCTCCTCTCTCTCTCCCTCTCTCTCTCTCTCTCTCTATATATATATGTACACATATACATATATCTATATAACAGTACCTTTGAGTTCTTCTGCAAAAACTAAGGCCCCCACCCAGGTGGAGGATGGCAATTTCAGTCTAAGCACAAGATCCCTGGAGCCCCGCCCTGTTAGGTCACTACCAGCCAATCAGAAGAAAGTCACACACCCTGCCGCCCTCATCCCCAAATTTTACCATTAAAAACTGCCCCCCATCCCCGCCTGCCGAAACCATCAGGGAGTTTGAGTTTTTCGAGCGTAAGCTGCCTGTCCTCCTTGCTGGGCCCTGCAGAAAACATTTCTTTGCTCCAGACTCTGATGTTTCAGTTTGTTTGGCCTCACGGTGCATCAGGCACACAAACTTTTGTTCAATCACAGTGTGCCTTTGAACAAATTTACTAGTCCCCCCACCTGCACCCCACCTCCTGCTTCATGTACAAGCTGCTGTCAACCGTGCCTCCCCAGGTCCTCTCCCCCTGTGCCTCTGCAGGGCACTCAGTCTTCACAAAATCCCCTTCAAAACTCTTCTTTTCTGAAAGCCTCCCAGGATCAAATTTTCCCATTCCTACTGCTATTTCTAAAATACTAGGAATTGCAAAACCAACTCAGTGAATCTACTGCTCTTCTGTTCATCCTTGTCATTTAATCCAGATTTTCTGGAATGTTACAACACAGTGAATGCCATCTGTGCAGAGTAGCCTGAAGAAAACCATAGGTTACTCAGAAACACAGGGTTTATTAATTCTGACTTGGGCTAATTAGAACAAAGGCATACACATGCAAGCGGGAGTGAGTTATGACACATTCCTGGGCTTAACAAAGTCCTAGGGCAGGAGGACCATACGGATGCCTTCAAAGAGATCTACAGCTTTTTCCTCTCCATGTAGCTCAAGTCAGAAGTAGCTTGTCATTTATATGATTTTAAGCCCTGTTAAAAGTGTACTGACATTTGCATCTTGAAATTTGCTAAATAAGTTTTCTGCCCCAGATAGTGAGACAGGAGGGAAGGGGGCAGATCATAACCACTGACGAATGACACAGTAACTGAGGACAAGACAAACTGGTTAGGACCAAGATGGTGGAAGGCTGGACTTCCAGGAGACCCTGAGCCCCATGGCGCACCCACAGGAGCCATGACAGTTCCTGGGCTGACCATAAAAGGTCCAAAAGTGGCCGGAGGCCCAGTTTCTGGAAATCCCTGCCCCTTCCCCAAAGTAGTTGGAATAATCCTCCTACTCATTAGCATATGGAATTATCCAGCCCATAAAAACTAACAACCCCTCATGGTCACTCTGTCCCTTGCCTTTTGAGACGGCCCAGCATTCTGTCTATGGAGCGTGTATCTCCTAACATGCTCTCCTTTCTGAGTGAGATGGACCCCACTCTGTCTATGGAGTGCGTTATCTCTCTAAATAAACTTGCTTTTACTTTACTATACTTCTCGCTTGAATTCTTTTCTGAACGAGGTAAAAACCTATTCTCGGGCAACAATACAAGTGATCGAGGCATGGGTGGTTTCTCGGCAAATGGGCTAGTATTCAGAAACAGCCCTTAAGTCACATTATCTTCCTAGAAACTTAGATTTTTTCAATGTACATAAGTCATTCAATTAAAAAATCTTTATTCTTACATTCTATACTGATAGTCAACTATAAATATTTGAATGATATATCAGAAAGAAAGTATATTTGATGGAATACTAAAAACCAACATCTGATAACCACAGTATAAACACAAACTGATATACAGCTTTCAATATCTGCTGAAAAATTCAAACTTTCCTCTTCTTGGTGCCAATTTAACTCGGATGCATATATGCAAATGCTAAACATTAATTAGAAAGTAGGTTGGCCTATAACAAGGCCAGTAAGTAGTTTGGCCTATAACAAGGTCCTACTATTTAGCACAGAGAACTACAGTCAATGTCTTGTAATAACCTAAAATGAAAAGGAATATGAAGAAAGTATATATATATATATATGTACGTATAATTGAATCACTATGCTGTACAGCAGAAACTAACACAACATTGTAAATCAACGAAACTTCAATTAAAAAAAGAAAATCTCAAAGTCTCTACTAACTACTGTATACAAAATAGATAAACAACAAGGACCTACTGTAGAACACAAGGAACTATATTCAATATCTTGTAGCAGCTTACAGTGAAAAAGAACATGGAAACGAATATATGTATGTTCATGTATGACTGAAGCATTGTGCTGTGCACCCGAAATTGACACAACATTGTAAACTGACTATACTTCAATGAAAAAAAGAATGAGATAATTTTCATAAAAAAAGAAAGTAGTTTGGCCTAATAAATATTGGTACCCGCACTTTTGTTAGTAAACACAGTAGCAACTCATAAACTAATAGCTTAGGAAAGAAGAATTTTCATCTTTAACCATTTCATCCAGTATCAGGTCAGAGCAGGAGAGAACCATCCATTTCGATGTCTAATGAAAAGATACCAATTAAATTTCCCTCCATAAAAGAATAAGGGTCCACAGATAAGGTGGGTCCTGAGGGCATCCTCGCCTGTTCTCTGTCCCCCTGCCCTGTGTCCAGCTGGTCACCAAGTTCTGTTGGTTTCTGGTCACATATGCCTCTTCTTCCCCATCCACTGTCCCTCTTCTTCCCTGTCCACTGTCCAAACTCCCTCCTGTCTGGCCTGGATTCCTATGGAGACTTTAAGAGGTCCTTTGCCTGCAGTCTTCATCAGCTTTCTTTCTCCATCACCATCTAATTTTTTTTAAAAGTATTTCTTTGTGTATTTCTCTGGTTAAACAATTTTTGTGTCTTTCTATAACTTTTAAGAAAAAGTCCTAATTCTCTAGAAAGGTTGACCCAGCTCTTCTCTCTCTGGTCCTGACGACCTTTAATTGTCGGGGCTGCCCGGACCCTGTACTCAGGCTCCAAGCATCCCTAACAAGCGAGGTACTCTCACACCACCCTCCGGACTGTTACACACGCTGCTTATTCGGTTTTGATAACTTTCTTCCTCTGCTCCCTTCCCACCCACCTGGCACTCTCCTGACTATATTTTATAGGCTAATACCTTCAGGAATCAATTCAGGTATCATTTCCTCCGAGAGCTCCTCTCTGGATCCCTTAGTCTGACAGGTTTTCTACACAATCTTTTGCTTATCAGTTGTCTCCTTTTCTGGTCTGACCACTAACTGTAACTTCTTGAAGGAAGGGTCCCTGTTTATTAATCGATGTCCAGAAGAGTGACCTGCATACCACACATATTTCATCCATGTTGGTTACAAGCATCATGAATAAATCAACTCTCCGAAGTCTTTTATGATCCTGTACTATGTGCAAAGATAGATAAAAGTTTGGGGGTGGTTTTTGAGGTGGATACAAAGGTAAATAAAATTGAGACTCTGTCCCTGAGGAATTTACATTCTAATTGGTGAAAGAGATAAACTCATGAAAAGCTTCATTAGAAATGTTACTTGAAATAAACCATTACATAAGCATGTAAGATATGGCGTCAGCTCCACGATTTCTCTCTTTCCAGAAGTCACTAGAACTGACATAAGGGTGATGGACGTTTCTGATGCTCATTAAGGCAAGTCCACAATTTTGAAGAAGGGGTGGCAAGAATAGAACAGACAATCAGAACTGTGAGGACGGCTATAACGTTTAAATAGGTTCGAAGGAGCCTATTGACTTTTAAGGTGAATGGGATAGGACAGTCTTTGCTAGCAGAGGAGAAAAGCTATGGGGAGGGTCAAGGTGAAGAACAGCAGAACCAGGAGGGGCGGATGCACTGTTGCAGCCAAGTCCTGACAGAGGCTGATGCAGGGGATCCAGGCCCCAGAAGCGGCTCCGGACAGAAATGGAAACAAATGACGCCTTCGGCGATTATTTTCCAAATTTATAAATAAAAGTTCACTTTTTTACATTTTTCTTATCTTGTCCAAAAATACACTAAACTTTTAACATAATAATATATTTGGAGAAAACCCCAATTAAAAAAGATGCCTGCACCCCATTGTTCATAGAGCACTATTTACAATAGCCAAGACATGGAAAAACCTAAATGTCCACTGACTGATGATTGGATAAGGAAGTTGTGGCATACACACATACACACACCACACACACACACACACACACACACACACACACACACACACACACAGGAATATTACATATCCATAAAAAAAGAATGAAATAATGCTGTTTGCAGCAACATGGATGGCCCTGGAGATTGTTATACTAAGTGAAGTAAATCAGACAAAGACAAATATCATGTGATATCACTTATACATAGAATCTAAAAAAATGATACAGATGAAGTTATTTACAAAAGAGAGAGAGACTCACAGACATAGAAAACAAACTTATAGTTACCAAAGGTAAAGGGGGAGGGATAAAGTGTGAGTTCAGATACAAACTACTACATACAAAATAGATTAAAAAAAACAAGGTCCTACTGTATAGCACAGCAAACTACATTTGGTAACCTATAATGAAAAAAATACAAAAAAGAATATATATATATACACATATTATTCATATATATATATATATATATATATATATATGTAACTGAATCACTATGCTGTACAACTGAAACTAACACCACATTGTAAATCAACTATACTTCAATAAAATAAATAAATAAAAATAAAAATAACATCAGTAGAAGATACAGAAGGCTACTTTTAACATCCTTTTATGCTTAAAATTCAACTATTTATGTTAATTAAATTCCAGGAAAATCACCTCTCCCTAATAGTAAGAGTTCAGGGAATACATTTACAGGATTGTTGAGTTAATTTCCCCTATGGTATTAGTGGTGACTGGGGCAAATATTAGATACTAAATTATCTTTTCCAGACAATTAGAGTGTGACTTCTTTTGTTGAACAGATAAGTTGCTAATTAACCCCCCTTAGCTGGTTAGCTCAGTGACAGCCCATAACTCACTCCACAGCTCACGCACACTTTGTACCCGCTGTACTGAACGAGTGCCCGGCACACTGTAGGTACACCATCCCATGAATAGCTCTTTAATGCATGAATATATTAAATAAACTAATAACTGAATAATTGAGTGAGTGAATGAATGTTTTGCTCCATCCACCATGGTTGCTATCTCTTAGATTAGTCTGAGGAAATTCACAAGTGCTGGAAGATAATACAGTGCACTTCCGGGCAAGGGATGGCCCCTCCAGGGGCACCACCCATCACTTTGGTGTGTACCAGATACCACATTGCAGTCAGGTTTCCTAACAGCTCTGCCAACACCTGAGGGCCCAGAGGTACTGAGGAAACTCATGGTTTCACAGCCCATGAACTTACCTGCAGGAGAGGACCAACCAGGGCTTAGCTCTGTGGGTAAAATTAAGTGTACAGACTTAGTTTGGCTATTTGATTTTGCACTTACATATCAAAAGTTTAGAAAATTAAAAGCAGTGAGGACTATTTGAACAATGATTCTCAAATTTAGTGTGTGTTAGACCCACTTAGGAAGTTTAACCTGATACAAAAGCACACGGTACTTACTGAGCCCCCAGAGGTTGTGATTCAGCGGATCTGAGTTGGGGCCAAATTTGAGTTTCACCAAGTTCTCCAGTATCAATGGTCTTAACCAGAAATGACTTTGCCCTCCCCCAGCTTTGGGGACATTTGGCAACACCGGGAGATACTTTTGTTCATCACAGCTGACAGGGAGTGGAGAGCTCCTGGTGTCTAATGGGGAGAGCTGGGGATGCCGCTAAACATCCCAGTCACAGGTCAAGGGAAGCTGCAGATTGGTGGAGAGAGAGTGTGTGAGGCAGGGCTGCAACTCTCCCTGAGCCTGGACCACACCCATGAGCAGAGAGGAGAAGGTGAGGTCCATGCTACAAAGATGCAGCTTGAATGATCAGGACTGTTACCTGTCAGTTCTTTAACCAGCAGCAATCATCCTCCAGTAATGCTGGGTAAATGAGGTGTTACTGAATCACTAATTTATTTAACCCTAACAAGAGAGGTTCAGAAAAGTTCCTGATGTTCCCAGGTATACTGCTAGGGAGAGACTAGCTCAGAAAAAAAGCAATGTGACTGTTCATTCATTTATTCATTAAACAAGTATTCTTTTCAATGTGTAATTATAGAGTACCTAATTGACATGTCAGATAAAAACTGAAATGGTACACTTTCTTTATAAAGTGAATGATTATGCCTCAGTTCACGGTAGGTCTCAATAAATATCCTGTGCTAATATTTTCTGACAAGTTGAATTACAGTTTGAACTGATTTCTGTCCTGCTGACATCATACAAGACTATTCATTAAAAAAAAAATCCTCCACTTTCAATAATAGTAGAAATCCGTAAATGACTTTCCTGAGTATTTTAAATATCAGAGTGCAAAACAATGCTTGATCTTTTGGGCCTCAAAGAATTTCCACTAATCAACACTTCATCTCCTTAAAATGAAAGGATCACTCCCTGGCATTTTAAGACAACTGGAACCCTCCTTTCTAAACCTGTAATATCAACACATAAGAATTGCTTTTTTCACCAACTGTGGTTGATTTACCGTTTAGCAGAACAAATTAAGAACTTAGCAGTAATTAATGAAAATAATTCCCTTCACTTATTGAAATACTTTGCAGCCACGGCAGCTTAGCACATTATTATTCTGGGTGGTGTAGGTGTTGGCTGAAAGGCAGTGTGAAAATGAGAGCCTGAATTATGAATTCCTCCCATGAACATTGAATCACTTTGTATTTTCTGTGGCAAAAAAAAAAAAAATGGAAAAAAAAAAAACTGATTTCACTCTTGAAGGAAAAAGAAGAAGAACAAGAACATTTTAACTTTCAGGAACACGTAAGATAGCAATATTGAGCTTGATACCTTATGAACTCTGAATTAGCATTTTATTCTTTATATATATATCATAAAACTTACCATTTTTGTGTAACATATCTATATAGACAAGGAAATAACCTACACAAATTTACTATAAAACTGAACACTTCTTTTGATTTCAATTTGGTAAATATTTATTAAATGTCTACTTTATCCAGGAACTGTTCTAGGTGCTGAAAAAACAGAAATAGACTGAGGTACCAAGGAAATTCGCAGAAACCCAGGGATGAGGGAGAGGCCTCCTGAGAAAGCCAATGGCACTCAACACAATTTAATAAATTTTGAGGGCCTGAAACTGTAGAAGTCTATTTTCTTGTCCTTAGTTTTTGAAAGGGAGCTTATATTTCAGCAACTTGTGATCTGCATGCAGAGAAGGCTGAAATGATCTGTCAGCATAGTGCTTAAGTTGAGCTTAAGGCATAAATGCTTTTTTTAAAAAATTGAAGTATAATTGATTTAAAATGTGTTAGTTTCTGGTCTACAGTATAGTGACTCAGTTATATATATATATATTATTTTTCATATTCTTTTTCATTATAGGTTATTACAAGCTATTGAATATAGTTCCCTATGCTATACAGAAGGTCCTTGTCGTTTACCTATTTGATATATAGTAGTTAATACCTGATAACCTCAAACTCCAAATTTATCCCTTCCCACCCCCTTTCACCTTTGTTAATCATAAGTTTGTTTTCTATGTCTGTGAGTCTGTTTTATCAATAAATTCATTTGTGTCTTTTTTTAGATTTCACATATAAGTGATATCATATGATATTTATCTTTCTCTGTCTGATTTACTTAATATGATCATCTCTAGGTCCAGCCATAAATGCCTTTTAATTACAGTAATTATTCAAAGGATAGTTGCTCAGCTGTGCCCTAGACTCATGGATGGCTGTGAGGTTGTTCCAGGGGTGTCATGTTGCTTTTAGCTGCAACACACGTTAGTTGTCTATAAGCTGTTTTCTAATTCTATCTATACATTTTATATAGTTTCTTTTATTTTCCAAGCACCAGTTCAGTGTGTAACAGCTGTTTGGATAACCAGGTATTCTATTTCCACTCATTTCTAACTTAGGAAGCTGGACGTTAATAGATTTAGAACAGTGATGTTCAATTCTTCCTTTGAAGTTTCAGCTATCTTGTCCTGAGACTTGAAGTCGACCAAAATTTAAGAAAATAAATGAGATTCCCTTTGCAGGCAGCAGACGTGGAGACAGTCTGGGGCCCTTCTAGGACTTGAGTTTTAGTCTAAGCTCAAGTTACAAACTGTAAAAGATCAATTTCCACGTATGGTTCCAAAAAAGAAGGGGACTGGCTGTAGACTTTGGTAAGAAGTATGTCAGTGGCTGAATTCTGAGACTACATGGTATATTGTTACAATTATGTCTCTAATACAATAGCTTAGGCTGTGTGCAAAGTTTTCCTTGCTACCAGAACACTTTTTATGTGTGTGTGTTGGGGTGGAGGAGTCTTAATGAGTTAAAACTTCAGAATCTGCTTAGCTGGATGGATATTTCAAGCACACGGGCATCCACACACAGCAATTCCTGGGTAGCTGCCACTGTGACATTGGAAATGGTTTAAGCTACACTCTAGTGGAAGAATTTCTTCAATGCTAGTCCTCTTTTCCTTCTCCGAAAACAAACAAACAAACGAACAAAAAAAAAAACCCCAAAAAACAAAACAAACAAAACCAACCAACCAATCAACCAACCAAAAGCCCAGCATCAGGCTTCAAGTTTTTGACTATGTTCTCAAATACAGTTTTATAAAATCTGGTAAACTAAACCACACTTTTAAAGATCACAAATACATCCACTAGAGAGAAGAAAAAAATGCCCCCCACTTCGAGTTGGCTCTCTGCGTGTACCATTTGAGAACACTGCTGGCTCATGGTGCTGCTGAAAATTCAGGGCAATGAAACTTGTCGAGTTCTTGCCAAAGCCCAGTTCTACAAATAGCATTAAAAAGTAGTCCCATAACCACACCAGGACATAGTGAAAAAGCTGCTTGTAGGAAGCACAGAGAGTGGCTGGACGATCCTTTGTACATTATATATTGACAATATCGTGTTTCAGTCTAATATTGAAGATATCAATCTTTTTCAGTGTGGATTTCCAAATTCCTTTTTTTTTCATAGGCTATATTTATACATATTTTAAAATGACTTATTTTGTTTTCAATCTTTTCAAAACATGGCATCTGCAATAAGAACTCAATTTGAGTCCAAATAAAATTTTTAAGATATGATTACAGCTGTTACTTGATTTGTAACTCTCAAATGTAATTCCGTATGTCTATTTTATCAAATAAATGAAAATTATTAAGGAGTAGGTTTCACTTTTTTAACGGAAGTCATGACCACTACATACATTCTTATCCTGAATCGCTTTTCCTCAATGGTCCTCAAAGTTAAGTCTTTAACTTGTGCATTTATTACCAAAATTTAAAATAATTTTCTTTATATTGATCTCACATTTCCTAATGTTCATTGACATCTAAATTTTAGGTAATTTGGAAGATAATATTATTAAAAATTTTAAGAGATATTTACAAATACATAGTGAATTTCTTGGTTAATGGGGTCTACAGAGAGACAACATTAGCTGCCTTTAATTATTGAATGTATTTAATTTACAGAAAGCTGTCAAATAATTATTAACTGTGGTACAAGTGAACAGTTCTGAGGCTTACATTAAAAAGAGGAAATAGCAAATTAAATATTAAGAAAAATTTCCAGTCTGTTGTTTACAGGATATATAACTAGGGGAAATTTTTAGCCTAAGTCATTCAAACAACTGAAAAATAGAGTTCTAAATTTATCTAATATAAATTCTCAGTAATTTAAACCTGGATCTTTTCAGAAATAGAACCACAGACACTGGCAGATTAGGAGAGGTTCCCCAGGGGCCTGCCTTCACCAGCCAGCTCCAGGTTACCTCCATTAATATGATACCCAGTAATATTTTAACAATGTAATTTTAGAAACCCTGTCAAAAGGGTCTCTTGGAATCATCCCAGGACTCCCTAAGTACATTGGTGAGAAATGCTGGATGCATTCTCAGTTGATTTTTTTTTAAAACGTCTAGTTTAAGTAAATACTTTGCAAATGGACTTCAGTGACTTTGTGAAGATGACACGGAGAAGGAGGGTCCGTGGGTGCGGCATGTATGTATGTAAACACCCATGAGAGTTTCCATGGCACAGACGAGTCTCTTGGCCAGCATCTCTTGGCTTTATTTTGTCCAGGTTAATTTTTTTTTCCTTTCCATACTATAATCTTACTCAAGGCATCTAACATCTTAAAAAAGTTACTTTTCCACAGGCACGAGGCTCATTGTTCAGACAAGGGAATATGTATAACTACCCTTCCCTGTTAGACTATCCTGCTAACTAACCAGTGACCCAGACAACTCACCCATCCCCCGAAGCTGGAGCTTCTGCCGTGTCTCAGTCACTGGGTCAAGCGTGTTACAGCAACTTTTTTTGGTTGATCCTCATGCTCACTCTGTGCAATAAGCAATATTATGCCCACCTTCACTTTTAAGGAATCTAGAGTTTAGAGTATTTAGATATGGTAGAGTTATTTTTAATACCATGCTTTTTCTGTATTATTGATAAAAAGTTGAAGCTAATTTTTAGTTTCATAACCTCAAATAAGTAGACAGCCTTACTAACAAATTGAAAGCCCCTAATTCCCACAGTATGTGCACTGAACTTTGAAGAGAAATATTGTGCAAGATTATTCCCTTCAAAATGTCAATCTTTCCAGATCATTATTCATACAGTAAATAATTGTGAAAAATTATGAATTTAAATATCATCAGTAGTATTTTGGACTTAGAAACACCTATGGGTAGTCAGGGAGTTTTCATTTCTGAATTTTAATGGCACGTAGGAAATGAATAGACTCTGATCCTTTAGTTTTTGGTTGTTTGTTTAGCTGTCTCACTTTCAGAAAATATTTAACTTGAATAGTTTATGCCTACCACTTCTCAGGCATCACACATTGAATCTAATAGTTGGGGTAATGACTGTTGTGGGGCCAGAGGGACAGACATTTGGATCACAGACAGAATACAGATGAAGATGGAAGGGCTAAGTTAGGGAGAGCTAAGTGGAAAGGACAGAGAACTGGACCACCAAGTGTTCCAGCACTTGGCCAAACTTGAGGAAACAGAGATGGATCCTGAAGAGACACCCCGCCCACTGGGCACTTGTTAAGTAAATATTGTGTAAATAAATGGTGGCACCTTTACTATGTATAAAAATAGTAAAAAAAAAAAAAAAAGTTTCTTCTGTATAGTACAGGAACTATATTCAATATCCTTTAGTAACCTTTAATGAAAAAGAACATGAAAACAAATATATGTATGTATATGTATGACTGGGACATCATGCTATACACTGGAAACTGACACATTGTAACTGACTGTATACTTCAATATAAAAAAATGATGGCATCTTAGAATTAATCAAAGGAATACAAATAAACCAACAGAATTAAATGACACTCTCTCTTTTCCTGTCTTGATCAAACCCACTATGAAATTTTTACCTTTTAACACACTATATATTTATCTATTATATTTATGTTCTTATCACACTTCTTTTGCTGGTGACCCCATCTAAGCTCTGTAAGTCAGGTATTTTTGTCTGTTCACTAATCTATGTGCCAGGAACCTTGAATATCAGAAGAAATAATGGGTTCTCAAAAAGTGTTTGTCATATTAATTAACGAATTTATTCAGCACTATGTGCAAATCTCTTTACTAAGCGTTGAATTTACAAAGATGAACGAATGAGACACACTTCCAGTCCCCGAAGTACTCAAGTCTAGAAGGAAATATCAAATTGCTACAATATAAGGCAGAGAATATAGGGTTCTCAAGAATAGACATAATTAGGGCAGTGTTTCCCAACAGATATGCTAATGGATATGGTGGATTATTCAAGAACTATAGGCAGAATTGACACAACATTGTAAACTGACTATAATTCAATAAAAAGGAATGCAAATTAAAAAATAAACAAAAGCAAACAAAACAACAACAACAAAAATAATTATAGGTGTGATGAGATATTTAGATTTTAGATTTCCAGCAATGAGTTATTTTTCAAATCAGTCCTCCCATGTGAATACTGATAGAAATGCTGGAACATATGTGGGAAAAGAATGTGACAATGGCCCTCATGTGGATTTGCAACTTGTGGTCCAGGTAACTTCTGGGTTGAATTGGGATCCTGGGTAGCAGTATCACCAAGAGCTCAGAAAAGGCAAAACAAATCATCTTTGGAAGAAGAAACGTTTATACCAGGCCTCAAAGAATCCTCACAAATGATATCGTAAGGACAGTCAGCATGGCATAACCTAGCATACTTGGAAATGAGGTCCTATGAGTGAAAGTTAAGAAATTAAGAAAAACAAAAGATGGCAGAATAGACCTACAAAATTTCAAATATAGAAATTACTAACCACAGATTATAAAACTGTGCTTACAAAGTTAAAATAAAGGAAACAGAGACTTAAAAGTACCTGCATAAACTACAAAAGTCTAAAAAGTCATCTCATAGATTAAAAAATTATCAAGTTCAAGAAATGGAAAAAAAAAGCCAATAACTTAGAATCAAAACTCTGTGGATAATTAAACAACAGCTTAGACAAAAAGGAAAAGAGAAATAGTGAACTGAACTGTTAGGTTAAAAATGTTTCCAAATTATATTACTTAGAGAAAAAAGTAAAAAAACAACAGAGCAGAAAATCCGGAAAAGAGAGGATGATACGAGCCAAACAGGAAACAGCATTCTTTAGAGTTCTAGAGGATGACCAAACATTAAAGTGAATATGCATTTGAAAAAACTCGGTGAGTAGGAATTTTTCAGAACTAATAGAGATATTGGCCCTCTCCACCCCTGGGCACCCTAACCTGACTCAGTTCACAAATGTTTCATTCATTTATCCCAATATGCTGTATGATGATTTTCTATGTGTGCCAAGACATGAAAAATGCTGAAAACACTGGAGCAGGGATTTGCCAATTTTTTCCTGTAAAGGACCAGATAGTCAATATTTTAGGACTTCTGGGCCATATGGCTTCCATTACAATGTAGCAGACGTAGGAAAAAAGCAATCATAAACAATAATGTAAACAGATAGACATGAGTGCTGTCCAGTGAAACTTTATTTACTGAAACAGGTATCAGTCTGGATTTGTCCCACAGGCTGTAGGCTATACTTTGCCAACTTCCACTTTAGAGGATCAAGGCAAGGGTTACAATTAAAAAAATGCGTGGCACCGTTTTACTTCCAATATAGGTCCACAGAATACATGTGAAAGGTATAATGCAGTGTTTCTTGAACTTTATAGCTCACACTAATGGACATAATGGGTTGTTAATAGTATTAGAGGCACTTATGTAAACTTTATCAGTTAAAAAGGGATAGTTTATCCCCACTAACAAATCCAAAACTACGCCTTTAGGAAATTAAATTAAATAGCATAAAATCTATGATGTAATTTAAAACATTCTAAAATTTTTAAAAACATTTTAAAGGATGAAAAGGAAAAAGTTTCCTGAAGAAACCTGAAACAAGGTCATTTTGAATTATAATAGATTTATGAGAAAAAAAAAACACCATCGTGGATATCAGAAAAATTCAAAAAGTAATGCACAGTCTAAGGCAGAAGAACAAAAGTAAAGAAAGCTCCATTTAGTTTATTGTCAATGAATATTTAACTATATTTCCAGTTTCTCAGAAAACTAAAGTTTTGCTATTGCTTTTTGTAGTACTTTTAGAAGAGCACAGTTGTTTTGCAAACAGAAGTAAAAATTTTATCAATGATAAATCTGAAAGCCAGTAACTGTTATGAACTTGGGCATGTTTAGTTTTAGCCATGATAAAACATTTAATTTGTTGGAGATTGGGTACATTTTAATTTACAAGGACTTTTCAACCATGCAAGGGTCTAATATACTTATTTCTGTTATTGTGAATGTAACCAAGAGGAAAAAAAAAGCATAGTGGTTTTATATTATTAGATAACTGATCACTGAACCTAAATGGATGATGGGAAATTCCATGGAATCCTGACCTCTTGGATGCAAATACCAAAAACTCTCTTAACTGCTTCTGCAGTTGGATCCATATGGGCTCTGGATATACTCACCGAGGCAGACTTACAATGAGCGCCACTCAGAAATAGCTATTTTTTTTACCTCTCTAGCTATAGAAAAGCAGACAGGACCTCAGAGACTCCCCAGTAACACTGAACGTGTTGACACCTGGGGCTTATATCGGACAGTTAGAATTTGCACATAACAATGTCAACTTGGAAGACTGAAAGCTGTTTGTTTGTCATATAACTGTGTAATTTGTTTCTAAAGTATTCCCTTCTACAATGCCCTCAGTGAAATTTTAACATATTTAAAAAGAGCAACCTGTGCAATGAAAGTAATAACACTTTCTGAAGTTAAGTAGCTTTAAAATTCTGTCTCTGGTTAATTGAATCACTATGAAATTCTAGAGACAGTTACCTACTGGAATCATGGCTATAAGTATGCTGAATATTTTGAATATAGACTTTCTTTTTTCATTGCTTATCAAGAAAAGGCGTCAGTTAGGTAACTGCAGGTCTGTAAAGAATGCTTCCATTTCTCCCCTATAACAATAAGACGATCACATTACTGTTTTACGTAACTGTTCTAGTCTTTCTTCCTTTCAGTCTTATTGAGATGTAATTGACATACAGCACATTATAAGTTTAAGGTGTAATGACTTGGCTTACATACATTGTGAAATGATTATCACAATAAATTTAATGAACATTGCATCATCTTATATAGATACCAATCTAAAGAAATAAAAAAAAATTCCTTTATGATGAAAACTCTCAGGATTTGCTCTCTTAAAAACTTTCATATATAACATACAGCAGTGTTAATTATATTTATCATGTTGTGCATTACATCCCTGGTACTTCTTTATCTTATAAACTGGAAGTTTGTACCTTTTGACCGCCTTCATACAATTTCCCCTCTTCCCACTCCCATCTCTGATAATCACAAATGTGACTGATGCCTTTTTCTATGATTTTGTTGGTTGGTTGGTTGGTTTTTGAAGCTAACTGGTCTATTTTCTTTCTTAACTGTTTTATAATTAAGTCTCCAACAAGATCTCTTCCTTGTTCTTTTTGCTTCCTCACAATAACCGTAAGTTATTAAGAGGATTAAGTTCTGTCCTTATCAGTTTTCCCCAAGTCTAGTAGTTTGAATAGAGCCTATAAAAGAGCTCTATCATTGGGTTATTACTTGGAGGGAAAAGGTTGGTTATTCAATAATAGCAACGTGGTCTGTAATTGCTCTGAACTTCTCTAAGAGCTAACGAGTCTTTCTGAAAGTGTGTGTTCCTAACAGTACAATATTGTGTCTTCTAATGACACAGGTATGCCTGTCACGAGAAGAGCAAGAGCAATAATTGCAAGCCCTCTGGAGTGATGGGACGGGGCTAGACTGTTAGTTTTATATTTTCTAAGAATCATACAATCATACTGCGAGGTAAATGAAAGGATGCCTCCCAATATAAAAAAGATAAAAAAGAGAAAGTTGTCCTGGGTATGAAGAAATAGGGATAACAAAAGCAAAGCAGAGGAACCACTTCAACTCGATGACTTAATTCTGAGATAAAACAAGCCAGGATCAGTCTCAGCCAAGATGTGACTGTTGTTACTTCCAACTCCAATAAATCAGTTTGACATGTAGAGAAATTTAAAGTCTAGTCTGTAAAAGTATTTGTTTCCAATTACCAGGCAGGAAAATAAGTTATAAGTAGATTGATAAAACTGTGTATCAATAGTTAAATAGTTATAATAAAAATTCATGCAAATAAAACTCTGGAGACTGAGATCAAGATGGCAGAGCAGGAAAACATGGAACTCACCTCCTCCCATGCACATGTCAAAAATGTATCTATGTGTGGAGCAATTCTCACTGAAAACTAACTGCAAACTTGAAAAAAAAAAAAAAAAAAAACTCCTGTACAATCAAGGATGTAAGAAAGATCCACAAGAAATTGGGTAGGAAGGAAGGAGAGCATGTTGGGACTTCTTTCCCTGGGAGGGGACTCAGAGGAAACAGGAGAATATATGGGTGGAGATCTAGATCCACTCCGGGGAGTGACTGGTGAGAGCTTCAGATTGGGTGCCCCAAACATGGGGTCCAACAGCAAGAAGATGAGTCTCCAAACTGGTTGGAGAACCAGTGCGACTAACAGGAGGGCTGTGGGAGGCCTGGACTCTGCTCGTGATGAGAATGCACACATTTGCTTACTCGTGAAACAGGGCAGAGAGGGTGGACTGAAACTCCACAGATTGCTGGCTGGTTTCCATGCCCACCCTGGCACATGTCCCAGCCTGAGGTGAGTGACCACTCTGGACCCTGGACCCTCTGCTTCACTATGCAGCTCCGCACTGGGAAAAGACTGCCCAGCCAAGGAGAAAACTCAGTAATTAGAAACCAAGTAGGCTCGGACCTGAAGCAGCATCTAAACAGGGTGGGGGCAACCATTACAGCTGCTTACACAGGCAGTGCATCAGAAGCACCTGGGGCACTTGACTACAGCCAGGGTCACCACAGCTCACACCCAGACCCAGGACAAGCACCCTCACAAGCCTCTCCTGCTTCACCACCTCTGGAGTGAAGGCACCAGTGCTGGGAGAGAGGAGAGTACACATTAAGAGGAAACAAAGCCAGCTCAGACCCAACTCTCAGGGCTTCTGCTCCAGTAACTGGTCCTAACCTTTCCCCTGATAGGGTGGGATGGCCACTGAGAGAGTAGGAGTCCCACCTCACACCTGGCTGTGGCCCTAGCCCCTCTGCCTCCAAATCCACTTCCTACCAGGGTGATAGTTGCCAGTACATCCCAAGGAAAAATGTGACATTTAAAGTAATTATTGATAAATATGCACTTATGTCAGTAATTACGTTAAATGTCATATGAGGGACACAAGGATGGTTCAACATACACAAGTCAATCAATGTGATATACCACACTAAAAGGAAGGATAAAAATCACATGATCATCCCAATAGACACAGAAAAAACATTTGAAAAAAATTGAACATCCATTCATGATAAAAACTGATACAGGGGAACATATCTCAACAGAATAAAGGCTACTTATGACAAACCCACAGCTAATATCATACTCAGTGGTGAAAAGCTGAAAGCCTTCCCCTAAAATCAGGAAGAAGACAAGGATGCCCACTTTCTCCACTTCTATTCAACACAGTACTGGAAGTCCTAGCCACAGCAATGAGACAAGAAAAATAAATGAAACACATCCAAATTGGAAGAGGAGTAAAACTCTCACTATTTGCAGATGATATGATGCTATATATAGAAAACCCTAAAGATGCCACAGAAAAACTATTAGAACTAATAAATGAGCTCCATAAAGTTGCAGGATTCAATATTAACATACAGAAGCCTATTGCTTTTTTATACACTAATAGAGAACTATTAAAAACAGAAAGCAATAAAACAATCCCATATGAATTTGCATTAAAAAGAATAAAATACTTAGTAATAAACTTAACCAAGGATGTGAAAGACTTTTAAAACTATAAAACACTGATGGAGGAAATTGAAGATTACACAAAGAAATGGAAATATACCTCATGCTCTTGGATTGGAAGTATTAATATTATTAAAATTGCCATACTATCCAAAGCTATCTACAGATTTAATGCAATCCCTATCAAAATAACATTTTTCACAGAACTAGAATAAACAGTCCTAAAATTCATATGGAACCACAAAAGACCCTGAATTGCCAAAGTAATCTTAAGGAAAAAGAACAAAACTGTAGATATCACAGTCTCTGACTTCAAAGTATACTACAAAGCTGCAATAATCAAAACAGCATGGTACTGACACAAAAACAGACACAAAGAGCTATGGAACAGAATAGAGAGCTCAGAAATAAACCCACAAAACTATAGTTAATTAAAATACATCAAGGGAGGAAAGAATATGTAATGGATAAAAGACAGTCTCTTCAATAAGTGGTGCTTTGACCAGAAATTGACACAATGTTGTAAACAGACTACACTTAAATAAAAAATAGATTTAAAAAGTGGTGCTTTGAAAATTGGACAACTAAGTGTAAAAGTCTGAAACTAGAACATTTTTCACACCATATACAAAAATAAACTCAAAATGGATTAAAGATCTAAATGTAAGACTTGAAATCGTAGAACCCTAGAACAGAATATAGGCATAGCACTCTTTGACATAAATTGTAGCAATATTTTTTGAATCTGGCAAAACAAACAAACACACACACACACACACAGACACAAACTAATGGAACCTCATTAAAATTAAAGGCTTTTGGACAGCAAAGGAAACCATCGACAAAATGAAAGGCAATCTGCAGAAAGGGAAAAAAATATTTGCAAATGATATGACCAATAAGGGGTTAATTTGTAAAACATATAAACAGCTCATACAATGCAATATCAAAAAATCAAACAACCTGGTTGAAGAATGTGCAGAAGACCTGAATAGACATTTTCCTAAAGAAGATATACATAAGGTCAAAAGGCACATGAAAAAATGCTCAGTACCACTAATCTTCAGAGAAATGCAAGTCAAAACCACAAAGATATCACCCCACACCTGTCAAAATAACTATTATCAAAAAGTCTACAATTTAACAAACATTGGTGAGGATGTGGAGAAAAGCAAACCCTAGTATACTGTTGTTCAGAATGCAAATTGGTGCAGCCACTATGGAAGACAGTATGGATAGTCCTCCAAAATCTAAAATTGGAACTACTACATGATCAAGCAATTCCACTTGTGGGTATATATCAAAACAAAAACAAAAACAAAAACACTAATTTGAAAAGACACACATACCCTAATGTTCAAAGCAGCATTATTTACAACAGCTAAGATACGGAAGCAATCTGAGTGTACATCAACAGATGAATGGATAAAGAAGATGTGGTATATACATACAATGGGATACTACTCTGCCATGAAAAAGAATGAAATTCTGCCATTTGCAATAAGGTGGATGAACCTAGAAGGTATTATACTTAGTGAAATTAGACAGAGAAAGACAAAAACTATGTTTTTATTTATACATGGAATGTTTAAAAAATCAAGGAAATGTATAAAACAAAATAGAAACAGACTCACAGATATATAGAACAAACTAGTGGTTACCAGAGGGAAGAGGGACAGTAGGACAGGCAAGATTAGGGGATGGGATTAAGAGGTACAAATGACTATGTACAAAATAAATAAGCAACAAGGATATATTGTAGAGCACCGGGGAATAGAGCTATTATTTTTCAATAACTTTAAATAGAGTGTAATCTATTCAAATATGTTGAACTCCTGGAACTAATATAATATGGTAAATGAGCTATAATTCAATAAAAAAAGAAAGAAAAGAGAAACTCTGTAACATTTATGAAAACAAATATGACACTTCACAGAGCTGACAACATCAGATGCTGCTACTAAGACCCATGGAGGAAAACTATAGGTCAATATAAAGGATTATAGGTTTTCCAGGGGATGTAGTCACCACACAAGATCCAATTTGGACTAGCCCCAGGAACGTGCAAATTATCAATCACACAAATGATAATTTTACAAGTTACATTAAAAGAAATCATTTAAAAATGTAAAAAGAAACACTTCTCCTAAATAAAATAAGCATTTATTCTGAAGTGAGCAAAGTCCTTTCAGTTTATTCCATGTGTCACCCATGATGAGGCATTTTCTGCATCCTGTTAATTAGTCAAAGCAGAATAAAACTGTGTTCTAATTGTCTGAAACTGTTGTGTCTCATCAGAGTAAAATAAAATGGCCTTATTTGGGATTATCAGCATCGTAGACTTCTGTGAGAGAAAAAGTTAATTGTTTATACTGGACCTCAGTACTATAGCAAGCTGAAGGATTGTCCCTTCCAACTTCCCATGTTAGCGCTAATGATTGCTAGAAATAAATGTCACTAATAAAATGAAACAGAAGTGAAAATAATTCCAAAGTAGAAAGGATACCTGAGAAATATTCAAATACTCATTCTTGTACAAAACTAACCAATCAATATTTGTTGAATTCATACTATGGGCAGGTATCCTAAGCATTAAGGCTGCACTCAGTGAATATGCAGGATAAAGCATCTCTCTTATGGTACTTGCTTTCTGCTGGGGAACTCAGACAATGAGCAACACAAATAAATAAGAAAGAAGCAATGCATGCCGTGAAGAATTTAAAATAGGGTTCTACAAAAAGAAAAAAGGGTAACACGTTTGACGGTTAAAGGGTAACATGTTTGACGGTTAGAGACCATCTCAAGGAGGACACAGAAGAAAGTATGCAGAATAAAATAAATTGAAAAGCACCTCAATGCCATCAATATTGGGAACACTAGATCAAGTACAATGTGTCTATTCAATGCAGCAGTACGAGGAATGAAATGTATGTAGTAAAACTTTAAAAACCTCCATAATAACCCTTGCATTAAAAATTGAGGATGCCAAGTATTAATACAGTATGTCAAAGTCATGTTAATTTAGACACGTACTCACTTATCTCAATGGATAAGTAGATGCCTGAAATTATACATAACAGAGTATGATAGGGGTGACCTTGGAGGGGTGGATGGATGGATATGGAGACCTAAGGTAATAATAATTAGTGGGGTCTTTTGCCTTAGAAGTTGTGTTTTTATACATAAAAGATACTCATGTATTACTTTTGTAATTCAAAATTAATTTTAAAGACTTAAAAGTCAGGCAACTTGATATTTCCAGCGGGAAGGGGAGATGAGGGTGAGTGAAATGGGTGAAGGGGGAGGGGCAACAGGTAAATCATCCAGTTATAAAATAGATCAGTCCTGGGGATGCAAAGTTCAGCACACAGGGTGACTATAGCTAATAATACAGTATTGCATATTTGAAAATTGCTAAGAGAGTAAATATTACAAGTTCTCATTATGAGAAAAAAAATGTAACCATATATGGTGACAGCCAGTAACTAGACTTATCATGGTGACCATTTGGCAGTGTATACAAATATTGAATCATCATGTTTCACATCTAAAACTAATACAATGTTATATGTCATGTATGCCTCAATAAATGTACCAAACCAAAATTAGAAGACAACTTCTAATTTCAACTTTGTTACTGAAATCTTGAAAACATCTTTTAGTTCAGTCCTTTTCTGTGAATAAAAAGAAATAGTTGTACCTTTTCATTATTAACTATACTTGGAGGTCTTGCACTCAAAGTTAAAAATCACAGCATCGATTAAACTACTGTGTATGTGAACATGATCAAAGTGGAAGGACAGATGTGAAGAAAGGAAGTAAAGTTGTCTTAACCTTCGTTGTTTAAAACTCACTCAGAAAAACAATCTAATGTTGAAACAGTCTGGTAAAAGTGCAATGGGCAGAAGTCCTGTCACCGTTGAAAGCTTTTTGATCACTTCTCATCACGGAAACATGAGCTGCACCGATCTCTGGAGATATTTTAATTTGAAAGGCAGCTAAACACACCTCTCACAGAATAGTTTTTTTCCAAGGACAATTCAAAAGTTGAATTTTGCAAAGCTAAGACATGTGCTTTGTGATGGATAGGAGTCATGTTATCAGCAGATGTTATAGAAAGTCCAGGGTGATTGAGTCCTAAAGTGAACGCTGACTTCAAGCACTAATAGTTTTATAATTAAATTAAACTTAACACCTTAAGTCTATTCCTAGTCTGACTTCATATGTTTATGTTGCTGTAATGTTGTTTATAATTCGAACTTCTTAATTGTCTATTTTCATATATGTTTTTTTCCTTACTTTAAATGCTTCCATTCATTCATTTATTATCCATTCATTAAAAACAATTGAGCAATTATTATATGTCAGGGTCTAGTTATACAGCAGTGAAAATGGTACATCTGTACTTCAGTCGAGCTTTCAGGCCAACTTTTTTTTTTTAACTTTTTTTTTCACTAGGGGAGGCAATGAGGTTCATTTATTTAATTTATTTTTTAAGTGGAGGTAATGCGGATTGAACCCAGGGCCTTGTGCATGCTAAGCTATATGCTTAGCATATATGAGCTATATGCTCCCTCACTTAGTCTAACTTTTTTTTTAACATTTTTTATTGATTTATAATCATTTTACAATGTTGTGTCAAATTCCAATGTAGAGCACAATTTTTCAGTTATACATGAACATATATATGTAATCCCACTCCTGGGCATATATCCAGAAGGAACCCCACTTCAGAAAGACACCTGCACCCCAATGTTCACAGCAGCACTATTTACACTAGCCAAGACATGGAAACAGCCTAAATGTCCATCAACAGATGACTGGATAAAGAAGAGGTGGTATATTTATACAATGGAATACTATCCAGCCATAAAAAATGACAATATAACACCATTTGCAGCAACATGGATATCCCTGGAGAATGTCATTCTAAGGGAAGTAAATCAGAAAGAGAAAGAAAAATATCATATGAGATCACTCATATGTGGAATCTAAAAGAAAAGAAAAGAAAAAGACAAATGAATATAAATACAAAACAGGAACATACTCACAGACATAGAATACAAACTTGTGGTTGCCAGAGGGGAGAGGGTTGGGACAGGACAGACTAGGGGTTCAAAATTTGTAGATACTGAGAGGCATATGCAGAATAGATAAACAAGGTTATACTGCATAGCACAGAGAACTATATACAAGATCTTGTGGTAGCTCACAGTGAAAACAAATGCGACAATGAACATATGTATGTTCATGTATAACTGAAAAGTTGTGCTGTACACTGGAAATTGACACAACATTGTAAACTGACTATAACTCAATAAAGTAAAATAAAATATATGAAAAAAAAACTTTACACCTTAGACAAGCTGTGTAAGAAAACCAAGAGAAACACAAAATAGGAGATGCTCTTTCTTTTTGGAATATCCCTTTAAGTCCCACAATTCTTTTGGAATAACCAACACGTTCCCCTCTTTGGATCAACACAGAAGCACAATCTACTCACTAAAAAGATAATAAAGCTAAAGTTGGGTATTATTCATGGAGATATGCAAGGGACTGTAATCAGGTGTTTACGACGGCATGCTTTTCTTGAGTAGAGAACATTCAGTTTGATTTTTGCAGTATTTTATTTTTCCCTCGGCCGTACAACGTACTAAACAGTGCCTCAGAATATACTACCCACATCTTCTTTGGCTGTTGGTAAAGAGGAGAGCTTGAAAAAATTAGACTGCTGTGGATTTCTCTATGAGATTTCAAAAAGAAAAAAAAAGTATGATGTCAGTGAGACGATCTAGCTCATGTTGTCACTACGGGAAGCTGGGGTTCTCCTTTAGGCATTAAGGTTTCTAGGAGAAGAGGATCTCTAGAGTATGAGAATCCATAGCAAAAAAAAAAAAAAATTTAGTATCATTGATTTTTTTCACCCACATAAATACTGTAATTTAAATTACATCAGTATCCGAAGAATTAGCCCAATGCCAGTAGGTTTGCTCTTTACCTAGAAAGTCTAAGAATGTCCCTCCTCTAGACTCTCCAATGACTACTGTTGAGAGACAAGTAAGACTGTAAGACCTTAGCTGTAGATCAGATGTGGGGTGAAGAAAACTGGGGAAAATCATAGAATACAAAGAACCCAATGACAGCATCACACATGGTGGTATTAGCTTTGGGGACTTCGTAACATTTATCCAATCTCCATGCAAAACGAAACAAAACAAACCAAGACTGTATAATCCAACTACTACAGTGGAATAAATCCACAGAAGTATTTAAAGAATAGGAGTCTAATGAAGACTTAATCATGGATTTTTCTCTTCTTTGAGACCTCAAAACCTCATAGAATTACCAGTGAGATTAAGATGATTTTGACCAGATACATTGCAATTACTTGTACAAACAAAGGAATACGTGGAAGAATTGTTTGTCCTTCTTTATTGCAATTATTTTCTTTCGTCTTCATGAATTCATAAAATATATGAATAAGAAAATTAAATGCCACTCAGTGTTTTTGCAACCAAACAATTCGGAAGGGCCGTATACGTTTTGCATTACTCTGACAATAGATTCAAGGTCATGTCAGATGATGCATCAGCTAAATGACCACAGAGATTGCTATTCTGTTCTGCAATGCTAAGTCAAATGACTAGGGCAAAATGTTGAAATAGCATTTGAACTTCTATAATTGTAAAATATTAGAGCTTTTCAAAAACTCCTCATGGAATTCACATCGCAATGTGCCTTGCACACTAGGTAACGCAAGCTTATCTTGGGATGCGACCTGATGGCGTTATCACACAAACACATTCATCATGCTGTCCTGCAGATTCAGGAAGGGGACTGTTTCTTTTCCCAGTGTGACTCACATCCCACTAACTTATCATCTGCCTTTTGACTAGAAGGCAGCTGAAATAACTTAATGTGCTTTGAATATTTAGTCCAAAGTAATGTAAGAAAACATCTGTCACTTACGTTTTTGAGTCATCCCATAACACACAATAGGGGTTCAAAGTGCCCTGCAAATAAGGAGAGAAAGAATAAATGTGTCTTGAGTACATACATTAAAAAAAAAACTAAAGGATTATGTGAAATGCACACAGAATGGCAGATTTCTTATCTTGTAGAAGATACTTTAAAGATCCTACCTGTGTTTTTTGCATAAAAAATTGGCACGTCCTTTCTCAGAGATTTGATGGCCCCTTTTGTGAAATTCTATTCATGAAAATTTCACATTTATTCCAAATGCCATAGCCCGCATTTAGTTTTTTTTTAATTGAAAGTAAAGCTCTCATACACGACAAGGTCCATATTTTGATAATTTGGATTTCATTTTTTTTCTCTAAAATGTTAATTGCCAGATGATTTCCTTTAAGAAGACCAATGCGTTTACACAATTTAAATCACGGTGAAAAAGTTTGTATTAAGCACATATATAATCACTACCACACAATCTGCTCTTCAACCTCCAGGCCTGCAGCTTCCCAGAGACAAGACATGGTGGCATTAATCGGCCATTTCCAGAGAGTTTGTTGACTTGCAATATTGTCTTAATCAGTAGACCACTGAAATATTCTACAGAATCATGTCTAACAAAACTATGAGAAAAACATGCTAAATTTTTATTCAGTTCAATAATTCTGTGTTGAGCGTTCACAGTGGCCTTCAGGATGACACATGAGTTTTCCACATTGGATTTTCCAGCCAAGTACCTTCTGTTTTGAAGAGGACTCATTGTTGGAACGTTTTTCTTTCTGTTTTTCTGTCACATTCATTGGCCCTTATTTTTCCCTTTGAAGCTAACCTAATAATTCTTCCTCTCTGTGGTGTTTTTAGTTACCTACAGATCCTTCCCCACCCCTGAACAGTCTTCTCTTTTCTGTTAAGCATCCTCTGTTGGTTTCAAATTCTCTCATCCTCCACATCACTCATCTCCTGGAGCACACACTTTAAAGCGTGTTTAGGGAAACCATCCACATGTGTCCAGGACAAAGCAGAACTATTGCTCTCCAATGTAGATACCATATTCCTCATACTGCAAGCTAACAGTGTAGGGGATACTTTGGTAGCCTTCTCCTGAGCTTGACAAGTATAATTACACATCAAAGTCGCTCAAGAGCTTTTTGAATCCTGATGGGACATCCCACCCACTCACTCTTGCTTCCAAACTTTGTCTCATTACAGGATTAAAAAACAAACATGATATCTACGCCTTCATCAAACCAAGTCATTCGTACAGATGGTGAACAGGCCAAGGCAGGTGAAAACCACAGTCCTGAAACAGGCTACGAGCTTCTTCCCACAGGTGGACATGCTCCCTCAGCAACGGCCAGCTGTGAACCAGCCCTCAGTCTTGTTTACAAGTAGATAATCACTGGGGTGTATCTGGCAAAGCAACATCTTTAGAAGTCTAGGAAAAATTTTTTGTGAAACATCACCTTTATAAGTGCTGGTCACTGGGTCTATTCTAGAATTCCCCTAGAAATTAAAATTAAACTCACTATTCTAAAATTTGTGAAATCAGCCTCTAATTTGTTTATTACTCATTTTAATTGGGACATTTGGCTAGTTCTTATAATTCAGCACCATTACCATTCTCCAAAATTCCTCAAAGACCGTATCTCTAAGGTCTCCTACTTCTTATCAAACACTCACACTTATAAACTATGCTCTTAGAGCATAAAAACTTTCCCCGCCCTGAATTAGGTTATAGTCTTACAGAAGTTGACGAGGAACTCACATACGGAATGTTCCTATAACAACAAAGAGGCATGCCCACATAGAAGTCACCAGTCAAAACTTACTGTGTAAGGGACAAATGCTGGACAGAGCATCAGGGCCTGTGTGAGAACAAGTTACACAGAAGTGGGTCCCTATTTGGATCTTACAAGAGGCATAGATATGGCTACTCAAGAGATGGGGAGGGGAATGGAGTTTCCAGTTGGTTTCTTTCTCTGTCCAAGGAGACGCTGTCAGGTTTTACCTGCCATTTTCATACAGCTTGTGACTTCCTAAGAAACCCTCAGCCTGGCCACAATGTTGTATCATAAAGTTATGCTACATTTATCTAAGGTTCTGCTCAGAAGAGCTCAGTGCACTTTCTAGAAAGTAAATTAACCTTAGAAGATGACAATGAAGGGCATGGGAGTACATACGTCATGGATATAGACAGTAAGTGCAGGTGACGAACTTGAGATCACACATCCACTACATCTAGCTCGCTTCTTTCGTAATGTCCAAGTTAGACTGAGTTAAATCTCTATACAAACCAGCACAGGATACTGATTATAAGATCGATACTTCACAATTAGAGTCCTTAACAAGTTACAAGAAAGAAAATAATATTAGAAAAGAAATGATCTGATCTTAATTGTTTACACATCCTTTTCCTTTCTACCCCTCCTAAAGAAACTAATTTCTACTTTCAGTTAAAGGTAAGAAGACGAGAAATGCTTCTTCTATTCTTATGCCATGCCTCTGTCAACACTCAGTTTCACCCACTGCCTCCCTCACCCCTCACCTCTTAGATCTCAGGTTTCTCTCTCTTTCTGTTCTTGGGAAAACTTAGAAACAATCCACATGAAAATTATTCTAAGTTCCAGAATGCCCCACTCAATCCTGTGTTTCACTATACATTCTTGGACCTACGCAAAAGACAGGCACTCCTCTGTGAATATTCATTCTAGTGCAGTCACTAGTAGGTTAGCCTATGAGCTGAGATCAAGTATTTAAACATTCCAAGTCTATAAAAATAAGCAGAGTGAGCAAATTAGAGGACTCTCAATACCTGGATAGACCAGTCAGGGAATAAGAATCAGAGATGGTAAACAAAGCCAAAACCAGTGATGAATGAAATCTCAACATGGAAAACAAAAAACAACTGGCCAAAAGGTTCTGCTAAGAAATCGCTTGTAAAATACTTGTTACAATTTTCAGATACTTTTCTCAAAGGCCCTCTACTGCGAGATCTGTTATAAGGAATTTACAGACAATCAATAACAGGAAATGGTGAGCCCGACAGAGCTGGAACAAAATGGAATGACAGAAACAAAAGGGAAACAGGCAAGCTATGAGGTGACTTATAGAAGTGCATCAAACTAAGAAAACAAAAATTGTCAGATCAGTTAGACAGATGGGCAAAAGAAGATTAATTTATAGAGCTGTCAGTATAATTGACACATAAAATATTAAAATTGAACGTATTTGAAAAGTTTGGGAAAGAATATACTATTCTTGAAAAACACATTTCTGGCCAGAAAACACCAAAAACATATTAAAAAAAAAAACCTTGTCTCTTGACTCCATTCAAAATAGCACAGTGGAACTTGAGTTAGACATTTCTACTCACTCACTTTTAAGCAATTAAAAAATATACCATGACCCAAATTTCCTTACTACCACAGATGTTCCAGGCACCGCTTTTAGTGTCTTTAATAGTCTTTGATATTTCCTCTGTCTCAACATCAAGCAAACCAACACAGATCTTCCTTGACTTAACGATGGTGCTACATTCTGATAAACCCATCACAGACTGAAAATACTGTAAGTCAAGAATGCACTTAATACACTTAACCTTCTGAACATGGTAACTTAGCCTCGCCTACCTTAAATGTGCTCAGAACACTTGCATTAGCCAACAATTGGGCAAAACCATCTAGCACAAAGCCTGTCTTATAAGACGGTGTTGAGTACCTTGTGTAACTTCTTGAATACTGTACTGAAAGTGAATGACAGAACGGCTGTCTGGGTCGAGAATGGCTAAAAGTGAATCAACTGTATACCCTGGTGGGTGGGTGGCTGTCTAGGAGCTGTGGGTCCCGGCCGCTGCGCAGCATCATGAGGCAGCATCCTACCCATATCACTAGCCCAGGAAAAAAAATCAGAATTCCAAATTCTGAGTACGGTTTCTACTGAATTTATATCACTTTCCCACCATCATAACGTCAAAAAATTGTTGTCGAACCACTGTAAACTGGGGACTGTCTGTATATCTTCTTAGCATTATAATACACTGCTGGCTTTGCCCATGTATTTCTACAGGTGGTTCTCTGTTTCCCTTTGTTTTGTATAATTTTTCTGTTTTCTTGTTTGTAAAATAGGGAATTCAGGCCACTTTTCTAAGCCCTAGTTCTCAATGATTCTGGAAAAACATTTATAAATGAATTCTTTTTTTTTTTAACTCTCTTCCAAGTCATACCCACCCCCTCCTCCAACTATGGAATATTTTCAATACATTTCACTACGGTAAATCACTCTCACAAAGTGAAGAAGTCAGAAGAGGGAACCAGGAAGATGGTCAAAGCAAATTGATTCATGTATGAAAAACCACTTAGCAAACACCTATGACATTCAAGACGCTCTTGGAGGAACTGGGGATACAGCACTGAAAAAAACAAAAGCCTTGTCTCATAGACTTAATGTAATGAAGGGGGCAGGGAGAGAGACACAAAACATAAACAAGTAAATATATAACATGTTAAGTGCTAATATGTGTTATGATGAAAAGTAAATCACAGTAAGTAGGAAAGACTGGGAAGTGGTAGACTGTAATTTTGTATATTAAGAAGATTTCACCAATAGGACAATATTTGAACAAATATCTGAAGGAAATCGGTTACAGAAAAGATAAAAGTCACAATAAAAATTAATGATGACCAAGGTTTTTAATTTTTCCTCGGTGTTTTTAAGTTCTGAATTCAATTCAATTCACATGCTATCTTATTTACAGTCTTGTTATCTTCATGTTTTCAAAGTGTTTTCTCTGGTCATCCTCCAGAATCAACAGGGATGCTTGTTAAAAATGTAGATTCCTGCATGGGTTCTGAGACTGGGGCTTAATTTAAGAATATGCATGCTAACATCTGCTCCCTCCACTCCTTATAATTTTTATCTACACCACATTTGTAGAGGCATGGACGCACAACAGAAATAACATGGTTGCTTCATTGTTCCTGAAATTTTCTAATGTTTACTGCTCAGATGCCAACATAAATTCCTAATCTGGAAATCTCTTAACTTCCTTGTAATTTTCGTGGTCCTCTTGAAACAAAAATATCCTCTTGTCTACAGAGGCAAAGCCAGCACATAGACAAAGCATCTAAGGACACAGAGAAGGTCGGTGACTTCATCATAATGCTGTCAACACTTTCCAGTGCCCTGGGTCAGAGGTGCCAGCACGAGTCCTTCTGTCACGTCTTCCAGTGAATTGCACATTGAGTTTCTGAACGTGGACTGGAGACAGACTTCATCTGACACTAAAAAGCCTCTCTTTATTTTCAAAATTTTAGTCATAAAGGCATTACATTAAAAAGACCTGGATTTTGCTAAGTTTAGCCTCCTTTTCTTTCCCCACTGAAGTTAACTGTAGTTACTATACCACTGCACAGATTTGGGGAATACCCTAAGAACATTTCCAAAATACATGACCTGACCCATGAAAGACTAATTTATATTCTACTTATAATTCTAATACTACTTGAGAAAAGACATATTTTTAAAAGCTCAGGAATGCACTCTAGGGGAAGTAAGATTTTAGTAGGTGTAAATTTTTCCACAGTCCAATCTATGATGGGTCACTAAACCTGGTCAGTAAGAGAGAACCCTTTTTGGATTATGTCTTTTAACGTATAAACATCTTCATGGTCCCTGGAAGTGAAATATGCCACCCAAGGGGATGATGCAGCTGAAAAGATACCGTATCATATGAAACTCAACAGTAGGAGACAGTCCATTGAATGTTCTCCATGCCTCTTCTCAAGGTTATGAGAGTACTTTAGCATGTTAAAATGATACTTAGAAAGAGCAAAATCTGGGTCTGACTCTCATCTTTTGATGGCGTGACTGATATACACCTGAAGCCTAAAGAGCTTCATTGAAAATGGAATACTGTGTTCTCACTTAAAAGAAGATGGAGACATGGGATTTTTTTAATGGACTTGCATAAGTTCTATAGAAAACATCACACGGAGAACCAGTCAAATCAAGATGGAAAAGAAAGAGTTGTCTTTAGCTAAAGCAGAGCGGTAGAGAGGTCACTGAAGTGAGAAGTGCAGAACACGCTTCTGTCAGTGCCAGTCATGTCCATGCAACTGGCAGAGGCCATCTCCAGGACTCAGAGCTGCTCAGTTAGAGCACAAGGAGAGGGCACGTATCTAACTCCGCGTCTGCTGTCTGGTTGCTCAGTCGCTCACATCAACTAGATGATGCCGTTTTTGTGGAGGTGATGAGAGCTTGCTTCTTTAATTTCTGGTGCATGTCAGTAATCACTGAATGTGCATGATTTCCTGATGAATACTTTCTGGTATGTGGGAAGCAGCAAAAAGTAGGACCACTATCAGGAATTATTATATATGCATCCTTCAGAGAAAATCATTGCCTTCTCATACATGTCTTAGAGTGCCTTCTCCGTATGTGGTTGACTCAGTTTCCAACAGTGGCCACACAGGAGTCTGACTCACCTCTCATCCAACAGATGGGTTATCTATGGGCAAAATCTCTCCAAGCACTTCCCATGAGTCGAAATGGCAAACCATTTTAATAAACAAATACTTAAATAAGTAGGTTCCATGCAGATACAGCACACAGCTTAACGCACATCCTTTCACATCCAAGAGGATATACGATGTGTCCTAACAATGCTTTTATGGGGTTGTAACAGAGGCAAGGGCCGGCAGGGTTATCTTGCACTGTTCCAGCCCGTTGGCTGCTGGCAGAGAGGTTTTTCTAAATTGCTTAAAGAGCACAACATATCTACAAATGTCAGAGTTGCCCCTGGCATCCTCCAACTGTCCCTACTATCCCAGCACCACTTTGCGATGGCCATGCTCACTGGTGACTCCTTTCATTCGATTCTTAACGTGCCGGCATGGTAATCAGCAGGGCAAAATGTAATTTCTAGTTTGCTAACTGACTTTCACTGACTAATAAATTATCAGCATTAGAGTTTATCTGACTCAAAACGGCACTAGTAATGTATGCATGCATATTATTTTCATAATCAAAAAATTAATTATGCAATGCTCCAATGCAGGATTATTAGCTTCCTATTGCTGCTGTAATAAATTATGAGAAACTTAGTAGCAGAGAACAACACAGATTTATCATTTCACAGTTGCTGTGTGTCAGGAATCTGGTGATCATAGCTGGGTTTCTGCTCAAGAGATTCAGAAGGCTGAAATCAGAATGTTGGCAGGATTGCATTCTTTTCTAGAGGATTTGGGGATGAATCCATATCCAGGCTCATTCAGGTTTCAGCAGAATTCAGATCCTTGTGGTTGCAGGACTGAGATCCACATTTCCTTCCTGCTTGGAAACCAGGGGTTGTTTTCAGGCTTCAGAGGCTGCCCACAGTCCTTGGCCTGTGGTCCTCTTCCTTCTTCTTCAAAGTCAGCAATGGTAGCTTGAGTCTTTCTTACACTGCATCTCATTGCATCTCTCTAACCACAGCCGGCAAAGGCTCTCCACTCCTAATGGCTCACGGGATTAAATTAAACCTACTTGCATAATCCAGGACAGTTTCCCCATCTCAATGTCCTTTTCCTTAATCACTGCAAACTCTCTTTGACATGTAACATAATGTATTCACAGGTCATAGGAGTTAGGAGGTGGGCATCTTTGGCGGGGGGCATATTCTCTTGACTATACAAGGGTGACAACCTATATAGTCCAGGGGCAAATCTGGCTTGCCACCTACTTTTGTAAATCAAATTTTGTTGTAACAGAGCCACATCCATTTGTATATATATTGCCTGGGGTTGCTTTCACACTACGATATCAGAGCTGAGTAGCTGTGACAAAGATGACTACGGCTTATATGTCTAAAATGTCTGACTCAACAGAAAATGTTCACTGACCCCTGCTCCAATGATAGCATAATTAATCTAAAATCTTTTTGAAGAATATCAGTTATATATTATGAACAAAAATAAACTGAATTTGAAATGTAAGTGGGAAGGATGCTTACTCAAGTTTAGGAATTTAGGAAATAACCAAAACAACAAACTATAGCTAGAGAATAATTTCTATATCAAGTTCAGCTGTTGGCAGAACCATCAATCCACTTGTCTAGTTAGCATTTCAAGACTCTTCCATAAAAGTTACCAAGAGCTTTAAGCAGGCAAAACATCAGAAATCTCTTCCAAAAAAGACAAAAGCTAGGGTAGAAAAGTAATTTAAAAAATAAAGGGATACAAACGCCACCTTGTAGAAATTATAGATGCATAGGCTGGGCTTCTTTAAGCTTTGCCAAGTGATTTTTTTTTTTAATTCTTTGGGCTATTATCAGCCTTTGCTATTCATGAAAATATCCACTGATGAATTTGGAATCTCTCTTCATTGTTGCTCATGCTTCTCTAATGATAAAGCTCACATTCATCACAGTCTTCCATTGTTTTCTTCCACTATGACTTACAAAGGCCACGGCTCATGGTTAATTTTAGTTTATATACATATAACAAACTCCTTAATTTGTTAGCCTGATCCTGTTATATGCAAGCGAATGCAAGCTGATATGGTGACACACAAGCCCATATTCCCATGCAATTGTTTGTGAACATGACCAGTTTGAGAACCACAAATGAACCTGGTGGATTCTTCTCAGTCCTGAAAAACAGCAGGTTCACCCTACCTAGACCTGTTGCTCAGAGGAAGGAAGAAAAAAAAAAAAAGGGGGGGGGGCAGGAACAGACAGCAGAGGCTGCAGGCTGGAGTAGTCCCTCTGCCCTTCCCCCAGAAATGGAACTACATTAAGATTTTTAATTTGGAAAAAAAAATGCATTTTCAGGCTTGCAAAGTTGATAGAGCATGAGACAACTGAAATACATGCATTTTCTTATTCTTCTAACTCATCTTTAAAGATAAGGATGTTATGTATCTTGGAAATTCACAGTAGGCTCAGATCTGTCAGGACCAAGGCATCCTAAGGGCAGATGTGTACAGGTGCGTTCACGTGTGCCCGTGGGGGTGTGTCTGTACACACAGATCCATTCTACTGCACTTGTTTAGATCTCAATAATTACTTTCAATAAAATTACTAACTTTTGCATTTCACACTAACATTTGTGCTTTATGGAGTCTAACTATTAATAAGCATGAATGTCAGACTGAAGAAACCTTCTTTTTCTGAGAAAAGAATTTTGATATTTCCAATAAGTCAAAAATTGCTCATGCCCAAGCACAACCCTGACTCTACAGATTATAACATTAAGCCATAAACCTAGACAACTGAACTAAGAACAGTATTTTACTCTTTAGTGACTTATGAACTGGTTAAAACCACACAGGGCTTCGCTAAAAACAATTTGGAATTTCAAGATTCCACATTCTATTACCTATTCCTACCAGTTCCCAAGGGCCTGATTATATTTAACACACTTTAAATGCTATTTGCTAAAAAGCTTTTTAAAAGAACACATTTCATTTAGAAAATGTTAACGGGCTTTTCCCTAGACTCATTATAACTATTAATTCCCCTTCTGCATTTTTTTGCACATGGTACATGCAACAGATATAATTTGCAAGTCATTATTCTTTTCTGAGCTTAGGGAAATGCAGCAGATACATCTGCTATAAGAAAATAGGAGAAGGTAGAAAATCTTAATATTAGCAACATAACATATCTGAAATAGCTCAGTTTTGAAGGTGAGACCAATGGTCATATATATCAATATCTAGATAGTTACAATGAAATTTCAGCTTGTACTAATCTCTTTTAATTTTCATGTTTAAGATATGTGTTTTCTTCACATTTTAGCAAAGACTATTTTATTTCAGCAGAGGCTCTTTTGATTATCTCTTCAAAAAAAAATAAACTAAAGTCAGTATATAGAATGTACTTTACAAGATACTCAATAAACCATGACATGGAGGGAAGAAATGAAGGTTGGAGTCGCCCAGAGCACCTCCACCATGTGGCTGGGAGTCCCGGGGGCCCCCGAACACAGGCACAGTCGGGGTCTGCAGGTGACATGACGCAGGCCATAGGTGGGAAACCCTTGGGGCATTTTCATCTCCGGAGTAAACTTTTCTTCTTATTCCTCTTTCCCCTCAGCTCCTTTGTGAAACAGATTTGTCTTAAATTCTTAAATTCTCTTAAATCTGAGCCTTCCAGCATGGGGTAGTATTGTTCTGGGAATCTGGTCAACTCACTCAAAATACTGAAAGAATTAACTCTAAGTGCCTTGTGATAATCTCAGCATTCTTATATTCTTTTTTAAAATATTTATTTATCGGTTGGTGTTTTTGTTTTGTTTTGGGGGGAGGTAATTAGATTTATTTATTTATTTATTTATTTAATCTAATGGAGGTCCTGGGGATTGAACCCAGGACCTTGTGCATGCTAAGCATGTGCTCTGCCACTGAGCTATATCCACACACTTCATTTCTATATTCTGACTTTGACTGCCACTCCAGCACCTAGTTGGTGCTTCATAAAATTTACTGATCATATACTCTGGCTCTCATGTGTAGAAAACAATCTTTTTTGTACCTGGTTTTTCTTCTTTGTAATTCTGCTGACAAAATATGCCCCCAGAAAGTTTGATTCAAAGCTTAAATCTGTTCATTTCAAATTGTTCTATGGAATTGAATTAATGTGACTGTTTTATCAACACTATTTTTTTAATCAACACTATTTTTAAGGTTACTCTTTCTTCAACTTATGGGAAAAATGCTATTTAATTAACATCAATCAATATTGATTCTATCTTGACTTAGGAAAGTTTTGTGAATGTTCATTTACCAAAGTGTTTCCTCCATAAGAGATAGGATATACATTCTGCAATTTTTTTTTTCAGAAAGCAATTCAGGGAATTAATATCTTTTACTATTTTTCACAGTGCTTATAACTGGATAGACATTACCAGGATAAATAATATAAATAAACAAATAAGTCAATAAATATTTTTATAATACATGTTGAACATACAAAGAAATAAGTTCCTTACTCAAAAGCAATGCTAAAAGTATCTCCCAGTTTTCAGTGCAGTGACGAGATCAGGGCCATTATGAGGTATGAGGAGGTAGATATTATAGAAATAAAACACACTGTCCAAGTTAGTTAGAACCACCATGGTCACATTTTGGCAGAAGGGGAAAAGACCTAATAGTTTAAGTATCAATTGTGACGTTTAAAAGTTATTGCTGAGAGATTCGAGATTTTCATTACATAATCTAGGAAGACTGGACATCTTGGCAAAAAGTGGTTTGCAGGAAAGGTGATTGTTATTTTTTACAAACGAAGCTGAGTTTTTTAAAAATCAGAAATTATAAAATACTGAAAAATGCACAGGTTTTGTAAGGTAAAGGATGTGAGAATAAATCCCATTATGTCATTCACTGAGTATACCAGTTTGGGAAAATGACAATCACTTTGTGCTTTCATTAACTGTACACAAAGGTCAAGTTCACAGAAACTTTGCAAGGAATAAAAAAAAAAAAAACTATGTCTATGCAACACACTGAAACAGTCCTACTTTAACAAAGGAAATGTAAAAGCATAATTAAAAAAGCCTAACTTTCTTAGGAATCACCTTCTTTGTCCCTTCAACTATTGATTTAGGCATTTAAGGTGAACCTACAAAAGATATGTAGGTATTTTAAATTTCTACAGAAGGCGTGAACAAGGTGTGAAAAATTTCCATTGCAGTTGGTTGGATTTAAGAAAGGGTGCTTGCTATTTTGGATGGAAGATTTGGACTTGGACCACAGGAGCACCCAGGTTGTTACAAGGAGCCTCCTCTGATCCTGGACGCAGTGCTTTAAAATGCTGCTCCACCCTGTTCCCACCCCGGGATACCCTCTAGGACATCACTCCCTTTGTGTTGTGTGCATCTTCAGTCTATGTGTTTCCATAGCAGTCTTCCCTACCACGTGGGGAGACTGGTTCATGCATCTGGGTCTCCCCCACTGCCTCTCTCAGAGCCTAATAAAGACGTGCACACTGGTAAACAATTTGTTAACTATTATATTGGAGAAATTGAAGAGAATTCTATCATGAACAAAAGCATAGGATAACAGGTCACTTCGTTTCTATGTAATACATACCTCCATAACAAATCAATTCATTTGCAACTCTCAAGAGTGTAAGTAGTATGCTCTGGTCTTATCCGTTGAAAGGATAATTGTTAACCTTTTCTGACAAGTAAATTCTATAAGCAACTCAATGCCAAGTAGACGATACTTACGTTAGCCAAATGAGCTAGTTCTATCTCCAGGAACGAATCCGTTGTTTTGGGTTCAGGCCTTATCGTGACCACGATGATTTTGGAATTAACGACAGTATAATTTCTGAAACAGAATAATTATGATTAGAAGGAGAAAGGATTGATGACGAATATTAATTCCTACCACTCAGTACATGTTGGGATGACATTTTAAATAAAGGTATCCTAAGCAAAGACATTGAAACATTTGGCAAATAGATTTAAAGCATGATACTGAAGTGCTATTCATGGAAAGATATGGTTGATTTTTTTGTTGTAAATACACCCCATCTGGACCAGAAACTTTGGGGGAAAGCTACTGCTGATGGTTACCACTTCAGATGGAGGACAGATGAAAAAACAGTAGAGCTGACGAGCTTTCCATTACTTAAATCTGATTCTTAAATCTGCTGAGATAGATGGACCGTGAATTCAAACCTTCAGGCAATATTTAAATGAATATAATTGATTTACCTCAAGGTGGCCCTAACAGTTCTGTTCTCTAGGAGACCAAATATTGTTCTTGCAAAGTGCTGTCCTAGGGTTTTTTAGACTATCTCAAAATTCATCAAGATTAGTGATTGGTAATGTGGCAAAGAGTGAAAACCAACAGGATGTAAATGTCAATAAATGCTATTGCTAATTGCTGACTCATCTCAACAATAAAGATCTACCAGCCACTTCTTTATCGCAACGCACTCAATGTAAGGACCATATTTGCATTTTGAAAGATTTTACCAGTACAGTTTACTCAAAGAAATTTTAAATATAATTATATTCACAAGCTACAAAAAATCATCTCTAAATATAAACATATAAAATGAACCAACTGTTTTTTGCATATATAGGTTTTCACCCAACACATATAAAATGCTATATGTCTATTACATAAGACTTAAAGATTTTATTGGACTTCAACTATTTGAAGAAATACATACATATAAATATATTTTTTCATCCTTCCTCTTTGATTTGAAATAAACCATCTGTTCTTACACAGAGCATGTAATGTTTTGAGGAGTTCATAACTGGTATCAAGACAAAATCATTTAATTTTTTTTCTCTTTTTTGTTGTTCAAGGTGTTATTTATAGATAATAAAATTCACCAACTTTACATGGGCAGTTTAATGCTTTTGGTAATTGTATGCTACCATGCCAGCACCACCAAATCCAGACAGACAACCTTCCATAGTTTCCATGAGCCCCTCTACACTTGATGCCCTCCCCACCACGGCCCCAGGAAACCATGGACATGCTGTTCCCAGAATTGTGCCTTTCTTGAGTTTCATTTAAATAGAATTCATACAATACATAGACTTTTGTGTGTTGGACTTAATTCACTTAGTGTACTGTTTTTGAGATTCATCCTTTTCATAGATGAGCAGTATTTCATGACATGGATATACCACAATTTGTGATCTATTCATCAGTTCAGTTAGCAACCTCTAGGACTTCTGATTTTTAGCTTTTATGATTTTTAGTAGCTCTTCATATTTTGCTATTATGAATAACTGGTGTACATTCTCTGTGAGTGGACATATATTTTTGTATATCTTGAGTAAATAACTATGAGTGGAATTGCTTGCTTGTGGTTTAATTTTATAAGTCACTGCCACACGGTTTTCTAAAATGGTTGTATCATCAAAGTTGTATAATTCTAATATAGAATAATGCTGAACCTCACATTCTTTGGGAAAACATTATCTCTAATGAGATGATCTTTTCCACAGATTTCACTAGAAAAAAAGCCAACTTGTGCCACACTTGGAGGAATACTTAGTAGCAGAGGAACTACAAACATTTTGAGAGGGAAAACATTTTTTAACCCACTTCTCATATATATTTAGTATGCCAAATAACAAATTCTTGAGTATTTAGGAAGCCTCATGGCATCCAGTCTAACAGCAAAACAGTAAAAAAAAATATAGTATAAATTTGTTTTTATATTCTTAGCAGGAAGGTGGTTGCAAACAGAGAAAGCCAGTTAACTGTTGTTTATTTCATTTTATACTAAATGAGTCAACTGAAGGTAAAGTGCATTGAGAAGGATATGGAAGTAAGCTCTAAATGCCAAGCTCCCTTTGCAAACTTAGACTTCCCTGTTTCTGTATGAGTAGAAGTGATCAGGGGATCAAGTGAGAATATATGGAATTAACTGTGAGGTGATGCTGGGTGATTAACTACATTCACAGATCTGACAGGATTCCCAGAGAATGACAAGCTATATTTAAATTGAGGTTGGGGAGAATATCCATCTGTTACCACCAAAAAAAAAAAAAAAAAAAAAAAAAAAAATTATGGAGATTTCTCCCAGAGAACAATCCTAGGACACAGACACAAGCTCCTTTTTCAGATTAGCCTGAATATGTTTGAATTCTGGTTGGTGACCTGAAACAAAAATATTTACACATCACCCAAATTCAATCTGCCCCTTTATTCTGGCCCTGTTTATAATGTCATTTCCCTGCTAGAAATAAAACCAAATGCTAACTTATAAACTGAAATTATAATACATGCTAGTTAAATTTGATATTATACAACAGATATGTTGCATTATTTTAAAAGTTGCCTAAGAGGGTAATTTACTGGAGAATATAGACGTGGGTATTCCAAACAGGAATTTATAATTTTGTCAAGGTACTTATGACTTTCTCTTTGTGTGTTTTGGCCTATGGAGATTTTAGCCCTAGGAAACTGGGCTGTGGAAAGCGAAATAACTTAAGATAAGCAACCTTCCACAGGGCATTTACTCTTTGCCAGATTTGTTAGCTACTTAATCGGCCTGCTGAAGAAGGTCCCAAGAGGGCGGAGCCTGCCTTATAGCTTTTGCTAAGTGTGTTTGTGTATGTGTGTGTGTGTGTGTGTGTGTGTGCACATGCAAGTGTGCGTTGACTCATTTAGAACACATTGGGGAAGAGATTATGTCACTATATTTATGCAGATGGATATTCTTATAACATTTATGTGAGTGGCCCCCCACCCTGCATTACTAACACATACTTCTCTCTACACAGCACCTTCCATAAGATTATAGTTCAATGAGGGCAAGATTTGTAGCCAGTATACATCCTCGTTTGCATTAAACGTGGCACATTTCAGTGCTAACATATATTTGAATGTCTTATTAAATAACACATACTAAGCAGAGATTATCAAACTTTTGACCAAGTTGATTTAAAATGTGATGTCACTATCACAGTATTAAACTATTTAATAAAGGAAAAATAAGCAAATTTACATTATGCAATTGCTCCCTTTTTAAAAAATGGACAGTGTACACAATTTCTTTAATTTATTCTATCAATTTATTCTAATTTGCATAAGTGAATAGCTGGCTCCTTGTGTGCCATGTCAGGCTTTGTGATCTACTAATGCTTCCTGGCTGGGTTCACATTTGCATTCCCTGCTAGAAAAGCAAATATTATAGCCTAGTGGATTTCATAACTAAAATAATGAAGTTCTTTCTTCTCTTGGAGATTTGTGCCACTCAGTTTCTAAAACACTTAAAAATGCGTAGAGTTCTTTCTTCAAAGAAGGCTCAAATTATTCTTAACAATTTTTACAAAGGCTGAAGGTGCTTAGAGCACATGAACCATATCTTAAAGAGAGTAAACAAGTGATTATAAATGCAATACAGCTGTTTACAAGAGACTCACTTTAGATATAGGAGCTTACACAGGCTGAAAGTGAAAGATTTAAGATGATATTCCATGCCAATGGTAACCAAAAGAGAGCAAGGATAGACGTATTTGTATCGGACAAAACAGACTTTAAGTCAAAAACTGTAATAAAATACAAAGAAGGTCACTAAATAATGGTAAAAGGGTCAATTCACCAGGAAGATAAAACAATTATAAATATGTATGTACCTAACAGCAGAGCACTCAAATACATGAAGCAAACGCTGACAGAACTGAAAGGAGAAATAGACAGTAATGTAATGATAGCAAAAGATATCAACACAATATCCCACTTTAATAATGATCAACAAGATAGTAGATCCATAAAGAAACAGAGAACTTGAACAACACTTTAGATCGGTTGAACCTAACAGACATAAACAGAGCACTCCATCAACAGCATAGATTCTTCTCAAGTGGTTACAGAGCATTCTTCAGGATAGCTCACAGGTGAGGCACAAAAAACACTCTTAAACTAAGAAACTGAAATCATACTAAGTACCTTTTCCAACCATAATGGAATGAAACTGAGAATCAAAGCCAAAAGGAGAACTGGAAGCTCACAAATATGTGGAAATTAAACAATCAGTGGGTTAAAAAGGAGATCATGAGGGAAATTAGAAAATATCTTGACACTAATAAAAATGAAAACACAACATACCAAAACTGGTGAAATGTAGCAAAAGCAGTACTAAGACAAAAAATAGGTAGGGGAAATGCCTCCTTTTAAAGAAGATCTCAAATCAGCCACCACCTAACTTCACACTTCAAGGAACCAGAGTAAGAACAAATCCATAGTTAGCGGAAGGAAGGAAATGACAAAGATTAGTGTGGAGATAAATGAGATAGAGAATAGAAACACAGAGAGAACATCAGCCAAACTAAGCATTGGTTGTTTGAAAAAAACAATTGACAAATACTTAGCTAGAGTAACTAATTAAAAAAGAAATAAAACTCAATAAAAATCAGGAATGAAGAGGGGGCATTGCAACTGATGTCACAGAAATTAAAAGGATCATAGGAAAGTGCTATGAACAATTATATGCCAACAACCTGAATAATGTAGAAGTAGATAAATTCCTATAAACGTACAACCTGCCAAGACTGATTCATGTAGAAGTTGAAAAATCTAAACAGACCTATAACAAGTAAGGACATTGAATCAATAATCAAAACCTCCCAGCAAAGAAAAGCCCAGGACCCAATGGCTTCCCTGAAGAATTCCACTGAACATGTAAAGAAGAATTAACACTGATTCTTCTCAAACTCTTCCAAAGTATTAAAGAGGAGGTAAAACTTCCAAGTTCATTTTATAAGGCCAGCATTACCCTGATACCAAAATCAGACAAAGACAGCACAAGAAATGAAAACCACAGGGCAATATCCTTGATGAATATTGATGCAAAAATTCTAAACAAAATACAAAATCAAATTCAACAACACATGAAAAAGATCAATTACTATAATCAATCTAAAATGGTGTAGCTGCTATAGAAAAAATTACAAATAGAATTACCATACGATCTAGAAATTCCATTTCTAGGTATATATCCCAAAAAAGTGAAAACAGGATTTCAAGAAGGTATTTGCTCACTCATGTTCATTGCAGCAATATTCAAAATTGCCAAGAGGTGGAAGCAACCTAAATGTCCATTGACAGATGAATGGATAAAGAAAATAAGGGATATACAGAAAATGGATTATTATCCAGCCTTAAAGAAAAAGGAAATTCTGTCGTATGGTATAACATGGGTGACCTTTGAGAACATTACGCCACGTGCAATAAGCCAGTAACAGAGAGACAACTATTGCATATTTCCACTTATATCAGGCATCTAACATAAGTCAAATTTTTTAGAAACAGCAGAATGTTGGTTTCCAGGAGCTGAGTAGAGGAAGTGAAAGGGATATTGTCATTCAAAGAATATAGAGTTTCAGTTTTGCAAGGTGAGAAAGTTCTAGAGATGGTAAATTTCATGTTATGTGTTTTTCACCACATTAAAAAGAAAATGCAATGCAACATTACAGAACAAGTGTCAGTGGAGGGAACTGTGGAACTAATTGTGCAAAGAAAATGTAGGCAGACTAAGGTACAGTAAAAAGATGCTAATGGTTTGATAAAAATTATTAAAATTACTCTAGCTTGTATTTTTTAAATTACAGCACATGTACCTTCCAATCTGAGAGTTTTCAAAATTGTTTTAGCCTCCCAGTTAAATAAAGCCCAAACAAAACAGATGATTTCATATATTCCAGGAACTGAGGACTTCATCAAAATCATTAATCTAAATACATTGACTCAAAAAAAAACTGTAGGGTTGAGCTAACTTAGAACTTTGAACACTAAACAGAATTTCAACTTAGATTTGCTAAGGGATGTGACACCTAGAGCCACAGTGAAGCTAAGTGATCAGGGATGCAAATTACTTTCACACAGTAAGGTCAAATTGAACTCAGATTTTTGTGAAAAAAATTTATTAGTAATTTTATTGACTATGTAATATTACAATATTTTATAGTATTAGACATGCAAATTTGTTATCCACATGGTTAATTTTAATTTCTACTGTCCTCAGCATAGGACATTATAGAGAGATACGGAGTATCACAAAGCCACAATATTCCGTTCCAAACTCAGAACGAAGAGGCAAGGATCAAAGCCCAGCTCCTCAAACTGAAGAACACGCTCTCTTGAGGACTCAGTACCCCAGGGGGCTTGCCTTCAGGACATACTAGCATAAAAGAGATAATGTGTTCGTTTTTCTATGATTTCCCATAATGTTTAGTTTAATTGCTGTTCCTGTTTGTTTTTAATTCCTACAGTAGGAGCTCAAATGGGCTGCATTTCCATATTTAATGAAAAAAAATTAGCATTATTTATCTGTTATTAAGTTGGTCACTTGACAGCAAATTCATGTGATGTTGCATCATCGATTTTTTTTTCCTTTCTAAAAGCTAGTTTTAATGCTACTGCTACTGGCTTATGAGAACAGCGGGGGTTTTTTGTTCACATGTATTTTTCCTGGCTTTTTATTACTATAGGGTAGTTTGCATATAATTTTAATTAGATCCTCTATAATATCTTGCATACTAATAGCTATATTAATGTGCCTTCTTTCTTTCTCTTTTCTTTTCTCTTCTCTTCCTTTCCTTTCCTTTCTTTTCTCTTTTCTTTTCATCTTTCCCTCCCTCCCTCTCTTTCTCTCTTTTATTTCTTTCTTTCTCAGGACTACATCTTCCATAAGACCAGGAAAACTACACCTTGCTCCCATACTCAAAAGTACTGTGATTTTCCTATAAAACTGGAACCTGACTTTATGAAATGAATCAGAATATGAACTGATTACAACTGTTTCTTGAACTCTTTGGCTTGAATGTATGCTTGGATATACAATTGTTTTTAGAGACGATTTCTGTAAGATAAATCCTTAGAAATGGCACTGCTGTATCAACGACAGTGCATTTTTAAAGCCTCTTGGTACCACTAAATTACCCCACTAAAAGGCACTACAGTTTAGATCCTCACCAGCAGTTTAAGACCTCACCAGGCCGTGGGTGGTTATTGTTTTCCTAATATGAATGGGGCCTGTGTGGGTGGCCTCACTTCCCCTAAAGATCACCCACCCGGCCTTGGCTGGCCAGCATCTATCAGCCGCAAAAGTGCTGAAGCGACAGCCTCAGGCCTTGGTGTCAACAGCCTGGCCTGAGGCCACCAAGTTGACCCCGTCTTGAGCCTCCCACACACGGCCACCTCCTCCTGGGCCTTTTGAGACTTTTACAGAAGATGGATGAGTATTCACAGGAATAGAGAAGTCTATGGTTGGTACTGCATAAAGGAATTGACAGTAGCACCACAGAGGCAGCAAGACAGTGGACAAGTCCTGATTTTGGAGGACTGAAGACTTGAGTTGGATTAGAACCCAGTCCCTTACTGAACACGTAATCTTGGAATCTTGGGTGGGATAATAATAATAATAAGGAATTCAGTTCTCTTGTGTGTAGAATCAGAGTTCTGGATGGCACTAACCTTTAAAGGGCTTGCAGGACTAATATCCACGGACTCTGTGCATTTCAACTGTAAGACATTATTGTGAAGAATACAGTTGGGAGGCTGAGAATAGCCCTTATTTAGTTTGGACTTGAGTAGAGTAAATTCCTTCAGGTGAAGGGACAATTTGAATCTATTTAATTGTAAAAGGAAAGACAATCCAACAGTAAAATTAAAATTGCAGCTTGAAGAATAGTTGAACCCAGATTAGGGCAAAAGAAGAAAAAGAATATTTAAATAAGAGTCTACATGCAAAGTTATTTCTGTCTTTGTAAAAAGGAAAAATTTCTAAATGATACCTACTCAAAACATTATGTCAAGTTCTCCTTCTTGGTGTCCATGAGGGAAAATTATGCAGAGTATTGTTTTAAAAATAATTGTATCAAAATATAAAATTTCTAGAAACTTAAGAGCAAGCCTAACATTACTTGGTGTGTAGGAAACCTGTCTCCAAAATGGTCAACAGATAATTATTAGTAAAATGATCACAGAGGAAACTGTGTCATGAAATTTTGGTAAATAATAACCAAACATATAGAGTGAATTCTCATATTTTTTCATGTTGAATAAGAAGATATTTCCTTTTCTACTATGGGTTCCATAAATGCAGTCAAATTTATACAGCAAAACAAAAAAATATGTATTTTATTCCTCTGTTTCTAAAATATTTTTATACTATACGCACTAAACTTCTATGTACCCCCTTTTTAAAAATGGCTTATATAGAGTATTGTATCAGATAAGACAACGTATTATTCTAATAAACATTTCTCGAACCTCTATTGTTTACTGTACTATTCTAGGTGTTTTGAGGATAGAGGAGATTTAAGAGAATTGAGATAGTTCAGTTAGGAGGGGTGTTGCTTATTGAAAGTCTGTTGAGTGACTCTGAAACAAAGACATCACCCTTGTCCTTTGAAAGGCTTATTCTACTCGCTAAACTTTCCGGAACAAATTTTTGGAAAGAAGATAAAAAAGCAAGCTGAGATTGCTTACGGTTATATTACTTTATAATCTGAAATAAAAGGAAATGAAAGGTACTGCTAATATTTCACCTTTCAAAGTGCTTCAACAAACACTTCCTGCTGAGCAGTATATTGTCATTATTTCTAGTGACTCTAAATGTGCATATTGTTTCCCTAGAGTCACTTACCTAATCCCTTTATACATAGAAAATATGAGTAGGTATATTCATAGTCTTTTTTGTTGTTATTTTTTGGGGGGTTAATTAAGCATATTTATGTATTATTTATTTATTTAACCAGAGGTACTGGGGATTGAACCCAGGACTTTGTGCATGCTATGCATGTGCTCTACCACTAGTATACCCCATTGGTATATTCATAATCTTATACAAGGGTTTTAAGAACTTCCTGATAAAGAATAATATTTCAACACTCTAAAATCCTACTGCTTTACAACAATAAAGACAGGGAATTTTCAAAGTTAAAAAGAACTTTTCAGTTCAACCCATGATTAACATATAAAAAGTTAATACTACTTGAGGAATACTACTCAGCCATAAAGAAGAATAAAAGAATGCCATTTGCAGCAATGTGGATGGACCTGGATATTGTCAAACTAAGTGAAGTCAGCCAGAAAGAGAAAGAAAAATACCATATGATATCACTTATATGTGGAATCAAAAAAAAAAAAAGAACCAGATGACCTTATTTGCAAAACAGAGACAGACAAACAGACATAGAAAACAAACTTATGGTTACCAGCAGGGCAAAGGGGACTAGAGGGATAAATTGGGAGTTCAGGATTTGCAGAAACACACTACTATATATAAAATAGATAAACAACAAAGTCCTACTGTATAGCACAAGGTCAATATAGGTCAATCTCTTGTAATGACCCATAACAAAAAAGAATATGGAAAGGAATATACATATATCCTCAATCACTATGTTGTACACCATAAATTAACACAACACTGTAAATCAATTATACTTCAATTGAAAAAAAAAGTCACTGACTTGCCCAAAGGCCAAACTGGACCTGTTTGTGTCACAGGGAATGTTAGGGGAGTGGCTGCTCTGGACTTTTCCCTGCTTTATCCATTAAATCACTCATGATGTTATCACAAATCCACCCACAAGTGGCCAGTGCCTCTGCCACAATTTTAAAAATGTTGAAATATCTTTTTTTTTTTTTCACAAAAGGGTGAAATCTGAGATAAATTTCCAATTCCTCTGACAGTATAAATTTATGAAACTCGGAATAACTTGACTTCACCTTGTGTAAGTGAGAACAATCTTCAAAATAAGATTAATCATAATGCAACTCTGTTAAACATATAGCAGGGAGACTAGTTCACAATTCAAAGCATTTTCTGTGACTATTTTGTTTGCATTTCCTATATCCCTCTGCAGCAAACAGAAGGAATATTGCACATAAAGGTGCTTCTATTTGGAAGATGACATGAAGGCAGAGGATGACTGACTGACTGGACAGGTTTATAAAGTTCTTGTTATATTAAGTTGAAATTAAATCCCAGATCAGCTGATTTTGAGTCAGTGCCTCGTCTAGAATTCTTGCAAATGAACTCCCTGTTGAAATAAGGGGCTGACTTTGAGTATCTGGGTAATTTTACTTTTAGCACATTTCTCCTCAAATGAACGTCATACACAGAGCTAGAGGCCATAACTATAAATCAATTTTATTTGTTATTATCATTTTAAAATTTCATTATTATTATTATTATTATTACTGAAGGGGGAGGTACTTAGGTTTATTCATGTATTTATTTATTTTAAGTGGTGGTACTGGGGATTGAACCCAAGACCATGGTCAGGCCAAAGCACATACGCTATCACTGAGCTATATCATTTCCCCTTATAAATCCATATTATTTCCCATTTAAACACTTTTATTGTGGTATAATTCCTGTACAGTAAACTACACATATTTCAGATGTACTATTTGATAAATTTTGATAGATGTCTACACCAGTGAAACCACCACCACAGTCAAGATAGCTCACATTTCCATCACTCCCCAGGAGGTCGAAATTTTGAATTCCTAACTGATCCCTTCCCACCTCCTTTATCTCCCAGTAACCGTAAGTTTCTTCTCTGATCCATTTTAGCTGTCACTGTACCTATCAGTGTGTTTTAATTGGAGAGTAACCTTACGAGCTTTGAAAATGTATTTTCATAGAACAAAACCAAACACAAACCTATTCAACCTCAGAAAGCCCAAATTCCATCTAGCAAGGAAGGGAGGTAAAGAAAACTAGGCTTCCCATAGTTGTTCTCTATGGTCCAAAGGCTGAGTCACCAACTGCATTAATAATGCGCAGCACATGAAAAGATTTTCTCGAAACAATCATGAGTAGTCACTGCAGATGTTGTTGCTTCCTTGTGATGCCTTTTTCTGCTGGACTGAACTCTAGTTGTTTTTATTGATGAGACCGCTTGTTATGCCCCTGGTATAACAGCGCACAGCATTCGCAGTCTCTCCTCCCGAAAACCTTGAAGCTTTATTCGTGAAGGTGTGACCAAGCGCCCACTGTTGTGTGACTGTGTCTAACTAAAACACAGCTTTGGCTCAGCCCTCCACAGTGAGGTGGTGTGGAGGAAACAAGTCCCCAAGAGTGACAACAGTGCCATCCAGAGAGACGTCAATCCTGTTTTCTGGGAGAGCTGGTAAAGCAGTTAAGACATGGGAGCAAATAAATTGATGCTGGTAGAATCACTATGTGTAATTGTTGCTTTTAATGTCTGGGAGGAACGAAATCAATGGATTTCTCCCGAAATTAGTCCTCTAATTGAACAACAGCTTTTTTTCTTAATGTAACTGTAATTGAATATTTATTTAGAAGCCAATTGAGCTCTTGTGCAAATGAAGAACAAAACCGTGCATTCCCAGTCATCGTGACACTCCTTTAATTTCATGGAATGTTCATGAACAGTACCATTAAGTACAAATAAAGCGAGAAGACAGATTAATTTTAAAATGACCCATTCTATTGTCAAGCTTTAAGGTTTTCTTTCTCTTAATTTTTTTTTTCCCTTGGTCTTAAGGCAAATCGTGATTAGTCACAAAAAGAATTACAGGGCTATAATCAGAGACCAAAATTGTCTTTTCTAGTTGTTTTGAAATGCACAATATGCTAATAAGCTGTTCATTAAATTGGTATTTTCCATTTCATTTTAAGAAAAAGCCCTTTGTATTACTACCAAAGCTTGTTTGACTATTTTCAGAGAATGAGCTATAATCACATTTTTGGAAGAATTTACAAAGATCACAACTGCTTATTACTTGGTAGCTTACCTCAGAGTGGGCAAAATTAGATCTAAGTTTTTGTACAGGACTGCTCCGAGAACAAAGACCGATGATTCGTCTAATTCTAGAAAGAATAAAATTTAAAAATATTAGCGTAACAGCAAGAACAATACCGTCTTATAAAACTTTAATCTCCTAATTACAAGGGGATCCCAGTCTTTGCCGATGCGAAGCCAAGTAGAAGAAATGCCTTACTAACCACGCTGGGCAAGTGAGCTCACGCTGCGCACGTTAACTGCAGGTTCAGACAGCTGTGTTCTCAGTGGTTTTGTGTCATGAAGGAAACTTCCTTCAGGCTGAGACAAGACGCTGCTTCAGATGCAGCTAAAAAGTTTAAATTCCCAATGATGTGGAGAGAGAACCAATTCTCCTTTGGAGTTCTCGGTTAAAATGTCAAAATCTCCAAGCTAAGAATTAAGACCGCTATGTCACTACTGAAAATAGCCATTAAATTTTAGAGGCTGCTAAAGATGTTCTTGAAACTTCATTTTTTCTTAGATGTGTTTTTATATACTAAAACTTAAAAAAAAAATGTGAGGCCGAAATAACAATCACTTTGCATGAAACGGACCAGGCGACCCATTTCAATACCTAAACTTAAAATACAAGGCCCCGTGCTTTGCGCTGGGATAAGATTATCAGCGCTGAAATCTGAACGTGTCAAGCTCAGGTCTAAAATTTGCACTTGCATTTCTCTCTCCATTTTAATAGATCCTTTCCTCAAGTACATTCAGATTTAAAGACCAAATAAATTTTCCATACGTACAAAATGAGTTTAGAATCCTGATGCCAGACTTTTTTTCCTAAATCATGTAGCATATGGAAGTATTTTATACCTAGTATATTATGAACTGAACTGATAATTTTTTTTGTTCAAGGCTTAAATTATTTCACGCATTTACCTTTTGATGACACCGGAGTGAAGATGCTTTTTGGAATGACTACCCTGTCTTCAGAGTTTCTGGCCCAGTCCACCATCCCCTTCCGGCCTTTCATTGGGAAGTTGATGTCCGTTAGAACAGAGGCTGCAGGAAGTTTCTGAATGCTAGCCACTATTAACAAAGAAGAAACAATGTTGGCTAAAATCTTTCTGTGTTACCAGAACTGATCAAGTTAAACATTGCAGTACATTCAAAATCAAATTTCTAGTTAAAATTCTATTTATCAGAGATGTAAAACAGATGTATTTCTTATTATTAGGTGATATTCATTAAGGTGGCTGGTTGCTTTTCTTATGAATTTGGTTTCTGTTGCTTTCAGCAGGAATCACACAGTGATGATCAACAGGCTGGTGGGCATGCTAAGCGGCCATATTGGTTGCCCATGGTCGGCCTCTGTTCCATTTGTTAGAAGCTGACACTGTATTTTCTGTTAAAGCACTTTGATGAACACTCCTGATTCATAGACCAAAGTGTTCATTTAAATCTGAACTTTATCCTCAGAACAAGTTTTCTGCACTTACATCTGAACAGTGCCTTTGGAACACAGTTTCATGGATTAGATGGAGCACTACGAAGACATAAAAAAACAGACTCATATTGCTCTGGGAGACAGAGCTGTCAGCATTCAAATAATGAAGCACCAATAACATCGTAACCACAGGGCCAATATAATATGCAGAAATATTTAGCAAACAGAATAGGAATAACAAATAATTCTTAAAATGTACACCCACAATTGAAAGTAATGAACGTATAGATGTGAATGGAGAATTCTGTCTTTACTCACAATAAGTATTATAAAATATATTGAGAAAATTAATGAATGATACGTTTGGTAATTCCTGAGTATATTTTTTATTTTATAACTATATATATTCTTGCACACATGCATAGAGGTACGTATAACAAAACTAATGATAGTAGACACTGAAGTATTTACTGACTATATACGTTTTCAATTAAGACATGTAATTTGTATAACTTTTACACAGGTCCACACTTGTTCCACATGAACGTTTCAGGTGTCCCGTGGGAGATGGAACCAGAAAGATAATGAGAAAACTCAAAGGTGTCACAATAGGAAAGCTGAAGTAAGAAACCATTACGCTTCTCATCGGTGGATTCCATTCTAAAGAAACTCGTAACTTAAATTAAGTGAGGGCGAAAATTAAAAACTTAAAGATATTAGTTGTATAAATATATGACCACACTGCTGGCTTAGATGCCAATTAAATTGGTTACGTACGACTCTATTAAAGTTCTTTCAGGCTATGACACACATCCATTATCAGCACAGGATAGAATTTCATCTGGCCTGTGATTCGCCATAAGAAGCTTCAGAAAGGATTTTGTAACTAAATGTTGAAGGAAAGAGGGTGCTGGTAGCACATAAATTGTTACAGATGTTAAATGCTATTTTAGGATAACATCTCTTAACTATTTTAGTTTCTTTTATCATTCAAACAGTTTCTCATCTCTTGTCCATAAATAACCCAGTTCACATGTCCTAAAGGGTCCAAAGCCTTCATTACATACAGCTGGACAGATCAGTGAATTGGCAGCACAGTTTTTAAAGAATCCTGCAAGCTTTATTCAATATGCAAAAACAGATCATCTGCTTCCAAAATTCCCTGACTCTAACTTTGGTCGTCTTGATGCATAGAGGAAATTTATTTCACCTCTCTGCTCTAAAAAGTGATAGAAAGCAATGAAGGTTTTTCTGACTTCTGGCTTCTATTATAAAGGAAGACAAACAAGAGATGAACTGATGGACCTTGAGATCTGATAATCTCTCTGTTTCTATATAGATTGGAGAGAAAATTTTTAAAAAGCAAATAAACAAACACAAGGAAGAAATAACAAATGGAAGAAGCATATTCTGTACCAATTATATATCACTTTATCCTAAAGTGCTGGTCTAACACAACAACCTTAAATATAAAAATGATAGTTATACATACATTCATCTCACTTTATGAAATGCGCTCATTTTTCACCTGGAGGTACACTGGGTGTTAAATTATGACTGCATAGATTCGATTGACTTTTGAACATAGTGCAGACAAAAGGAATATAAACATCAGTTAGGACCACTATTTAATTTGTGCAAGAAGTCCTTTAAATTGCAGTCTTGACACACGTTACTGTGTATAAAATAGATAAACAACAAGGACCTACAGGGAACTATATTCAGTTTCTTGTAATAATATATAACAGAAAAGAATCTGAAAAGAAAAAATATATATATGTATGTATATGTATAACTGAATCACTTTGCTGAACACCTGAAACTAACATTGTAAATCAACTACACGTCAATAAAACATTTTTTAAAAATTGCAGTTTTGAGCATTGATGTATAAAAACAAACATCAACTCATTGATTTTAGTGGAAATATAGTTCATAAAGTAAGGTGGTATTTTCAATAAATACATTATAAAAAGGCATATGTCTTCATAGACTGCTGAGATTCAAATGCTAGTCTTCAAACTGTCAGCATACATGTTCTTTAAAATATGCAGTATTTAAAGTTGGACATTTTTACCTTAAACCTACTTAGAAGATTCCTAAGGTGACACTGTAATTCTTCACGACCTTCCAGTGATTAACAAGAAAACCTATTTCCATACAGCAAAAACAATTAAAAATGACTTTTTCTCCTTCTTCCGGTCCCTGTACCAGACAGTAGGGCCAATCCAGTCCTCAATCCTTTTCCCTTCTTCACTGAGTTTATCCAGACTCTAAGGTAAAACTTAGGTACAGTAAGTCTTTTGGGAACTAGGTAGCTCTGATGCTACATGAATCCCCATGAGCTAAGATTAAAAATGAAGACCTCAAAGTATGTCTACTGTACGACTGTCTCCAGTCTGGATGAAGGGGTGTGAATGCAAAGCATGAGGGCACAATCTCCACACTCAGCTTCTGCAACAACTGCTGCATTAAAACAAGCCATTGTGGGTGTTTAGATGATAGAGCATCTTTCCTCAAAAATTCAGAAAGTGCCTTTCTTAGCGAAGATTGTAGTGCTTAGAAGAAACCTCAAAGGACACAGCGTCCCTGAACAAACAGGCACATCATGAATGCTCCAGGAACTACCCTGAATTCACTGTGTCGTGTTTTCATTACAACACTAGATTTGATTTCTTATGCAATAAAAATAGGTGACTCATCACGGATAAACCTTGGAGCAAAACCAGCTGCACTTTCATTTTGCATTTTTAATGCTTTCATTGTGAATTTGGAAATGCAGCATAAAATCCCCTGAGAGCATCACGTCTGTCATTGGCCAAGCTCTCCAAGGATTCAGGTTGCGTATAGATTTTTGCTCATCAGAAAGCTTAAGGGAATTTTTGCAAATGGGTTTAAAAAACACATGAGCCATTGTTTTGTTTTTGTTTTGTTTTTTTTTGGAATCCCTGAGTTCTCTTTTGGTTCATCAAAACAAAGTGAGGCTTCTAACTAGTTCTTGAGGAAGATCATGAGGTTTTAGCCCTTTGTCCTGACTGGCTGAGGTCCTGGGTGATGGGGATTGTATCTTACTCATCTTTGTCATGTGAATGGTTCACTACAAGCTGAAGCTAGTTCATTTGATGCACCATTTGCACCATAGAAAGAAAAGCACGTAAGGCTTCAGGAAGGAAAACACTAGAGAGCAAAAGCGCACAGATGAATGACGCAGAAATGCGCACGGTGGGCAAAGGAGGACCAGCAGAGGAAGGTGGTAGTTGACCAAAGGGGCAGAAGTGCAGACCCTGTATCTGGGCCCTGGATTCAAATCCTTGATATGCTAGGCTAGTTATGATGTCCTAGTGTTTTAGGGCCAGTCCCAGTTCACTGCTGATATTTCACGTACTTGTGATTAGCATCCCTAAACATCCTCAAAAGGCTCCTTTTAGAAGATTCATTCCATGTTCATCTTGTAGGTCGTGTGACACTAGGCAAACTGCCTAACCTCTCTGTGCCTCAATTTTCTCCTCCGTACCATGGGAACAATAACATTATCTACCTCATTGGGATGCTGGAAGATGAAATAAGTTACTATATGTCAAGAAGTAAGAGTCGGGCGCCTAGAACAGTACCCAGAGCATGGGGGTCCTACATCAGTGTTAGCTGTTAACACTGGGGTTTTCTCATAATGACTTCCCAGGGAACTACCTCATTGGAAGTTCCATGTTTTGATAAAGCATTTGACTTTTGCATCAAACACCCTTTTTGGGTTGTCCTTCAGTGACCTTAGGCATGAGATTACATAGTCAAAACTTAATGTTGAGTATGATATCACTTATATGTAGAATCTAAAAAAAGACACAAATGAACTTATTTATAAAACAGAAACAAGACTCACAGACAAAGAAAACAAACTTGTGGTCACCAGGGGGGAAACGGGGTGGGAAGGGACAAATTGGGAGTTAGAGATTTTCAGATACACATTACTGTATATAAAATAAACAAGTTTCTCCTGCATAGCACAGGGAATTATATGCAATATCTTGTAGTAACCTATAATGAAAAAGAATATGAAAAGGAATCTATGTATGCATATGCATGACTGAAACATGATGCTGTACACCAGAAATTGACACATTATAAACTGACTATACTTTCAGAAAAAAATGGTTTAAAAACTTAATGTTGAATATATTCAGACTACCAAAAGCAGGAATTGCACTTAAAATAAACAGAGCTCATCTTTTAATGCTTTAATGCATCACCTAGGCAGTGAATGAGGGTTCCTTTTCACTCATTATCATTCTTCCTTCCCTCCCTCCTTCCTTTTTCCTGATAGATTCTGCCAGAAGGAAAGGGCTGACTGGCTAGGTCAGTCAGGTTAAAATCTATTGCCTCCTGGGCATATATCCAGAGGGAACCCTACTTCAAAAAGACACCTGCACCCCAATGTTCATAGCAGCACTATTTACAATAGCCAAGACATGGAAACAGTCTAAATGTCCATCAACAGATGACTGGATAAAGAAGGTATGGTATATTTATACAATGGAATACTATTCAGCCATAAAAATGACAACATAATGCCATTTGCAGCAACATGGATGTTCCTGGAGAATGTCATTCTAAGTGAAGTTAGCCAAAAAGAGAAAGAAAAATACCATATGATATGACTCATATTTGGAATCTTAAAAAAAAAAAGGAAGAAGAAGAAAAATAACTTAAATATAAAACAGAGATAGACTCACAGACATAGAATACAAACTTGTGGTTGCCAGAGGAGAGGTGGGTAGGAAGGGACATACTGGGAGTTCAAGATTTGTAGATACTGACATGCATATGTAGAATAGATAAACAAGTGTATACTGTATAGCACAGGCAAATATAGTCAAGATCTTGTAGTAGCTCATGGTGAAAAAGAATATATATATATATATATATATATATATATATATATATATATATATATATATTCATGTATGACTGAAGAATTGTGCGGTACACCAGAAGTTGACACAACATTGTAAACTGACTATAACTCAATTAAAAAAAAATCTATTGTCTCCATTGAAAAGGGAAATGACTCCATCATGAATGACAAATTCAGTATTTCTTTTGCAGCCATGGCCCAGACTGCACAGAAAAGCACGCTTCTTAAGCCATAACCTAAATGCTTAATGCAGCAACTCCCACTCTGAAGACGAGTAGTGGGAACTCCCAGGCAAGGGCTCCTCGTGATCACAAAGGCACGCCTGGAGGGATACAGAAGAAGTTTCCGGGATGCCCTAAAAACGGTCCTTCTCATCATGTCCTCCTATTGATGTTTCCAATCTATTTCAAGTTTGTATCACTTTTAATGTCAATTCAGAGGGGAATGACTGACAAACTGGGTCCTGATGCATCAATATTAGAAAATTGGCCAGTTATCAAAATGGAATTGCTTGCAGAAAACATCTCTCAGTCAATATTACTAGATGGTCACCTGCACTGTTTCAAAATCCTCGAAGTAAAACATGGGAGGGGGGAAATGAGGCATTGCATCAGCGTGAGAGCAAGTGACCCTGAGTTTTCCTCCTGAGCCCATAGCAAGCACGTGGGGGCTGAGTAGCACCTGTATGCGGTGAGACCCCCTGGCATGTGCCACTTAAAAGACATTATTTTTATATTTCTATAGCAATGGCGAAATGTCTTGTGAAATACTAAGGGTGTTTTGGAAGGAAAGGAGCGATAGTGGAAGTTCACTGAACACTGACACATCCTTGGCACTTGCTTACCCATTCCTTGCCTGGCTCAGCAAGTCTTTATCGAATGGTTCCTCTGTGCGAGGCCCTGTTCTCAGCACAGAACTTGGCCAGACGCTTCCCAAGAAGGTGCACCAACCATTCCCAGAAGAGTAATAGCAATGCCAAGCTCTATGACTTGGCAAGACAAACGGGATCACTGGAGACTGAAGAGCTCATTCAGGAAACACTTTCATCCAGCAAACTTCTGTTGAGCTCCTACAGTGTTCTGAGCACTGGCCCTGAGGATCCAGCAACCGAGAAAGAGACACAAAGCCTTTGCCCTTAACGAACTCACAGTCTAGTGGAAAATACACACAACTGGTAAGTAAGGAAACTAGGCAGATGCTTCTAGATCATGACAGGTGGCATGAAAGAAGTAACCGATGAGATGGCGTGTGGTCGGTTGGCCAAGAATGCTTCTCTAAAGGAGCTTGTAACTGAGGTTTGATGGTTGACTACACTTGAGGGGAAGAAGAGACAGCCCGTGCAGACTGAGAGCCTGGAGAAGGGCTGTACTGTTCCAGAAATATCAGAATAGAAGTGTCTGGGTAGGAGGAGGGACATAAGCAAAGGTATGAGATGAGGAGACATTATATCCTAGAAAAAGAGTAACATTTGTAATAGGGCACAAAGGTTTATTAGATAGAGAAGCAGCCAAAGAAAGGGCTGAAAATGACATCTTAGGCCAAGAGGTCTAAGATTTGGAGCATGATCAAAATGTGGAAGTTGGAGACGTAAATTGGATGTCTTCTCATTAGAAGTAATAATTGATAATGTGGACATGGAAAGGTTCCCCAAACGAGAGAATACAGCGGGTGGATTCGTTCATTCAGTAGATATTAATTGAGCACCTATCACACCAAGCACAGTTCTGGGCATTGGAGATACACCAGTGAACAAAACCGTTCAAGTCCCTGCCCTTATGGGACTGGCACGGTGTCTGAGGAGAGACAGACAGAGAACAAACACATGCAACCAGATCAAACATTGGGAACCATGAACGATAATGCCAAGGACAGTGCGTGGGGTCGGGGAGATTTACTAAGTAAGAACAGCTTCTTTGGTGGGCTGGCCTTGGGGCAGACACCTGCGGAACAGAGACGGGGAGCCATGCAGACGTCGAGGGGAGGACAGGAAAAGAGCTGAGAAGTGTAGTTTAGGAAAGATTCGCTTTTAGAGGGGAAAGGGAAATAAATAATGAAAGATGCCAAAAATAAATGGAGAGAGAATAAACCAGAATAGGGAACTAAGTGTGGAACAGAGAGATGTATTTTTACAATGACAGATTGGCTCTTCAAGGAGTCAAAGGTTTTACAAGGAGTCAAAGGCTTTATAAAGATTATGGAAAAGGGCCATCGCTTTAGAAAAATGGAAATCATGCCCTAAAATTTGGTTCAGGCCACAATCTATTGGACAGTTGGTGCCAACTTTCTATGAAGGGCCAAAAAGTACGTATCTTCAGCCTCGTGGACCATCAGGTTTCTGCTGCAACTACCTAACTCTGCTGGTAGGACTTGAAAGCTGCCAGTAATAATTCATAAATGAAGAAACATGCAAGAAAATACGATATTTAATCATATAAGAGAGAATTCTGACGTGACCCATATTGTGGTTCTTTAGTTCAACAAATGTTCCTTGGGCAGAACCCTGGGTTTCCTGCCACCAAAGCACTTCTCTCCCAGTTTCATAGAAGGTGCCACTATGTACTCAGATGTTCGAATCAAAATCCTAACGTCGTTCTTCTGGTTTTCCTTGTCCTCCTACAACTATCCATCAACACATCCTCTGAGTATCATCTCTAGAATGTGTCTTAAGTCACCACACTTCCCTCTACCTCTACTCCATTACCCTCTTAGAAGCCTCCAGAATCTCTAACCTGAAGTAATTCAAGGGCCACCCAACTAACCTCCTTGATTCCACTCTTGTTCCCTGAATTCCTTCTTCTCTCAGAAACCAGAGTTCTCTTTTTAAAATGTAAATCAAATATGATACAAATGCACTTGTTTACAAAACAGAAACAGATGCACAGATAGAGAAAACAAACTGATGGTTACCAAAGGGGAAAAGGGGTGGAGGGATAAATTAGGAGTTTGGGATTAGCAGATACAAACTACTGTATATAAAAGAGATAAAGCACAAGGACCTACTGTATAGCACAGGGAACTATAGTCAATAACCTGTAATAAACCATAATGGAAAAGATTATGAAAAAGAATATATATATGTATGCATGTGTATATGGATAACTGAATCACTTTGCTGTACACCAGAAACTAACACAACATTGTGAATCAACTATACTTCAAAAAATTTAAAAAAAAAGTAAATCAGATCATGTTGTTCTTACATGAAGTAATTCAGTGGCTCATCAGTGCTTTTAGAGGCAAATCCAAATCTACACCAGGGCCTACCAGTCTCTGTGTGGCCGGGCACTGGCCAGCCTCACAGTCAGAAGCCAACACTGCCATCCTGCCTGCTGACCTGCCCTGGGTGGGCTGCACGATGCTTTTCTTCTCCATCACAGGGCTCCTCCTCTCTAATGAGAACATTGTTTTCTATTCTTATATTGAGTCTCTGCTAAATCATGTTTTCCTTAGCTTGGGCTGTCTTAACCGCCCCATCTAAAGAAGTCAACTCCTCCATTTCTATTATATGATCCTGTTTTTTGGTCTTTGTGGCTTTACTCCTAGTCAAATATTATCCAGTTTACATTGACTTGTCTATTATCTGCCTCTCACACTAGACTATCCGCTCCAAAAAGAAAGGAGTTTTCCCTATTTACTGTTTCATGGTAGGAGCCTAACATCTAGTAGATTTGACACAATTCTTCACTTTTTTTTTAATTAATGAGGTTTTCCAAAAGCTCAATAGGAGGCACTGGGGTTTAACATGGTATCTTTGGGCCCTGAAGACAGGCTTGGTTTTGCAATTACTTTGTGATCTTTGGCAAGATACTTAATTGCTTTAGTTTGACCACCTGTAAAAATCGACAGTCTTTTATGAGGATTAAGCCAAACACAGTTAGCTCATTTTCTATACACCATAAGACACAATACATGCCAATTTCCTTTCATCCTTCAACTCAACCATTCTCTGCCTTGTGTAAGGGAGACGCAAAATTTAACAAGAATAAAAAATCCTTCCATAGACAGAAACTACAACCCGATGAGATGCCTGTTTCACACAAAAATCTTCAGTATGGGCAGAATGGGTGTAAGAACTCTTCTTGTGAACTCCAAACCTGCCTCCTGGGACTGTCTAATGGAATGTCTTCAGGCATCTTAAAGGTAGCATTTCTCAAGCTTCTAACTCTTGATTTCCACCCTTTCTTCATCAAAATACTCTTTCCCTATGCAGTCTTTCCTATGTCTATGCAGGGTAGTGCTTCCACCCACTCATTTTCTCAAGACAGGAAACAGTAAAGTATCCTTGACATGTCCATACTCACATGCCCAGAATCTAGTCCATCACGCTGCTTGCTGGTTCCCTTCCAAAACATAACTTAGACTTGACTCCTTATCTTCTCCTTGACTCCACAAAATAGTCCACCAAATGTTGCCTAGGTTAAAACAACTCACTGTGTTCATGCCTTCCATTCTTGTACCTTTCCAGTCCACTCTCCCCAGGGCAGTGATATATTTTTAAAGCAGAGTTGAATCATGTCACTCCTAATGACTTCCTATGACTCTTGTATATATGAAATCCTCTCCAGGGTCTCCGTGCCCTGGTCCTTGACTTCCTCTTCAATGTTAGAACTCATGACAGCTTCTCTTCAGGCACACTTATTCCTCCCTTGGCTAATTCTTACGCAACCATCGGGTCTTGGCTTAAACACCGAGGAGAACTTCCTAGCACCGAGCAACCACTGCCCTTTTCTAAGTTAGGAATCCTCGTTAGTCTCCCTTCCTTCTTTCATCTACCACAATTTAAATTATATCCACATATCTATCTCTATGTATTTGGGCTTTTAAAGTTCTTTTACCTTATGTTACATACAACAATACAAAGCATATATTCATTCACTCACCTACATATGTTTTACATTTAAAAACTTAACATCCTTCCCCACCAGGAGTGTAGTCTCCATAAGGAAAGACCAGGCATGTCTGGCTCATCTTTTTGTGTCCAGAGAAGAGCTGGTCCCTGGCAGGCACTTAAATATTGATTTAATATAATGAATGAAGGAAGAAGTGAAGAACAGGATATTAATTTGAATTGGGGAAGGGGAACTGGGCAAGGTTCAGTCCAGGGCTCTAAAATAATGTATGAGAATGAGGAGGTGATTTCCAGTTGTTTGTGGAACTTTAGCCTTCATCTTACCAAAAAGAAACAAGGGACCGTGTGTCCTTTTCAAAATAGGGAGAACTGAGGTTAGACATGGGTGCCTTACCAAATGTAATTTTTTTTAAGAAAGAGCAGGGACATAGAGCAATGACAGGAGATACCATTCACTGAGCTCTTAAGTTTCAGCACTAGTGTATTTCCTCACTTAATTTCACAACACACTCTGAACCAAGCACAATGAATCCCATTTTATACACTAGTTTTGGATCCTTACGCTGCAAAGATAATCTTTAATCTGAATGACACTACAGTAGAGATTCAGGAGTTTACAGTTGGAATATAAATAAAGAATGACTATTGGAAAAAATTCAAGAGCTCTGTATTTGTGAACATCATTTCTTTCCCCTCAAGTTCAGAAAAAAGTTTTGGTCTTTGGATCATGAAACCAAAAACAAAACAAAAGAAAACAAACAAACAAAAAATCCCCAAACAATAATTCACTCTTTCTCCCCGCACACACGCAGGCACAAATACATAAAAAAAAATACACTCTAAGGGTAAATGGAGTGCTCTATTTCATCATAATAATTTCTATATAATTTAAAAGGGTATACAAACCAGTTACAGGTTTGCTGTACCTAGGCAGTCTAAATTACATAGCTCAATAATATATTCACTTTTCTATTAAGAAATTGACCTTTTAGAAGTAACTCAAATCTTTCTAATATGCCATGATATTTCTGAAATACTATGGGTTTTTAAAATAAATTTTCAAGATAATAGAGGTTATTCTCTTTAGTAGAAACATTACGTTTTAGAGAAAGCAAAGAAAAAACTGAAGGAGTCAGGGAAAGTTACAAGAGAATTAATCAGGCAACGAGTTTGGGGAAAGCAAAAGCCACTACCTAGGGGAAAAAAAAAAGGGAGATTAATGCTGTCAAGAATGGAGACAGAGTCTTCAAAAAGAAGGAAGGCTCTTATTTCAAAAAGCAACAAAGTAGCCCATGTGGATACTGAGTATTAAAACTTTTTGTAGTGGCAAAGAAGATGTTTCTATATTTTCCTGTATTTCTACTGCATCTTAGAAACCTTCTAATATTTTCAATGTATCAGGCTTTATTCGATTTCAGAATGTATTATTTGGATATATAACCTATTATCCAGTATTAATCAGTCTTCTATGAACTGTTCAGTCCCTACAATTATAACACATCTATTTTGTAGTTATCAGCCAAAACTTGAATCAAATACAGTCCGGCACATAGTTTCATGACCTTTAAAGCTTGTTATTATTGGATTTTCAATTCAGTTTAACTTCTATTAAAAAGTATCTTTAGTCTTTGATAAAGTTTAAAAGAAAAAAAAAAAACAGCTTTCCCCTAAGCCCATAATATGAATTTTAATGGTGTCTAAAGCAACTTCACTTCAGGTATGAACACTGATAAATATTTTAGAATGTACACACACCAGCACACTCATCCACACCTACTCTCTCATATCCACATGCCACAATCCAAAACAGAAGATCACGTTAACGTGTTAAAGAAAACACGTTAAAGTAGCCACGTAAGTAATTACTTACACTTCTAAGGTTAAAATTCTCTATATGAAAAATTTAAGTAGGTAACACATGCAGAAAAGTATTTTTGACTGTTTAAAAGACATTATTTAAGGACAAAAGAAAACTAATACACTTATGAATTATAGAAACACTACAGAATTATTTGATGCATTTATAGAGATAACTGATACAATTTTGTAGACTACAGATGTTGGATTACAAGTTAAGTAGCAGAAATTATAAAATTAAGGATTATTCTTTGTGAATCTTTCAAGGGAGCAAGGATCTGACTAATGACACATAAATACAGAGAAGAGAGGAGATAGCAAAGGGCAAGTACCACTGAAATGTTTGTCGGCTATGGTGTGATTACAGCATCGAAGACAACTGTGTCACAAACTCATTCTGAAACAGACAAGACACAGCAAAAATGGTTTTCTCAATTTAGTTACAGTATCTACACCGAAGTCGGGGATCCCGGTCTGCTCTGTGAAATAAACAAGAAGCGTACTATTGAGACTAGAAACAAAAACGATCAAAAACTTAGGGTCTTAAGTTTAGGTAGGACTTGAGAAGTTCCCAAGAGGTACAGACTGTGGCTACTGGGACCGAACGACCTGACCAAAGTCATTAGTAGCTGAAGCCACATCTGGCCTTGTATCTCTCCACTGAGGGCCTATTTCACACCAGGTGAGATAGATACATATATTTATATAAAATCTTTAATCTTTACAATAACTCTTTAAGAAAGATAACATTACTTCTACTATAGAAAGGAGCACACTGAGTGATTCAGAGATAAAATAAAGGTCAGTTCATTGTGGTACGGCCAAGGTGTGTAGCCGCCAATCACATTTCAAAGCCGGCGTGTTTTCCTAGATGCAAAGCGGTGCCCTAACTTTCACCAACATAATGAGAACCAACCAGCCTTTCATCTCAGTCAGAGTTTTCTGCCAAATTCAGATGAGAATCTTCTTCTTTTTTTTTTTTTAATCCAGTGAAGGGAACAGTGGAGAAAAGGAACAGTTTAGTGCAGACTTGTTGGTATAACCAAATAAACTAAAACATTTCAAAAGGTGACATCATAAAAAGCAAAAAGGAAATGAGACAATTGTTAAAAGGGAATCGGTAGCTCTTTTCTCATCACTGGTTGTTGTTTCAGAGGCAAACCACTATTGCCATAGAGACAGTTAAAATGGAACTGTTTCTCATATTCACACAAACTCACGGCCACATCCTTCTAATTCATTTGAATGGGAAAATCAGAAAGAAGGCACGTACTACAATTTTAGTGATTCCAAATCCTTATGGCATAAATCAATAGAGATGAGATATTATTTTATAACATTCAGCTTTTGTTTCTAGTTGGCTTCAGATTGTGTGTTTCCATCCTAGCCCATACGCATGAGTCTATCTGATTCTGCAGGAATTGATCTCAAACAGAAGAATGAAGTCAGGCTGGGAAGACCTATGCTTCTGGGTTTTGGAGTCAATGTCTCCGCAGAAAGAGGAAGCCACGCAGTTTCCCAGATGGCCCTGTGCTCATCCCATCTCTGAAAGCCTTCCCCTCATTGGGGTCCTCTCCCTGCTCTCCAGCTGATCGACAGGCCAAAGCACTGACCCCTTAATGCAAATTTCCTCTTCTCCTCTTCATAGCTTCCCACAGGCACAGAAGTCAGGAGCAACTTTCCTGCAGAAACTCATGTTCTTTAAAGACAATAATTAAAGAAAACTCAAACCCAAAATGTTTGTGGGTAGGTCTCAACATGTGAGAAACCCAGGAATCTGCCTGTAGTCGCACCAGAAATGATCTTTTTTTTTTTTTGAAATTGTGGTCTTCTGTTTCAAGGTGGCTTTCACAATCCATGCCCAATACACCAAGATGCAGCCCTCAAACACACCTCTTCACCATTTCTGTTACATACATTTCACTCTTTAGGTTTTTAACTCTTTTCCCATACATATGCGTAGCTGTGGCAGAAGCCAGCTCTTCCTGTGCATGTTCAATGCAGCTGAGCATCATTCTGATAGCACACATTGTTCATTTCCAACTTTTTGTGTGACCTCATTGGGTTTCTTCACATCATGAGCATCTTCCCAGTAAACATAAAATCAAAAAGAAATGATAGGCCGTGGGCAAAGATTTGGTCTTCATCTAGGCATTCTCTACTAGACAGTTCCTAAAGGGCTAGAGACTGAATGAGTGACAAGTATACAAAATTTATGTTGGCCAAGATGTGTTATAAAAGATCAGAAAAAGCATCATCCAGGCATCCTTTAAAAACGTGTAATTAGCCAGGAAAACAGTTTTGAATTAGCTAATAAGATAGATACATATGAAAAATAATATGACAAAAGAAAATAAAGGTTAGGACTCATTTTACTTTGATGTAAAAATACAGAACATATGAGAAAGATTCCCCTGGGATCGTATTGAAAACTGCAGTGAAGCTCTTCATATAACAGAAGTAGGTTAGAGTGTGGTTGGCTGAGCAAGATGATGAAACAAATCTCTAACTTTCAATTACCAAGATGCAAAGGGATAGAAAGGCACCCGCTCTGAATGGGAGGCACTGAGGGAGGACACGTTGCGTGGGTGCCCTTAACGCTCCAGCAGCAAAACTGCACGTGCGTATTTGTGAAAGAGTTAATTTGGGAAATTCTATGTAACACAGGGGATGCTTTACCAAAGCCTTTCTTGGGAAGCCTGAGGGATAAAAGTAGAAACAAACAAATAAAAACATTCTCCAGTGCAGTGTACTCAAATGGCAGTTCTGAAATGAATTCCTTAGAAAAACAGTCACTGTCGGACAGAAGGGAATTTTTGTTAAAACGTATACTCAAGTAATGTATACATAAGGTACTATAAAAAAGGAAGCATGGCAAAGTAGCAACATGTAGACTCTATTTTTTCCCTAATGGCAAATTAAATCAGGATAAAAAAAAGCAAAAGCTGTCAAGGGTCAGGAGATGATGTGAGAAATTCACAGCAGAGCAGTAGTTAGGATTCGACCTGGAGTTGGCACAGTACAAGGACAGTAGAGGAAAAGTTTAGGGCATTTGGGTTACTTGAAATGAAAAAGAAGGGCTATTAACAATGGTTTCTAGCTTGAGTTTTTCAGGGAAAAGAAGCATTATTTAATAATGACTCCATGAATAACTGTCCTGGAGTATGGCTGTATGATACAGACTCTATAAGCCTGGAAATATTATGTAGCTATTTTCACCCCAGTTAACTTCTGAAAGAACACAGACCTACTGATAATTGAAAAACTATAACATGATGAGTGTTTTCTATGCCAAGGTCCAGGGCTGTAACTATGATGATATTACTACTAGAAATATATATTTTTCTTAATTGGAGAGATAAAGGTGCCCTGCAAAGACATTTCCAACTTGCATAATAAAATTTTATTTATGTGTTTTATTTTCCAAAAAGACTTAAAACAATACAAAACAGTTTAAACAGAATGAAGCTGACAGGTTTATGGCTCGACTTAATTGATCTATAAGTCTTCTTCCATTCTTGAGCTCCCGTGACTTTTAAATGGAAGCAAAAATACCCTGAAAGCAGTCATGATGGCTGAGTAGAGAGACCCTGAGCTCAACTCTTCTCCTGAGCACACCAAAATCCCAACTCTCTGCAGAACAACCATCACTGAAAAAGACTGGAACCTACCAGAAAAGATCCTCTACAACTAAAGATATAAATAAGAAACCACAATGAGACACATAGCAGGGGCAGAATCATGATATATTCAGATCACATACCCCTGGGGGTGGGTGACCCATAAACAGGAGTGAGGGTTCTGAGCCCCATATCAGGCTCCCCAGCCAGGGACTGTAGCACTGGACAACAAATCCCCGCAGTATCTGGCTTTGAAGGACAGTGGAACTTAGTTGCAGGAGCCCACAGGACTGGGAGAAATAGAGACTTCACTCTGAAAGGGTGCATACAAAATGGTTACAAGTACCAGGACCCAGGGCAAAAGCAATAATTTGATAGGAACCTGGGCCAGACCTACCTGCTGGCCTTAAGAGTCTCCTGGAGAGGTTGAAGGTGGCTGGCGACTCACCCTGGGGACACAGTCTCTGGTGGCAGACATACTAGGGAACATTCAATTGCATGAACATTCCTGGTGGCTGACATCTTGGCTCATAAGTGCCAAGACCTGGCCCCACCCAATAGCCTGTAGGCGCCAGTGCTGACACCCCAGATCAAAGAACTAACTGGGTGGGGACACAACCCTACCCACTAGCAGACAGGCTGCCTAATGACTTCCTGAGCCCACAACTGCCTCTAGACACGGCTCTGCCCACAAGACCCAGCTCTACCCACCAGCGGGCAGGCACCAACCCCTCCCATGAGGAAGCCAGCACAAGCCTCTACACCAGCCTCATCCACCAGGGGGCAGACACCAGCGGCAAGAAAACTATGGTCCTGCAATGCAGGCCAGACTCTGCTCTGAGGCCAGCTGGGCCCTGGCCGTGTCCACTAACATAACCTTTGGGACTCCCTGGAGCGCATACTCAGTTGTGTCAGGAACCATCCCCTCACCACCCCCAGCTCTGCCCAATGATCTGAAATGAGCTCTGAGGTCCCAGATCCCTGCTGCCAGACTCCAGGAACCAGCTCTGCCTGCCAGTAATCCAGCACTAACCCCAAGATCTGGCTTCCCCTGCCACTGGGTGAGCAAAATCCCCAGAGTCTTCAGGACACTGATTCCACCCTCCAGCGATCCAGCACGAGTACCCGGGACTTTCACAGAGAGCCACGTCGTGTCCAGGTCCCTCTGGACAGCAGCCAGCAGCAACTGTACAAGGCGGGCCTGACACCCACCCAGACTAGGGGCCGACCAAACCTCCCAGACCGCCCGCAATGTCAGCCCACCACAACTGAAGGACCAATGTAGACCTCTTAGGGGGAACTGCTGGAGCATAAAGCTTGGATGACAAGGGGGGATGCAGTGCTGGGAGGCATAGGCTGTCTCCTACAAAAAGCCACTTCTCTAAGGTCAAGAAATGTAACTAACCTACCACATACATAAAAATACAAAGAGCAACTTAACAAAATGAGGTGGAAAAGATATATTCAAGATGAAAGAACAACATGAAATCCCAGAAGAAGAATTAAGTGAAGTGGAGACAGGCCATCTAACTGAGAAAGAGTTCAGAATAACGATTGTGAAGACGATCAAAGAACTCGGGAGAAGAATGGCTGCACGGAGTGAGGAGTTATAAGGTTTTAACAAAGAGCAAATATAAAAACCAACCAAACAGAGATAAAAAATACAATAACTGAAATGAAAAACACACTAGAAGGAATCAATAGTAGACCAAATGATACAGAAGAGCAGATCAGTGAGTGGGAAGATGGAGTAGTGGAAATTACAGCCATGAACAGAAAAAAGTATGAAAAGAGATGAAGACAGTTTAAGAGACCTCTAGGACAACATAAAGTGCACTCATATTCACATTACAGAGGAGCCAGCCAGAAAGAGAAAATAAGAGATAACAGCTGGAAACTTCTTTAACCTAGGAAAGGGAACAGTCACCCAAGTCCAGGAAGCAAAGAGATTCCAATACAGAATTAACCCAAAGAGGAACACACCAAGACATATTGTAATCAAAATGAAAAAAAGAAGAAAGATAAAGAGAGAATATTAAAAGCAGCAAGGGAAAAGCAAAAAATAACATACAAGGGAACTCCCATAAGGCTATCAGCTGATTTTTCAGCAGAAACTGGATGCCGGAAGAGAGTGGCATGATGTATTCAAAATGATGAAAATGAAAAACTTACAACAAGAAAACTCTACCCAGCAAGGATCTCATTCAGATTTGATGGAGAAATCAAAAGCTTTACAGACAAGCAAAAGCTAAGGATTCAGTACCACCAAACTAGCTTTACAACAAAGGTTAAAGGAACTTCACTAGGTGAAAAAGAAATGGCCACAACTAGAAAAAAAGAAAATAATGAAATAAAAGAGCTTATTGGTAAAGGCAAACATATAGTAAAGGTAGGAAATCATCCACACACAAAGCTGGTGGGAAGGTTACAAGAAAAAAGTGGTAAAAATCATCTGCATCCACAATAAGCAGTTAAGGGATACACAAAAGAATCGGATGTAAAATATGATATCAAAAATAGTAATCATGAGGGGAGGAGAGTACAAATGCAGGCTATTTAAAATGCATTTGAAATGAAAAGATCAGCAACTTAAAATAATCATATATGTATGTAGACTGTTATACAAAAACCTATGGTAAACACAAACCAACAATCCCTAATAGATATAAACACAAAAAATAAAAAAGAATCCAAACACAACACTGAAGATAGTCATTAGTCACAAGAGAATAAAAGAAGAGAAAAAAAAAAAAAAACCTAGAAAAACAAGTCCAAAACAACAAAATGGCATAAAGAACATATTATCAATATATACATAAACAGACTAAACGTTCCAACCAAAAGACACAGACTAGCTTAATAAATACAAAACCAAGACCTGTATATATGCTGCCTACAAGATATTCATTTCAGATCTAGAGACACGTATAGGCTGAAAGTTAAAAGTGAGAGGATGGAAAAAGTATTCCATGCAAATGCAAGTCAAAAGAAGGCCAGAGTAGCAAAACTTGTATCAGACAAAATAGACTTTAAAATAAAGACTGTTACACAGACAAAGAATGACACTACCTAATGACCAAGAGATGAATCCAAGAAGATATAACAATTGTAAACATATATGCCCCCAGCATAGGAGCACCTCAATATATAAAACACATATTAAGAAACATAAAATGAGAAAATGACCCAATAATAGTGGGGGGCTTTAGCAACCCAATAACATCAATGGACAGATCATTCAGACAGAAAATCAATAAGGAAGCACGGGTGTTAAATAATACATTAGACCATGGATTTTTTGATATTTAAAGAGAATTTTACAGGAAAGCAGCAGAATACACATCCTTTTCAAGTGCCCATGGAACATTCTCCAGGATAGATCACATGCTAGGCCAGAAAACAAGCCTTGGTAAATTTAAGAAAACTGAAATCATATTAAGCATCTTTTCAGACCACAATATGAAACTAGAAATCCACTACAAAAAAAAAAAAAAAAAAAAACTGCAAAAAACACAAACAGGTAGAGGCTAACCTAATGCTACCAAAAAACCAATGTATCACTAAAGAAATCTAAGAGGAGATAGAAAAAAAAAATACCTAGAGACAAAACAGAATGGAAATACAATGATTCAAAACCTACGGGGCACAACAAAAGCAGTCCCAAGAGGGAAGTTTATAGTGATACAAGCTTATACCTCAGGAAACAAAACAAAACAAAAATCTCAAATAAACAACCTAAACTGACACCCAAAGCAACAACCTAAACTGACACCCAAAGCAACTAGGCAAAGAAGAAAAAGCAAAAGTGAAAGTTAGTAGAAGGAAAGAAATCATAAAGATCAGAATAGAAATAAATGGAACAGAGACTAAAAAGATAATAGAAAAGATGAGTGAAGTTAAAAGCTGGTTCTTTGGATAAACAAAATTGATAAACTTTAGCCAGACTCATCAAAAATAGCAGAGTCCAAATCAATAAAATCAGAAATGAAAAAAGAGAAATTACAACCAACACCTCAGAAATACAAAAGATCATAAAAAACTGCTATGAACAAATATATGCCAATAAAATGGACCACCTAGAAGAAATTGGACAGATTCCTAGGAAAGTACAATCTCCAAAGACTGAACCAGGAAGAGATAGAAAATATGAACAAACCAAAACTCCTAACAAAAGTCCAGGATCAGATGGCTTCACAGGTGAATTCTATCAGATATTTAGTGAAAGGTTGTCACATATCCTACTGAAATGATTCTAAAAAATTGCAGAGGAAGGAATACTTCCAAACTCACTCTATGAGGCCACCAGCACCTTGATATGAAAACCAGACAAATATCCAAAAAAGGAATATTAACAGCCAATATCACTGATAAACATAGATGCAAAGATCCTCAACAAATTACTAGCAAACTGAACCCAAAAATACATTAAAAGGATCATACACCATAATCGGGTGGGATTTATCCCCAGGGACACAGGATTTTTCAATATCCACAAATTAATCAATGTGATGCACCATATTAACAAATTGAAGAATAAAAGCCATATGATGTAGAAAAATCTTTTGATGAAATGCAACATCCAATTATGATAAAACTCAAAAAAGTGGGCATAAGAGGGAACAGACCTCAACATAATGAAGGCCATACATGACAAACCCACAGCTATCATACTCAATAGTGAAAATCTGAAAGCATTTCATCTAAAATCAGCAATAATACAAGGATGCCCACTCTCACCTCTTTTATAGGCAACACAGTTTTGGAAGTCCTAGCCACAGCAATCAGAGGAGAAGTAACATCCAAATCACAAGGAAGAAGAAAAACTGTCGACGTTTTCAGATGACCTGCTACTATACATAGAATATCTTACAGAGGCTACCAGAAACTACTAGAGCTCACCAATGAATGTGCAGATTTGCTGGATACAACATTAACATACAGAAATTGGTTGCATTTCTATGCACTTACAATGAAATATCAGAAGGAGAAATTAAGGAAACAATCCCAATTACCCCCAAATCAAAAAGAATAAAATACATAGGAATAAACCTACCTAAGGAGGCAAAGGAGCTTACTCAGAAATTGTAAGATGTTGATGAAAGCAAATGAAGACAACACAAACAGATGGAAAGATATACTTTGTTCTTGGATGGGAAGAATCAATATTGCTAAAATGACCAGACTACCCGAGGCGATCTACAGACTCAATGAATCCCTATCAAAGTACCAATGGCATTTTTCACAGAACTGGAACAATTTTTTTTTTAATTTGTATGGAAACATGAAAGACCTTGAAGAGTAAAAACAATCTCAAGAAAGAAGAATGAAGCTAGAGGAATCATGCTGCTTGGCTTCAGACTATACTAGAGCTACAGTAATCAAAATAGTATGGTGCTGGCACAAAAACAGACACACAGATCAATGAAACGGGTTAGAAAGCTCAGAAATAAAAACATGCACTTATGGTCAACTAACCTACAACAAAGGAGGCAAGAACATACAATGGAGAAAAGACAGTCTCTTCAATAAATGGTGCTAGGAAAATCAGACAGCTACATATAGAAGAATGCAGTTGGAACATTGTCTAACACTGTATATAAAAATAAACTTGAAATGGATTAAAGACCTAAATGTAAGACCAGATACTATAAAACTTCTGGAGGAAAACATAAACAGAACACTCTTTGACATAAATTGCAGCAATGTTTTTTTGGATATGTCTCCTAGAATAATGGAAACAAAAGCAAAAATAAACAAATGCGACCTAATTAAACTTTTAAAAGCTTTTGCACAGCTGAGGAAACCATAAACAAAACAAGAAGACAACCTACAGGCTGGGAGAAAATATTGCAAACGATGCTACAGACAAATAATTAACTTCCAAAATGTACAAACAACTCATTCGGCTTAATATAAAAAAAAAAAAGAAAAAAACAAACAACCCAATGAAAAAATAGGCAGAAGTCTAAACAGACATTTCTCCAAAAGAGATACACCAGTGGCCAAAAGACACATGAAAAGATGCTTGACATCACTAATTATCAGAGAAATGCAAATCAAAACTACAATAAGGTACCACCTCACACCAGTCAGAATGGAGATCATCAGAAAGTCTACACATAAATGCTGGAGAGGGGTGGAGAAAAGGAAACTCTCCTACACTGTTGGTAGGAATGTAAATTGGTGCAACCACTGTGGAAAACTGTATGGACGTTCCTAAAAAACTAAAAACAGATTTTTATTATGACCCAGAAATTCCAATCTTGGGCAGATAGCTGTAGAAAACTCTAATTTGAAAAGATACATGCATCCAAATGTTCACAGCAGCACTATTCACAATAGCCAAGACAAGGAAGAAACCTAAATGTCCATCAACAGATGACTGGATAAAGAAGATGTGAGATATATATATATACACACACACACACACATATTCACACAGTGGAATACTACTCAGCCATAAAAAGAATAAAATAATGCTATTCACAGCAACATGGATGGACTTAAGAGATTATCATACTAAGTGAAGTCAGACAGAGAAAGACAAATATATGATATCACTTATATGTAGAATCTAAAAAAAAAGATACAAATGAATTTATTTACAAAAGAGAAATAGACTCACAGACGCAGAAAGCAAATGTATGGTTACCAAAGGGGGAGGGAGAAGGGATAAATTAGGGGTTCAGGATTAGTAGATACACACTGTTATATATAAAACAGATAAACGACAAGAACCTACAGTATAGCACAGGAAACTATATTCAATATCTTTTAATAACCTATAATGGAAAATAATCTGAAAAATGACATATATATATATATATTTAAGTATATAAAGCCCAAATCACTTTGCTGTACATCTGAAACGTTGTAAATCAACTACATTTCAACTGAAAATACCAAAAAAAGAAAAATCCAAAACTAGTAGGAAAGGTAGGGTTTATTTCATTTGCTAACTGGCAGCCCAATATGAGGAACAGCCTTAAAAAGTCATTTTCCTGAACCATTTTTCATTCTAGCTTTTGTCCAAGGATTCCGGTGGTGTGATGATGACAGAATGCTGATGGCTTCAAAGGCTAAAACTGCTTAAACTGTAAGGGCAAGGATTTGCGTTGGACTCAGGAATGAGAATATATAAAAATTAAATAGCATGGTGACTATACTTAGCTGTTCTGAATTGTATATTTGAAAGTGGTTAAGAGAGTAGATCTTACAAGTTCTCATCACAAGAAAAAAAATCTATAAATATGCGTGGTGATGACTGTTAGCTAGAGTTATTATATTAACTATTTCACAGTATATATATATATATCAAATCATTATGTTGTACACCTAAATCTAATATAAGGCTATATGTCAATTATATTTTAATTAAAAAAATGTAAAAAGATATTAGCCAAACAGCTTGCTTTGGATTCTAAAGTTTCGAGACATTTAGGTGGTTACCAAGGTAGGTTTTTGACGTTTGTTTACAGTACACAGATTTGGAAATAAACCTGCCTTATTTTTGTAATTGGGCTCTTGGAGACATAGTGGAAGTATTTCCTTGAATCATCTCTTTTTTTTTTACACCCTATTTCTAAGCATCAGTAAACTCGATCAGATCACCAATAAAACACATCCAGCATCTGACCTCTTCTCACCATTTCCATTGATATCTGGTCCAAACCAGGGAGCTATCTCACCTGGACTATGGCAGTAACTTCCATCCCCATTACCTACCTCTCTGTATACTCATATCCCTGACTGTTCCATAGTCAGAGGGTCCTTTCAGGACATAAATCACATCAAGTCATTTTTCTGCTCAAATCCCTTAGTGGCTTGTATCTCATTCAGATCTAGAGTCCAACGCCTTCCACAGTCTGGCTCCCCCCGCCCTTCCTGACTCCATCTCCTCCCACAGCAGCTCCACCAGCCACTCTGACATCACTGGCCTCCTCCAGGGCCTCTAAGACATCAAGCACATGCATGCCTCAGGGTCTTGTGCTTGTTTCCTTCTGCTGGAAAAGGTCTGTCCCCACAGATCAATGGGCTTCATGTCCCGAGGCACCCGGGTCTACATTCACCTCGAGCTTCTTCTGCCAGAGGCCTTCCTGATCCACCATCCACCCCCTCCTCTCCCCACTCCCTCTCCCCTTTCCTGATGGATTCTTCACATTTCTTCATCTCCCTTAGAGCCACTGGGTATGTGAGACGGTGCATGTTGGACATCTGTCTCGCCTATAAAACACAAGTTCCTTCAGAGCGAGAGCTTCACCTGACTTGCTTACTGAGAAATCTCCGGAACTAAGACCAGGACCTGGCACCCTCTTAAAGCCAATTAAATCCACAGGTCATTACCAAACTATTAAGTTGACATCAGGGAGCTTCTACACAGAGGGGCTCAGTTGGGTGACAGGGGGCCAATCACATCCTGGTGAGGATTATGTCTTTCCTGCCACAAGAAGGATCTGGTGTGGCCCTTCCTCAGTAGCCTCCCAGTGTTTCCAGCCCCACCATTTAGCATAAGTGGATCAGAGGAAACGCAAGGAGATAATTTCTATTCAACAAGAAATAATCAAATAACTCATAGTGCTGCACATCATTCCAGGGCACAGTTTTAAAATGATGTTTGAACTATTATTTTTTCAAGGGAACCAGCATGTTCCTACCATTTAAAAAACCCAGCAAGCAGATATTCTTAGTTTGTTCTTTCTGACCTACAGAAAAACACACCCCTTGCTTCACATGTCTAGCAAGAAAAAGTGTAGACAGCCAGGCTGAGGAGGTAGAATCTGACACTTTCAGACTCAAGTCTAGCTGAATGAGCCGACGTCAGGTGCTACAGACAAGCAAACAAACCAAAAAAGACGTTAAATTCTGTATTTTTCAGGCTTGGTGTCAACTGACTACAGGTGTCTTATTTTTACAGAGAGGAGGTTAAACAAGTGACGAAGACGTGTGAACCACAAAATGAAGCAGTGACAGAAAGGAAAAGAAGCCTAAAACGAGAAACCACTTTATTTGGAGAATTACCTCATCAGACTAAGGGTTGGTTTGTCAATTGAAGAACAAGATATTCTACTAAAGAAATGATTGCCTTTACCAGGGAGCTTCAGAAATAACATAGATCTGCTGTTGACGGGACCACATTGTGGAAAGCGGCTGGCACAATTGTATTATGCCGTTTTCTCAGATTGAATTTGGACTCAATTTCAAGGAAATATCAAGTATGAATGTTCATTCTGTAAAGCCCAGCATTTCGCATTTCTAAACCAAGAAGAGACAGTGATATTTAACTTGGCAAAGAAAAATGCCTTCATGTTGAAGTTCTCAAGGCACTGGCCTTATGGGATTACTAAAGAAAAACTGAAAGAATACTTTCCAGAATATTGTATCTTTTAGGGTGTACATAGGGGTGGCTTCAGAAATTCCTTACAGCTAACAATGATAATATTCTATATTTTGGTACATTATTAGCCTAAAAATATTCCTTTTTTTATCTGATATTGTCAACTTTGAATAGTTCCTGAGGAAGTTGTGAGACAGTGGTAAACAGCTGTAACAATACAGACTTGTGCAAAGTAAATCCTTAGAGATAACTGTATCACAATGTTAAGGGTGAAACCATTGAAATCACCTAAAGAGCTTGGAAATTTAGACCCTGTTATTGTGTCTGCATTTTTTTTCTGGAGAACTTTTACATAATATCATCAGCAATCACATAAGATTTTTCACAGCTCTACCAATCTGAACTTTGCTAGCAATTGATATTAACTACAGTATTCATTCTGAAATATTCTCTCTCTCTTACTAATTACATGACCCTGACTTTCCGCTGCCCTGTTCTGGAACTTATATACCTACTACCTCTGACTGCTCTTATTCTGACACCTGCTACAATTCTTTGTCTTTTTCCCTCAACATTGGTTTTTATTCTATAATTTACATGACCTCTTAGCATAATGTGTAAATTTTATTTGAACACAAAATACATTTCTTAATCTGGTTATTGATATGAATACTTTTCTAGGTAATAATATATCCTAGAGACCTCTCCATGGTTATAGAGAGAGATATTTTTACTGAGAGATAATTGACATATAACATTAGCTTCAGTGTACAACATAATGATTCAATATTTTTATATATAATGAAATGATCAGCACAATAAGTCTAGGTTAACATCTATCACCACACAGTTAGAATTTCATTTTTAATACAGGCATTTAGTCCTCTTATTACTGTCCTGATAATTGAAAAAGCTTTTTTTTTTCCCTTCAACTATCACTTTTACACAGTTGATTACCAGTGAATATCATAAGTTTGACATCTCTACCAACCCCCAGACCACACTTTATTTTTTCACTTGAGGGGTACACCTGCGTTTAAACATTCGTAAGTGAAAGACACTCTCAAAAGTTTGTTGAATACATGTCACCCTTATCCCTTCCTTCTTTCTGACACCTCACTCAGTTATGGAAAGCCATCATTTCTACCCTCAGACAGTGTCTTAAATTGATAACCACATTTTGGTTTCTGTTCTTTCTACCATAAATTCAAGTCTTCATTATCTCCTGCCTGGATTATTATAAAAAGCCTTCTATTCTCCATGTTGAAAGTCTTTCTCAATTTCAACAAATGTTATTTCTGCTGTCCAAAGCGCAGCTCTCACCCATCCAGTCAAGCCTCAGTAGCTCCCTACCATCTTCAGAATTAAGAACCATCCTACACCGGGTCTCAGCGTGTCTCGCCAACTTTATTTCATTTCCTTTACTTCCATACATATGTGTCTTTATCAAAATCGATCATTTATCCCCTAAACACAATCTCAACTTTGACAACTCTATACTGCCTTTGCTAAAAGGATGTTCTGGAATGTAACCATCTCCCTGCCACTCGGTCTCCTTCAGGTTGGACTGACAATAATCCAGCCATCCGTTAAAGTCTACAGGAAATAATTCCTTCTTTGAGCAGGTCTTCTAGTCCCTCACACAGAACAACATCTCTGGGAACACATTTCTGTAACGTTTGGTTTACGTGACACATACCAGAGTGTACTTGGTATCTTGTTTATCTATGTGATTCTTGGATGTCCACAACTAGACTGCAGTCTCCTTGCAGTGTAGAAGATTATTTATTTATCAATGACCTGAATCCCTTGGGAAAGGTTTTGCTTATATTAAGAGACAAATTATTTTGTTTTTAATTGAGCAGTCAGTAGGCTGCAACAGGCACCCCATCACTGACACGCCTTGAATTCAGTTCAATGAACACAATTCAGGTTTTAAGTCCAAAACTGAGACAGGAGGGAAGGGAGCAGGGCACAACCATTGAGGGAATGACACAGCATTTGAGGACAGGACGAACTGGTTAGAACCACGATGGCAGAAGACTGGACTTCCAGTAGACCCTGGACTAACTGCACACCCACAGGCGCTATGACAGTTCCTAGGCTGACTATAAAAGGTCAAAAAGTGGGCAGGGGCCCAATTCCTGGAAATCCCTGCTCCTTCCCCAAAGTAGTTGGGATAATCCTCCTCCTCATTAGCATATGTAATTACTGAGCCCGTAAAACCTAACAGCTCTGCACCTTGCGCGCTCCCTCTCTCTCGTCTTCTGAAATGGCCTGCACTCTGTGTATGGAGTGTGTATCTACCTTTACTTTAAACTAAACACCCCCATGCCTATCGGCCTCTCTCCCTCTTGCCTTTCCAGATGGCCCGCATTCTGCCTACGGAGCGTGTATCTCCCAAGCCACACTCCCTTCTGAGTGAGACGGACCCCACTCTGTCTATGGAGTGTGCATCTCTCTAAACAAACGTGCTGTCACTGTCCTATGCCTCGCTCTTGAATTCTTCCCTATGCAAGGCAAGAACCTATTCTCCGACAACAAAGCTAAAACAAATAATTTCTAAAGAATAGGCTATTCTTACCAATAAATAAAGCAAATGCAACGTGCTGCTTGAAGTGATTGTGGAAAATAGATGACAAAACGCATAATAAAAAATGATTAAAACACTCTGCTGCAACTTCAGACAGACCTTCAGGACCGTGGGATCTGTGCACATGCCCTGGCCCTCTGGCCGCGTGAGGACTCTCCGTCCCCTTCTGCCTCCGGGACTGCAGACAGCTGGGCCTCAGACCACCTCCATGTTCCCTCCTCAGCGCTTAGTCTGCTTTGCTTTGTGCTACTGCTTCCCCAAATTCTAAATGTTCCCAAGTTGAGTCTAATTCTTATCCTTTAATTCTATTTTATACTATGTATAATAAATACAAAAAATGTTAACAGAATGGAGAGTTTCAACGGAGAATGGCGAGCAAGGCACAGGGGACATGAGGCTGAAATATGGGTGGAGGTTTAATTTGGCAGCTGGAAGTTTCCAGAAGGCTTTTCTGAGAGGACTTTCAGGAAAGTGATGAGAGAAACGGTAGGCTGAAAGGGACTGAAGAGAAAATATTTGGGGAGAAAAGGTAGAAAGTCAGTTTAAACAACTCTGCAAAGAATATTTTTGTTGCCAAAAAATAACTTAAACTCATATTAAATAATATCAAGCAAAGTCCTTCTGAACAAGCTGATGGTAGTACCATTTTTTAAAATATGTTGAAACATTCATATTTTACTGGAAAAAAAAACACACTGGTACAGAATATTTAGAACATTTAGAGCACAACTTTACGATCAACTGAGGCATACTGAAAATTTAACTCTCTCCGAAGCATATCAATTTTTCATATTCATTAATTAATTTATTCAGTAATTATATAAGCCTTTTAGTAGGGTTGAGTAAATGCTAACTAATTTTTATTCACTATAATTTATCATGTGTCTATTTTAAACGTCATATTCATATGTGAAGATAAAAATATTTGAGTTAACCTCAATTATTTTTTAAATGCATTGGTTTGTTCAACATCTCTGTTCATAGATGTTATTTTTTCCTAAGTCTCTGGGTAAACTTTTTGAGGTCTTTTGAGTAATTGATCACTGCTCCCCAGCTAGTCCTTCAGAACTTCCTTTTCTTTGTTGTCTCAGCATTTTAGCCATCCTATCTGCTGCATAGGTACTTCTAATAGCACTGTCTCTGCTTTCCAGCTCCTTCTATGTAAACCAGGAATCACAAAACAGAGATGCTGAAATACTATATTTAAAGTCGAAATCAGAAGCTATCAGCAAGATTCTGAGATGCTCTTATTCAACTGTATGGTCTTTCTGCTATTTATCTGTGCCTATCCAACTCCATCTCCTTCTCCAGGAGTTTATCTCTATTCCAGAAAAGTGAGGTGGCTATGCATACAGGCTTTATTATTAAAAGAAAAATTGTGATCTCGTTAAAAGACGTGAGGATCTTTGGAAGTTCTTTACGTAGTCTCACTCCAACACACTCTCAAGAAAATGGCCACAAGAAATGAGCAAACTTTCGTGGTTACCTCATCTCTGCTCATCACTCACAGGCTGTGCGTGTGGGTGAGCTTGGTGTCCGGTAACTAATATCTGGACTGAGGACATAAGACAAAGGCCAACTCGCACACTTCACAACTTATTACTGTGAATTACTCACTATGTGTGTCCTTCTCCGAAGATATTGGGCGTATCAGACAAAGCAGTATAATTGTGTTTTATATGTACTGGTATCAAATCAGATAACATGAAGAATATAAATAGTCAGTAATTATTATTTATATTACCCAACTTGATATTGAGTGGATTGTGATGGTTAATTTTAGGAGTCAGTTAGACTGCGCTTAGGGAGGCCCAATAGCTGGTAAAACAACATTTCTGGGTGTGTCTGTGAGGATATTTCCGGAAGAGATTATCATTTGAGTCAGCAGGCTGAGTAAAGGCCTCCCTTACTGAGGCAGGTGGGCATCATCCCGTCCACGGGGGGCCTGAATAGAACAGAAAGGCAGAGGAAGGGCCAGCGTGCTCTCTGCTTGAGCTGGGACCTCCATCTTCTCTTCTCTGCCCTGGGGCATCAGTGCTCCCGGATCTCAGGCCTTTGAATTCAAACTGGAACTGATGCCACTGGCTTCCTGGTCCTCAAGCCTTCCTCTCTGGGCTGGGACTACTCCGTCAGCTCCCCTGGCCTCCAGTTTGTAGGCAGCAGACTGGGGGACCGTTCAGGCTCCAAAATTGCAAGAGCCAATCTCCCTCCCAAAATTTCTTTCTACATAGCTACACATGGCCTGTTGGTTCTGTTTCTCTGGAGAACTCAGACTAATATATGGATATACATTGGAAAATTCTCACATGTTATTGAGAATAACCTCCTTCTGGTCATCAAACAACAATCAGTCCAACCCTGGGCTAGGACTTGGAAGAATCAACAATAAAAAAAGCTCTTTTGGGTGGTGTAATATTTATCCTTTTTTTTTTTTTTAATGGGGGGACTGGAGTTTGGGGGTACAGGACCTCGTGCATGGTAAGCACGTGCTCTGCCACTGAGCTCTACCCTCCCCCTGGGTGGTGTAACAATGTTTGGGATAATCGTTCACAGAACATAACCTTTTCTCATATGGATAATTAGTGTGACACATGCAATCAGAAGGCCAAACAATCACACGGTCCTTACACAAGACTGAAGACAATATAGGACAAGATTGGCTTTATTTGCAGCACTGAATTGCCTTGAGGTACTATGCCTAATATACTTCTTAAAGTTTAGTGATGGTAAAGTAGGCAAACTTAGACAAAACATAATTTTGACACAAAAATAATACACACATTTTTCAAGCTATATAATTTTGGTAAGTCAAAAGAAGGATAAAGATGAATAAATATTTGTAATTTATGGATATTTATGGAATTTTTATAGCAAATAATACAGACACTATAAGGAATTTGATAAACTGTTATTCATCTAGCCTACTTTACCTTCAAATTTAAATTATTAGACTCTGAGACTGGCTTTGTTTTGCAAAGTTTTTTTCCAAATATATTCTGAGCAAGTGCCATGCATTGATCTGGCAATACTTTTAATTAGCAACGCATTTTAGAATTAGCTGTTACCATGTACAAAAAGCAAGAAAACAATAGCTCTTTGCTTCCTCCCCACAACTCGGTTTTTCTTGTAAATTACTTTGCAAATTGTCCTATCCAGAGCCTTCCTGGTTCCTTCCTGCCCCCAAAAGCCACAGGCCTGCAGAAGAGCAGTTCCATCTTGAATGACCAGCACCCCCAAAATCTCTCTAGGCTCTCCCTGGCATGTGCCCCCAAATCCACAGCCCAACATGCCTTCCCTTTTCCCCCAGACTTTACCTTTCCTCTCTTTGCCCAACCACTTTTGGAACGGGCATCTAATTTGGATTTTCTCCGATTTCTGAATTCAACCTTCAACAAAGGTACTATTTCGGGTCACTTTTTCTTCTCATTGCCCAGAGCAAGGACAGCTCACTTCCCTCCTGAACCAGCACAAGCTGCTGAATATCCACTCGGGAAAAAAGCCTGGGCTCCCCCCGACCTCCGGAAAGTGGGTTAAGACTAAATCTAACTGGTAAGGTCTGATGCTGCCTGAAGATGGCATATGGGCAGGCAACCGACTCCAGGCCTTTGAGAACCCCATTACATAGGCTCTCCTCCACTGAAGACTGTTACTCGTAGTTAGCTATTACCTGTTACAACTTGAGGTCACCCTGATGGAAGATACCTTAAGAGTCGAATGAGCCCCTCTAGGACTAAAGGACCTCCAGAAGAAATCAAGTGTAAAATGAACCACCAGAAGCCATAATCATAAAAATGTCATGCTTGGTACCAGCTGAACTTCCCTAGTTAATCCCTCCACCAAGTGAGGTCTCTTCCTGATCTAGAAATGAAAACTTAAACATCCTATGAATAAGAATGTGAGGTAAGAAATACTTATTTAAACACATTATTATGTACAGTTAGCGATCTTCATGTGAAGACCACTCAAACCTGACAAATGAAAGATCTTTCTGAACCACAGTAACACCATGCAGAGACGCTTTGAAGAAATAAAACTGGAAGGCTGTATCAACTCACTGCATATCATATTTAAGAAGACCATTTCTTTGCTCTTGCCTTTTTTTTTTTTTAACTACAAAGAGAAACACGTCCTTTGGTTACCATCATTGCTGTTGGCTGAAGGCAATTCTGGTACTGAGAGGGGATGTGTGGGTTTCACGCCTCTGTGTAGCCCCTCCCTGTAAGGTAATCCCCTCCTATAAGAGGTAATGCTAAAGGCAACTCAAGAAGAAAGATGTTCTCACACTGTGTGCACTAGACTACAGAATCCACTACAGAGGGGCCTCAAAGACCCACTGTGTCCTGGGAGTTACACAGGACAGCAGCACCATGACCATACCCTCAAAGGTCTCTGAAACATCCCATCCGACCACCTATAAATTCAGCGCTTCCTTGGGACACCTAGCAAGAAAGTAACTCGACATCTTCATGAACAATGGGAGGTCATGAAGATGCATTTTTTAAAAAACATACTAGAGTATATACATCACATATTTTCAACATGAGATTGGATAGCAATAAACATTTGGCATATTCTCCTTTACATCTGCTGTGCAGATAAACACAAGTAGGCCCATCTAAATGTATACAAATACATGCAGATACATGCAAATGTGCGTGTGCGTATGCATGTGTACAACGTATATGCGGTTGGGCCCATGGGAGAAGCAGACACCAAGTACCCACAGTGTATTATTCACATATACTCAAAGATACAAACAATGGATATTACACTTAAAAATGCATGACCCAGATACCTGCAATTTTTTTTTTAATTTCAGTAAGATTTTGGGAAAACATTCTATTTCTTACCTACATTTCCAGTCATTAAGTATGAATTCTGAAAGTCCATCATCCCCATTCCAACAATGTGTATAAAATCTTCAATCACCTGCATTAACTCTATCGAGCCTGGGTAAATCTACGAAAACAAGCAAAGGTTAGATGGAGCAAAATAAAAATCTATAAAATAGAACATATAACTAGAATTTAAAAGGTACACAACAAGAACATAAATGAGCTCTGATTTATTTGAAGACATTTCTACAACCAGCAGGAGCTGTATTTTTTTTTTGACTTTTTAATTTTTTTAACTTTTAATAGTTCTTTAAATTATATTTATGTATTTATATGTATTAATTTTTTAACCCATCTAACAGGTGCATTTTTTTGAACTAATCGTTGAGAGTAACAGCATGTGTCACACAGCAAGAACTCTGGCGGTGTTATGATGCAATGATTAATCCTTCACAAATCTAAAAAATCCGAAAATGTCTAACAGATTGTATTCTTAGAAGTGGCATGTCTTTACTTTGGATGGGTTCCTGTCCTCACTTAAATATAACATAGAACAAACACTGAAATCGAGGGGGTGCTTTTTATCTTTTTTACTTAGCATCTATAAGATAAGTACTGAGAGAAAAAACAAGTATTATTGCCAACATGAATATTTACAGACTATTAAGTTCACTGCAGAATATCCTGGGAGAGACCTTTATTTCTAATCATTACAATAGCCACTGTATGAATAATAATGTTGGCAACACTTTCGGGATCATAGTAACAGCTGTCGTGTTGATACCTCACACGTCCGCACACAAGACACACCCGACCCCATCCACCTTGCACACTGCAAACAGATGAGTGTTTGCTTAAAGATGGACCCGATTCTGGTGGTAGATTATAGGGAGTGGAATGTGAGGGCCATTTACAAGGTCACGTGAATTTTAGCATCTGGAACCCATCAGGCTTCTAAAGCCATCTGGCATTATATAACCTTATTAGGGCAGAAAGTCTTTTGATGTTAGGTTCATTTCTTTTGGCCATTCAGCATGACAGGAGCTTCTAGCCATGAAAAATTTAAGTGGATTAGAGAGTTTTAGTGGCTTTGTATTTGCAAAGGCTGGTGCAGAAGGGGCAGAGACACGTTTATTAGCAGGAAGACGTGTCGGACAGGGCGGGGAGCGGGAACGGTGTGTATATTTTTCAAGAGCTTGTGGCTGTGCCCATCCAAACATCAGACACCTAGAATACATAATATTTCTACTCACATATACTTGACGACAAGAACAGTGGCTATTACGGTTAGAAACATATGGCCTAAATAGTTGTACTTTTTTTAATTTCAGGAAGATCTGGGGAGAAATGCTGTTTCTTACCTACATTTCCAATCATTAAATATGAATTCTGACAGCACATCATCCCCATTCCAAAAAAAAAAAAAAAAGCATCAAATTTTCCATCAGCTCCGAGCTTCCTGCTGCTACTGTCTTTTCCCTCCGTCTCTGTGTAGGTGTACGTGTATTGAGGATGTGGAGTGTGGGGTAAATACAAATTAAAAATAAGGGGCTTCATTCTCCCTGTTGCAAAGAGGGAAGAGACTTCCTCCCAACCCTTTTCTCCCCCTCCCTTTTCTTAAGAGCATTTGTTCAGAAAACCAGTCACTGTGAAGTTCTTTCTCTGTCTCCCGGAAACTGTATGTATATCTTTTTAAATGCGAAGTAGCCTCTTCCCAGCATACAGACCCAGGGATGTCTCTCCCTGAAAACAAAGTCACCAGGGAAGACAGGGGTCTATCTTCTGTTGGTGTGGGCGGACGGGAGCCTCACGTCAGCAGGTGCTTCGCTTCGAGTTGCAGACCTGCCTCCAGTTATTATGATATAAAAGCTTATTTCTTCTTTGGGTAAATCCAATTAAGTAACAAGATGGTCACCCACCCCAATTACCAAGTGTGACAAACGGTGTCATCACGTCCTCTTACTTGAGGACTAGTCACCATTCATCTTGAAGACACAGGTGTAATGCATTGCATCCGCTCTCGGCTGCGTAAAAGGGTGCGGTTTCTTTCTGTCTTTACAGTCTCCTAGTGGCCTGCCTGTAGTGCACGTCACATTTGGGTTCAATGCTTATTCAATAATAAACCTGTTTCCTTTCTCCTCTTTCTTTATGGAGAGGTTTTCTAGGGTGACAGGGGATTCTGTTCGTCGTTACATTTTCCCTACAGTATTCAAATGGTTTTGAACAAGGGCTGGTAATACTTCCTGTTTTTCTGTGAAGGACCAGAGAGTACACATTTTCGGCTTCGTGGGCCATGGCAGGGGCATGAGGGGGTCCCTGTGGGGACAGCGCAGTTCTGTGGTATCACAGCAACCATAGATATGTGTGGCTATGCGCCCAAACTTCATTTACAAAGCAGGTGCAAGGTGCGATCTGGCCCCTGGCCGCAGATTGCCGGCTCCTTAGAGACACATGAGCTTTCTGTATAACCAGGAAACACGGAACCCAATATCATGACTGAAATGGCTTGTCTGGACTGAAACGGACTTGTTCATTCTAACCACAATGATGGTATAGAAAGTACTGGCATATAGAGTGCAGCCTTTTTCCACCTCACTTCACTCTGTGTTCAGTCGGATGCTATAACTCAGCATAGTCTGGTCTTTCCTAACTGGGGCTGATGTGTAGCGATCAAACTCTGAAATGACACTGTTGACTGCCCCAAAGTGTAAATTCTAATTGCAAAAACCTTCCTAGGTCAATAGTCACCGTTTTCCTCAGCTGGTTTTCCAAATCCACACAGAACGGTGTTTTATGTTGCACTGTGTTGGCGCTAATGCCTCTTAAATAGATAAGGGACCCTGCGAGGGATGATCTTTGGTAGATTTTAAGCATCTCTGACTTCCGAGGCCTTCAGCCTTTGTGTCACAAACTTGGAGACATCTACCGCGTGGCTGCTTCTATGACAACACTGTGACAAAACAGCTGCTTTTATTTCAAATAGTTATTTCAAAGGAGCATTAAGGATCATCACCATGGAAAAAAATATTTCAAAGATAAGCATATTACTAACTCAGAATCCCAAGTAAGTAGATGGATTACGGATCCAGGATTTTCCATTGACAAAAGTTTTGCCACTGTTCATTACTTGTTCGGGTCAGGACCTCTCAGTAAATAACAGCCCCTGATGAACTGCAGTCTTGCTTTAAACAGAGGACTATACATTTGTTCTAAACATACCCATAAACAAGAGCCTCCGGCCTTCTAGAAAAATGTGCTTAGGCTCTGCGGCACAGTATAGTATTCTCAGGAAAAACACCATTTTCCCACAGGGAGTGATTGAGGCTTTCCTGGCGATTGGAGCCAAGGACAAACACACAATTCAAACTAGCAGGAAAAGATAGATTCAGGGTCTTAAACTAAGGCTTTTTTTTTTTTTTTTTCTTGCTGTGGCCAGAAGCACAGCATTTGTACCTGAGAGGGAGGTGAGCCCACAATGGATGATTTTTAGAGTTCCTATCATAATACAAATAAAGGGCCAAGTTTGCCCCTGATAAAGGGAAAAGGGGAGAGACGGTTCCCCTGAACCTCAGTAAATATTCTTATTTTCAATATTGCATTGATCTCTTGGAATTTTTAACAAAGGTCCAGGAGAAAACTTAAAGAACATTCAGTTAAATTTTCACAGGATTTTTTTTTAATGCTCAGTAGCCCTTTTCTAACCTCTAGCCCACATTTGCTGTGATTTAGAAAAAAATATTGTTAACCACTGTGCCAGCATAGCACAAGTGCTGTGCAAGGTATTGTTAAAATGATAACTAAAACAATAAGGCTACCTGCTACAGAAAGAGAAAAAAGCAGAATACAATTTTTTTTTTAAAGAGAACTCTTTTTTTTAATTACTCTTGGATTTGAGTCAAAATGCACATCTGTATATATGATGCAGACTCTGTGTAACGTTGTAGTAAACACAAATGATTTTGCTAGGTAGGACCCTACAGTTCAGTCTGTAATACGTCCTTAAAGGTTTGCTGCTTTTCCCATAGTCTGTAGACAGGAACGGAAGTGATGGGTAAGCCAGACAGTCGTTATGTGCTGGCACCTTCAAGTGATATAGTACTGGAAACTGCTTAGAATTTTCCACATTTATAAATATCATTCATTCCATAGACGGTTAAGATAAAACAGATCACTAGTTTTCTTGCAAACCAGTATAAGATCATCAAGACATATTTTTAAAATTTTCCTTTTACGTTCTTAGAATAGCGAGCCCCCCCCCCCCCCGCCACAATGAGACTATATTTAGCCAACTTCATCTTCAGTTCGGGAAAAACTCCAGCCTTACCTGCTGGGCATCTTCCCACTTCTCCTTGTTGTCTTCATCTAGAAGGTTGCTGACTATTTGAAAGAAGTTCTGCAAATGAAATTAGATGCAAGGTTTAATGTTAGGTGAGAGGATATACTTTCCAACAGCGTCTGTTTGGACTGATTACATGCTGAGGGTATAAACGCTATGCAATATTGCTGAGTGACCCTCACGAGCTGTTCTAGGAGATCTCGGAGGACTATTTTTCAGCGTTGTGATTCTGGGATTTCTGTAGATCCTCATATATACCCCTTGGAAGGCATCAGAACAGGCTCGACACTTATTTTCTCTCACAGGTATTTGTCCCATAATTGCCCCAATATTATACTCTTTCACGTCATTGCATAATTATTCCCTACAAAGAAGCTTTCTTTGCATGCTCCTGTAAGGAAAGTCGCCCAGTACCTGTGAGCCATGCTGTTTTGAAAGGCATTATAGTAAAGACATGGACGATGAACAAACCCTAGGTAAGTGAGAGTCTTTCTCGGCTGGATCCTGGCTCTGCCCTTCCTGGCTGTTTTAGTTTAATGTTCACAATGACATATTATAAAGATGACATGCAATTTTTCAAAGACCCAGCACAGTAAGAGTTCAATAAATCTTAGCTATTTTCAAATTATTCTTCTCAACACCCCAGCCTTTTGCAACCAGCCAAAAGAGAGGGCTGAACACAGCATCATGTCCCTACTGAAGTTCCAAATCCTTGCCGTTCCCCTCGTCCTCACTGTTGGAGCCCATTGGCTTTATCTTATTCCAAGAGTACCCACAGCAAGTTTTGATTTTCCCTCTTGGCATTCATTTTTGTTTCCCACATCCACGCCGGCTGTGTTAGTGCTGAGTTCACACACAAGGCGACTTTACCAAAGAGATACTTTCCTGTCCTCTCACACTCACCGCGTCTTCAAAACACAGGAACCGGGGAAGGAAAATCAGGTGCCCCTTAAAGATGAGCAGTGACCTGGGGTCACAAGAGACTTAAGAAGCGTAAAGTGAAGCCACGACGTTTGTCTAAAGCTTCACGGATGGAGGTCCCTTGCTTTTGTCCTCAGAGCACACCTCTTCTAACTGGTTCGCATGTAACTGCTTCGTATGTAATTAACAGGACCGCTGCCTCACAATGATGCCTTCCCTGAGGACAGGACTCCCTTCGGCAGATGGACGGAGGTGGTCACAATTTTTTAGCTTCCTCAGCCTGCCTCCCTATCCAGCTAGCTTTTCAAAACATGCCTTTATTCTAATCCCAAATAAATTCACCCTGTGTTTTTAGATGAAACATACAAGATACTTCCTGGTATTCTGTGGTTTGAATCTGTTAGTATCTATATTTAATTGCCCTCTTTGTGCTGTTTATTTTAATAGCTCCTGGCAACCACATGGAAACATGTTTCGAGTCCTAACCGCGATAAAAGTTACAGAATATTTGCTGCAACACTTAACAAAAATTGCAAGTCTGTGGTAGACCAGTTTCCTAACTCATTTAACCTTTTCTTCTTTTTTCCCACTTAAAATTTCCTGGCTGGAGGGATAACATTTTAGGGCCTTTGTCCATTGAGCTGTAACTCTATGTCTGTGCAGAAAGAATTAACCTTCAGAGTTCTGAGATTGCCTGCAGCTGGTTAACTCAGTAGGGGACCTGGTGCTAATGAGGCTAAAGTTGCCGATTTCACCCACGTCCACGCTGGCAAGCTGTGCTGAGGTCCACCACCGCGGCTGCATCCCCATCTCTGCCAGCTTTCATACAAAATGCATGCTGCTGCTAACAAGGGAACCACAGCAATGGGAAGCAATTTGTGCAAATGCGTCTCCGTTTCTGGGAAAACATTTCACAAAGCATGTTGTCCTGACAGCGGGTCAGCGACTCTATGCTATTGGCGAAAGCCAGTGAGCAAACACCATTCCCTGATCAAAACTATAAATTCAGAGTTCGGTTTTCAAAATCACCAAAGGGCATACATTAAAAAAAAAAAACAACCCACAAATGTTTCAGATACACATTCAATGAAGCGGAGAGTATAAGAAACATTTTTGTACTATTTTCCAAGGCCAGTAAATTGGACTTCACTAAATCGGCGTGGGGCACTGGTACAGAACAAAGCTCTTCTTCTATCTCCTGGTGGATTCCGTTTGGCAATGATTAGATGTGGGGCCAGGCAGGGGCACGGGGGGCGGGGCTGAGCCTGAGCATCCCAGGTCGGGGAGGAGGAGGAACATGTACAGGGATACTGAGCTTCTCTTGTTCATCAGTGTGGATATCACATGCAATGCTTTGTCCACAGCAGGTATTTAACGAAGTCCCGACTTCAAGGAAATAATGAAGTGATAGTCAGTACACCTCAGGGTCTCTAACGAGACACAAGCCTCATTCCTTGAAGCTGACCCTGCCCTAATCTGTCTCTCACACATTGGAAAAATGTGTGTGTATATATATATATGTCTGTATATATATACACAATATATACACACACATATATATACACATATATACATACATATATATACACATACATATATATATCTCAATTCACTTTGACATTTGCTTAAAGATCAGAGAGATAGACAGAACAAAGCTGAACTAACCAGAACAGTATTTTGAAGAGGGTACTCATAACATTTCAGGCCACTTGATGGAATTTTCCAGAAAAGTAGGAAGCAGAGCAGTAGATCCAGTATTTGCTAGAGTTTTTTTAAGAGCTCTGCTCATTGTGGTCATATCTCTCTCTTGATGACTTATGGATCAAATGCCTTGGGCCCTTTGTTGCATCAGTCAGGAGGTTTATTTTGTGTGGTTTGAAGCAGCCCTGATGTCTACGGCCCGGACCAATTTGAAAAACTGAGTGTCCTTGGCAGAGTCTGAGTTTGGAAGCTTGAACAAGGCAGACCTGGTTTAAAATGCCCCTGATATCTATTAACTGTGTGGGTCTGGGTTAATTGCCCACCTACACTTGCCTTCCCCTATGTGTAAGGCAGAGACGCTAAGAGCTGCCGTGCAGAGTGGTTGCAAAGCTCCCAGTATCTGACACACGCTAAGTACTCAGTCTACAGCAGCTTTATGATTTGATTGCCTTTGTGTTATCTTTTTACGACTGGCTACGTGATCTGCATTTACAGCCACATTATGGTGGATATGCACCTATAAATGCTGCTCCAGACTTTCACGACCAGAAGCTCCCTCTCTTGCAGTGCTTTCCAGTCCCTCCCTCCCTGAGCACATGTACAGCACACAGCTTACTCACACGGCCCATGATTTGTTCATCAGAAAATTCTCCTTCCTAAAAACGTCTTCTGCAGGGAGGAGTTTCAGTGCTGATACAACGAGATACCCACTACTGTGGGTGGGACTGTGGCAAATAGTCCTGGGACACGCAGATCAGGGGGCAGGACTCTGCTTTTCCTTTGCAGGAAATATGAAAATCAGTGCAGTGAACGAAGGCCAGTAGACGTATAAATGTCTCTGCCAGTTTCAGATTGTAAGTTCTAGCTTTGGTCACATGAGAGACGAAAAGGACATTCAATTTTATGGAAAGTGGTGGCCATGCAATTCCTTGTTCTATGTCTGGTCGGCTTCTAGCTAACAAATTTCTCAGGGACTATATACAATTGTCTATAAATATACAGAAGCACATCTTAGCACGCAGATTTGCTGAATTCCCTGTGGAAATGAGGCTGTAGGTGAGGCTAGTGATCTGAACTATCTGAGCTACAAGGGAACTTCTCCCCCTCCTAACCCAGCAGCAAATATCTGGGCATCTGGAGGCAGACACAAGCCCCAAGGAACAGAGTTAATAAGTAGAACTGAAAGCTTTGAGGAATCATGGCGGTCCTGACTAAGAATATAAAGGGATCCTAAGAAAGGCTCAAAGGCTAAGTGAGGAGGCAGGGACACGCCGTCGCCATCAGAATTAGGATGCACAGCCCAGAACGGTCCTTCATCCCTGATCAGAGGGCAGCTGATGGGTGCATGGTGAAGCACAGTCGAGCCCCTCGCTGTCCCTCCAGCTCTCTCTGAGCGGTCCTGCCCCATACTGTCTCTACCCCAGACTCAGAAAACGTCTTCCCGCATCCCAGACTCATTCCTCCCAGCCTTGGGACCCTATATAATGCTATTCCTTTTCTTCAGCCACTTTACTTCTGGTTCTTCACTCGAATAACTTTTTTTGTCCTCCACGTCTAGATTTATACTCAGTGTCCTCAAAAAGGCTTTATCAGATCACCACCCCCCACCCCCCCGCAGGTATACAGGGTCTGCATAGTTTTTTAAATTTTCCTGATTTTCATCAGTAAACATTTTTATTTTTCATTTACCAGTACCATCATCATTCATGCTTTGCAAAATATCTATGGCAAAAGGAAACAGCCAATTTACGGAAGTAATCACCCAAGAGAATATGATGTGAAGGGAGAGGTTAGATCGACCAGAAGGGGTCCTTGCTCTCCATTCTGGGAGTCAGCTTTCCCCGGTACAGGGTGAGCTAGCATGACGGTCTCTGGCTGTACCTCCGCGCACCAGCAACTCAGCAAAACCAGCGATACAAAACCAGCGCACTTTTCCAGCGATAAGGGCTCCTTCCCCGTCTCATACCAGAGAGGCCAGGGATGCAGGCACTGACTTACAGGGCGGCGAACCTTGCCCTGTGTCGGCTTCTTTGGAAGTACATCACCGTTCTTAATTACGATGCATTTGTATGACGATCGGTTTAGGGCTGTTTCTCTGCCAGCCTACACTTCTGTTGGCATTACTTCTCTTTAGTTCAGTCTTCTCCCCCGACCCCAGCCCCCCCCCCCCCGCCACGTACAGCTTAAGGCACAGGAAAACGTAAATACTCAGTGTTTCAAATCTACTGACTGCATGCCTCCTGTGTAGATGACAAGGTGCCAGGCATTGGGGGCATTACAAGACATCGATAAATGATCCCACCTAATTCACTGCCTCCTTTCCAATTCGATACCTCCCTCTGCCATATACCCGGGGTTCTAGAATGTCCACGGAAGGAGAGTGGATGCTTACATTTACAGATGAGAAAGTGAGTTAACCTGAATAAATCTGGGCTCAAACTGTTCCTGTGGAAAATGGCATTCTGAGGTCGCAAGGCCACTCTGGGTGCAGGGACACACTTTTGCGAAAGTGTAGAGACTGATGAGTGGACAGAGCAGGGATGGAGGTTGGAGCCTGGCTGTCTCCCAAGGAAGGGGCCTCCTCTCCCACCCACACGGCTCGCTCCTTGCCAAACGCAGTGGGCCCTCCCTCCCCGTGCACCACGCCCACTGCCCCCTCCCCAGGAGCAGGGGTGCCGCCTGGTGAGGGAGAAGGGAGGAGAAAGGAACGTCCCTGGGAAATTGATGGACAGCCCAGGTGAGACTGCGAGGACCTGAAGGAGAGCAGTGGCCGTGGGCGGGAAGGGGAGGAGGGACACAGACTCCTCGATGGGCAGAGATGGGCCCACTCTCGGGAGTGCTTACCGAACCCTTGCTCCCTACTTGTACTGAGCTGAGGGCTGGGAACACAGGGGTGTGCAAGACACACACGAGGGTTCCTGCCCTCCTGGAGCTTCTACTGTATGGTGTAAAGAAAGGTGATAAATAAGCACATTTTAAAAATGATTCGAGGTGATGCTACAAAAATTAAAGTCTTTGGGGCTGGAGAATGGGCAGCGAAGGGAGTGTGTGTGCATGTGTGTGTATGTGTGTGTGTGGTGAGGGTATGTGTGTGTTTGTATGTGTATATGTGTTTGTGTCTCTGTGTGCACATGTGTGTTTGCATGTCTTGTGTGTGGTGAGGGTGTGTGTATGTGCATGTGTGTGCGTGTGTTTGTATGTGTGGGTCTGTGTGCATATGTGTAAGGGTGTGGTGAGGGCTGTGTGTATGTGTGTGTGTTTGTACGTGTGTATATGTGTGTTACCTTTTTTCTTAGATGACACTGTGAGCAGCTTGAGGGCAAGACCCATCTTTTATGTTCAGAGTTACACCGCCAGCCCTACTGGGTCACAGATTCCCTGCTGTGTGCCGGCCAACTCACGCACATCATTATGGCTGAGTGATTAGGTATTTCATCTACTTTATTCCTATGCCTGGAAAATTGTAACCATCAAACTTCATTATTCATGGATTCCGTATTTGCGAATTCAACTACTTGCTAAAAATGTATGGGTGGCCCCCAAATCAAAGCTCACAGCGCTCTCCTGGTCCTTCCAGGACACGGACGGAGAGGTGAATTTGAGTCACCCCACGCACACATGCCCAGCTGAAGCCACGTGGTGCCGCTCAACTTCTAGTTTCAGCCCACAGACTGTAAACATGTGTCCTTTTCATGGTCTATTTAATGCCCAGTTATTTTTTTTTCCGCCATATCTTTTGTGCTTTTTGTTGGTAATTTTACTGTTGAAAATGGCCTCTATCAGAGTGCTGAATTCCTAAACTCAAGCAGCCAGTGGTGTGTCCTACACAGAACATGTGTGTGTTAAATAAGCTTTGTTTAGGCGTAAGTTAGAGTCTCTTGGCTGTGAGCTCCATGGTAATGAATAACAATATATATCAAATAAGGTGCCTTTTAACAGAAACACACATAAAACAAGGTCATGTATTGAGTAGCTGATGCAAATTGTATGACCAGATACTGGACGGAACCCATCCCATATTTATCTTACGAGTAAATGGTTCGATATTCTTTAATTTTATAGACCACGACTCCTGTGACTGATGGGGAAGGACTGCACGCCTATTTCTTCTTTAGCTATAAAGACATGAAGTAGAGAAGGACTAAGAAATGTGTCTGAAGACATCAAGGCAGTTGTTGGACAAGCGGGAATTTCAGCTTGCACGTCTCATCCACCTTGGTCAGGCCTCACAGTTTCTGGTGTCGGGGGTGTAAACTCATCCTCTGTTGATAAGAGACTCAAGAAGGATTTTCCCAGGGCTGAAAAAAAGTGAATGGACAAGTTTTCCCCTCTTTTTCTTGCTCTCTCCTAACTGGAAGTTCAGAGTACTTTTCCTATTTTATTTTTGTGAAGCAAGTAAATGCCCCCACTATTGCTACATTACTCATATCCATTCATTAATTACTTGAACAAATATTTGAGTGTCTACGATGCTCCAAGTGCCAGGCGAAGCCCCAGGGACCTAATTGTCTCTCAACAAGCTTCAAATTTACTGCTGCAGGGCAGCCTGGAAACAAGTAATTACCTTTGTTAGAGGAGAGATGCGCTCTAGCAGGGATATTTACGGGGTTCTAAAAGGCCAGGCAATTAGGAAAATACCGAATTCTGCCTGGATTTGAAGACAAGACTTTGGAGTAGAAATGAATTGTAAGCTAGAGCTTGAAGGAATTGGCATCAGATTGGAAATAGGATGAGTAAGTTACGTGCAGGACCAACGTGAGCAGAGACTTGGCATTATGACCAATCCCAGGGTTTGGAAAAGAACATATCGAAAGGGAAAAGACTTTTGGAATAGCTTTTCTACCAGTTTCCCCAAATAAAACTACAATTATATTTTATCATTCCAAGACACAAAACCACACTTTATTTTTTTCCCCAATTTTAACAGCTTGTAGCTCTTCTCTCTCACTTTCCTCAATGTATCAAGTCAATCTTTTCGTGAATCCAGCATTATTAGGCATTTTAAATCAAATGCCCAGCACATAACTAAGAATTTGAAAAAATGCACTCTCTTTAAATAATTTTATTTAATCTTTATTTGGTCTTTGTTTACTTCCCAGTTTTTTTTTTTAAAAAGGATAAAAGAGCTCAGTGGTATCGATATTATTATTAATTTTGTTGTTAACTAATTCAACCAACATTAGCTGGACACTTTCTATAGGCAAGACTCTGTGCTAAATCTTGTTTGGGGGAGAGGGGAGTGGAGCTCAGCTGGGACTTAAAGATGGATCAGGACTACTTCTTCTTTTTCAAAGATGAAGGGATGAGCGCTTATAATTCGAGATATAAAGAGATGAAGGAGAAAAGGTGCCACTGGAGTTCAGACATCTCGGGGACCAAGAGATTATGTTAGAATCTGAAGACAGACCAAGCCAGCCTGAAAACCCAGAGAAAGCAAAGTCCTGGAGCCAAGAAAATATGATGCTTTCAGGAAGCAGAAGTGGTTCATTTGGCTCCAAGTCTATAAAGAGTGATCCGTGTGCATGACTGGAGAGGTAGGTGACCTAAGTACTGTGGATGGACTTGGACTGTCAAAGCCAAGATCAAGGCTTCGGGTTGCCATCCAGGTGGCCTTGGAGCCCCACTGAAGGCTTCTGACTAAGGAATGACATCCCCAGAGCTGTCCTCGGACAGCCAATAGGACCCCAGAGGACGAGATGCGAAGGCATGTAGGTGAAGATCTGAGGGAGGATGAAAGGAAAGGGGCCGAGGAAATAACAGAGGCTGGGGTAACTGAAGCGAAGTTGGGAAACAGCAGCGGGGAGAGAAAAGAAAGAATGGATGGGAAGGCACGCGTAAGCCCATCCAACAGGAAAGGAAGAGAAAGAAAAGGTCAGGATGACATCACAATTCCAGCCTCAGGACCACTAATTCTCCAAGGCAAAGTAGAAAATGCACTTAAATGTGGAACTCAGACGAGTTTCCTTTATGCCACATTAAGCCCGAGGGGCTAGCCAATCAAAAGTGCCCGGAGCCCTTGAACACAGAGAACTGAAGTTTAAATAAGGATAGGAGGTGCTGAATAAGGCTATAACCAAGCAAAGACCGTCCATACAAAAGATCTACACAAAATTGTTTGTGGAAAGTGGAACCAAAGAGATGCCGAGTTCTCTGGGATTGCAGAGAAGAGAGAGATGGTTTTCAGGTAGAGGCTGGGTCTGCAAGTCTGGCATTCAGGAAGACTTAGAGCTGTGTGAGGACTCTGGGAGGCTGAGATGGAAGGAGGAGTCCCAGCAGAGGAAGGCTTCCAGGTGCCTGAAAAGACACGAGTAAAGACGATGGAAGAGAAAAATGCAGCTCCTGTTTGGAGACCAACTAGGACACCAACCTGCTGAGAATTCTGTACACGTGTGGAGGCCTAATGAGCGGGCAGGACGGACCTGGACGGATCTGTTTCTGATTATGCCCAAATGGCAACAAAAGAATCTACCAAATCGTTCTATTTAAGTCAAGCCAGCTAGTGTCCCTAATTGTTCGTTCGGTACACGCAGTCGAATGAGACGTTCCTAATACAGCCTAGAAATCTGACTTTCCTGAACTTCAGCACCTACAAACCTTCATGCCCTACACTGTCAAGGATAGAAGAGGCACTGGAAATCAGCTAGTGCAGCCTTCGCCCTGATGTTTCAGCCGTGAACACAAGCATCTGAGGGTTTTCGAAACTGCATCTTGCATTTGACGTCACGGACGTCAGGTGTTATTTTTAACGCCAATGCTAATGGATGGAAGTACTTCAGAGCTACAGGGAAACGGTGTTACCTGGCTTACTTTAGTAAGGTTTTTAAAACTGGAAAACTGTTTCATGCTTTGTAAAGAAAAAAAAATCTTTGAAATGATCAAATAACACCAATCCCTCCCCACCAATGTATTTTTTACAATTAAAAGTCTATTCCTGGACACTGGTAATACAACACAGCATGCAGTCCCAACAGTCCCCATGGTCCCACCACCTTTCAGCAGTAAACGCATGTAACGTAAGTAATATATGTGCCTCTATACAAACTGGGGCGTCAGGGTTACTTATGAATAATCCCATGACTCCAAAAAGCCTTCTTTTCCTCTTTCCCTGAGGCAGGAGGGAAGTAGGGGGTGGGTACAACCATTAAAAGAATGACACAGCAATTAGCACCGAGATGGTGGGAGATTCAACTCTCAGTAGACCTTGAGCTTTAATATAGGATCATTGACATACGGTAGCTGCTAAGTGGCCCTCCCACAGGGGCCAGGACAGTTTCAAGGCTGCCCATTAAAGGTCAGAAAGTGGGTGATGGTGCAATTCCTGGGAATCCCACCCCCTTCCCCAAAGTAGTTGAAATAATCCTCCAACTTGTTAGCATGTGAGGTTACTGAGCCCAGAAAAACTAACAACCTCACATCTCTCTCTCTCTCTCTCTCTCTTTCTCTCTCTCGGCCTTTCTCTTGCCTTCTGAGACAGCCTGCACTCTGTCTATGGAGTATGTATCTCTCTGAATAAATCTACCTTTACTCAACTATGGCTCATTCTTGAATTCTTTCCTGCGCGAAGCCAAGGACCCACACGTGGAGGGACACACCCCAGGGATGTGGCCTGGGATGTGGCCATCCTCTCGCGTGCCATTTTTCCTGTATCACCCTCAATAGCTGATCAAGACAAAACAAAAAAACAGAAAACAAAACAAAAACCCACCCTCTGCATTCTCCAAGTGACATGCAAATAAAACTCCCAAATGAAGAGTAGGCTGAAAGAAAGCTACTTGATCCAGGAGTTTTGCCAACCCTTCATTTTAATGAACTTTCTGCAGAGATTCAGGGAGAACATTATGCTGGAAATGCCAAAACCAACTCAGCCTTCTTGGCAGGAGAACATTTTAGCCCCCAGCACAAGAAGAGTTAATCTGAAATGCAAACTAGAGTTGCATTCAATATGCATGGTTGCCATTCAACAAGCTTTGTTCTAAGGGCAAAGGTGATTCTGAAATTGGGTGAGTCCTTAAACTTTATTATTATGGAAATAAATGATGAAGTTATACAAGTCTTCCATGACTAGCAAAAATAGGTGGTGAGGAGTTACTGAATTTCTCATTTTCCTATCCAGAACAATCCTCTGTTTGCCTGATATTTCAGACAATGGTTCCACAAAATTACATACAACCTTCTCCCTTCTAATAGCAGAACCCCAAACAAAACTTAAACAGTGTGTTCTTTGCACACTACAGTTAATGTGCTTTCATTACGCTTAATGTACTTTTAATAGTTTCCTGTGGCAAGATGGTGCTATTAAATGTGGGATTAAAATATCCACGTTACAACCTTAAATTTGCTACAGTGCCTTTAATCTGAGGGTTCAAAGCACTTCACACACATTTTCATTCAGCACCTCCTTGAGGTGCATTATGTGCGTTTTCGGTTGAGGACACTGAGGTATAGAAAGACTAAGGAATCGGGGTCATCTCCAGAGCTCACACCGAGCACAGCCTGGATGCTTCCCCTCCAGGCCGGGAAGCCTCCTCCAAGGTGGCTGCACTGGTTTCTTAAGGCCCAGAATTGATCCCAAGCTCACTTGTCTTTTCCTTGATGGGACTGCCTCCCTTACCTGGACACCATCGGATGCAGGGATGTAACTTGCCCTTTTAAACGTGTCTGTCACATTCCTGAGGATTTCCACGGACATCAGAAGATCTCCTGCATAGAAGTTTTTCCTCTGAGTTAAATCCAGCAGTGTCTTGGTGACCTGGGACATCCCGTCACCTGCCAGCATCCTCTGCCCCTTCGCAAGGTGTTCTTTGATCTGGGATGGTCAAAAGAACAGCATAAACATCAGAATCTTCATGACCGTACCTCCACTATCTTCATCAAACAAATGTATTTCAAACTGTGGAGTCCACCTTCAAATAGCGTTGTAACACTGGGAGGATTTCAGACCTGTAAGTTGTGTGTGTCCCACACACATGGATAAGCACCCAGCATCCGTGTCCACACTTTGGCAGAGGTTCTGGACTTGCCTTTTCTAGTTCTCAGAAAACACAATTTAACACATTGCAAAAAGTGTGTATTAATTTAGGGTTTTTATTGAAGTAAAAATTAAAAAGTACTTTTGCACGTGGTAAACATGGGAGATTGTTTAGTGACGTGTGAGCAAGATGGGAGACTGTAAACACTCCAAAATACCTGTTTTTATTAACAAGCAGAGCTTAATGATTTTTGCCCTATCTCTTAAAATAAACACATTTTTATATGGCAGCAAAAAAAAAAGTTTTCACAAGGACACTGAGTGTAAGAAAGACATTTAGCAAAACTTTGGAGGTCTACTGTGACTGATGAGGCTGAAAGCTACGTGACTTTAGCTTTATTTGAAAAAGAAATAAACAACAACAAAATCAAGAAAACTCTCAACTAGGGGGGAGGGTACCGCTCAGTGGTAGAGCGCACGCTTAGCATGCATGAGGTCCTGGGTACAATCCCCAGTCCCTCCATTAAAAAACTAATAATAATAAAACTAAAAGAGAGAAAGAGGAAATTAAAAGAGAAAAGAAAAAAAGAGAGAGAAAAAAAGAAAAAAAAAAAAAAAAGGAAAAGAAAACTCTCAGCTAGGTCTTCAGCAACAGAACTAACTATTGAGGTGTGAGGCTTAAGTTGGTTTGATGGCCAGAGGAATATGCCATCAAATTTCATATTTGCTTATACTAGTCCAAGGGAAGAAAAATCTTATAAAGTGGAAGCACGTGAGGGCGCGAGAAGGTGAAGCCCTAGCAAGGATCCACACACATTTACTCGTTTATTAAAAGGTTAGTCTTTATCATTTGTGATTAAAAAATCAATTTATCAAAAGATCACAGAATAAACAAGGACTAACACACCCGAGGAAGACTGAACAAGAGAGGCTGAAGTAGAGCCACTGTCATCCTCAATTTCCCACTAAGAAAAGGGCCAGCAAGCCCTCTGAAGTGCGGCAATCAATCTAAAAGAATCCAAAAGTTAGGGATTTTCTATAAAACATGTTTTAAAAGGTGCTATCTTGACACCTCAGATATTTTACTTTTCTTTAGTCTCTAAAACTTGGTCTAAAAATACTTTGGCAAGATAAAAATCTTCAGGGACCTACTCTATTTCCATCATGGGATGTTAAAAACATGACATATTTGGGGAGTCTTTTTGAGCCCATTTTCTCTTTTCACGTCTCTCTCTGGCCCCCTCAGTGGCAGCCATCCACCACTGACCGAAGCCCATGGGACTGACGTGGTATCAGAGACCTGGCCCTTCAGTGTCAGTGCCCACTGCTGTGGAGTGACAGTAACATACTAACCAGGACACAGATACTGTGCTCACCAATCAGAAAGGACACTGATCCTCCGAATAGAAGGCAGCAGTGTACCAGGATGATATGATGGTATGTACCGCCAGGCTGAGCTCCAGCCCTGCCTCTAAATCAGTGATAACTATTTGCAAGTTCCTGTTCAGCTCACACATACCATAACTTCATGCTTTTGTGCTGGATAGTCTGCCCTCCTCTCTTACATTATCTCATCTTTATACACCTCTCAGATTTAGCCCTGATTCTTCTAAATATCCAAATGGTGTTAATCACTTCCTTCTCTTTCTCGCTCTTAACCCACACACACATTACTTTATCACACTGAATTATAATCATTTGCTTATATGTCTTTGTAAATCTTGAGGGTAGGCTCCCTGCATTATTTACTGCCTTAGAATATAGTACAGTATTTTTACTGCACCTCAATGTTCCTAGCAGCACTATTTACATCAGCCAAGACATGAAAGCAACCTAAATGTCCATTGACAGATGAATGGACAAAGGAAATGTGGCATATATGTATATATGTATGTGTATGTGTATATATATATGTGTGTGTATATATATATACAGGAATACTACTCAGCCATAGAAAAGAATGCAATAGTGCCATTTGCGATAACATGGATAGATCTAGATATATCACACTAAGTAAGTTAGACAGAGAAAGACAAATATCATATGGTATTACTTATATGTGGAAACTAAAAAAATGATACAAACGAACTAGTTTACAAGCCAGAAATAGACTCACAGATATAGAAAGCAAAACTCTAATTACCAAAGGGGAAAAGGGGAGGGATACATTAGAAGTCTGAGATTAACTCATACACACTACTATATACAAAATATGTAAACAACAAGGACCTACTGTGTAGCACAGGGAACGATATTCAATATATTGGAATAGTTATTACAGTATCTTACAGTAACCTTTCCTATAATGGGAAAGAGTATGAAAAGGAATATACATACATACGTATTTGTATAATTGAATCACTTTGCTGTACACTCTAACCTATCACAACATTGTAAATCAATTATACTCCAACAAGAAAAAAGAATATAGTACAGTAAGAGTTTGTTACAGTGAATTCAGTTATGATATCCTAACTATATCTTCATGATGGAAACACGATGGAATGGGCTTTGGAGCCAGGACTGCCTAGATTTTTATTTAAGCTTTTCAACTTTTTATATAATTGAAGCCATCAGAGATTCAGTTTACCATGTCTCTTCTAAGCTTTGAAAAATGTGCCTATATGGTTAAAAAGTTTAAAAAATCTTTTTTTTTTTTTTTAATTCAAATGAACCCACACAAGCCTAAGATAGCACGGCCACAGATACGGCACATGGACCACCCCGTCACGGTGTGTGTGCCCTATCTGATCTAGTTCCTGGAGACTTCTAACACTTTTCCCCCGTTCACTCCGCTCTGGTCCTCTGGTCGTTTTGATCTTCCTCAAAGACGTTTGCCTGTCTCAGGGCCTTTGCCCTTGCTTTTCCTTTTGCCTGGAACAGTCTTCTCACAGAGATCCACAGGCTTTTTTGGTCATCTCCTCAGAGAGGTCTTACCTGGCTGCCTATCGAAAGTGGTGTCCCTGTCATTCTCAACGATCTTACCCTTCTATGTATTTATGTATTTACTTATTTATCTTTCCTTTTTAAAAAATCAGACTTACCTGCCACTGTGCATCTATTTTTGGTCTGATTCTTCTTTTTTTTTTTTTTTTCTGTCTCCCCCATTAGAATAGAAGCCTTGTGAATGAAGAGATTTTTGTGTATTTTGTTTACTATTATATTCCCAGTACCTAGAGGACTTACTCAATATATTGGACAGATGAGTTAATAAACAAACGATTGAATGAGTCCTTCTATGCTCTTGGAAGCACACCGAATTAAATCGGGCACACCAGGAATCTGTCCTAAGCTGTCCCTCAACATAGTTTAGACAAAACATCAGTTTTAAATAGGATGAGATAATTAAAATACCCGACTTACAGAGACAGTGCAGCTCCTGGGCTCAAAAGCATCTGATGTAGTAGGTGGAGTAAAGATTGTTGAAGAGGAATGAAATTAAAAAGATCTACTCTAAAAATGTCATAGAATCCAGTGTTCACATTGAGGGGAGCTGAGAAGGTTCTCCATTAGGAGTGACATGCAGTGATGGTTGCCAGGGTCAACATCGTCTGACTGCTCAGATCAGCTCCAGATTTATTATTTCAGCAACTCCTACCTGTGCCCGTGAGGGTCTAACTCACACGTCATACACCCTTCCTTTCAAACAAAAGCATCGCAACACCGACTTGAATCTTGAGGAGTAAGACATGTAGACATGTTTTTCTGTTTGCAATAAAAATACTACAGAAGACCTTGAATGGCTCTGCTCATCAGAGATAGGAAAGGAAGTCTTTCACAACTGGGTCAGCATCAAATGTGGCCCAGTCGCTAGTAAATGACCATCCCTGCCATCTGACAGCTGCTTGGCTGGCTTATGTGGAATAACTTATTCTTGGTCCAGCTCTTTGGAAGCAGATGTCCAGATCGCACCACCAGCTCTCACAATTGGCACTAATAGCATCCTTCCTGGCATTGTCAGCGGAAGGCCCCCGGAACAAATACCTTGTAACATTTGTACACCAGCGTAGGCTATTGGTGGCATTTATAAAGGGCACAAAGGGTGTCCGGATAAGACAGATTTCCACCCAGAACAGATTTAGGTGGAGAACAATTCCAGTCTCTTGATCTTCCTGCTGCAACACCAGCACACTGGGAACGGCTCTCTCCCATCTTGTGCCCACCCCTTCGCTACCTTTTTCTAGAATGACCAATCCCTGGTTATCTGCTGGACTGTTTTTCTCTTTATGGGATATTGAAAACCTAGAGTTCATATTGAGTTTGCTCACCTCACCTTTCCCTATTTCAGACTCTCCCTCACTTGTATCCTCTGTTTTTATCTCGATGATTGAACTCCATGGCTATCTCTATGACTTTGAATCCCATCCACTCCTCAATCTTCATCTTCTCCAATCTGTCTCTCTCTCTCTCTCTCAAAAATATGGACTGATATTGGATATCTGATTTAAGTACCAACTCTTCATCTTGAAATTTCCTTTCAGCTAGTCTTTGTTTCTCTTCAAAATCAAAATCAGAAGTATGAAATCAGATTTGAGCCCCACAGCTCTTTAAGTTGTAAATTAAACTCAACGATTACCTCCTAAGAGTTCTCTCTTGAAATCTTATGAGCATATTAAGTTTAAGGAGCAGCTGGAGTCATAAAACCTGGATTTAAATTGTGGTTCTACCCCTTATTACTTAGGACCACTGGAAAAATTGTCTCTTTCCTAGGATCATTTGATTTGTCTATAAAAAAAGAGCAAATATCAGAATGTGGCTGTGATGGGGTAATACAAAGAGAGAGATTAAAAGTGGACACTCAGTGACCATTTCCCCTTCTTATCTTTCCATCTTCAATTTCCAATTCCTCTAAATACTAGCTATGAAATGTTTCTCAGATCCATCTTTTTATCTGTGGGCAAGATGGATCTTGACAGAAGACACTAATGAACTTGTCTACAAAACTGAAACAGACTCACAGACATAGAAAACAAACTTATGGTTACAGGGTCAGGGAGAAGGGGTGGGAAAGGATAAATTGAAAGTTTGAGATCCACAGATACTAACTACTATATATAAAATAGATAAACAACAAGTTTCTTCTGTACAGTACAGGGAACTATGTTCAACATCTTGTAGTGACCTATAGCAAAAAGAATATGAAAACGAATATATGTGTGTATAGGTGTGACTGAAACATTATGCTGTACATTAGAAATTGACACATTGTAAACTGACTATATTTCAATTAAAAAAAAACCAAAACGATGAATCCTGTTACAGGTCATCAGTCCCTATCTTCACACTCTTTGCAGTTGTCTTCTAACCGGTTTTACTGAGTCTTTCCCCGTCCTAAACTACTCTACCCTTCACATGTATGAATATGTCACTTCTCTACTATAAAAAGAAAAAAACCACAAAATCCTTCCATTTTCACATTAGATCAAATACATCCTCCATTGTTTGACTTCCAAGGCCATCCTAACCTACAATTCAAACATTTTATCTCACTATCTCATTTCATCAACCCTATTCTCCCATTATTTCTATTCAGTTGGTGATTATTTCAGTCTTACTCTTCCATCTTTAAGCTACATTACGATTCAATCTGCTTTGCTTTTGAATTCCTTAGGTAAGTCTTTACTATCATTCTTATTGACTTTTTAAAGTATAACCATTTTAATCCAATCTATTCACTATTGCTTCTCAACCACTGCTTCTTAAGTTCTCATCTTTCAGAGCATATTTTCCTGTTTTCTAATCTTTTAGCAATTGTTTTTGTTTTAGTAAGGTTCTGCGAATGGTAACTCAATCTTGCAGTCACTTTTTTTTTTTTAAGTTATGTTCACTTTCAACGGATCTTTTAGATGGGGATGTTTTTATTCTCCCCTTAGCATTTTCATAATGGAATTTGGTGCCTCTGTTGTTCCAAGTTAAACAGTTGCTTTTTTGTAGATTACCAGTCTTTTCTTTGTGGTAGATTTTAGTATTTTTCTTCGTGTTTTTGTACAATGCAGATTAAGTCTATGTGGATTTGCTGTTATTTATTCAGGACTTTTTCAATCTGAATATATTATCTGTCTTCCACTTTGGAAAATTCTTAAGCACTAATTCATAGAATGGTGCCTCTCTTGCAGTCTCTTTGTGGACTCTTTCTAGAATATATTTCTATTACGTTATATAAATTTCTACTAAACTTTCCCATTTAACTCTTCATTTTCTAAGTTCTCTTTTATGTTTTTCATTTCTTTATCTATTTTGGCTCCTGGGTGGTCGTTTTCCACTCCTAACTTCTGGATCACTAATTCTTTCTTCAATTGTGTCTAATTGGCTACTTTGTTCATTAATTTCAATTACAATATTTTCCATTTATAGAAGTTCTAGCTCATCTTTTTCACATTCTTCCAGTTCTTAACTGTGCTTTCTGTTCTTTCTTTCATCTCTCAAATTATTTTAAACAAATATGTTATAGTTTCTTTCATATTTTCTATTATTTCTACTCCTTGCATTGCTAATTCTCCTCATTCTTGCACTTGCTAATTCTCCCTCATGATATTTGAAATTACTGTCAACTCATATTCAGTAAGGTGTGTTTATCCTTTGGCTGGTTTGTGGAAGAGCTGTTAGAGTGTGTTCTCTGAGGGCAAAGGCCTCAGGCAGTTCAGTGAAGCCAGATCATTTTATGCTACTATGCATGTTAACTCCTATTTATGATTTAGACCAGGAGTTTCAGTTTCCATAAGGTGATTTCTTTCATTTTTCTCCCCAAACCCTGCATAGATCAACCATCAGCTTTCTCCTGTTGCTCTGGCTTTCAGTGTTACTTTTCCCCTTCAATCCTGGTATCTAAGTAATTCTCTGTCTTTCTTCTGAGCTCAGCCATCACACACTGCTTGAAAATATATTCTTGCTATAATTTATTTAGAACCTCAGTATGCTCAGCTCAGAAGTATCAGCTTGGTCCGTCCCACTGTTCCATTACTGCTGCAGGTGCCTGATACCAACCAGAATGAATTGCTCACCGCTTCCCAAAGAAAGGCCAAGCAGGGATCCTGCTGTTACTCCCTGACTTATTCGCTTCTATAACTTAAAATGCTTTCCCCAAATCCTTTTGTTAAATTATCTTTCCTTTCTCCTTCCTGAATTCTTTTCAGGTAACGGCAATCATGATACCATCTCTACTTTCAAACTTCATGGAAGTAATCTTGCTCTATCTTATATTATTATAGTGTTTGTGTCCTTATCTTATCCATTCTGTTAGACCACAAACTCCTAAAGGGCCTGTCGTTTCTTTTTCAATTTGTTCCCCCTATAATTTTGAGCATATTGTCTGACACACAAAGGTATCTGCTCAAAGTGCTTGTTAAATTAAACTGAAACTACAGAAGGGTTTTCTTTTTTCTTCTGTGACTATCATCCTCAAAAGTTGACAAGGTAAAAACAGAGCTGTCTATGAGTATTCAAAACAAAGAAATACATAAGAATTAGACTGCGTCTACATTGTCTGGCAGCATTGCCTTCAAATTATGATATCCACTTAATACAAATAGGCAAATGATTTCAGAAGTTTTAAATTTCTACAGTTATAGTTATGAAATTGCTACCTTTTAGAAAATAATAACCATTAGAAAAGTAGAGCATTATTAAGTGTTGATTTTATGGTAAGCATGGAACTAAGTGTTCTACATGAGTTATTTGAGTTTTAAAACAACCATTGGAGGTGCTATCATCACCTACACCTTATAGTGAAGAAATAGAGGTCCAGTGTGGTGACATGCATTCCTCAGGATTGCATAGCTCCCAAATTGTACCAACATTTGAGCCCAGACAGTTAGACGCCAGAATCCATGCTCTTAACCACTGCATGCTTAACTCAGGTTTTATAGAGTGCTTTTGCTGGACGTTGTCAGAATGCTTCAATATTTAGAAATCATTCTCAATCATGGCTGTTTTCAAGAGACATTACATCTTTTATCACATGAAGAAAGAGTATAGGAAGCAGACAGTTTGAAGAACAACTTTCCAGGCTGCTGAGGGGCTGGCTATCAATGACCTGAGTTGTGATGGCTATTTTTGAAAGCAATGTGGAAAGGTTCCTAAAGCTATTTGCCAACTTCTATAAACGTTTCTGTGGGTAGTTTTATTCAAGTGTAGACAAAAAGATTCCATGGATACAGCAAGGATTCTATAACATTTAGGCTGCATTTTTAAAAATTTCTATCTTAATTTGGTCACTGAAGTAGCTCAGAAAGGTTTGTAATTTTAATATTTCCTTTAAAATTACAATTATCAGCGATTTTGTCTGCTCACATTGCAGTACTCTGTGAGCATTTTTGCTCCAAAGGACAAGTCTTAAAAGTTCCTGTGTCATTCGCATTTAATACTGTTGACAAGATCAACAGTGAAAGAAAAAAGAGAAATCCCTGAAGTCTAAAAAGAGTTGCTTTTTATGGTTCTGGATTAAGCCTCCTTACTCTTTATATAGAGAGATGTGGTGAGGGTCATGGTGCAAAGAGTAGGTGTGTTTCTGAAATAATCTTATTTTCATCGTATGCCTCCCACTGCCAGCCACAGCTGCCTCTGTTGTGTGAATCTTAAAAGAAGGCTTATCATAGTCACTCTGTGCAAATGACACACTTTAAACATCATATATTTATATATTATTTTCAGCATCAACTCCTACAGTCCATCTGTAAGGTATATTAAAGGTTCTCACAGCGCTAAGTGGCTTCAATTAAGAGATAATTACACCAGACACTTCTTTTCATAAAGCGATAATCTAAATATACATTTTTTGCTTCAGTTCATAACTGCCATTTACTCAGACCAAAGTCACTCACTAAATGATGGTATTAAATTATTCACAGATCTATCTGGTATCTTCAGGAAAGACAACAATCATCCTGTATGAAAAAGAAAGTGTATCTTTTGTTCTAATACATGAATACTTGTTTCCCACCCCCCCCGCCCCCATATTTGATATAAAAAAATGTGTATTCATCTTAGGACTAGAAGTTCAAATTTGAAAAGACAATTCTTGTCTAGGGACAATGTAATTGGGTGATTTAGTTAAATTTCCCCTGCATAAATGTATCACCCAGAACCCAGGATGAACAGCTTTTGGCCACAGGGGCATTGAATACCCTGAATTCTTGCCCTAGGAGTTCCTGGAGTGAGTTATAGGATGCCATGAATTTGAGGACTGCAAGGTATTGTTACGAGAATGTAAGTTCTTGAAGAAAACAGAGATAAATATACACTGTGTATATTTCCCTGTAAAGCCTGGATGTTTCCAAAGTAGGGATGACAGCACAGTCAACTTCCTACCCAGTAAAAATCTCGAAAAAGCTTTAATTTCTAGTCGAATATCAAAAGTACAATTCCCAAGCAAAGGCCATAGGTAGGTGGGATTTCTCCTGTTAACACTAGACACATCTAGAATTATTATTAATATTCTGAGCCAGGGGACAGCACTAGAGCATGTGCATGAGCTCAAAGCAGCCTAGTGCACACAGATGGGGACCCAAACTTTCAGGAACCTGTTCAAGGGGAGATAGAGCATTAAGTAACCCCCTGTCTCAAAGAGTTTTTCAATTCTGCTTCTGCTCCTTGAGTTTTCTAGTTCAAGAGATACTGCATCAGTCAGAATGGGATAGGTTATGCTATGATAACAAAATGCTCCAAAATTTCAGCCCCTGAAAACAAAAAGATGTATTTCTTACTCACACGCCATATGCAACTCAGGTTATCAGGGAGGCTCTGTTCATCCTAGTCCCTTAGGGTATAGAGATGATAGAGGATGAAGAGCTTTGCACTGGCAAGAGCAGTCTCAGGCTTGACAGAACAAAGGTCACTTCCACACACAACCAACTTTTTACATCCAACATCAAGCAGTGAAGAAACACAATCCTCTTGTGTGCCCAGGAGAGGAAAACTGGGTATTGCTTGACATAGTATGTCTTGTGATGGTGTGGAGCTTGCTGGCACTCATTTAACTTCTTTGTATTCATCCACCAGAACTTCAACCCTAGATAAAACCTACCACAGTGCTTAAAGTTCGTGTGCATATAAATCACAAAGGGAACGTTCCGAAGTGCAGACTCTGAGGAAGTAGGTCTGGGACAGGGTCTGAGATTCTTTATTTCTAACAAGCTCCCGGGTACTGCTTCTACTTCTGGTCTTTAGGAAACATTTTGGCTCCACCAGATGCGCTCTCCACATCTGCATCCAAGGAGCTTGACTTTGCTGAAGAGTAGTCACATTGACCCTTGCTAGCTCTACTCTAAGTTCTTTATTTCAAACTTCTGTACCATACAGCCTTTGGCAAACCCAAAGCCCACCTGCCTCAGGGTAATCTTCAGCATCCTGCCTTCCTCACTGCAGAAAATGATGTCACCATCAGCTGCATGTGCTCACTCAATCTCAATAAAGGGCACCATTACTCAGAGGAGAGACTCCTCTGAATTCTGAGGCAAACTCCACAGCTCTGTGTCCCGGCCCTACAGCCTGGTCTCCATAGAACAGTCTTATGACTCTCTTTAATTATACTGAATCACATCACTCATTACTGTCAATGGCTTCCCACTGCCCTTAGAACAAAATCCAAACTCTTAGCAGAGGTCTTTGAGGCACAGAGTAATTTCTTCTCTACCTAGTTCTCCAAACTCATCTCATGACACTCTCTCCTTGCTCACCATCTCTGGACACTGACTCAAGTTTCACTTCCTTATCTCAAGGTTTTTTCATATGCTCTTCTCCCTGGTAAAATGTACTCTTGTTCCCTGACAATCTCATTTGCCTCACTCTTTGCACGTCTAGATCTACCTTATCTTTCAGGTCACAGTTATGAGTTCATTTCCTCATAGATACCTCAGTGACTTCCTTATGTAAAGTGGTCCCCAAACTTTATTCCCTATGTTGGCCCTTTGTTAAGTTCCTCCAACATATCAGAGTTTGGAATTATTTTATGCCTTTTCCTGTCTACTTTATTGTGTATTTGTTATGTTGCATCCTCCGATCCTCGCACTGTGTTGGACCTAGTAAAGTGCAGTGGATATGTGTAGAATAACCTAATGGGTAGTTGGATGAATGGATGAATGACTGAATAATAGAGTACATTTTCCTTTATAATAGTCTTCCTTTGGCATTAGCCTAAATATAATTCTCTGTACAAGTATATTCCATTAAGTCACCCTATGAATAAGTTTCAAGTCAGTGGATTCAATGGCTAGAACTAACACTAACATTTCTTCACCAAGGCACACTAAATCCATAACCAGGGATAAACTTAAAAATCTCCCAGGCCTTTGTAAATACAATCATAATATGTTGTGAGTTTTTCAAAATGAGGAATAAAGTATAATTTTAGAAGTATTTCATTATACATCTATGTAATAGACTCCTTTAAAATTCCTTAGGAAACACTATCATACATGATTAAAGATTTTTTTTTTAATTAAAATTTATTAGTTTGGTAGAATATAGCAATTCCTGTAAGGCTAATGTGCTTGCCACCACAACTAGAAAGAAAACCATATAAATTACAAAAATCATACTCTTTAAAGCATCAGAAAGCTCTGGATGAGACAAATTAAAATTCCAGGAAAAGGAGATACTTTCTGAGGTAGAACAACAATTTCAGCCAGTTGGATTCCCCCCCACCTTAGGAATGCTTGTAAAATTTTGGCAAGAAGTGAGGGGCAGGCATGGCCCAGGCAGAGGACCTCTAGGGTAGAAAGCGAAACTAATGTTATTATTATTATTATTATTATTATTATTATTATTATTATTATTATTATTATTATTATTATTATTATTATTATTAGGTTTGGTTGCCTAGGGCTGGAGAAATATAATGGAAATTGTAGGATCCCTAAAAATCTTACTCGGATTTTTCTCCTTGAGACATTTGCTGAATTTTTGAAATGTGTAGGAAGTGAAGAGTTAGGATAAACACTTTTGAAAAGCAGGGCACAATTTTCTCCATCCCTGTAAGTAGATATTTAGAAACAAATGCCTGCTGAGGGAGGATTCCAGCTTTAAGCAACCAGCTGTCTCCTCCTCAGGACATCCGATGCATCTGAAGTTGCTTGGGCAGAAAGCTTGGACCCTTTGAAAGGCAGACCTGAATCTTCTACAGTTTCTCAGGGCTAATGGGATGGACACACATAAGCTCTCTATCTAAAGCATGTAAGACACACAGTGAAGAAGGAGAGACTACATGGATGTAGTCTTACAAAAACTGCAAAACATCCTGACCCAGATCAATCCTCAGCTGCATTAAAGTTCCAGCTCTTCATTTATATTTGAATAACCAAGGAAAGAGGGAATGCTTTCGGGTGGAAATTAACGTTATCTAAAAAGCTACATCTGTTTTACACAATGCCTGAGAGTTAATCAAAAATTACTAGACATGCCTGCTTCTGTGACTGATGCAAGAAAACAAAACAAGCCCCTTCACAGATTTTCCAAATATTAAATTTCGCTGATAAGAAATTTAAAATGACCGGTTAAAACATTAAAGAAAACAGAGAAGAAAAGAAGAAAATAAAATTTGTCCATTCTCTGATGGAAAATTCTAATAGAGTTAAAATCTTAAAAAAGAAAAACCAAACTTTAAAATAAAATGTATATTATAGACCAGGAGCTAGCGAATTACAGCCTACGGGCCAAATCCAGCCCATTGCCTGTTTTGGTAAAGGTTTTACTGGAACACAGTCATGTTTACTAACTGTCCATGGTTGCTCTTGTGCTCTAACAGCAGAGCTGAATAGTTAGAACAGGGAGCATACGGAATATAAAGTCTAAAATATTCTCTATCTTGTCCTTGAAATATGCTGTAAACTTTGACATATAAATTGCTTAGAATATCACGATTCAATTAACACCTTCCTTCCGATTTTTTTTTTTCCAATCAGCTCCTTCAGGGAAGGTAGCATTTAAAAACTGTGAACTATTATCATTTACTGAACACTTAGGAAACTCATAATTTTATTCAGGGCCACATGCTAAAAACTTTAGAATCATACAGTGGAACTCAGATACCAAAATTTTAACACATGGTCGAAAATAAAATTAAGAGGCTTCTGTCCATCTTAAAGGAAATAATGTTCTTCAACTTTCCCTTGGCATTGTTGGATTTTGCAACGATTTTTTGAGCTCTGGGAGGGAGGACTCTGAGAAACCTAAAATTTGGCGACAAGGATAAAAAGACAGTCATGTGCTATGTCTTGAGTACTTAAAACGAGGATGTCCACATTGTTTCATGAGAACTCCATGTAAATAGAAACATATGTACATGAATGTCAAGTTAATATTGTAATTAATAATGATAACAGTTCACATCCATCGAACGTCCACTAAGGGCTGGTAACAACTGTACTTAATTGGCCTTGGTTGAACTTTCCATTGGTATTTTTTTAAGAACTCTTACATGGGTATAATGTTCAGCCAGAATTAAAACAAAACAAAACAAAACAAAACAAAAGCTACTAATCTAGCTTCTCCTCGATTTCCCCATCACTCACCTTGTCCCAGCTACATTAAACTGCAAAAAAAAAAAAAAAAAAAAAAAAAAATGGCAGAACAAATATCTCTTGCTCTCCCAAGCTCACTCACCTTTACTTACTTTCAAAAATTAAAATCACATGCTAGTTTCCCTGGCTGACTGGTCCATAGTCCTGAGTTCTTTGTTTCACAATCACTCATTAAAAAAACAATAGAACTAATCTACTTTTTTGGCTCAATATGGATTTGCTGTCAACAAAACGATGGTGGTCATTGTTTACTTTTCTTCCCCTAAATAAGCTGCAATAATCAAAAGTATTGCCCTCTTTTGGTGATGGGCTGGACATTTGTGCATTGAGGTGGTGGCCAAAAAAGTGTGATATGTGATAAGTTTTGTCGCAATGAAGCAAAATTCCCCTGGAAGGAAGGCAGGGAATATGGGAAAACAGAAAGCAATATTATGACATGACTTCCTTTGGGTTACGAATTCCTACGATTTTCGGGTTACAATTTCTACTCAACTTGCATGAAACTTACAGAGTTTAAGCTACGTTAAGACACGATGAGTAGCTCAAAATGTGTCACAGAGGCCAGTGTGAACTTCCATATTGGTTGTTCTCAAACGTCCTCTGTAGGACTGTGAGTGTCTTTGAGTGATAAACTAAGAGTGTTACTTTAGATAAGAAGTTTGATGGGTGATGGACGTCACTGGAACAGAGGAAGCGACCGGTAAAGTCAAGACCCCCTCCTCTGGTGTAACCATTGCTCCTTACAAAGACGCCAGGAAGCTGAGTGATCTGAAGGCTCTTATCTGGAGGACCCTCTCCAAAATGCTGAGACCCGTTCCAGTCGGAGCAGATGGTGACTCCCCACTCACACGTGTCCAAAACACATTGTCAGAGCAGAGACCGCTACCCCTCTTGCCAAGCTTTGCCTGCAGTGGTTTGTTACCTTCTCTTCTATTTTCACAACTTAGACAAACCTGTGTTGCGTGCTTATTGTCTGCAATAAACTGAGTGACACGTAAACTGGATACTGGCCACTGGTTTTGAGTATCTCCAGTCCCCTGACTCTCACCTGCTCTTCCTGCTGGGTCCTGCCACAATCAGCCAGCCCTTCTCCATGTCAGCCTCTCTCTGGCTCTCTCTCCCTTCCTCTAACTCCTCACCCCACCCATCTCTATCCTTCTCTCTCTCTCCTAATAAACCACCCAGAAAAGCAGAGGAAACCAGGAGAAACAACATCCTTCAACCAGGATGTGGGCTTTTTGACATCCTTCCCACAAAGTCACCATTCCCCGACCACACAGATCAGTGCTCCAAAGTCTGTATTTATTCATTGTCAAATGAAGGCTTGAAAAGATAGAAACAGAGGTTTTAAGAAACCATGACTTAAAAGGAAACCTTTACACCGATTCTTTGTATTTCCATGTGGAGGGTCTTCTTCTCTAAGAGGAGTACCTTTGGCCTTTCTCAGTCCCCCATCACTCACTCCTCTCCAGGGAAGGAGGACTGACTTTCCTGTCTGATGAATTTAGGTAAAGCCAAGTATGCTTGAGTCAACTCCTTTTGTTCTAGAACTACCTGCAGAGGGGATGCCTTCTCCTAGTTCTGTGTTGTCTGTCACTTCAGGTCTGCGTGTGTGTAGGTCCGCATCTGTGTGTGAATACAAGAGAGAGGGAGAGAATGAACAAGGGAGAGGCATGCTGGGACTATCCAGGTGCTCTGAAGACAAGATGGATCTGTTTCTTTAATTCAAGATAAGACTGACTCACCTGACCCCTAATAGTCACCCCTTTTCTCCAAATAGTTTTATAAGTAAAAGACAGTGTTCTTAATTTGCCTGACTTCTGTGTCTACTTATCAATAAGTTCTGAAATTATTTCCACCTTGCTTGGTATAAAATTCAAAAAATATCCCAGAATATGAAATGACATGTTATCGTATGGAGAAACCATGAAATTTCCAAGAAGTCCACTACATTCAACACTTTATTGCTCCATCCTCAATTTTCTTTTAATTGTGTGCATTTCTTTGTGACTTTCCTTTTTTATAAACAGCGGTCCAGTCATAGCATTTAATTTTCTATCTTACAAAGTTTCCAACAAACGTCATGATTTTTAGCTTATCAAAATTCTTCTGCAAGGGCCAAATTATTTCATAATGTAACATCATCAGTCACTCCACCTTTCGAGATGTTTGGGGGCTAGGAAAATTGCACATGAGGGATAACACTTAATAAGATCACGTGATGAAAATTCGTGAACATTAAGTCTGGCATTGCTGCCAGTATCCCCCTCCTGATAAGAAAAGTGACAGTCATTTTTTATGCAAGCATCTCTGGAACACCTAGAGTATGCTGAGCATTGTGATTGGGCACCAGAGAAATGAAGATTAAAAGGAATGGTTTCTTTCCTCAAAGAATTCAGTGAATGTTCAATAGCACAGATTAGTAATTTTATATATTAAATTGCTTAACAACTCCTTTCTGCCTACCTCCATTAGTTTATAACTATGAGAGATCATAGAACACAGTCAACTTATGTTTATTGATGATAAAATGTCATTTCCAACTTACTTTTCATGTCACTTTATAAAACAGGTGTATAAAATCGTGCAATCTGTGTGTGTTTGTACAGTACATCGCCTATATTCTATACGTGAAGAGTTTGAAAACACAGATCTCCCTAAGTAATTCTCTTTAGTGGGTGACAAGGAACATTTAATGAGCTTAATGAATATAGAGTCAATTAGTGAAATCTCCCAAGGAAAAGAGAACATTAAATTGTGAAAAGATAAATTTTCCTAGAGGAGCATATGTAGAGTCTTCATAGTGATTTAAGAATTTACAGGAGTCAGAACTGTTCTGTAAACAAGCACCAGCTAGCTTTGCCACACAGCAAGGCGTGGGACCCACGAGAGTGAGAGTGCGCAAGGAAGGTGACTTAATTTCCACCTCCAGGTGACTGTTCAGAGTATACATGATGAGCTTGATGTACTGGATAAGCACCCATACAGTGGTCCTATACTTCCCTGAACTTGTAAAGATCGTGGCCCCCAGGCAACCCTAGATGTGTGTGTGTATGCGTGTACGTGTGCGTGTATGCAGGTTTAAGTGCGTGTATATTTCTGTATGTGCATGTAGGAAGAATTCATGTGCAAAAGTACATGTAATGTCAATCCTATCCATCCATCCATCCAATCAGTTACCTGCCTCCCTACCTACTATCCATTCATCTGTATTTATCTGTATTTTTCCACATGCACAGTTCATGTCAGTAATACACTGAAATCTAAATTTTTACTCTCATTGAGATAATTTTTAAACTAACCCATTTTCTGTCCATGTAGATATCGGTATCTCATAGTTACATAACTTTTGCTTTGCAAACATCTCACTTAGAGCATCTCATCTACTCTTCCCAAACCTCCAGAGATGCTACGATGACACTACCAGTTTCATTTTGCAAATAGCAAGGCAAGACTTGAGTGAAATCACATGGCTTTTAAACAGGACACACAACCAGAAAGCAACGTCCCCAGCACCAGAATCCAAGGCAGAGGATTTCCAACCAGAAAAAAAAAAAAAAAAAAAAAATCAGGAGGTAGTATGACTTTCAGAGAAGAGGGTACACTTTGGAACAATTGTACCTGGGGTGTGACTTTCATTCTTGTCTCACTGAACTGGACTGCTCCTCCGCGGAGGGTCCGTTTCTTTTCATGCAACCTGAGACCCACTTGCAAGGCGTGCTGAGGACTGGGGCTAATTATAAACGTGCCCGCCGAGTGCCTGGCGCCCTGTGGGCGCGGAGTGCCCTGGGGCTGCACATACTCCCCCGGGCACCTCGGCACCAGCAGGCACCCCGGCTGTCCAGCCGCTGACCGCACAATTCCTGTGACAGTCCCGATTCCAGACCATCTCTCCTGTTTCAAAGAGAGTTTCTGTTTCTATTATCCGATGGCCTGCTCTCACAGCAAGCAAACTCATTTAAATATTATTGTACAAAACACTGAGTTTATAAAGGAAAACATTTTCTGCAAACAACTGATAGTATTCATTCTTAACAAATCTGTAAGAGCTGACTCATGCTTTACTTAATCCATGCAATTTAGTCTCACTTGTTATCATGAACAGACAAGAACTAAGTATGGATATTATTAAGATTAAGTAAACAAAGTCTAACCTCTAAAATTAGAGGGGAAATGGAATTTATTAAAAATGAAATTCATAATGAAGTCTTTGGTTATACCTAATTCTGAAATATTTTAATTTTGATAGAAATAAAACTCAGTGAAGCCAAATATCACCCATGACTGATATGGACATAAATATCTGTTATTAAATATATGCATTTGTGTGTAATCAGTATTTAAGTGTATACATATATATTCAATAACATGGATGTACATATAATGTATGTGAATATATATGTATGTATATGTACACAATGACAGAAATAAAGCTCTATGTAGCCAAGTGATCATCAATTCAATTATCGATTTGGTAAGTAAACATATTAGACAGCATTTGGCTCTCAGATCTTTTTAAATCGTGCTTTTTTGTTTCTCTGATAATTGGATACTTTTCCCTCATTAATAAGAGTTGTTACTGCACAAGCTACTTGTCCATCCACAAGCAAGAAGTTTCTCCAGGATTTTTTTTTTTTTAAGAATCACATTTATTTGTGAGCAGCAGTAAGAAAATAAAAAGAAATTATAAACACAACAAAACTTCAAGGCTCTTATCAAAACAGCATCCCTGCCAATGGTGGGCTCTCCAGTGGCTCCTGCTTCGTATTTTGTTCTAAGCCCTGCAGTGTTTGTTCTGGAAGGGAGCTCTCTCAACTGTCAGGGTGAATGACAACAGTCTTCGAAAATGACAATGACTTGCACTCGTAAAGTACCACGCGGCATTTACCGGTGCTCAAAATATCCATCCAGCATGGATAACACAAGGATGTGTGGGAGAACAGGGGCTATTTTTGGAAACGTGCCCCATGTAATCTTTCGTGAGTAACTCATTTTCTCTTGGATAATAGCACTGTCATTTTTGTGTGTGTGTCAATGTCAAAATGCAGTGAGAAATTTGATACCTAAGTGACACAGCATTCTCATTTCCCAACTACTTTTAAATTTGATTTAAAAAGCAGGGTATTTTTGAAGTAAGTTTTATGTAATATGTAACACAGGTTTGTGTCAATCATGATATACAGTTTAACTCTTATAGATAAACCTGAATGATGGATTCGATTCAGGCCTTCTCCCGCTAGACAAGGAATTCTTTCATTTAAATAGCAGGACCCCTAAAAACCCAAACCCTGGGAACGAAACAATACAGCGCTGACTTATAAGCATTTAGCTTTCCTCCCGGCCTTTTTTCAGAGAGTTTACGGAGTTGACATTACAGCAGAAGATTCAATTCTAGGACAGCGATCATGAGCAAACAAGAAACAGAGCAAGTATTAAAGCTGGCTTTGCACCTACTGAATGCTGCAAGTGTCTGTACTCATTGGATATGCATCTTGCAAAGCTGGGCTGTTCCCAGAAGGCCACTCCATGAAGACTGAGCGAGCAGCGTCTGCTAGCGGTGCCTGCGAGTCACAGAGAACAGGGAGAGCTTTAGGACAGGGAGGCTGGGAGGCGACACAGAACCCAGAGGCGGGCTGAAAAACTGGGTGTGTACACTTCCGTGCTCTAAACAAACATGCAGGTGGAACTGGTACTTGGTTGATTTATACAATGCATAGGAGTCACGTCAAGAAACCAACTCCATCAGCAATATTTTCTAGATCTCTTTGTTGCCTCCACTTAGAAAGCCCTTTACCAAAACTGCTTTATTAGCTGCTTACTGGACGGATTTATTTGTGGATATGGGGCAAAGCGTGGCCCAGGAACACAGCATCCTGCTGTTGGGTGGCGGTCATCGTTTGGGTCGGGGGGTCACCCTGCTTTACCTGTGGCATTCAGTGGGCACTGATTGAAGGCCAAGTCGCCAGCTGGCGTCCTCTTCCACACCATCGACATCAGATAATCCTCTGGGCAGATTTCATAAGGTGCTGCAATTTAAAACAGAGGGACTTGAATGCCAGTGGTGTTTATTTTTTGAATATTGGCAATATACAATCCCCAAAATATAAAGAGCTTTCATTTTCCTTAAATTGGATGGTTAACTGAAATGTCAGAGATGTCTTCATCAACAAAACACCACTAGCTTTCACTTCATTATCTACAAAATCTTCACAGAGATGTATTTTCTTTTGAACGTGCTTACTGCATAGGCTTTTAGAAAAAGTCATTTGGATTTGCCTATAAATTGAACATTATATTCAAGCAGACATATAAAAAATCTTTCTGCCATTCCTCAACATCCATAAGGTTTTGGGATGTGATACAATAAAATGATTTCTAGTAAATGGAAAGCCATCTTAGAATTATTAACTGTAGGTGCCAAGAGTAAATAAACATAAAGGGCAAAGATGTAAAACTTTTTTATTTCTTTCTTCCTATAAAAGCAATGATGTCAATCATCCTACAGCATATACAAATAAACAGCTTTTATCTTTTGGCCTTATTTACTTTGAAAGCTCAATTTTATCAGTGAGGCAAGAGAGTTAAAGGGAATTTCAAGAAAAACAGATGCATCCTAGAAATGTCTTAGTGGAAAGCCAAGGAATTCGTGAAAGAATAACATCTACTTATATAGTATTCTTCTTTTTTTTTTTTTTTTTTTTTTGGAGGGGGAAGGTAATTAGGTTTATTAATGGAGGTACTGGGGATCGAACCCAGAACCTCATGCATGTTAAGCAGGTACGCTACCACTGAGCCATACCTTCCCCCAGGTCTATCTTTGTAGTATGAAAGCTGACATCTTGCTCCCAGAAAGAACACACCAGTCCCTCCTCCAGACACACCCACACGGCACTGCCATGCAGATATGTTCAGATATTTGTCTCCACAACTTGACTGAGATCTTGGGTCCTCTTATCTCTGTATCTTTCACTTAATGGTGTGGTTTGCACACAGAAGATGCTCAAAGTTGAATGAATAAGTGAATGAATACATGGCTATATAAATACCTAGTAAATAAATAAGGACCTAAAAATTGTAAGTACCTAATATATATGTGAGTGTGCTATCTGGGGAGAACTGCCCCCTTTGGGGACAATAGATGATTTAATCAATGCAAATCGAATTCAACTTTAGAATTTATGGACTCATTACGATACATTACAATTGTGAGCAGGTAAACAGTGCAGTTTGAGGCATTACTGTCTTGAAGTAATATTTACTTTATAATTACCTGAGATAAGACGGATGGTTTAAACTCGTGGGGCATTTAGAAAGGAGAGTGACATTGAAGATCACCTATGCCATCTCCTTCCTCTTTACAGAGGAGGGTCCCAGAAGAAGGGGCTTGTCTAAGGTGATGGGGCTGGTGGAGGTGTCAGCACGACCAGATTCCAGAATCCTGATTCTTGCATCGCCTCCTTGCTCCCTTGAATTGTTCAAGATAATTCCCCTCACGCTGAGATGATCCATATATTTAATCTAGGTTCTCATTAAAACTCCTAGGCACGTGTTTCCAACCCATAGTGGGTGGTTTAGCAGGTGGTCCAACCTTCATCGGTCCTGTTTCCATAAATGTCCCCTCCTCACCCCACCAATGACCTTCTAACGTCAAGTCCGATGCGTCCCCTTCGATCATCACGCACTGGACCTTTCCTATGACGCGTTCCACATTGACTTCTCCCTCCTCCTTGAAAACATGTTTCTGAGGGTCTCAGAAAGCTGTTTTCTCTCAGGACCCCACCAGGGACTCGGACCACTCTCTCTCCATCTCATTCCGTGTCCTTCGCAGAATCACCCACACTTTACTTTTGCCTTACGTTAAATGCTTTCCTTAGATAATTTCCAAGCTATTAATAACAGTAATAATATTAACAGTTTTCCTTGAATAGCCTCATTTAATTTTCCCCAACAACTTTATAAGGTAGAGATACTAGCCCCATTTATCAAATGGGGAAACAGGTAGAGTGAGGTGAATTGAGTTGTTGTTGTTGTTTTCAGATTCCAAATATATATTATTTTTGTTACATGGTGGGTCCAGAGGAGAAACTAAGGGTAGGAATAGAGGACTGGGTGGGGAGGAGTCGCCTTGCCGGGGTGCTCCACCCTTACCCCTTCAGGAGCTGTTCTGGACCCTCCCATCCCACCCTTACCCACCGCCTGCATAGCTGGACTGTTACAGGGGCTGGAGGGCTGAGGTTTGGCAAAGCCCCTTCCTGGGACCAGATTGCTGAATGTGCCACTGAATCTGGCGTGGGAGTAGCAGTGATGAATTGCAGAGGAACCATCATAAATCAATAAAATCAGAAAATAATAAAATAAAAAATAAGACCCATCTCCCGCAAATGGTCCAACTCCAGCGAGGATAAGGTCCTGGACTCTCTCACCCTATATCGCAAGAACAGAAACAGCAGAGAAAAAAATTCAGAGATGCAGCAGCCACTCCCTCACTGGCCAGAGAATTAGCAGACTGGCTGCTTCACCCACTGCGCCGTCCCCTGCTTCGTGAAGGGCGGATGCAGAGCCCGGGAGGCAGGCCGTGGTGAGGGAGTCCCTGCTGGGCTGCAGGGCTGTGTGTAAATTTGAATTTTAATAGCTACCACATGGGACGACACTGTAATAGATGATAACCGTGTTTCTGTAAATGTCAACCAAAACAACTGCAGAATATGAAAAGGAAAATATAACACATGTTGAAACTCACAAAATACATCATGCCTACTTTATGACATAGTTGAATCCCGTATAAATTAGTCTATTTTTAATAAAGATATAACAGTAACTAATCTAATACTACTATGATGCTTGATTATTCTTTTTAATCTATATGCCCAAATTCTGTTCAGTGTCCTCATTAACTCTTCATGTTAATCTTTCACTTCACTCTTACTTTCTTAATGTTTTCAAACTCTTTTTTTAAAAATATTTTTTATTGAAGGGTAGTTGATTTATAATGTATGTTTCAAGTGTACAGCAAAGTGATTCAGTTATACAGATACAGACATATTTTTTTTCTTTTCAGATTCTTTTCCATTATAGGCTATTACAGGGTATTGAATATAGTTCACTATGCTCTGCAGTAGGTCCTCGTTGTTTATCTATTTTATATAGAGCAACGTGTCTGTTAATCCCTGGCCCCTAATTTATCCCTCCCCGCCCTCAGACACAAATTTTCTTCAGTTTCCACTGATGAAATTTGAAATGCATTTCATGAAATTTGTTGCTATAGCTTTTAGGGTTTTGTTTTGTTTTGTTTTTCCCTGATGCAGTCTTGACATAGCCAATGAAGAAGCAATTCGCACAGGGGATGTCTTCATCTCCCCGTGTGGTTTCACGAGGGCTCTGTTCCCCAAGCCTTTCCCCCTTCCATCTCGTGGTCAAAAAACCTGGTAATTGCAGGCGTTCACCACTAGATGGCACGGGTGGGCCAGGAGGGAGAAGCGCTTGCGGGGCTCTCCGCTGACACGAGGCTCAAATCAAGAAGACAGAAGGAGTAACTGGCAGCCCTCAGATATAGGTCACTGCTCGGTGTTTTAAAGGTACACTACTTGGGGAAAAGATTCTTCTCTTCGTGTAAGTACAACGCTGAGCGATTAAAAGACCATCAGTTACAGGGCCCCTCCATCTGGACGCGGCGTCACTCCCACCCTCTCTGCTCCCACCGGCCCCTCTGCTACACTGCCCCCTAGAGGCTTCTCCGGTACTACAGGAGGGCCCCACCCCTGAGCCTGTGCAGGGCTGATGTTCGCTGCCTTCAAGCTCTGCTGGGATCTCACCTTCTCAGAGGCGTCCTGTCTGCCTTCCACACTCCCTCCCCTCCCCGGCCTGACTACTCTCCAAAACACCCATCACCTTATAACTTCTACACGGTTCTCTAGTCTGCTTAGTTTTTATTTTTTGCCTCCTCCTGGTAAAATGTAAGCACCATGAAGTCGGGGATTTTTCTGTTGTTTTTTTTCACTCAGAGCACAGAGCGTTTTCAGGTCTAGCAAATGATGGTGGACACCTGCAGACACACATATACCGTTAACTAGTAATTACGTTCAAAAGATCTATTTTCCCATTGCTCCAGTTCTTAAGGGGACAGAGAACGAGGATGATTCAGCAAAGTACTAAGAACTCTGTGTGTGTGTGTGTGTGTGTGTGTATGAAATAGGCCTGCAGTAGGTAGTATGTTCACTTAGGACCAATAAGAGAGCACTTGGCTCCTATAGTTTTCTTAACAATTAGCCAAAATAATATATGTATAACTGAATCACTATGCTGTACACCAGAAGCTAATACAACACTGTAAATCAACTATACTTCAATTTTTCAGAAATGGGAATAAAAATTCAAAAAATTTAAAAATTTAAAAAACCCAATTAGCCAAAATGGGCTTCCATGGTACCAAGTATTTACAAAACTTGACCTTGTAGGGCTGGGCCTGACTTGGTAAGAGTCCAGAGGGCCCTATTCAGAATCCTGTGATGTGATCTTCATCCATCCTAACTGGTTAAGAAGAAAGCTGATTAAATAGTTCTTCCAATCACACTGCTCAAGTATCAATTCCCATTTACCTAGTGACAATCACTATGGTGCACTTCCAGACCAAAAAATAATCAGAGTGATTTTTTGAAAATCAACGAACTTTGGTTTCTGCACTGTAAATTCGAGAAGCTTTGGGTTCACTGTGCTTCTTGGAGACCAAAACTCAGGACGCAAATCATCGGAAAGAGAGACGACAGGGGAATCAGAGATTCAGAGCTGCAAATGGGTCCAGCCAGGGTTTTCAGCTTTTTAGAAGTCATGTCAAATCCCACAGCTGCTTTGAATATTTCATCAAAGGTGATTTGACATCTTTGAAGATTCTATCTTTAAAAACTTTGGTTCAGAAAATAGGTCTCTTTAGGCCCATCCCAAAAGCAAAACAGCCTAAATATTAAAATACCAATTTATTTTTGTCCATCTGAGGCTTATGGAGGCCCGTTGTGAGACACTTTCTGGGGCCTCCTCAGTGGAACGAATGTAACCTACTCATTCTACACATATTTACTGAACACCCATATGTTCCAGTCACCTTGTTAAATCCTGTGCATAAAAAGAACAAACAAGAAGAGTCAGGGCCTCTCAGCTTCCAAGAAGGTGAGAGACACAGTAAGTAGAAAAATTATAATACAGCAGGGTTCCCATTACGACCTGAGAAGTCTCGGCTGCTCCAGGAGAACTTGAGGGGAGAACCCATCAGTGGAGGACTTCCAGAAGGATGTCCAGGTTGAGAGGTGAAGGACAAGTAGGCATTAGTTAAAGAGGATGAGAAAGTGTGCCTCGGGGACCACATGTGGCAAGACTTGGGGCAAGGAAAACCTGGTGCATCCAAGAAATTAGGAACATTTCAGAAGGGCTAGGAAAATCTGCAGATGAGTGAAAGTGGGTAACTGCAGGAGGAGGAAAGGGTGAAAATGATGAGCTAAACTAGGAGGTTGAATTTAAGGGTGTGGGTCTTTTTTTTTAAGATTCCACATATAAGTGATATCTTATGGTCATGTGGTGTTTTTCTTTCTCTGGCTTACTTCACTTAGAATGATGATCTCCAGGTCCATCCATGTTGCTGCTGATGGCATTATTTAATTTTTTTATGGCTGACTGGTATTCCATTGTATAAATATACCACTACTTTATCAAATAGCCATCTTGTTTCTATGTCTTGGCTATTGTAAATAGGGCTACTATGAACATTGGGGTGAATGTATCTTTTCGAATTAGAGTTTCTTCTGGATATAAGCCTAGGAGTGGGATTGCTGGATCATATGTAAGTCTATTTGTAGTCTTTTGAGGAATCTCCATACTGTTTTCCATAGTAGCTGCACCAAACTACATTCCCACCAACAGAATAGGAGGGTTCCCTTTTCTCCATAGCCTCTCCAGCATTTATTGTTTGTGGACTTTTTAATGATAGCCCTACAAATGAACTTATCTACAAAACAGAAAAAAGCTCACAGACATAGTGTACAAACTTATGGTTACTGGTGGGGAAAGGGGGTGCCAAGGAATAAACTGGGAGGTCGAGATTTGTAGATACTAACTACTATATATAAAATAGATAAACAACAAGTTTATGCTGTAAAGCACAGGCAACTATATTCAATATCTTGCAGTAACCTATAATGAAAAAGAATATGAAAAGGAATATATGTATGTATGTGTTATGACTGCAACATGATGCTGCACACTGGAAACTGACACAACATTGTAAAATGACTAGACTTTAATAAAAAAAAATGAAGTATGAGGGAAATGTATTATAATGATCTGAAGGCTGTGCCTACAGTTTGGAGGATGGGTTGAAGGAAAGCGACACTGAAGTCAGGAGGCCTGTGTCACCCTATCTAAAGGGTGTAATTGAAGAAGAAGGGTTGTGACATCACCGGAAGTGGGCAGATTCCAACTCTATTTAAGAGGAGGGGTGGGCTCAGCTCCAGCTGGTGTAGGAGGTGAGAAGAGAGAAAAAAGAGATGAAACTCAGGTTTCCAGGAAGAACGTCTGGTTTGCTCTACCCTGAGTTACAGCACATGAGGAGGGTAGACTTGGGAGAGAAAATGCTAAAAATAGTTTCAAGTGGGAGGTAATGTGAGCACATCCTGGTGTAAAAAGCTGGTTGGTGCATTTACCCAAGTCTCCGGAAAGAAACAAAAGCTATAGATAGAGATGTGTGTTCACTTTTTTTCTGTTTAATCCTTCCTGTGTGAATTTTGTAAATTAGAAAATATAATTAGCTCAGGCCATCCCTCCATGCTCAACATTAAAAAAAAGATTATTATGTATCAATCTGAAGTCCTTGCTTCTTTATGCCTCAGCCAAATGGAATGGAGACTCTGTTCATCAGCTTAAGGACCCTACACTTTGCTGTCCTAGTGTAAAGATGGAAAAACCCATCTGCAAAGACACAACTGTACTTGAAGTCACAAGTATGTAGTTAGCACGCTCCCTTAAAACAAGGTAGCAATTACCTAGTGATTAGCTGTTAATCAGTGTCTTCAAACTGATTTTCTGTCTCTTAAAAATAGCAGAAATTATACAGGGCTTAAATCAATTTGATGTGGAAAATTAGTTTTCACCACTTATGCGAGAATTTCAGCATTAAAGAGAAATCGATTCTAAACTACAGAGCTGCGTGCAGAATGGAAAAAAATAAGAAAAAAATGCACTCTGCCTGACCCCACACTTCAAATTTCACTTGCTGGCAATTCATTAATTCTTAAGTTTTGGGAATCCCCTACGCTGGAGGGAGCGCAGAGGAGAATGAGATGGATCCAACCTCTCTGTTCACACTGCTTATAGTTCTCATCTCAGCAGTGGAACTTACACACATGAAGAATTCACGGTGCTGCTAAGGTCTGAGGGAAAAAGAAGGGTGTTTATCGAATGTGTTTCATACTAGCCTTCCTTACATAGAGAATGACTGTGATCAGCCTCAAGGTGAAAGCATATTTTACACATCACTCTGAACTAGGCACTCTTCTCAGCACATTAAATGTTTCAATTCAAATAACTATCATTACAACCTTTAAAGTGAGTGCAATTATTCTCACTGTAAACATGGGGAAAACACGGCAGAGACAAATCACTCAGTGAGGAGGTGGTGGACCGACGTCAATCAAACAGCTCTCTTAGCCCATATGCAGAGAATGTTACACCATCTCTAAACATTTGTTGCAGAGGTAGAATAAGTATTTATGTATTTTGCAAAAATTGTTTTCTAATTCTGGAAGTCAGTCACCTCACACTGGTCAGAATGGTCATCATTAAAAAGTCCACAAATGTTAAATGCTGGAGAGGATGTGGAGAAAAGGGAACCCTCCTACACAGTTGGTGGGAATGCAGTTTGGTGCAGCCACTATGAAAAACAGTATAGAGATTCCTCAAAAAACTAAAAGTAGACTTACCATATGATCCAGCAGTCCCACTCCTGAGCATGTATCTGGAGGGAACTCTAATTTGAAAAGACACCTGCACCCCAATGTTCACAGCAGCACTATTTACAATAGCCAAGGCATGGAAACAACCTAAACGTCCACTGACAGATGACTGGATAAAGAAGTTGTGGTATATTTATACAATGGAATACTACTCAGCCATAAGAAAGAATAAATAATGCCATTTGCAGTAACATGGATGGACCTGAAGATTGTCATACTAAGTGATGTAAGCCATAAAGAGAAAGAAAAATACTATGTGACATCACTTATACATGGAATCTAGGGGGGAAAGACACACATGAACTTATTTGCAAAACAGAAACAGACTCACAGACATAAAAAGCAAACTTATGCTTCCCCGGGGGAAAGGGACAGTGGGAGAGGAATAAAGTGGAAGTTCAAGATTTGCAAATACAAGCTACTATATATGAAATAGATGAACAACAAGGTCCTACTGTGTAGCACAGAGAAGTATATTCAATGTCTTGTAATAACCTATAATGAGAAAGTATATGAAAAGGAATAAATACAAATGTATAACCGAATCACTATGCTGTACACCTGAAATGAACACAACATCGACTGTAAACTGACTACACTTGAATTAAAAAAAAAGAAGGAAAAAAAACCTAAGAATTCAAATCTAGCAGTGTATTAAAAATAAAAAAAAATTTAGAGTGCTTCTTAAATTTTCGATTTCAATTTGCCAATGATCAGCATGTTGCCAAATATTTCTAAATTGGCCAAGGTAGCAGTCATCTAAGTTTACAAAAATTGCTTTTCAAGTTTATGCTCTGGCAGAAGCTGTGAGAGTTTCTCAGAGTCTCATCTGATGAGTAATCTGATAAGGCAAAGTCTGAGAGTAATTGTTTCCATAGCAACAGGTTTGAATAGCAGACAGGTGGTACTATCTGGCATATGCATGGCTTGTTTCAGACCCCAGTGGTTCTTCTCTAATTCTCCCTCTCCCGTCGAGCCGATCTGTTGCCGAACTGCAGACCAGACCAGGGAGGGAAACCCCAGATTTTCAAGAAGATCGGATGATGGTTTAGACATTGAATAAGCATCCCTCTGGGGTGTTTTCAAGTTCTAGCTTATTGCCCTACTGTTTGGAGTGTATCTGAGATGACTCAGCAAGAACAAATAAGGCACTGAAGATAAAGAAGTCAGTGCCTGGTGCCACCTACTGCCACCCCCGGCCTCGCTGGCTGGTTTCAGATGAATGGCTGGTGTGGTCACCTGGGTGTGACATTACTTGCCATTTCCCCAGGTATTCACTGAAAACACTTGCTTTAACCTTTTGAAACTGAACAGGTCATAATATAACTCCTTAGAGGGTACACAGGTAACATCTGATTGCAAAAAGGACAGAAATCTAATGGAATTGGAGCTTTTTTAAAAAAAACTACTGTTAGTGATTCACCTTGTGGTTTTGAATGAAAAAGATAAAAAAGGTGCCAACTTGGATGGGAAAATTTCCATAGAGAGTAGTAGGGGTTTTTTTTTTTTCACTTTAGAAAAAAATATAAATTTTACACTTCTGTATTTGGGTTTCCAAGAAGGATTACGTTTAGCTTTAAAATACAGTGGTCCACAAAATTTGGAAGTCTGACTTCTTTACTCGTTAAGTTTGTCTCTAACAGAGACAGAATTGTTTCTCACACACACACACACTCCTCCAAATGGGAACTGAGGAAAGCATTTTAATGAGAGCTTATACCCCATTCTTCTCCCTGATATGCCCCCATCCCAAATGTTATCCACCTAGAGTAGCGTATAGCCTTGGGGGACAGTGAAAATTCACTCCTGCTACATTAGATCTGTGTTCTGGGGGGCAGAGCTTCACAGCAAACGGGTTTCAATGACCCCCAGCTCTTCCTCCTGCTCCCCACCAGACAGGGGCACTGGGGCTGTTCAGCTGAGATCTGGGTGATGACTAAACCATTCTTCCTTGTCCACGACTAGTTGACAGCCCTGTGTAAGTGATGGCTGTAAAGAGATCTTATTTCGGTTGAAACACAAGCTGGTTAGGGAGACTTGAAACGCGTTGTCTGTTTTCTCCTAATGAATGGATTGCAGAAACCACCCTTTGCTGTTTATGAAGAAGTATGTATCGAACAAACTTCTGCAGTTTTGTTGGGAGATCATCTCAACTGTCAGCAGTGGCGCCGCGGTGGGAGGACTGTTTTCCACTCCTGGTGAGTTTTCCATTCTTTTTAATTAATTTATTTATTTTGACTCCAGGCCAGTGCAACCCAAGGGGGCATCCACAGCACCATCATGCCATCACCTGGGAGCTTGTGAGAAGTGCAGATTCACAGGCTGGGACCAGACCTCCTGAATCAGGATCTTGCGGGGGTGGTGAGGGGAGCTTGGCTCAAGAATCTCTGTCTTAATGAGTTCTCTGGGTGGTTCTCTGGGTCGCTGAAATTTGAGAAGCACAGCTCTGGACAATGAGGGGGGCCACTCAGAGAAGACAGGAACCCAGAGGAAGCAAGCATTGTGATTCTTTCTTCCCACTAAAAGAAAATTGCTCAGAAACCAAATGAGACTCCAGAGAAGTTGCAATCCTAGGGAATTCCCTTTGTGTGTGTGTGTGTGTGTGTGTGTGTGTGTGTGTGTGTGTGTGTGTGTGTGTGTGTGATAAACTCAGCACTTTAATGAGAGGCACAGTCCAGAGTATTTTTAAAAGGGTAGAAGTGGGGAAGGGGAGTAGCCTGGCAGAGATAAGGAAGAGTCACCCTAGAATGGCAGCTCTCCTTGGTGGGGGGTGAGGGCTGACAGTCACCAGATCACAGGGCACCAAACTCTAACACAAATGCATCGCAGCATCCAGGACCAGTTTGGGACGACAACATGTCTGCTGACCTCCTTCAGTATGGATATTTAGAGTTAGATCTGATAATAATCTCTCCATCTCTGGTCCAGGTTGCTGTTTCTGTGCACATTTATGGAATGGCTACCATACTTCACAAGTTATTCTCAACACTTCCAACCTGCGGGCTTCACTCGCCATTGGCAGAAAAAGCAATGGTGACTCCAAGAAGGACACTTTATGTATAAATTAAGTTAGACATCTACCTGTGAATGGCAGGTCCCACTTTAGTAGCTAATGACTACAGGTTAATGGATCCTAGAACTGGGCAGGGACTCTGGGCTGATTTAGGTCCATCCACCCATAACCTCTGCTTTCTGAGTGGTATCAGCCAGGGCATTATTGGGGAAAAACAAACAAACAAACAAACAAAGGATTAAAAATAGTACATTTTCACATTGTGGCAATGTAACAAAATTAGAGGAGCTATTACCTTTCTACTATTTTAACCGTCAAAGCCTGTGTGGACAATGAGATTGACGTCAATGAAATTATTACTTGTTGAGTATGACCAGTTTAAAAATTGGGCAACTTACTTATCTCCCCTGTAGCTACTCTACTCCTCAAGGAGAAGTATTTTTAAAAAATAATATGCTTTTTTCATACCTCTAATTCTCTCTTCTTATAAAGGCAGGGGCAGTATCTTATTTTTGGTCAATAGTGTTATTTTTAATACTTTCATTTGATCCATTTACCAGTAAAGGAATATCCTAATCTTGATGGGAAACCACTTCTCATTTTCCATTTTTAGTAGATGTCACAACAGCTTTTGATTAAATCCAGATGATTAATCATTATTTCCATTAATTATCCCAACAAAGATGTGCATATATTATATTTCTTATTCTTGACAACAGATCTCTTGGCAAACCTGATTAATGTGTTTTTGTATCCAAATTAAGTGGAGTGTAAACATAAATACTAGTTGTTTCCAGCAAGATGAAGAAAAATTAAGAATGAGTGATACTAAAAATAAAACTAGAAAAAAATATTGTTTCAAAATAAGCATTTGTTAAGGCTTTCTCACTGACAAAAGGAGAAAAATGCCTTCGCACCTGCTAAGATAATGTGAAAGTTTTCTCAATTTATATTGTCAATGTGTAAATTTGGAGTAATGTAATGGCAGAAATTAGGAACACTATGCTGCTAATTGTAAAAGGAATATATTTCGACCACAGAGTAGCAACTGCGCAGAGTTGGAACAACAGTGCATAAATCAAGCCCACTGTGGAAAACTGAGTTATTTATAAATCCTGCTTTCATGATAAAATAATGTGGGAATGACATGACTTCACATTGAAAAGTTAAAGGATGAATATTAAAAACACCCTACTTTTTTGATTAAAATATTCTATACTCTACGAAGGCAGAGGCATAGTTGAAATTAATAGCCACATATAATATTTGATGGCTAATGTGATTTGCATAAAGGTAAAAGATTAGGATATATTTTCAAAAGCTTCGCACATATATTTATTTCTTAATCCCTGCATAAGCACTAATTTGTAAATTGTTTATTGACAACAGCTGATGATTCAATGATTCAACAATGATTCAATACTTCATTTTAATTAGAAAGTGTTATTTATATACTTGGAGGTGATTTCAGATCATCTTATTGAAAAGAGAAATATAAACACACTAAGATTAATATCCAAAATATACAGAATATAATCTCAAAAAAGTTTTTACAGTCTTATATGGTAATTTTTCAATATGCCTCAAATCATGAAAGCCAGCAGATAAGCTGTATCTTTTTTGTAAACAGAGATGTAAAATGTTTTCCAAACAGCAGGTGGCAATCTTTATAAATCTGATTGTAGCAGGACCATCTTACCTCCATAGATGCAGATGAAAGACAGTTTTAAAACACCAGTTAAGAACCTTGCTTAGCCTGCTCAGCCTAGTTTAGATAACTTCAGATATTAAAAGGGTCTTATTTAATCATGCCTGGTGTTTCAAGAAATCATCCTTGGGCAAAATAAATAGTTTTGTTTCATGCGTCTTAATTCTTACACAGCACTGGAGAAATTTCACAGTGCTGATCTGTACCAGTTTCCTTCTAAACAGCATCCTACATGTTAGTTACTTCTTACCATTCGGGGTTCACGTGGCCTTAAGAATTAAAAACAACTAACTTTAGATCTTTTTTTAAGCTCTAAAAACAAACAAACCTATTGCTGTATTGTTACCCTTAGAGTTCAGTTTATTTTGGTATTAGTGTTGAACTGTGAAAAGTCTTTAGAAGTCTACCTATGGAGAAATATGACGTTTGGACCCCCGGGTATCTCTTTGAATTCCTTGGTTTTTCTAAGTCAAAGTCGTCACGTTAGATAGAGACGGAAATCCATAGCAGTTCTGAACTGAAAAGGAACCCTTCAGGGTCAGTTGTCAGGTGCGGTCAGTATTTCCACTAGGACCCCGATAGCCAGAGGTCAGCGAGCTTGCCCACAAAGAGTTTCCAGCAGCCGCACAACGCTAGCTGGGTCTTCAAATTCTCTAAATTCAAGTCTGGGCTTTATACCCAGCTGGGAAATTTTTAAGTTCCATTCTATCAGCTTTTCTAGCATGTTTATAAAATTTTGCCTATGATATCCAAAAATCCGAATTTTCACTTACTGAGTCTTGAGGATGTCAATAGTATTTTATGGAAAGTCCACACACTTAGGAAGGCATCTTTGTTCGACATGATTGCTTAAAACCCATGATTTATAATCTGGGCAGTTTCTGACCTTCTTTTCTAGGCCTTTATGTGAAATCATCTAATGTAGCAGTATTTCCAATCTTTCACTATGAATTAAGACTTTATGCTGTTATTTTAAAATGAGTTCTTCATAGGCATTCCCTTTTATGGTGGAAACAGGGCAAGAACAAGTAAATTGGGGGTGTCCAAGGTCACACATCGAGATGCATTAGCAGCGGAATTTACAAGTTTCTGAGTTTCAACCCCACCTCTTTATTTTCTTGCTAAGCTATCTCACATTTAAATCTTCATATTTCTACTAAAATATTCTCAGGCAACTTATTTTGTGTTCTCAGTAAACAAATATTCCATAAAAGGAGTGAAAAAAAAACAGTACCCCACACTAGTTTTTAAAATATCTAGCCAGGTTATTGTTCAGTATGCCTACTTTGGTATTATCACATTTTTCAATATCATTTTGCAGCAAATACTTTGAAAAACTCTGACTCTGGAAGGCATAGTCCATAACACACAAGTGGAGGAAACCTCATGCCTTATGGAAGCAAGTGAATTGTCACTTACTGTTGGCCATATTGCAATTGACGAAACACTGCCTTTAGCCAATGACAGTATTTCTAAGCTGTTTTTCCCCAGGTACCAAAGCATTTCCAGGGGGGAGAATCTGAGTTCTCTCTCACCTGGACAGCGCTGCTCGCTGCATCTTCTCACTTCCTCGCCTGTCCCTTCGCAGGGCTGCCCGGTCACCGCGGCTCCCTGACACGTCCTCACTCGCCTCTCCCAGCCGCCGTCACAGGACTTGGAACAGCCACTCCAATGACCCCACGGATTCCACTGACCATTGGCTGGAAGACACACATCACGGTCAGCGGCAGTCATCCACTGCGCACTGCTTTAGCAATTCTAAAATTTCGGACCGTTGCTGTCTTTTCAGGTCTGATTACTCCCCCACCCAGAATGAAACGGACATGAGCATTTGACTTGCCGGTCAATTACAGAGCATTTTGATAAACAGAAGTTTGTATGAGTTTGTCAGCGTCTACCAATGGATGTTGAATCTTACTTGTAAACAATACAGGTTTGGTGCTAACCGTCACCAATTTAATTATATAATCTAATAATTAATTTCATCTAAAAATCTCTCAAATTTTGTTGTTAATATAACATACAGTAGAATGAGCTTCATTTACTAGAAATGTCTAATTATCTGATGATGCCATGACCGTCTGACATGGTTCGGTCACTTTATACAAAGGGCAAGCATCCTTTAGAAATAAGAATCAGGGGGGAGGGTGTAGCTCAGTGGTAGAGTGCCTACTTAGCATGCACGAGGACCTCTGTTAAAAAATAAACAAACAAACCTAATTACCTTCTCCCAGAAAACCCCAAACAAACTACAAATAATTTTAAAAATAAATCCAGACAGGAATGAGGCCTCACCTGTGCACTCAGGGTTGTAGCACTCTCTGCTCTCTGCCCACGGCCCCCTGCACTCGGAGCCCCCGTGGGCAGCTGCCGTGCACTGCCGGCTCCTCTGCTGCGTCCCGTTGGAGCAGGTCACAGAGCACTGGCTCCAGGAGCTCCACTCCTGCCACTGGCCGTCAACTGCCAACACAGGAGCAGAGAGGCGTGAGCAGACACCGGGGGCAAGGCTGCAGGCAAAGCACAAGCTTCCGTTCCCTGCACTTCACATAGACTGCATTTTTTTTTTTTTTTTTTTAGCAGCGAAAGCTCTGTGGCAACTCTGCTTGGAGCAAGTCTTTTGGTGCCGTTTTTTCCCAACAGCATTTGCTCAGTTTGTGTCTCTGTGTCACATTTTGGTCATTCTGGCAATATTCCAAACGTTCTCATTATGATTGTGTTTGTTATGGTGATCTGTGATCTTTGACGTTTTGCCTTGGGGTGCCATGAACCATGCCGGCATTGGACGGGGAACTAAACAGATAAATGCTGCGTGTGTCCTGACTGCTCCACCAATGGGCTGCTCCCCCGTCTCTCTCCCTCTCCTCAGGCCTCCCCCTTCCCTAAGGCACAACAAGAATGAAATTAGGCCAATTGATAAGCCTACAGTGGCCTCTGAGTGTTCTAAAGGAAGAGGCACGTGTCTCTCACTTAAAACTGAAAGCCAGAAGTGATTAAGCTTAGAGACGAAGGCATGTCAAAAGCCAAGACAGGCCAAAAGCTTGGCCTTTCTTGTGCCGATTAGCCAAGCTGTGATGCAGTGGAAGAGTCCTTGAAGGAAATTAAAAGCGCTACCCTAGTGGACACGCAAATGATAAGGAAGTGAAGCAGCCTTATTGCTGAGCTGTAACGCTCTCTGCTTTCTGCCCACGGCCCCCTGCACTCGGAGCAGGGCTGGGTTAGGGTTTGGGTCTGGGGAGAAGATCGAACCAGCCACAACATTCCCTTAAGCCGAAGCCTAATCCAGAGCCAGGCCCTGACTCTGTTCAATTCTGTGAAGACTGAGAAAGGTGAGGAAGCTGCAAAAGAAAATTCTGAAGCTACCAGAGGCTGGTTCATGAGTTTCCTAGAAAGAAGTCGTCTCTGGAACATAAAAGTGCAGGATGCAGCGGAAAGTGACGATGCAGAAGCTGCAGCAAGTTCTCCAGGAGATCGAGCTCAGATCATTCATGAAGGTGGCCACTCGAAACAGCAGATTTTCACGCAGATGGAACAGCCTTGTATTAGAAGAAGATGCCACCTAGGACTTTCATAGCTAGGGAGGGGAAGTCAGTGCCTGGCTACAGAGCTTCACGGGACAGGCTGATTCTCTCGTTAGGGGTGAATGCAGCTGGTGACTTCAAGTTGAAGCCAATGCTCATTTACCATTCTGAAAATCCTAGGGCCCTTGAGAATTGTGTTAAATTGACTCTGTTTGTGCTCTATAAACGGAACAAGAAAGCCTGGGTGGCAGCACATCTGTTTACAACGTGGTTTTCTGAATATTTTAAACCATGTACTCTCAGAAAAGAAGATTCCTTTCAAAATATTACTGCTCATTGACCATGTACCTGGTCACCCAAGAGCTCTGATGGAGATGGACAGTGAGATTCATGTCATTTTCATGTCTGCCAACACAACATCCACTCTGCAGCCCATGGATCAAGGAGTCATTTTGACTTTCAAGTCTTATGATTTAAGAAATACATTTCCTAAGGCTGCAGCTTCCAGAGAGAAGGACTCTTCTGATGGACCTGGGCAGTCAATAGAAAACCTTCTGGAAAGATGCCATTAATGATGTTTGTGATTCATGGGAAGAGGTCCAAACACCACCATTAAGAAGAGGTTAGAACCAGCTGATTTCAATCTTCATGGGTGACTTGGAGGGTTCAAGACTTCAGTGGAGGAAGGACTGCAGATGTGGTAGAAATAGCAAGAGAACTAGACTCAGAAGTGGAGCCTGAAGATGGGGCTGAATCACTGTAATCCCATAAAACTTGAATGGAGGAGGAGTTGCTCTTGTGGGTGAGCAAAGAAAATGGTTGGAACCCACTCTTGGTGAAGCTGTTGTGAAGACTGTTGAAATGACAACAAAAGGTTTAGAATACTGCATAAACATAGTCGATAAAGCAGTGGCAGAGTTCGAGAGGACAGACTTCAGCTCTGAAAGAAGTTCTACTGTGGGTAAAATGCTATCCAACAGTGCCGTATGCTACACAGAAACCATCTGTAAAATAGTCACTCTATGAGGCAGGCTTCATTGCTGTCTCACTTTAAGAAACTGCCATGGCCACCCCAACCGTCAGCCACCACCCCCCTGGTCAGGCAGCAGACATCAACACAGAAGCAAGACCCTCCACCAGCAAAAAGATTACAACTTACTGAAAGCTCAGATGATGGTTAGCATTTTGTAGCAATAAAATATTTTTAAATTAAGGCATGGGCATTGTTTTTTTAGACATAATGCTATTGCACACATAACAGACTACAGTGTAGTGTAAACGTAACTCTTCTATGCACTGGGAAACCACAAACTTGATGTGACTCACTTTATTCGCTTTACTGGGGGGTCTGGAACCAAACCCACAATATCTCTGCGGTGTGCTCGCACCAAGTAAAACTAACCTTGACAATGTGTCCTGACCCAGAGACTTTGAATGAATGCAAAGGAGGTCACACTGGCATTAGATTTTGTTACTCCCTAAACTACTATTACCTTATTTTTCACTTCTTTATCTTTTATGCATTATTTTCTCTTTCTATGTACTTATTTCTTTAAAAATATTTGTTGACCACTTGAAAATCCAAGACCTTCATCCCAGAGATACCCTGTTCCCCAGGGAACAGTGAACATAATAAATAATGACCCGTAACTCACAGAGACAGTAGTTTAGAAAAGAAATTCCTAGAATGAGTTAAAAAATTAATTAGACGCCAAAAACATTCATTACATTGCATCACTGCAGAGGATGATTTCAAGATACTGTGAGATAAGGACTTGCAGGGTCTGTGGCGTCTTCCTTGACAAAGTGAGGTTTCAGGTTAGCTAGAAGGATAATGGGAAACACCTCAGGTTGGGGCATGTCCCGTAAAGACACAACAAAGGCCCGGAGCGGAAGAACACTTGCAGGAACTGAATGGAGGACAGTGTGAGTGGAACCCAGAGAACCAGGTAAAGAACTAGAGCAGAGGATGTCAGGGAAAAGACAGAAGCCAGACAGATGTTGCCAACTTTTTGTCAACTATGTTAGGGACGTTGGCTATTTTCTCAGCTCACTAAGAAGCCATTGAAGGATCTGAATGGGATTCTGTGATCATATCTAGTGCAGGGCAGAGACAGAATCACAGGAGAGGGTAGGGAGGGTCTGAGCTGGGCTGATGAGACAGTACCGACGGGGCGTCCTGGGAAGATCAGGGCTCCGTGGGAAGGACCTTGCATGGAGAGATGATCAAGATGCCGCCCCGATGTCCTGTGACTGGGATGGAATATAGACGATTGAACTTGTCTTTGGGAGTTCAAACTGAGATGCATTTCGTTATTCGCTCATTTAAGTGACTTTTGAGAATCTGTAAGTCATCAGACACTGTGATAGGTGTTATGAGAAACAGAAATAGAAGAATTTGAATCCCAACACTGAAAATCTTATAACAGTAGAAGAATTACTCTACCCACACAAATAAGTAACTAAAAAATTAAGAGCAAAAACATCTCAACATAGCAATGACGACTTTCAGAGGACAGATCACATCTACTTGGGGGGTAATTATGTTGGACTAATATGGTAAGATTTGGATAATTTCAACAAAGGAGACAGCATTCCCAAAAGTATAAGACCATAAGCCACAAAACACAAGTGAGCAAAGAAATCAGTCAAAAATATTTACCTCATTTAGAAGACATAAAATAGCAGGTAAGTGTTATGAACACACCAGCATATATATGATTGTCTATTTTCCCAATATCATTCCAAGGCTCTTGGTCCATTTCATTACAGTGAAAGAGAGTTTGCTAAAATCCGAAGCACCAACAGAAACTAACGTTGCTTGCAAACCCACCCCCCAAAACGAGAAAGCCTGGCAGAACAGGAGTCAGTACCTTCCACCTAATTTCAGGTCATGCAGGTAGGTATTAAAATAGAGGGTTTTAATAAACCCCTTGTGAGATGAAAAAATCACAAAATGCCAATTTAATTATCCTGTTCATGTAATTTTAGCATCTCACTTTATTAAAAATACATGACACAGTCTTATTGGCTATGTAATCCATTTGCTGGAAAAAAAAAAAGAGAAGTCTAGTGAATCAGTAAGATGTTATAAAGTAGCCATTTCCTCTCTACGGTGGCTTTCAAGATGTGTGTTTTTCACTTCAGAATTTTGCTTTGCAAAGATAACACTGATGGAGCTCACATTATGAACTCTCACTCTCCTAAAGCATTCTGAGGAGAAGAGTTTAAAACAAAAATCAGATTCATGCTTCTACCTTACCACCTATTTGGCAAAAGAATGTGCAGGTATTCAAATTATTGAGAACATTCAGAAAGCAACACATAAAACAGAGATGAATTAAGTGATGCGGTCCGGTGCAGGGCAAGGTGACTAGAATAATGTAATATGTGATGTCCTTAAGAATTCTGGCTTGAGGGGTTTTTTTGTTTGTTTTTGTTTTTTTTTTGATGAATGTAATAGTTAAACACTCAACTGGCAAAGAAGAAAGGATGTCTCTCCAGCTAAGAAGATGTCAGGAATGGGAGAATCGAAGGTGGAATCAGAGAGAAGGTAATCAGGCAGGGGGCTGAGTTGAGGATGAGGAAAGAGAAGACTTTGCTGAAGAGAGATTAGGAAAAATAAGAGCATTTGTGTTTTGCTCATTAGGCTTTTCCTGAAAGAAGACTGTGTTACCACTGGTTAAAAAAATTAAACTTTTCAAATTCTTACATTTGTGCGGTCAGTTCGGTTCTTTCTGCCAACGTACACATTTGATGTTTGGGCTGAAGTTCAAGCATGAGTTAAATTAGATATTTGAGGGAATTTTTGTGGTTCAACACCACCATAAACATCAATAAAACATATGTTTTAGACACGAACAGTTTTATTGATAAAGTTAGTTACAGAATATCAGTAACAATGAAATCGAAGAAGGAGCAAGTGGGCATTTTTGATGTTTATTTTACACCGAGAACTGGAAGTGTCTTTTGCTGAACATTCACTGCACCATCATGAAAGAACTGACAAAGTAACTGATCGAATATTTTAAAAAAGAGGAGAAACCCAACGCTCCTTTAATGTGTTACATAGTGTGGTAGGTCACAATTCCATTTCCACTGGGAAAATGGAAGCTAGAAAGAGAGGGGTATGTGAATTTAATTTAAAGGACTAGACAACGGACACTATATGTACGTGAAAGAATTTCTTTTAGTGCCAAATGTGGGACAATGTTTTATTTTAGTTTTTTTTTTTTCTTCAGTTTGTCATCCTAGAATTACTAAACAAAAAGCATTCATTAGTTATGTTCTTTTTAGGGCTATTAGCCCCAAGATCTGTCAGGAAATGGTAGTGTCATTTTTACCGGATGGGAAAAAGTGGATAGCTTTGAGAGGTGGAAATTAAGAGTTCTGTTTTGGACATTTAAACATTTCCAAGTCAGATATGTGCTAATTCTATTTCAGGGATAAATATTGAGATATTAAAAAAAAAAACAGCTATGATAGGATTCACCAAATATTTGTCTCTCATAACCACTTATCTAGGCACTACAAGATGTGAAGAGACCGCTTTTTTTCCTCTTGTCTGATGCTTAACTGGGAATTCTAAGTTTACTGAAGCTGCTTCTCCCGCAGCTGCAGTGAGGTCTCCTTCCCACCTGGGTGAGTCTGGAGGTCCTCCCACACTCATAGACCCCCAGATGCACTGAAAACCCATAAATCTGAAAACACCTCAAAGCTTTCTTTCTAGAACTTTCCTATTGAACACCAACGAACATCTTGTCATTCTGTCAGAAGAGTGTTCTCGAAGATTTGAGAAAATGTAAAAACACTCCAAAGCTGGTCTTGGAGCCTCCTGATGCTCTCCTGAGGAAAGAGTCACAGAGAGTCCAGCCCCCTCCCCACCCGCCAAGCTCTGCGCTCCTGGGGCAGGTGGGCTGGGGCTGGGGTGGGGACCAGCGGAAACAAGGGAGTGTCAGTTGGAAGTGTTAAGAAGACAGTGTAATTGTTCCCAGCGACTAGTTTCTTGTCTCATCGCAGAAAGAATTCAGCAATGAGACATGGAGGTCAAGAAAGTAAAGTGAAGATTTATTAAGGGACGGACAGTGCACTCTCAAGGGGAGACGGGCAGGCTCAGGTGAGCGGCTGCCCTGAGTTTCTCTGGCAAGCTGGTTACCCGGGGTATAAAAATGAATGGGCAGAATATTCATTGGGGAGGGAGGGGTCTGGGGTCCTATTCTTGATTTTCATCCCAGTTCCACCTTCCTGAGGGGAGGAGGGACCTTCGTCCTTATTTGGCCTGGATCGGAAGTGTCATGACGTTGGTGCATGACGGGGACTTCTAATCTGCAAGGTTGATTTAACTGCAATGAGGGCATAATGAGCAAAAGGTTCTATTCAGACACTAGAGAGTCCTGCCTTTCCCCACTTTTCTTTGTCAGCCTCCAGGGCACTTGTCACCCCAAAATGTGTGATTTCTTATTAGCCCAGAGGTTTCTGCTTTTCTTTGTCTACCCACGGACCTCTGGTGTTCACATGATGTATGGTTTCCTGCGTTTGGCCCCTTGCCCCTCTCTTTATTTTTTCCCAATTCCTGCCATTTGGCCTGTGTCCCCCTCCCCCTTTCTCTGCTCATATCTAGCAATCTGCCTGCTCTAACATAACCACAGGGAAGCTGAGTCCCCAGTCACTAGAAGGAGCCAGAAACATGAAGATCTGTGGAAGGCTTTACCCAAGGGCAGTCTTGAGGTCAAGGATGCTTCATCTATTGGAATACAGACACCAGGCTGGGGCTTGAGGGCTCACGAAGCAGGGCCAGGCAGGAGGTGGGTTCAGAGGGTGAACAAAAGCCAGATCCTGGAAGACCCTGCCACCACGTGACCAAAAGGCTGAGAAGCTACAAGAGGATTTTAAAGCAGGGAAGAGACGGGATATAAATCACATTTTAACCCATAATTGTGCTGTTGTGTGCAGAATGGATTGCCTAGGGGTGAGAATGGGTATGAGAGATGTCAGGGGACACTATGGTAGCTCAGACAGAGGTAAGTGGTGGAACATTTTACAGAACTGGGTTAGAGTAGGTTTCAAACAGGTAGGTGGATATAGAGCCCCCAAATCAAAATGTCTACATTGAACACATTGAATTTGTGATGCATTTATAGACAGAAATGCAGGGAGTTACTGCCTTGAATAGACTTTGCTGAAAACTGTACCTCCCAAGTTTCTTTGAAAGGCAGTCCTCCCTCCCTTCTTTCCCTTTATCCCTTTCATGGAACACCATCTGGAAATCATCGCATTGGAGGACAGAGTTCCCTCCATGATATGCAACCGGTTTAAGAATCAGCCATTTCTCAGGCTTTGCAACTTCCTCTTCATTTGATCACAGGCATTTGCAGTTGAAAATTTTTGAAGTGTTATTTTTCAATTTAAAAATCCCAAAGCCTACTACTTTATGAACCATCCCACAAAGGTGATTAAGAAGAGAGAAGTTCAGGCTGTGTTTTGAAGATGGGAGGATACTGGGATCAGCCTGGCTTACTGTCACATAACATGCTACCTTATACAACAGTGTCACACTGGGGACACTTAACGTTTTGCTTCAGTAATATGACATTTACCAGATTGTCTGGACTCAGAAGAATTAAAACTGCAAAGGCTACATTGTTAGATTCCTAGGGTTTACTTTGTTATATACACTTCCTTCTGCAATTGTGTTTGCCTCAAAGGAAACCCAGTCTCCCACGTACAGGGGCCAAATTCATTTCTACTGTGTATTTTAATGAAAAGGCTATGTTTCAGTCTATTTTCACACCTTGACCAATAACTGGCGACAATATAGAACAGGCTGGATAACAATGACGTATGTACTCATTATAAAGTCACAAATATTTTGAATACTAAAACCATCATTTCAGCAGCTCTGCTGGATTGATTACCATTGATTAACCTGCCTGTTGGGAGGGGTTCTGGTCCCTGGATTTGAGGCTGTCTGATTTAGTGCTGGTAAAGTTCTTGAGTTCTGATTTTTATTGAATTGGGAGTTACTCAAGGAATTGGAAAGGTCCCTTTGGGATACAGGACTGAAATGTAAAAGAGCCAAAACTTATGTTTCCTATTTGCTATTTTTAAATAAATTACAATAGAGGAAAACTCAAAATGAAATACCATTTTAAAAAATTAGAATTAACAATAGAAGTAAGTTATCATGGTAAGGCAAAGAAGACTTAAAAAAAAAAAAAGCTGGTAAGTAAGTAAGACCAAGTTTAAGTGAGAAAAAATATGTTAAATAGTAAAAGAAAGCAAGCCAGGATTAATAAAGAGACAATTAACTAAAAAACAAAACAAAACAAAACAAAAGCTCATAAGCTAAGCACTGAAAGATCACCAGAAGAATGCTAAAAATCTGAAATGACACAAATGAATACAATTGCCATACAACAGACTAGAATGTTAAGATGCTAAAATGCAAATTACTTAAAGACCAGGTTAATGAGGCAGCATTTGGGTTTCAAATGATAACACCCTCATGCTGGGATGATCAGGGACCTCTGACCCAGTGTGGGACAAACGCTCAGCACCTTCCCTCCCACTGTGCTCACCAGAACGGCTCCCTGCAGAGGGACTGTGGGGAGGTCGCCCCTCACAGAGGCTGACAGATCAAAATACCAGCTCCACAGAGACTGAAGCCTCTTGCTACAGGTAACAGATGTCCGGTCCAGCTGTGTTCCTCTGGACCTGCTGTTGGGTGATTTTTTCCTTCTTCTTCGGGTCTGTGGGAGTTTGAAAATTTATCTGGAAACTACAACCTAACAGAATGTCTCTAGAAAGGTTCTGGATTGACAAGAATGCATTTCTCAAATGCAGGACTGACCAGTGTGACAGGGCTCAGCCCCACAGACTGACACAGGTCCTTATGCACATCCTTCTCCCAGTGCCATCCTGACTGAAGAACCCCTCTGAGTTTCTGATTAAGGCTGTCCAGAAGAAACAAAGCTCAAAAACCACCGTAATATCCTGACTTTATATCCCCTATTTCTGTCCAGATCCCTTTCTTTTAAAATGACATTCTCATATAAACCATGAGAAATATGCTTCGACTTTATATTGTTTTATACTTTTCAAGATTCTTCCACTTAATCAAATATCATTCCTATTTTATAGAAGGGTAATGAATGCTGGCCCGCGTTGCGAGGGTATAGCTCAGCAGTAGAGCACGTGCTTAGCATGCACGAGGTCCTGCGTTCAATCCCCAGCATCTCCACTAAAACAAATGAATAAATAAATCTAATTACCTCCCCACTAAAATAAAACAAAATAAAATTTAAAAAAAAAGAAAAGAAACTTCCAACCGTCCAATCATTGGGTTGATTCTCCTGGCACCAGCCCCCGTTTTAAGTAACCTCTAACGCTAAAGAATATGAAAAGGAATACATTTACGTGTATGTACGACTCAGCTATTATGCTGTACACCACACATTGACACAACATTGTAAGCTAACTGTACTTCAATAAATATATATATATATATATTGGCCTTATTTTAAGAATGAAAGAACCAAGGAATGCAGGAGAGGAGGACGTTGCATGAGAACACACTTGTGATTAAGGAGTAGGGCCAAAGCTTGATCCGCGTCTTGTGAATTCCAGACCACTGAATCACATAATTATTCATTTATACATAGTTTTGTATATAAATGAAAACTGATTTGTCAATAGTTCTTTACTGCAGTCTTCAATCTGTCAATGTCTCATTATTTATCCCTATCCATCCTCTATATTACGTGTGTGCTACTTCATAACTATATATCAGAAAGAGAATTGTCAAAACTCGAAGAGGGCAAGCTTGAATCATTGGTTCCTCCAGTCTTCAGCTACTGACAGAGGAAAAAATATTATTACTTTAAAGTAAAATACCATGAAGAAAGTTACTATCAAGCTTGAAGCTTTGAACTAAAAGCGTAAGCTTTTATTTTCCCCCTAATAATTTAATTTTGGGAAACACAACATCAACTTTTTTATGGGGGTATGGATCTATAAAATTTTAACGAAGGGCCTACCTAGAAAATGCAAACATTCCACAATGTCCCTTTTCTTCAGTTGAGTATTGATCAAAATGAAAATCATTAAAAACAGAAACACCTAACGTGATCATTATTACCCTGGAGGAGGCGTCACCCCCAAGGGGACATCCAGGCGGCTTCCTTCGTGTCATCACCAGGCTGTGTTATCTCCTGTTGAACCTAAAACCATCACAGGGCACTTTAACACCAGGCAACGTCCCTCTGAGACCGTGATAAAACTGAGATAAAGCAAGGCCACTTCATACACAAAGACAAGGTCACAGTGGAACCCACAGTGTTCCAAACATTCTCTTCTCTCTGCTAATCTGAGTGACTCACTTCTCTACCAACTACAGCTAGTTCTTCCTTCCTCCTAGAAAAGTTATTAAGATGCCCAATCATAGAATTGTTCCCGTTGAGACTCCCAAATCTGGAACAAAGCCCCACGTTTTTAAACCCTCTGTGAAATTACCCAACACAAGCTCCAACCCTTCGTAGATGTTTCCTAACTCTCTTACTAAGATACCCTCTGGTTCCCTATTGATTTCTCCTCACCACCAGGAGTAACAAATCCAACCTGCTCAACCACAAGTGTCATCGCGACGGGCTCTCTCTGGAGGGCACTGATGTGATAATAACACTAATACTTAATGGCGTTTGCTGTTTATCATGTTTTTTCCCTTATAGCATCTCGTGTGGTCCTGTCACAGTCCTCCTGGGAAGTGGGCATCACGATATGGTCCTCATTCTACAGCTGAAGAAACAAAGGATCAGAGGAGCAGCACAGATATGAGAAGGTGATATCGCAATTTAACTATGCATTATTTTGCAAAAGTCCAAGATCTTTCCACTACAACACATCAGTGTATGATTAAGTAGACACAGAAAATGTCCTACAAAAATTTGGATGAGTATTAGAAATTTGGATATGCACGTGTCAAGAACATCCACCGGTTCCTACCAGGTACAAAGTTGCATGAAACAAACAGGAAATGGAAGAGCATTTCCTTGTCCTCAAATATATCAATTAATGCCATTATGAACATGATGTTCAATTAGTGACTGCAATGAAAATTCAACGAAACGAGAAAACATAAGCTGGAATTCCAGAGGTTCTGAGTGTGGTGAGATAAGAGAAACGGATGACAAAGACCATTGACCACACACGTACATAACTCACACCCTTTCATATAATATCACAATTATTAGTGTAGATGAGAAAAGAAGGAAAATGGGTCCCATTATGATTATAAGCCAGAGAGTGAATCCTAATGAAATCCTTTTGTTATTCTTTACATCTGGCTCATCTTCCCCAATCAACGTCACCGTACACAAATCAGTAACTAATAACTCAAACTAGGGACTATCAGATCCACCCTTTCCTTTCTTTCCTCTCCTTTTCTATGGATCTTGAGCAGATGGTTTAAGCTTTACCTGAAAAGAGGTGGGAGAAACTTGTATATTGACTAAGGAAAGTATCAGATAAAAACAGGATGTCATCTACAGATGGCCAATAGGCACATGGCAAGATGCTCAACATCGCTAATTACCAGAGAAATGAAAATCAAAGCTACAATGAGGTATCACCTCACACTGGTCAGAATGGCCATCATTAAAATGTTCACGAATCATAAATGCTGGAGAAAGTGTGGAGTAAAGGAAACCCTCCTACACTGTTAGTGGGCATGTAATTTGGTGCAGCCACCATGGAGGACAGTATGAAGGTCCCTTAAAAAACTGAAAATAGAGCTACCATATGATCCAGCAATCCCACTCCTGGGCACATATCCAAAGAAAACTATAATTCAAAAATATACATGCACCCCAATATTCATAACAGCATTATTTACAATAGCCAAATGGAAACAACTTAAATGTCCATCAATAGATGACTGTATAAAGAAGTTGTAATATATTTATACAATGGAATACAACTCAGAGATCAAAAAAGCATTAACTAATGCCATTTGCAGCAACATGGATGGACGTGGAGATTATCATACTAAGTGAAGTAAGTCAGACAGAGAAAACAAACATCATATGACATCACTTACGTGTGGAATCTAAAAAATATGATACAAAGGAACTTATTTACAAAAAACAGAAACAGACTCACAGACATAGAAAACAAACTTGTTACCAAAGGGGAAAGGGCAGGGAGGGAAAAATTGTGAGTTTGGGATTAGCAAATACAAACTACTATAGATAAAATAGATAAACAACAAGGTCCTACTGTAGAGCACAGGGAACTATATTCAATAGCTTGTAATAACCTATACTGAAAAATAATCTGAAAAATAACATATATATGTATAACTGAATCACTATGCTGTACACCTAAAACTAACACACCACTGTAAATCACCTATACTTCAAATTTAAAAAAAGAAGAAAAAAACGAGGATATCATCTACTTAAAAGTAGACAGCAACATTTTCACAAATAAACACATTTCATTATTTGATGTGAACGATCCGCATCATGCCTACATAGCACCCGCTTCATTATAGTGATGACCTGCATCTATTAAAAGCAGGATGCTGCGATGCGGTTCAGACCTGAACTCGCACAAAAACGTCACTGCCCATTACCACAACCCACGTGGGCAAATCTTGCACAGGTGGTGAGCAGAGAGCCAATTTATTGTTCTGAATGTTTCTTCTGCCCTCTTTTGGTCTATTTCACAATCAGCCTAACCAAGGGGAACCAAGTGCAGGTCTTGACCTACTTTATTCATCACTGACATGCCTCCTACTACAGTTCTCACCCTTAGCAGAGTGCCCTAGGGATCTCAGGTAGAAGGGCTCCAAGAAATGTAGGCTGAGACCCCTTAAAGTCAAATTACCACCTTTCATTGAGCCTAGAGTTTATATACATCTTTCAGAATTGCACTCAATTTCTCACACGCTTGCTTCTAAATCCTCTGAGGAGTTTGCAAATTTCCTGACATCAGGGACCATATATTCTTCTCAGTAATGTCTTACATCTGGTTGATACTTGATAGTGCTTTTGTATTCAGTGAAGGTGCCTGAGATTAGCTTATAAGAGAATTAGTCCTAATTCTAATTCTTCTAATATCTAAGAATCTCCAAATGTTTGTACCAAATAAATCTTACATATTTTTAAAACATAATGCCACAACTTTGAGCAGAGTGTAAAATATATTTTTTATCATAGCAATTAGAATTCCCTTCTAGATAGTAAGGAAATTGGGATACAAAAGGGTAAGAATTTTATATGTTTTATGATGCAACTAAGAATGGAAATAACAGAGGTCGGAAATAACAGATAAATGTATTCAGTATTCAAGGCAGACCTGTAATGCTTACTTATGAGAAGAGATGAGCTAGGCCAGACTTACGACCTGCAGAAGTGCCTGACGGTGACTAGCCTCCGGCTCAAGCACCTGCAGAAGCAGGCCCTGGCCCCCGGCATGCCCCGTGGACTCCTCATCAGACAAGACCACTCAGGCCCCTCCCGGTGCCAGTGAGCCGGGCAGGAAGTCAAAGGTCAAAGGCAGAAAAAGCCTCCAAGATGCCGAGGTCCGCAGGAAAAAAAAGGCTGGGAGTCAGAGTTCAAAACCTGTGGCCCCCAGGGGGGGAAGTGTGCCTCTTCCATAACCAGAAAGAAGATGAAGAACAAGGCCTCAAAGAGGCTGCTGCCCAGGGGGTCAGGGAGGGGCTGAAGGCCAAGGGTCCTGCTTCTCCCAAGGGTGGTGAGTCCAAGATGGAGATGGTACCACTGGCCAGAAGGCAGAGGCCCTCAAGCACCCAAAAAGGCCTGGCGGTCCCACCAAGCCCTCATCACCCAGAGTGGCCAGTAAGAAGGCAGAAGCCAAGAGCTAGAGGTGGGGTGGAGAGAGACTGAGATTCTGCTTTTTCGTTCCTCTAGAAACCGTCACTCTCTTTATTTCACTCTAATCTATTTATCAATAAAGATGGTTTTTCTTGTCCCCCCACCACACAAAAAAATCATTACTTCCAAAAATGAAGGACCTAACAAAAGACAGCCATCCGACTTTAATGGTCTTAGAGTGACTCCGATGATAGTGTAATAGAGGGAAAACACAACTGGCTTGAAAACCCATGTGGTTATGACTTGATAAAGCAACTACTACATCAACTTAGAAAAATGAGTTTTCTTATCTGAATGCTAACAACTTAGCGTCCCTGTGTACTGATATCCAAGTTTTCTACTCCTAGAAAAATTTATGGAAAGTAGACTATGAAAACCCAGATTGATAACATTATGCTGACCAGTGCCATTTTATCCTTACACTTAAGGGGACCCACTGAGCTAAGAGTTAATTAAAACCCAACATATTAGAAGAGATTCTATAGTTAGCTATCACTTTTTATTTCCCTGTGTTATCTATTTTTTCATTCTCCACGGGCAAATAAGAGTGAACTCCATTTGACTCCCTATAAATGTCACACCTCGGCACTTAAAAAAAAAATTCCAAAATTTGCATAAGCTTACTCAAATCTTTGGGGGAAAGTCAGAGCCTAAATATATATGTGTGTGTCTGTGTGCCTATCTGTGTGTTTAATGAGAGATAGAAATAAGACAGAACTTAAATAGATTTTCTGGGCAAGATTTTCCTACAAATAAGGAATCATGATTTTTGACTCCCCAGTATTCATGATACCTGAATATTGAATTGCATGAGTTCTATTCACAATTAATACAATTCATAAAATTCTAAAAGTGATGATATTAATACAACTACTACATATTTGAATGGATATCCCTAAGTATAGGAACCCAGGGGTCTGTCTTCAAAGTAAAAGGGAACAATTAAGCTTGGGAGATGACCGTGGCTTCTCTACATTTTGGGTGTTTTTTTGTCTTTTTGTTTGCTTGTTTGTTTTTCCTTTCTGGGTGTTTTTCATAGTCTTCACATGTTTTAGATTCTTAACATTCCCAGAAGAACTTTGAATCACTGCCTCATAACATAGATTGGGGAAGTTAAATTAACTTGCAGATTTACAGTGCAAACAGGACTCAATGTGAACTGAATAACGTGTCTACAGCACATGACCGGGATCCCAGCTACGATGCTTGTACGCAGAATATGTGACTCCGTGGGCAGGGGAGAAACTCTCCCCAAGAGAAGATGAATGCTTATTGATTTTGGTCTTTGCCATTTTTGTCACCCTTTGCCGTTGCCACTCATGTCTGTCTCTTCCTCTAAGATGTGCCTTGCCTTTGCTTTTCCTGGGAGATTCTATGTCATCTGTGTTTACTTTCTCCCATAAATTGCAAGCCCATTCAAGCTGGAGATGAGTCTTTTTCATTTTGTAGGTATTTGCTTTACGTTTGAACGTTTCAGCAACCTAAATAATGGCATTTTGAAGACTTCTCTCTGGAATAATGGGTGAAATGATCGAAGTTGGGTGAAACAGAATTGAAACATTTTAAAGGAAAGAAAAATGTTAAATAACTTAAATGCACTCTCAGAACAGACTCTACAGTCCTTAAGATCATATAGAGATTACATTTCATTTGTGATCTAAACATTTTACGCATCCAGCAGTGAATCTAGAAAATCTGATTCCCCAGCAGGTGTCCATCAGGCTTATACGTGGTCAGAAGGGTACCCGACTCCGTACCTGGATGAACGTGAAAAAGTAACATCCGAAGGACAGTGTCTACATCAGTCTCTCCAGTTACAGTATGGATGTGACAGTCAATCCAAGTCTATGGGACGACTTCTACTTTTCCCAGGAGGGAAAACCAAGTATAGATAAAATCTTAGCAGGAAGCATTAATGTACATATTTATAGAAATCCAATAAAGGTGAGCAATGATTGGTACTCAGTCAAGGAAATATTATCATACATCTTTGTGTATGATGGAATCATGGAAGGGACCCAGTTTTCACCAAGAATCAATAACCAAAGGACACATTTTCCAATGTAATCAAGTGACGGTTGCACTTTTTAACATTTCCTGTGAATACTAAGCACCACGTACAAAGGACAATAATGCAAAGTTCACCAAATGCAGAGCATGCTCACCTGGGCAGAGGGCAATATTACAAGGCTTGTGATGGGTCTCCGGTCCTTCACACGGCCTTCCCCCGTACTGGGGCGGAGTGCACGACCGTGTTCTCGTTCTTTGGCCTCGACCACATGTGAATGAACACAGACTCCACGGAGACCACTCCTCCCAGACTCCATGGACTGAAATAAAGCAAAGAAGCTTCAACAACAAAAGCAGAGGTGAACTCAAAGATTATTTTTTCTTTATCACTAAGAAAAAAAACTCATCAAATAGACAAGTGATGGCGATATTTTAAAAACTTAGTTAACTTACTCTGATTTGCCACAAAACACAAGAGTTAACTCAAAAATCATTAAAATAATAGAAAATTGTATGCCATTTTTTCTGTATTTGAACAGTTATTTATCTCATAAAGTTTAAACATGTCCTTTTTTTTTTTTAATGTAAATGCACCTGTCTCCCTCATGGTAAAATAATCATGAGTTATTTCTACATAAAAGTAACATCAACTAGACTTAGAGTGATATTCTGGAGTTTAAAATTGCACTTAAAAAGATAAGGGCCAATTTAATTCTTCCAACATTTACAAAGTTTCAGGATTCATACATTTTCTGGTGTCAGAGAATGAAAAATAATCTGAAAACTGATGGTACATATTTTAAACAGCCTTGTGGCCTCACATTTGAGAAAATGAATGTATTTTTTTCCATTTATAAATGTGGATATTAAAAGTCACTGTCTTTTGAATATGAGGGAAATTTCAAAAATTGTATCTACTCGCATAAGATCCTCGTCTTTCCCCAGTTTTAAAATATGAAAATCTCTTCCTAGCCGCTTTGAATCCAGGAGATGCCAATAACTTTTCCAATAACCGGATGGCCCTGGAAATCCTCTTGATTGATTAAAATTTTAGAAAAAAATGATCTAATTAAGATTATGCTTATAAGCATATACATAACTATTGAGACACCGATACATCAAATACGCCAGAACAATAAATTCAGACTCGGTCAGAAATACTAATACAGTTTGTGTTTCTCCATTTACTGCTGTAAATAAATCCTGACATCTTTTGAAAACTAAAATCCATCCATGAGGGTTGACAGTTTAGACCCCTTCCTTGTACTATCAAATCAAACTCATCTCAGTTGTTCCTACTTGGGACACTAAGTAAACAGCACTCCATGGACAGTACAGATAAAAAGAAGTCAGACCAAATGTGCTCTTTGGTGCAAAAGTTCCTGTCCTGATGCTGGACCTCTGGCCTTACTCTTAGAAGTTCATGAGCAGATGTTTGATATAACACCCACTGACATGAGTAGGGGGAGGAGAAACTTGTAATACAAGATGACACAAATATTCATTTTCTCCTCAGCATTGGTAGGGGTAAGCAGAAGCCCACATAAAGTCTCAGAGGAGTTATGCGAGTAAATATAGTATATCTAGAACCTTCTGTGTCTATCTGCTGACACACAAGCTGTTACTTTAAAAACACACATGTGAGACCCTTAATTATGAACCAGTCTGTTCTCTTCTATTTATACTGTTTAGCTGCCCCAACTGGCTGTAAAAATATGTGCAAAGATTTTTAAAAATTAGCCAAATTCATATAACATTCAATGAAAAATTCTTTAAGTTTCTGTGAAACTTACTGGAAAATACATTTTTAAAATACTATATAGAAAAAAAGAGGGTGAGAGAAATTAAGATGTTTACAGATTTCCCATTTAAGTTTGGGAAAACCAAAGGCAATTTGTATCCGTAAGTATGAAAAGAAATAGTAAGTCTGCATTTAAGTCTAAGGAAAAAAAAACTATGCATTTACCTATATTTACGTATAGGTATATATGATTCATTATAGCAAAATATTTTAAAAGTCACTTATATGAATGTATTTTGTTATATGAAATGTATACCTTTGAACGATTTTTGCATTTATTTCTAGTTCACCAAATTTCTCCATTTAAAAACCAACTTTTCTCCCCTATTTTCTGTGTAAGGTGTTAATAGACTAAACAGTATTCGTCTTTCTGGGTCTGTTCATTTTGTCTTCTCTTAAATCACATTGTTCCATATACACTGAAAAATCCCGGAAGATAAAGCTGCTAAATTGGCAGATTTTTCTCTAAAATCTCAAGGACATGTTGTTTAACCTTGACGACTTAGTTACATTATGAAGCTGGGATCCTCTGAGAAGTAATCTTACTAACTACTTTTTAACAATCTTTATTATTCCCTGGTGAAATTTCATGACTCCTCCACATCACTGTTAAAAGGCAAAAAATACTCTTTTTCATTCGAAAAGGATATAAAATCATTAATAGATTGTTATTTTAGATACCATTGTATTAGTAGGAAATTATAGGACATGTCTTGTAATTTAATGAATGCTCTTCATAAGATTTATGAAAAAGATGAAATATATTTACTTCAATGGAAAATTGTTATAGAAATTATTATTTTTCAGAAAAGCATGAAAATCTGTAAATGAGCTAGTCGATTTGAAAAATGCACCTAATAAAACTAAGAAATTTAAATCAGATTAATCTATTTTTATAGTTTTCTTCTTTATTTAGACACGCTATATTATCACATCTCTACTCTGTTATCTAGAGCTGATATGGGGAATATACAAGGCATAAATTATATTAGTAACAAATTTTTAAATAAGCATACAAATTATCTTGTGATTTAAAATGGGATGTATAAAATAACTCCTTGTGAAGGTTTTTTTTCTTAAGAAATAAACAGATGTGAAAACTGATATTTAAAAAAAAAAGTTTAAAACCGTTCCTTATCCTAAATAAACTTTTTCTAAAGGATTAGAATGCATGGAGAGCAGACCCGTGGTTCTCAACCAGGAGTAATGCTGCCCCCCAGGGGACATTGGGCAACACGGAGACATTTTTCATTATCACAGTTCAGGGGAGGCAGGGGCTACTGGCATCTAATGCGCAGAGGCCAGGGATGCTGTCAAACATCCCCAAATCCTGAGGCCAGCCCCCACAATAAAGCTTTATCATCCGAAAATGTCAATAGTTCCAAGAGTGAGAAGCCCTGGAGGAGATCGTAAAACTGGAAGTCAGAAACCAGGACAGTAAATACACAATTTTATGTAGCTCTCGACTTTTCTAATTTACTTTATTTTTATCCGGATCATTTTCTGCTCTGAGTGAAAAGAGTCTTTTGAAGGGACTATAATGTCAAAACAACAATTTTGTAAAAGGCTGGGTATCTTAGGATGCATATTAGAGATAATACGTTATTATGCAGTTTAATTAAGAAAACCTTTCATTTGAAGTTTGAATTAAATGGGTGAAAGGTAACTAACTTATCACACTGTTGATTAGCCTAATGGCACACATAAACATAAGCTCTAATTTTATCAATCCACATATTTTGTGGAAAGTGACTTTTAATACTCGGTTTGTCCTGTGTCATTTCCGTAAATTAGTCCAAGTTCACTCGATTATCTGCAGGGTGACAAGTAGGTTATTGATTTCTGAGATAATTTTCTTCTTGGGAAGAAAGTATTACTTAAGAAAGAAATTTACACTGGTTAAAGTCCTATTGTAGGTTTCAGATTCACTCTGTCAGTGTTTTCATTGTGTACTGTAATCAAAAAATACACATTTACCAGCATGGCAAATTACTGAACACAAAATATTTCATCACAAAAATAATAACCACCTGAGAGATTACCCCAATTTCCTCTAGCAGGATCCTTATAATACATTTAAAATAATGGAGTTGTTAAATTATTCTTCATGTTTGAAAAATTAACAAGAAATCAACAAGACTCTTTTCATTCTCTTTAATTCAACATGAATTATAGCAATGATGAAAAGATACCTATTTGTCATCCCCAGGACTATTTAACCAAATTTAGAAAGACAAACCTGTATGTGTATGGAAGGGAGAAAGGGAGGAGGAACTAGTAATTAGCGTGTGCTTCTCCAGTAGGTCCAACGGTAGGAGGTTTAAGAAATGGAGGAAGAACTTTAGAATCACTGAATATTATTCAGTTTTCTGGGCATGAGACTTGGCGTAAAAGGGAGAGCAGTTGGGTCCCACTACACATGCTCTCTGCACCCACTGACGGGATCCATTGAGAGCCTCTGGTACAAGGATGGAGATTTCCATATGTCAACCAAGTGAATGCTCATAACTCGTGTCTGAGGAGTAAGTTCTGAATGGAGCAGCGTGGAGAACACTTTAGCACCCACTCAGACTCCCATTAGGGGACCTATCTGCCATTAGATTCTAGCCTCGTACATTGAAAGGATCTTGACTCTTTCAAAAGGATGCTGCCGAGATAAGTGCGTCAAGGGCAGCTTCCCCTGCCTTGAAACTTTTCTCATTGCCCAGTAGAGGGCACTGGACTCTGAATCCCTTAATGTAGATGTTGTAAACAGGGGCCAGCTTCGTGCACGAGTCCAGACAACACACTTAACCCACACCGAATGGAGAATCCACTGGCGTTTCCTCATGAGGTCCTTTTGCCTAAAAAATTTAGAAACTTTATAATTCCTAAAATGCCCGTCTCCTTACTGCTCTTGTTTTCCTTCTCTTGCCCAATGTACCAGAGTCTGTTTGCTCTATGACCCCTGTTTTTGTCATCTTTTTCATTGTCTCCCCTCCATCCGCAACTTCCTTAAGCATTTTTCCCTCCTCTGAATCTTTTTATTTTTCGTTGGATGAATCATTCCCCCTAATCTGATTCCCACTGACTCTCATTGATTTTTCTTGTTTGCAGTGGAAATCATTGCTCTTTCCCTGCTAATTCTGTAATTGTCTTCCCTCCCTCGTAGCCTTCTACCTTGTTTATCTTTTAATTCTAGTCTTTTCTCTGCTGCTTTGTGCCTCCCAGGTGGGTGACAAAGGGGTCACCCACCTCACTGCAGCATCCTCCCTCCTCGACTGCCCAACGTTTCCTTCCTCTTTTATTTCTTTTCCTGATTCTCTCTTCTTTTATTGTGATAAAAAAATATAGAATGCAACATTTACCATCTAAACTATTTTAGGTGCAGAATTCAGTAGCCTTCAGTATATCATGGTGTTGGGAAACAGGTCTCCAAAACCTTCACATCTTGCAAATCAAAACTCTGCACCTATTAAACAAGGCCTCCTCCAGATTGTTTTCTTTTCTTTAAAAAAAAAACAAACTCTTTTGGGGAGAGGGAGGCAATTAGGTTTATTTTTCTAATTATTATTGTTTTTCTCAGTGGAGGTGCTGGGGATCGAACCCAGGACTCTGTGCACGCTAAGCACACACTCTACCACTGAGCTATACCCTCCTCCCTCAGATTGTTTTCTAGTGGCTTGCCCTTGTCCTTTCTTCTGGGGACGTGAGATTGTCCCTGTCCCTCTGTACTCTTGCTTTTAGCCACTGCGGAATCAGCCTCCTCTGGAAATGGAACTTGCCAGAAGACTTAGCAGATGAAAGGCTGCAGTGCCAGCTCCCTTTCTCTGTGCCACCTCACTTCGGAGGCCCCCAGAAGGGCTGTGAATGCAAGTCCAGTGTCAGCTGCCATGGCCAGTGAGTGAACCACTCACCCACCAAAGGGCTGCACAGAAATAGAAACCTGGAGATTCACAGGATTATGTGCTTTGACTTCGAATCCGTTGAGTGCTTATTTCTACATGAAAGTCAGCAGTCTGAGTGGGGGAAACACGTGTAATATTCATGAATACATCAACTGATGTCACATAGTAAATTTGATCCTAAGTGGGCAAGCTAGTATGCTGTGCTCCATTTAACATGAAAGAACTTTTTTCTTTTTTCCTCCATTAGTGACTTTAAGTTTACAAAGCAGATGATGGCTCTGAGGAGGGCAGTCACTTGAATGAAATAAACTAACAGAAAGCCCTCGGCTGGGGGCACTATTGCCCCCCCCCAAAGGGTCAAATAAGTGGAAAGGAAATAGCTGACTGCCTTAAAAACTGTATCAACCACTGCCTTAAACAATGGGTACTGATCTTATTTCCAGGATGCTAGCAAATGACATAATTCCTCAAACCTTCCACTGGACATTTTTTACCATCTAAAATAAGGAAAGCTATTTGAACCTTAAACACCATAAGCAGCTAGTACAGAAATTTCATGCTTAAAGTTGCAGTGGGTAGGGAGTCAATGGAATTTCTTGACTGCTCTGAACGCAGAAATGATCGCAGACATATAAAATTTCACAGTTGAATAACAATCACACATAATCACTCTCATTAAAATGTCTAGACCCGGTTCATAGGAAAATAACACATCGTTCCCAATGCGTAGCATGACACAATTCAAAACATCCACAGTTGTAGTTGCTGCTAACACTACCTGGACAGAGGGCAGTGTTATTGCAAACCCTTGATTCTCTTAATGGGCCGCTGCAGTGTGTCCCGTAAGGTGATACACAAGTTCTGGTTCGCACCTGCGACCCTTGACCACAAGTAACTGAGCATGTGCTCCACGGGGACCACTCTTCCACACCAGATTCACCTGTGTGCAAGACAACAAATAAGCATGAAATACTGTCTTGAATAGTCATCGAGTAAGCATCATACCAAGCTAACATCATGACATGCAAGGATCATTTAAATGTAAAAATATGACAATACATCAAAAGGTACAAGAAAACTTTTCAGGGCAAAAGAAATGTACAGAGAGGCACACATCACGCTGATGCAAGGGCCAAGTTAGCTCTAACCTGGTTAGCGAGACTACGCTTCACCCATCCTGGGCTGTGGGCACCAGGAAGGGACCAGTCAGCATTCTTCAACAAGAGTGATTGTTCCAACGACTCTTTTCAAGCCAGTGTAAGGCTTTGGACTTTGATGGAAGAGGAAGCAGAATGTATGGCTAAACTCATCTGGCGTGGGTGAGCAGGGTTATACTGAGGTGGTCTTCTTCAGCCCCTTGTTGTGTAATCTTTCTAACGCTGCAGGAGGCAGAGCTCTGGGAGTTTGGGCACATCCTCTTTTTATTGTGTTGAACACTGACACATTTATAATTTATTCTTAGTGCAATCCTTACTTTTTCAAACCATGACAGCTATTTATTTTGTGAGAATTTATTTTAAAAAATTCTGCTCACAATTTCCCCCATGAAATGAGAGTAGTGATTTTTACTTGAAATGAAGGACAATTCCCCTATGATTTCTATTAGTTTAATATGGAACTAAAATACACTAAAAAAAAAAAAAAAAAGGCCTGAGAAAGTCATTGAATGTCTGAATTCATTCATTTTTTTGGAGTAGGCATCACACTGAAACTATGTTTAAGTTCTGCCATTACCTAAAGTCATGCCCCATGGAGATGTAAAGTCAAGGATTTCTAAGACCATGGCAATGGGCTTCTAATTCTGTTCTGGCATCGTGTTCAGGACAGATTTTTAAGAGTGGTTTGAAAACCTGCAGTTGCTTTTCTCCAGATACAAAATTGGGCCATTTACCTGCTGGCAGGAACTATTTAAATTAACCTTACTTGTTCAAAAACTTTACTTTTTATTCACTTGGTGGACTGTTTCTGAAACCTTTGAATCACCGATTATATAAATCAAGGAGCAATTTATATTTTAGAGATTCTGTTTAGAATTTGCCTTTGAAGTAGCATTCAAGGGATAGAATATGATCATCATTTGTCCACCTTTTTTTGAAAGGTGAGTAAATGATGTGGAAATTATTTGCAGTGCCACTCAAGGCAGCTGACCCATTGGTATGCTAGGACAGAAGGAGTTTGGACCAGAATGTAATTCAACTGGCTGATTTCTTCACTGAGCATTTCTTTTTCCATAAAAAAAAAAAAAAAAGAGGAGAGTCAGCTGAAATAAAACAAAACACGTGTTTGATCAAGTAGTTCAAGGTACATTCTGGTATAAGCTTCTTATCTCCTCGAGGGCCCACGACAACTAAATCTCAGACAAGCACAAGTTCAACCACACCTTGGGTAGCACCTTTAGGAAGCACTTGCTTTTATGTTGGTCTGTATCATGCACCCAGAGGTGTAGACAATAAAGGCATTTATAACTGGATATGTATCAAAAGGGCACAGACAGTGGTAACTGGGATAACATATTAAATAGGATCTTTTCAGCGTTGTGATCAGTGTTTGTCCTGGCAGTCCTCTATGCTTCACCCTTGATTATTTCAGGATTTTTTGCCTTTACCAATTTATTTATCAGTAATCCATTAAAATGTTATTGGATGATCATTTGAATAATATTTAAAGCTATACCTCAAAGTTTGTTCTTTTACACTAAAGAATACTCTGTCAATATTAAAAATTACTTTTTAGAAACCCAATCATATGACAGTGGTTAAAAAAAAACTACACATATATGTATATATGCACATATATATTTAGCAATGAAACACTTAAGCTTAAATTTGGGGAAAATATAATGCAATTTTATTTTTCTTGTGACAGTTCAACCTGTGTTTGTGATGAGGTTAAGTGAAGTAGAAATATTATGGCTGTGTATTATGAATTAAAAGCCAGAAAACCTTGAGCAATGTGAAATCTACTTAAGCAAAATGGTAAAGGTTATGAATACAATTAGTTATGTTTTTCCACAAAAGCAGTCTTTCTCTTACCCTTACACTGTTATCATGGCAGGAAAAGTTTTAACTAAACTTTGCAATGCATCAGGATCAATAACTACTTTTAAGTGTGTCTCTGCACAAGTAGTTAAATGTTGGGGGTGCTTTGCAATGCGCGACAGCACAGTGACACTGACCAGGCTAGGCAGTGATGCGAGGATCACGAGACGTTGACCATTAGTGCTCAGAACTGGCCTTACTCACTCTCTTTCTCTTCTCTCTCTCAAATGGATGGTTCATTTTGTTGATCAAAAACGAAATAACCGACTAAAACATAAATGGGCTTTCAAACTATGGATCAAATGTTGCCATTCAAAGACTGGCCTACCGACCAAAATGACCCTGTTGTATCTCAAATCTATAGTTTCAGGTGACATTGCCACTAAATAGAGATGATTTCAGTGCCACCAGTTCCTCATTCCAGCAGGCATGAAGGCACTCTAGTCAATTACACTGGGGCATTGTGAGAAATAGGTAATATATTTTATAAGAAAGATTAAAAAAAACACTGATATGAAGATATTAAAGTATAATACGAAGTATACTACTTAAGTGTGTGTGTCTTGGGAGACGGCACAAATTAAAGCAGTTTCTTAACTTACAGCTGAGAAGGCACATTGCACGTCACGTAGAAGGATTCAGCAGCTAACGTACAATTAAGACTCTCTATCCTGACACAAAACATGGAAGGAAACTGTAAAAACATCGCAGTTAAATTCAGAAGACCCGTGTTTGATGGAAGGCTACTGAATGTTAGCTCTGTGACCTTGAGAAAGTCACTGCATTTCTCTGAACCTCTCAAAAAAATGAGTAATACATCCACCTCACAGCCTATTTGTGAGGATTAAATGCGATAATGTATGAGAGTGCGTTTTAAGCTGTAAATAAAATAGTAATATAAAATGTGGCTAGTATGTTACAATCGTGAAATTAGAAACACACCTCTCATTTTATTTTTCTGTTTTTAGTAACGTGCTATGCACTGCTGATGTAGACTGTGTCCCCAGCTGGAATAAAAGACTACTTTTCTAAACATGTGTATTAGATCATGTGATAGCTATGATGTTGAAAATCATCAGTAAGTGTAAGATGTCTTAAGCCTTCGTATTAGCACTTAATTTAGATGTCTATATTAAATCTCTGTATCTTACCATTTCATTTCCCTTGACTGTAAATGCCATTTTGGCCCAGGCTGTTTGAGCATTGTACATTTATGTCCAAATTAGCTTCTTTCAATTATCAAACTGACCAAAATAATCAAGTTATTTTGATAAAGTAATGCTACTTTACTAGACATCACTCTTCTAAAAAAATTTCCACTCATGCTATTACTTTATAGAAAGCTTATTTTAAAATACAGGGCTGACTGATCATATTGATTGAAGAGACTGGGTTACTCATTTTGAGAAGTAATTCTTAATTTATGGGGTCTGATAGCTTTTGCTTTGTTTTTCCTCATGACTAATATAAAAGTATATTATATATATGTTGTATTATTCAGTTTTACCTCTAGTGCATTATTCTTTGTCCTCAAGTAAATGTTAGCAAATGTTTATCATTGTTTATATATAACATCCATTTCTTGGTTTGAAAGACAAATAGAAGTTTAATTAAAAATTAATTTTTGTAAAATTTTACTGTGTGACATTTAGCTATTTATTTAGACTACCTTAACAACTAAAGAAAGTAGAATTTCAGAAAAAGTTAAGGGAAAAAACCCCCCTTTTTTAGCTTTATAATTGTCTAGTGTCAAATTCCATATTTTAAAAACTATTTAAATAATGGAGTTTTCCATTCTTTTATCAGTATCATAGTAATTTAAATTTAAAGTAAGTATTATATGTGTATTTATATTTCCCTATACTATCTTTTGTTTAAAATGAAATAATAAATATGTATTATCCATGAATTCATCAATCCATTCAATCAATATTTTCAGAACTTTAATTTTGAAGTTCATTAGCTTTTTGAGTTATTGTTAACAATATGGAGAAATGATTTTAAAGCTCCTCATGGATCTATTTAATAAGTATTTCATCTATTTTACTAAATCACATGTCGCTGTATATTAGATTCAAAACAATGCCTGGAAATTAACGAGTAAATGAAAACAGAAATTAGTAATTTCTCACTAACAAAAACATCATATTCTCTGTGATTTGAGTTTGCAAAAAGGGTTTTGGCTGAAAAGTCTGCATTTTCTTGGTATATGTCACAGACAAATCCAAAAACTGAATTTATATAAAAACTCCTGGCCAAACTGCATAATATTTATGTATAAACTAATTTTACTACATTTTTGGAAATTTAAAGCTATGGTTCACCATTTTACTACTAAGTGACCCTAATTTTAAGGAATTTCAGTCAACGAATGCCTGCCCCTCTTTTGCAAAAAGTAAGGACACCTCTAAGCTTTAGAAATACCCCAGGAAATGGCACATGGAGTAGGTTACGGAGTGGCCCACGCCCTGTGCCTCTGTTTAGCATCAAACATCCTGATTTCTGGCCAGTAGTGGAATTTCTTCTCCTTGTAAAGGAGAAAAATACATTGAGAAGTTTGAAATTTGCCCAAACCTGGTAATGCATTTTTGGACTTGTTCAATCAAATAGTAAAAATGTTAATTGCCTTTTCTTAAATAAGAAGGCGCACCAAAAGCAATCCAGATAAGCCGGTTTTCTTCATTTCTAGATTTGGCTGCAATATGTATTTTTAAGAAGCTAAAAATATGTCCTTAATGTAGAATTTATTCTATACATCTTTCCTGCTCTGAAAATTCTTTGACCTACTTGCAACTAATGTATTAAATACTCACCCATTACCAAGTGCACAACTCATTAAGAATATTTGCTTTTTTAAGTTGTAGACTCAAATCTAATGTTCTGAGTAAATATTATCCTAAGAACATAGGAACAAAAGGAAGAAATATTCATTCTTCAAGGGGATTTCATCAAAAACCAGTCTGAGTGCCATGGAAAAAAGCTGGTCCTGTACTTGAAACTTGAAACTTCTGCATTGTGGTAAAACACATCATTTAGATTGGAATGTCTAAACCTTTTTGAAGACATAGATAAAACTGTTAGTTTGCAATTTCCTGAAATAAAAGTGACACCTAGAAATGTTCATAACACAGTTTAATCATGGTTTCATCTAAGAATATACTACATACAAACTGAAGAGATGAAATTATAGCCCATTTATTATGATAAGCCAAAATAGGAATGTATCTATTTGTTTATATATAAATATTTTGGGAAGGGAGGTATTTAGAAGTAATCTAATTAATTTAGGATTAAATCAATTAAATTAAATCAAAAGTCATTTTTGTTGATATTTAATTATTTGGAGCATATTAGAGCTTAGTATCAAAGACTGCCAACTTTTTATTATTCAGCTTGTATAACAAATCTCTCTTTTCAAAGAACAAATATTAAGTTCTAAAAAAAGTTTCTAGTTATTACTACACATTTTAACAATCAATATTTATAAGATGCATGGCATTTGAAAAAAATACTCAACATATTAAATATTAAATTTCATCATCTAAAGTCTTACTTAAAAATTTAATTCTGAAAAGTCCTAAATTAATCAATTATTGATGAAATAACTTTGTTGACTTTCTTTAAAAGTTTAATGATACACTGTAAGTAGTTAATTAACATAAGTAAATAATAATATGTAAACCCTAAATGTCCCACACTGAAAACAAAATAAATCTTACACATTTTTTGTGCACTTTTCAATTCACAGCTACTTCATTTATGGACTTTAACTGGTGACAAAGAAAAAAAAAAATGGCTCAAAAAAATATCAGCTCCAAAAACTGACAAATGTGCAGCAAAAGATTATGGAAACATGCAGTGGTTTCATTAAATTAACAACAATAAATAGAAAAATGTAACTAACGTATTACCAGTTTGTGCCATAAATTTAGCAGCATCAGCTTGTTCCTGAGGGACCCTTTTTTCATGAACAGATCGAGGTCGCTGACTTTTAATTGTATGATCTCCCATCATTCCAAATTCTAAAGACAGAATAAAGGTATATATGAAAGCTTGTGTGTAGACATTTCTCACAAATTACATCACTGTCTCATGCAATATGTTCCTACACAGAACTAGAAGTTACTGATCAAATTCACAATTCTAAATTCTCTAGACTGATCTGCTTGGAATATTTCTAAACTCAAGTCAAAAAAAAAAATCCATAAACAAGAACAAGGCTTCAAGAAACAGTAATAACAGTCAATGAAATGACACATCAGGTTTGAAGTCAGCTTGGTTCACAGAAATAGTGTACTCTTCTCTGATAACGTCTTCAAGCAATACATCAGAAAAAATACAACCACAGTGTTAACTGTTGTTTTTCAGAGGTAGGATCCTGACTGCGGTAACAGCTGCTACTTTGCTGAAGAGTAATCACCCCTACAAGTTTTTCAGCATTTTTTTTTTTAAGGAATGAGTAATCCTGTAACCTAGCTTTCCTAAGGTAAACATTCACTCGATGGACTATTTTTTCTAAAGATGAAGTTGCCCTTGGTGTTCTCAAAAGCTTATACAGAAAATGGTGGCTGATGTAATTCTCATTTCTCACCTGCCTGGTCCCCCAAGAATTCCTCATCCCTTTTCTAACTACATGGAAGAGTGTTTTCTCATTTAAAGGTTAGGTTTGAAAAAGAGAATGACTCCAGGTTTCTGCTATTTAATCCTTGAAAAGGATACCTCTTAAGAAAGGGAAAAAAGTCTCAGCCTATCTCAGAAACAGATGGGGAGAGAAAAATAAGTTGAACAAGAGAACAGATTCCACATAAAGTATTTTTTTTAATACATGCGCTTAGAATTCTACAAGAGTTCCATGTTTATTTCACTATTACCGTAAAACAAGTTTAATAAAACCCAAGTCTAATGAATAGAGAAGTTGGTTCTGACTCACAGGAGTGTAGCTGTGGGAAGGGTGTTACTGAGGGGCAGGGATCAGTGATGCTCACTGTTACATCGAGAACATTGTTGGGTCCTTAAGACCAGGTCCTTTATACATGACAAAGAAGGCTGGGTAAAATGTGTTCCAATGACAGTGCACATGTGTTGCTAGAACTAATAATGTCCACATTTGGGAATGGATAATTTCACCAGCTTATTATTTTGCCTTTTCCCATCAAGCTTTAAATCATCTCCTGCAAGAATATGACAACTCCCTTTGTGCAATTAAGCAGTGTATTTCCGTATGCACAACTCTCATCTTTCATGTGAGGAGAAGACAGTAGCACGTGTTTTTGTCCATCTGGGCAGATTTCTTCATCAATATTAAAGTCTGGCCCTGATGGATTGATCTGTCAGAAATTCTTTCTAGATATTCTACCCAGGAGAACATCTCATGAGAAATTTGAGAACTCTAAATGTGTGTTTGTTTTTGTCAGTTTAGATAAAATCCTAGGCAGGAAACAGGAATTTTCATAACATGCCCATTGGTTTAATCTTGTAAAATCCTTCCGCGTTTTCCCTGACCGCCAACATCCTTTCAGTCCATTCATTTATGCATCTGGTATGTGCTTCTTAAACCACATTTCATTCTGCTAATAAGAAGTATCTAATCACATATCATTGAACGATTTTGGAAAGTGACTAGTTAGAATTATATTTAGACTCTTTCGCACTACCCAACATTAAAAAATGCTATATATAGCTGAAAACTTTCTGGATCTGAAACAGCAAAAGAAATTTAGTAGTGATTTTTCCTAACAGTGTGCTTTGCCATTTGTCCTCTTGAACTTATCACTTATGCTGTGCACCTGTGTGTGTCTACCACTTGGGGCATTTGAGTCAAAGCGTGTGTTTACATAAGTCAGTTTATTTTCTGAGGAAAAATAGTTGACTGTACAGGGGCTATGATCCTGAAATGTAGGAGTCTGCCTATGTAGATTGACACTGCTGAGATCATTTTAAAAGTGTCATCTTTAATTTTTAATGATTTCTGAAATTTAAGCACAAGTAAAAGTACTTATTTTTTAAAATGAGCATTCATATTTCAGTGAACTGTTTCATATTATTAGCTGGAATGTGATTGAAAACTCTCAAACGTATGTATATTACAAATTAAATTTCATTATTCCTCACTGTCGTCACCTCCACTTATCAGTAATCAATGTTATATGAGTGTTAGTGCTGATCCCTTATCATGGGTCACAGTATTTAAGAAATTCTTCAATCATCAGTGGCCTTAATTATATATATTTTTACACAACCGGAAGTTTAAAATGAAATTTTTGATTATTGTATTCCATACAGTTTATCTGAAAACTTACTTTCAAAGAGTTAAAACTAATATGAGGCCTTGATATAACTAAATTGCCGATAAGATCGAAGACTAATACTAACAATTTATTTCTTTTTCTCCGATGGAAAAACAACACTATGGTGGTATTTTTTTAAATGTTCTAGACCTATTGTTTCAGACCTAAAAGTGTCCTAACTTGTAAGTGGAACATGTAAACTGTTATCTAACAAAGGGAGTTTCTGTTGCCAATGTTTATGTGCCAAATATTTGGGGAAAAAAAATCCTGTTTGTCAAAGGGTTGTTGTCAATGGTAAGAGTTAACAATACATGTTATGGTTCCACTCATATCTCACAATGTAATACTTCCAAAATATTGGTGTTCTCTTTCAAGATGAGATTATCTCCTTGACTTCTAATGAAAATGAAGGTCAAATGGACCATCCAAACTTAGAAGAAACACCAAGCTATTATCTTTACACTTCTTCTCTTACTTGGTGACTGTGGGTTGTGGTAACCTTTAGCATGTTATGCTCTTCTGAATAATAGAAGTTCTTCATGGTTACTGATTCACATTTGAGTGATTTTGAGTTGGCAAAGATCATATACTACATTAGTTACACGAGAAAAATGGCATAGCCAAATAAAAAGATGATCTGCCTTGGTGAAAGCAATGGAAAGCAAGTTATGAAATCAAAAAAAGTAATGTCCAGCGTAATATTGTGTATGTGCATATGGTACATGGCTTATGAAGAGAGGGTTATTTCCTAAACCTTTATGTTGATGGTATCAATGAAGTGGTAGGTAAATAACTGTGTTCATGTCTAAAACTCATGACTTCTGTGTTTAGGTACATTTTCTCACATGCCCTCTTTCACTGTTCTTCTTGACGCAAAGCAGTAGTTTCTGAAAGTGAGATACAATCAAAGTCCCATGAAAGAAAGGTTTTTGAAAATCTGTTGCTTTAAGCATAGTTCTGTGTCTTGTCTTTTCTTCCCGCATCCAGGAATATTCTAAGTAGATCATTAAGAAACATACATACTTGAAAACTGACTCTTGGAAGTCAGTTGTCAGTTATGAACAATTTTAGTCTGGAAATCAAGGGTTAAAATAACGTGACATTGAAGGCATCCTAAAGTTAAAACACACACATATCCATTTGTTATTTTACCCTGTGTTTATCCTTCAACGTATAGACAAGCAGAATATCAGATTAGTTGATAACATTTATTACTGCAATCTATGATGCAATGGAAGTGTTAAGTTCACATTGTTAGCTGACTTTCCTTTGAATTTCCACAGAAGCCCACTACTGCTTCTCAAGAAACTCTCAAAGTCATCCCCTACCTTTACTCTATGGACAACCGGCACTAGTTTTTGTCATGGAAATGGTCAAGCTAATGCATTCTGCCTCTTATTCTCCTCCACTTGGAACACTTACTCTTCTAACCATGCCTACAATAAAGCCCCTCTTCAAGTCCAATGCCAAGGGCACCACCTCCATGAACTAACCAACCAATCATACATGGCCTCCGTCTTCCTTAACTTCTGTTTTGCTTTGCATCAATAATGGACTTTATTACTAGATTCTCCTATTAGAGTATAAATTTCTATGGGAAGGAAGTATGACTTATGAGTCTTAAAATTACCTTTTGCTTTGCACATAGCTGGGGTTCAATATTTATTCTATAAATACATATCATGCAAAGAATTGCTTCTCTAAAACATGAATTTCTAGATGTCTAAAACCTTTTCTTTAACTTTCTTGGTGAATATTTCAATGGGGAAAAATTAAATTCTTAGTGAAAGTACTTAAAAGTTAGTTATTATTATTATGGTGGTCAACATTTCTTTTGTCAACAAAGTTTACTATTGATAAGTATTTCAGGTCATTATTAAAATAATCGAAATGTTGCTTTATTTAGAACTTAAATCTCACTGCCCTAAAATAAAGCTTAATGCCCTAAAACAATGCTAAATCTTTGTCAGTAAACATTTATTAATTACTTATTGTGTTAAGTACTTAAAATTACAAAATTAAGTAAGAAATAGTCTCTGGTATTCTCAGACCCAAGAAAACCCACTAACCATGTCCTCATCCATTCAGATATGTAAGATTATTTATCTTAATTGAAATATTAAGCTACACTTGAGACCCAATTTTTATATTAATTTCCCAAATAATTCATTACTCTTAACAATGACTTGTTGATATTATTTCTCCAAAGAGAAAATACGTTTTCTAAATCATGCAACTGGACATTTAAAGCGGTATTTCATTTGTCATTGCCTAGCAAGTAAGAATATTGAATGCATAACCTGTTGGCAGAGGAAAGATTCTATTATCTGGCTGGATTATGGTGGTATAGACAAATTTTGTCACGAAGCAACCAGATATTTTCTGAAATAAGGTTATTATATTTAATGCATTCTAGGTTCACATTAATAGGAGTATAAATCACCAAATTTGTTCATTTATTTTTACACTTAATGGAAACAGAGTTGGCACAATTATTTGAATGTAAAATTTTTTATGTGCTTTAGATAGTTTAGAGATATTTAGACAGTGTAGAGGAGCCCTGATTATCAGTCATTTTGATATCCTTCTGTTTACTGAGATTTTTTTTTAAAAAAATGCTACTTGAAATGTAATTAAACTTAAAAATTGTATTATGTACCTCATCAACTATTTGTTGAGTCAGGTGCTTTATGAAAACATACAGCTGATCGGGGAAAAGACTATATTATCTTTTGCAATCTGTATTATCCAAGACATTTCTAGAACTAGCATGAATTATTACAAAGAAGAAAGTTTTAATTTTAAAGCTTAACAAGAATGCTAAAATATTAATACCATCAGTTCAAATTCTGAAGGACTTTGGTTAAGAAATACTTTTTACTGTTTATATAAATATATATATGTATATAATTATAAATATACTAATTTTATTTTCCCGAAGAACCAAACAGGAATAGAATAAGCAAATAAAAGACAACTTTCCAAAGAAATAACTCAAGAATGACAGTTATACATACCAGGAAATAGTTCAGTAAAATAAATTTTGAGAAAAATTAATATTAAGAAATACTTACAATAAATAAATACATATTAAAAATATTAGAAATCTGAGGAATCCATCATTAAAATTTAAAAGGTTAATTGATATTCTTTCCTTCAAATGATTTCCTGGTTCCATTGCCATGATTAGATACCTCGTTAAGCACCAAAATGCTATTTATTACAACAATAAAACAGAATCTTGCTTTTCAAAATACACCCACAGAAATGACTTTACTAGACAGTTGGGCATGACTCTAAGTAAATGGGTGATTTGATGGCACCTCTAAAATAGGCAAAACATACTGTCACAGGGCATACTGCTTGTATGTTTATAAAAAAATCTTTAAATGTTCAGGTGTATTCAGTTAAATTGTTAAATTATGAGACCTAAAATATTTTACAGAAGTGATTATCAAATATATTTAGTGTATATAACTCTTAGACAATGATTAATTTATTTTATTTCCAGGTAGAAACTTTAAAATAATTACATACAATGATAGATTTTTTTAAGCTTTTTTTGGAGGGGGGAATTAGGTTTATTTTTTTATTTATGTAAATCTTTTTTCTTTTTTTTTCAGCTAGACTTACTGGGGATTGAACCCAGGACCCTGTGCATGCTAAGCACATGCTCTACCACTGAGCTATCCCCTCTTCCCCACAACAGATTTTGTTTTAGATCTTCAGAAATGTGTGTTTGAAAATCATGTATATTGCAAAACATCTCATCTAGAATGATTCCAGGAAATTTGGGGTGTAAACCCTTTAATCATTATTTTTATACTTCCTCTGCCTCACTTCTGGGAAATGCTAGTGAATTCGATGCACCATTCCATGTAAGAAACCATCAATGTGTGAAATCATGTAGGAATTATTTGTTAATATTTCTTATACATCATCCAACTGCATTTTATGATCTCATCTCTTTTTGAGGTAACTATTGAATTTTTATAAACTATCAGCAATGATTTGCTTGAAAAATACTTTATTTTCTGGTGGTGAATAAAATAAATGTACACGCACATAAATAATAAATGCCGTTCTATTTCCAACAGTAAACTAGTAGTATTCATTTGCTTTTCCTTGTTGATCTGTATCAGAATTTAATTTAGCACATTAGCACATCAGTGGCAAAATAAGATGCTGTACTGTGAGCTCTAGCCTTTTTTGCAGAGGACTAAAACTCTCACACTGTAAGATTTGGATCATCTTATTGCTGAAGTGGTCCCAAAAGATCTTAGAGAAGCTGAATTATAAGTAAGTGTACTGAGCTGTCCCTGGATGAAGCCTTTCTACATTTTCCTAAGAAGAATGGAGCTTACTAGCTTTCCTGCCAAGCTCTCTGACGTGCAGAGGGAATGAGGCCCACAGAAAGCCTCTTTTAGGCCTCCCTAAGAACCCGGGAGAGTATCTTTATCCGATTAAATGTGAAACTTTTGTAGGGTTTTAAGAGTTGCTCTTGCGGAGTGAGAAATCATGGTTAGATGTGAATTTCAGAAAGCTAACTCTAATTGAAGAATGAAGAGTAGACTGTAGGGAAATAAACTCAAGGCAGCATAAACCATGAAGAGGCTCTTGCAATTGTCCAATACAACTATCCATGGTTTGGGAGAGGGGGTCAAGTTTGATGGGTGGTTCACTGACAGCTCCTAAGCTTGGGTAAGCAGATGGAGGGAGGTCCCCTACTAGATCAGAATTAGAACAACACACAGAATGCCGGCCAGTCCCAGCTTCCCGCAGGTTGAAAACATCTTTGGACCATTGGGTCCAAATTGTTGGTAATTAGAGCAAATTTCCTTGCCCCAAAAATTTACAGGAAAAGTGTTTTATGAGAAAGTTTATGCTTAAAAAGAGTGGTCCTTTTTAGTATGATATTTTTGATAGAGCTTACCTTTGTGTGTGTGTGTATATATGTATATGTATATATATATATATATAATACATACTGTATTATCTGTTATGTATTTATTTAGAATGTTTAAGAAAAATGATTCCTCTATGATTTTTTAATTGACTCATATCCATATGGACCTTTTCAACTTGCTAAAGTTGTCTCATTTACTTTCAACAGTTTAGCACAGAATAACGTAACTTAAAGCAATATTAATCTAAGCATATTTACTGAAATAAACTAATAAGATATTCCATAAAAATAATTAGTACATTCTACACCCCAGTTGGAAGTTAAAAGACTAGATCAATGGTTACCTGACCAAAACATTTCAACATATATACACAGTGCATGGTCCACAAAATAACTTGCTTTTTTCATAAGGCACTAGTATCCGGATAGTTCTGAAACATTTTTATAGCACTTAAATTACATTCAATTGACTTATATGGTTTCAAGGTTTACTTTTTCTACCTGGAGGTGAGAAAGAAAATTTCCTCTATCACTTACGCTTTTTAACTTAGCCACTTTGTTTACACAGAATTTCTTTTTTAGAGAATCTATGAATATCAAAGTGAATAGTTCTACTCATGTTTTACCATTTCTCTACTGCTATCTTTCGACATTTTAGTACAGAATGTTTTAGTTTAAAGCAGTGCCATTGTATACATGTTTACTGAAATACTAAAGCTGACTTTCTTAATGAAAATGATTCTACTAAGACATACACATAGTGTTTACAATAATTTCTAAAAATAGCAGTAATACTATGTTAACTATTCCCGTAATACTTTAGCTTATTCTTCAGGGACAAATAAATACACCTGGATAATTTCATGTATTTTTCTAGGATGTAAATTATCTTTATAATCAGTTCACGTATATTCAAATTGTTCCCGTAAGTTCTCATTATTAGTATTGAAGCCCAAAGGGTATTCTATAGAGAAAACTCAAAATGATAAGCCTTTTCAAAGCAGCGCCTAAAGACATGTAAGTCCACTTCATTTAAGACGTAGGCTAAAGCTGAATGGAGAGCTGGACAAATACATGGGGACGAGCAGGTGCAGCACCTGTTTCAGAGCATCACACCTGAAGTCCTCTTGACCTGTTTCCTCTTCCCGCAAAAGGGGATGCTGGGAACATGGTCTCTGAGGTCTTGTAAAGCTCTAAAACTGCATTATTTTCTCAAGTCACAAGTTGGCCCATGAACACATGGGCCATCTCTTAGCAGACCTAGAAGCCTGGAGGCTCCGACCAAGCTGGACTGGGCTGTGCACAGACACACACACACACACACACACACACACACACACACACACATTGGAATCTAAGTAAAGCACGGAGCTGGAGTTGCTTCTAAACCTTTTCTTAAGTCCATCAGTGTCAAACAATGAACTGAATTCTTGTCTAAGCACTGACGCAAGGTTTACTTTGCCTGTGAAACCTCAGGCTCCTTTAGACTTATTTGAATGCAGTAGCTAGCATCCACCTTGGAGAGGGATTTTATTTTAGAAGACAATAGGCTTTCAAAGGCATTTGAGAATGAATGAATTCCATTCATTCAACACACATTAAATGAGCACTTGTTATATTCCAGGAGGGATTCCAGGCATTGGAGATTAAGCTGTGAACAGAGCAGATAAAAGTTTGTTTTTGTAAGAGAAAATTTTATAGTTATTCCTAGTCTGATATATATAAAAAATCTTATATGAATATTAAATTTACTGGCCAGCCCTTTGAAAGGTAAAATATACATTTGTCAGATTGACAACTTTAAATTTCATTCTTTCATTCATATACTGTCTCAGATAAAACTAATTTAAGTACATCTCTCATCCATATCATTCAACAGAAATTGGTTAAGAGGGCTATTTAGATGAAAACCATTGACATTAAAGCCTGGTCACCATGTCCAAAACAATGCAGTTATCTCATTGATTTCTTTTGTATTATCTTTAGAGTTTTCTTTCTTTTAATTTTTTTTTTTTACTGAATTACAGTCGATTTTGAATATACATATGTATAAATGAATCACTATCCTTTAAATTAAGTGAATTTGTTATACACCGATATAGTCTCCAAATACCTCCTCAGAAAATGTTTGTTCTTTCTCATTCTATTCACTTATTGTCATCTTATATCTTTTAAATATTTTTAATTTTGTAAAGTACCCCCGAAGATATACATAACTTTCATTATACCAATCCTCTCTATTTCCTATTACCAGACATTTACATTTGTGTTGCCTTCAAAGGTTTGTTACCAGAGGAAAGATTCCTAAAAGTGGTTTTACTGTGAGGAAACACTAAAATTATGCTAATGTCACCTTCCCTCCCAAATGTTTATCGTAATGTACTTCACAACAAATAGTGAAGGAAGGAAAAATGTTAGATTTTTTTGGTCTACTTTCTATCCACATACAACATCCCTCTTCATTCTGAGTAGTGCTTTTCCTTGTCCAATTTTGCTTGATATTAATACTATTACTGCTGCTTTGGTAACACATTTGTTTGTTACATCTTTCCCCATATATTTCCTACTTCTGTGTCATTTTGCTTTAAGCATTCATCTCATACAAAACACGTTTAGTTGTATTTTAAAACTCCCATCTGGTCCACTTCCTTTTAGTAGGAAATTAAACTCATTGACATTTATTATATATACAATAATGTTGAACTTAGTCCTTCCATCTTATATTAGGGTTTCTCTTTAGCATATTTTCTTGCTGTTTCTTCATTTTTCCCCTTTCAATTTTTTTTGGGGGGGAATTGATAGGGATTTTGTTGCTTTTTTTTTCCTCTTGATATCTTCAGTCATTCAAATGCTGTACACTAATTTTACCACATGTACTTAAATATGTTTTTAAATTTCTCAGTATCTTTAGTGAGTCAATAGCTGTACTCTTTCCAAACCAAGACAAGAATTTGAGTGTAATTTTTTGTCCCTCTGCCTTGATGCTCATATGTCACTCTTTCCAAATTCATTTCTTAATTATTGTATATTGTGCTGTGATAATTAGAACTATTTTCTCAACTATTAGTCTTACTATTAATTTCTTTGTTGATATCTTTTCTTACATTTGTTTTTAATTTTTGCTCAAGTACATCCTTTAACAGAGAAGGGTCTAAAATTGACTCAGCCTTGGGACTCTCACACGTGAACGCTACTTTGGTTCAGTGCAGAAACTTGAGATCAAAAGTTTTTTTCTCCCTGAACTTTGATGATAACTTTTACATTGAAAGCTGGTACCCAGTGTTGCCTGTGAGATGTCTTCTGGTAAGAAAATCTTTTTTTTTTTTTCCTAGAAGCCTTTTTGAAGATTTTTCTTTTATCCTTGGAGTTCTGAAATGTTACCAACATATGTCTAGACATTGGTCTTTCCCATTCAGCGTACTTGGAACTCTGATTCCTTTCCAGTCAAGGTCCTGCACTTTAGCTAAGCACATGGAGTTCTTTTCTCTCGAACTAACTGCCTCCTTTCTTGGTTTCCTTCCGTATCTGATGAGGAGGTTCAGTTACTGCATGGGGTACTGGCTTCCATCTCCGCCCCATGTATTCACTAAGAACTTCTCTGAGAAAATTGAACCCCTGATTTCTATGAAAGGGCAAGTGCCAAACATATTACTTTCCATTTCAGTCTCCGCGCAGATCTTTTTCCTACTTACATAAACCTTTCAGAAGAATATCTTCTCATTCCTCACTTCCCACTCACCCCATCGTGTCAGGCAATCTGACTTCAAGCCTCCTTCCCTGAACAAAACTGCTCTCTGGAAAGTCAGTTCCTTCTTAGAAACTGTCACCTTCATCTTGATTCCTTCAGCATTTGACGCCCTCCCACCCACCCACCTCCCCCTACCCATCCCACAACTTTTCCTAAAACGTTCGCCTCCCTTGGTTCTCAAAGCCGACAATTTGATTTCCTGCCTTCTCTTGACTGCTTTTCTGCCTCCTTCACTGCCTGGATGACTCTTCACATTCTAAAGATGAGCTTCCCCTCAAGTTGCTCCTCAAATGCTCTCCCTCAGAAACGCCACCCATCCCTGCAGACTCGGATATCACTTTTAGTCAAAGTCCGTTGGTCTCCAGCTCCAGGAGGCAGAGCTACATCATCAGACCTCCAACACTACAGCGCCACCTAGAGTCTGTGGCAAACCTAGCATCTATGAAAGCAAGCTAACCATTGCCCTGCTGAGACTGGCCCTCGATGTGTGTTTCAGATTCACTTTTAATAAACATACTGTGCTCAAAATAGTTTGTGAATAAATAAATAGCAAAATAAAAATAAAAGCTGCCCAGAAATAATGCAGAATTTTTTTCTTAGGTTTATCAAACATATCTTGATAGACTAGTTGGGTTGGGTAAAGACAGGCCTTAGGGTTAAATGTGGAAAACTTTAAAGGTTATAAAAGAGAGACATTATTTTGCATAATAGCGGAATAATGATTTGAAATTTACTGAGGCTGACAGAGAGAGAAGGTGAGGAAAATTGAGGGGTGAGGTTAAGAGATCTTGGGAGAGGAGTAAGGAAGGAAGTGTCCAGAAAAAGGGTGGGAGGATAACACAAGAGGAGAAAACCAGGAGATTCCAAGTGGAAGAAACACCGGAAGCAATTTTAAGAACAGTGATATTCGGGTATAAATGTACATACGGCGCTGGGGTGAAATAAAATCCTTCTACCGCCACTTTTATTCAAAGCCCATACCTTGTACTAGAAATATTTTAAAAAAAATGGTCAAAGAAAAGAAAGATTGATTTCACACTGAGGTTGGCAAGGGACAGAATAAAAGAGAACAGCCCGAGACCCAATATACAAAGTGATGGCTGATGATGTAGTGAAATACGTGTGAGAGTCAGAAGGCAGGGGTCGTGCAAACCCTCCCTCAGAGAATCCTCAGGGATGTTGGGAGTATATTGGATTTCTAGTTCTAAACTATGTGGAAGATCAAGTCAAGGGTTTGTTTCAAACCTAGACTAAAGTAAAGATAAAAGTAAGTAAAGATGATAACTCTAGGATGACAAATCGACATTCTGATACCGGGTTTGGGGTGGTCAAGTTGTAATAGCCATTTGACGTGGTCCCTCAGCTGACTTCGTACTTTCTGAACCAAATGTGAGCTCTAACCTAATCTAGCAAGGAGTCCAAAATTATTTACTGATCATCCCAGGACTGAGTTTCAACAGGGCTGGAGGCCAAGTGGCCGAGGGTTGGCAGAGGGGGTTACAGGATGCCAGCTTTTACATGCTAAAACCTTTCCTGTTTCAGTTTAGGGCTTTTTCTTCTTCCCTGTCTCCAACGTTTATAGGGGACACTTGCTCTGATCACCCAATTATTGTGAACCTTTGCATCAAGACTTAAGTGGAAGACGTAATTAAAATTTTGCTTCTCTGAAGGAAACAGTGTCTTCCTTGTACTGTAGTTTTTTTTTTTTCTCATGTTTTCCAATTAATGATAATATTTCTTCAAATCCATGTATTCCATATATTACTAGTCCTTTGCCAGAACTGTGTGTGAAGGTCTACCTTCCGGGCTGGGATAACCTGGCTCAACAAGTTATAATAAGTGAATGTGCTGGGGTTTTGACGACTGAAGTTTTATGAGTCAACATTGTGAAACAGCTGTAGCAAATCTCAATTTAAAGTTGGTTGCATTTTTTAAAGGATGGAGTTCGGAACTTTCGGAGTACTTAGCACTTAGTTGTGGTCACTAGTTTTTCGGAGAGGACTATTGATAAAGCATAATATGTGGAAAGAAATAGTGCTCAAAATGGTAAGAGTGAGAACTGTCTCAAAAAGTATAGTTTAGTGCCAGGCATATTTTGGAAATAAATTTTGAGTGCCCAACAGATACAGCACTTTAGAGAATAGAATTTAATTGGAAAGGTTGGCAAATTTAAACAATCAAACCTCAATATAGAATTATCAGAGCTATGAGTGCCATAAAATAGGTTTTATTAGAATGAAAAACTGAGTTATTTAGCTTGGGGAAAAAACTCAGGAAGAAAGAGGCATTTTCTCTGAATATTCAGAAACTTGTTATGTAGCAGAAGGATTGTAGGTATGTTGTTTATTAAGAAAGAATTAAGGGGAAAGGGTGAAATCTGCAGGAGGAGCTTTCTAGCAATTTGGGGTGCATAAATGAGTGGGTGGCCCTAGGAAGTGTCAATATCTTCATCACTGGAAGTGCTTAAGTAGTGGCTGTGCGACTAATGAGTATTGTAGTGATTGTTCCTACATGAATGTATCTCTGATTCCTAGAATATTTGATTCTTCCCATTCCCCGAACCCCGATTGTATCAGTTATCAACCATCATGTCTCTGTCCAAAGCACGTTCCAAATATGTCGGCATCTTTTCATCTCCAACGGTACCACCCTCGTCCACACCCCGGTTCTCTCCAGCACTGGGACCACCGCAATGACGCCTAAGTGCCCCCCGACCCTGCCTGCACTTCTGCTTACAGCCCATTCTCCACAGAGCAGACACACAGATCTTTTAAAAGGTAAAAAGGACACTGTAAATCCCTTCGTAAAGTCCTTTCATGTCTTCTTGACTCTTAGAATAAAATCTAACTCCTTACTCTGCAATCTACCCCAGCCTTCATCTGCAAGATGGTCTCGCATCCTCCTCCCTATGACTCGCCAAGTTCCAGCCACACTGGCCTCCTTTCAGGTCCTTAAATATACAATTGATTTTGCTAATTGGGAAATTCTTCTGATCTTTGCATGGTAGATTTTTTTCTTGTCATTCTTATCTAAGCTAAAATTTCATCTCCTTGAAGGGGCTCTCCCTGATGGGCAAATACAAATTACTTATACAATCATTCCTTGAAACTTGATTTTAATTCTCTGCACAAAACTTATCAATATCCAAGTTTTGTTTATTTTTCATTTATTTGTTTAATAACTCTATCCATCAACCCACTAAAATGTGAGCTTCATATGTGAGCTGAGAGTCTTACCTGTTTTGTCCCTAATTATATCTTGTGCCCTGTGACTAAAAAGTACTTTGGAATGGAGAGCGGAAAAAGAGATGAGGTGGGGATAGTTACAATTACTGAACAATATCATGCCCACTGCATTCTGGGTGACTTCCTCAGATCTATCTTCCAATTCACAAACATCCCCTTTAACAGTGTCAAATTAATACTTAACCCATCCACTGAATTTTTAATTTCAGTGACTATATGCTTTATTTTGGGTAGTTCCATTTTTTTCCCCAACTCTATTTTCTGTGATTCTGTTCTATATTTATTCTTTATTATTCTTTACTCTTTATTATCCTTTCTTTATTATTTCTACTCTTTTAAAAAAAAATCACTTTAAACATTTCTTTTATGGTTTATTGAAGGGTTTTTCTTGTTTGTTTTCTAGTCTGCAGTGTGCTCCTTGCCTTGCCTCTGCTGATTTTGCATGGTCTTTGTTTTCTCTTATAGCTTATTTTATTTTATTTTATTTTTATTTTATTTTATCTTATTTCTGTTGAGGGTTCATCTTGCATAGCAGTATTCCCCCTGTGAAACTCCTGTAATCCTCACTGTAAAAACATCCCTTTGCAGCAGTAAATTTCTTGACTCTAGGTTACTGTATTACAAAAGCAGAAGTTTACACCATACGTCTGCATGGTATGTGTTAGAATCTGTTTTTTTTTTTTTTTGGGGGGGGGGGCTTTTTTCTGCCCATGAAGGCTCCTAAAAGAAGGCAGAGTTCCTTCTCACTGTTTTCTCAGGCCATTGAATAAAAGTTCTTTACACTGTCTTTGACAGAAAGGGTAATCCTGTGAGGCCCCAGGCCTTACGTAGTTGAATTGATTTCATTACCCAAACCTACAAAGGCTGAGGACACTCTCCTCTCCATGCAAAAACACTGAAATCCTAATTCTTAACTGTTTGAGCTTACAACTGCCCAAAACATTGAAAAGACCCAGCTTATCCTTAACACTTTGACTTTTGTCTTTTAATGTTGCTACTGTATTTTATGGAAACCTATATATTTCCTTTTCTTTTCAGTGGGGCTCATTTTTGTTGTCCTAACATTTTACCTAGCATTTCTACCCACTTTTTGTCAAGGCTGGGATCTGCCCACATCAGCTCATTCTGCCATGTTGTTCGAAGTCTTTCCATTGAGTTAGGCACTATATTTAAGCTCTATCTTCCTCATGAGTTAGGTTCTATTATTAGTTCTCTTTTAAATATGGAGATGATGGCATTTCAAGAGGTTACATCACTTGTCCATCAGTATACAGCTATGGTGTTTTAGGTTTGAGATTCAAAAAAATTACTTATAATCAATGGCCAAGAAAGGTGCTCAAGTATAAGGCCATATAGTTAATAAGACCACTAGAATCCATTTCACTCTTAAAATTAATCTTATATCCTTGCACTTTGCATGGTTTACTTCCCTTAATTGGAATATGTGGTTTTCTTGATGTTCATCATGGTGGAATATATAATCAGGCTAATGTTTGCTCAGAGTTTTTATAATCTCAGCTGCAGATCCTGCCCAACTGCTTGGTAGGTTTTTCCCTGATACACCATAGGAAGAAAAATCTGCTAAATTAAGAGCCTCACAATGTGAACTGATATTAAGATGCCCTAAAAAAGTATAATCTGATAGCACCATTAACATGAGGTTGGATATAATGGAAATATTTTGATGGTGAGTAATGTATCACACTGCTCCTTCCCCAATGTTTTCACCCTTGGCAACTGACGCTTTTTTAATTTGCTTCTACCCAAATTTTCTTTATTGAGCATAAGAAAGAAGATGCATTTATATTTTCAATGAAGAATTTAAAAGTGTGAACACGAGGCCATATTAAATCCATTCTGGAAGAGGCACATAGAAAGTCAGAGAAATGAATATATTCAGTTCTTAAATTATTGAGATTGAAAAGGCATTAATTTTGGTGTCCTCTACAGACTGTAAAGGTTTTCTGACCCCAATGTTAATAAAAGAATACAATTCTAACAACAGTACTCAATTCTTTTTGATAAACGGCTGAGAGAGAACTGAACTCCTTTCCCAGAGAAGCAATCTGTTGATCACTCATAAAGGTCACAACTGAATCACACAAAAGCTTGATTTTCTTGTGTAACAGTGCTCTACATTTTTCTCATACCCAATGGTTTCAGAGAATCAGAATTTCCCACTACCTCAAAACACTAGTTTGACCTCAAAAACAAGTCTGGAAAAAAAATACTCTTCCAGATGTTAAAAAAAAAGAAACATGAACGACTAGCAAATGATGTTTGACATTTAAGAATGACCTTTGTGTAGCAAATAGAGTCATTTTCCAAGAAGCCAATATTTAAACTTTCCCAGAAACAAATTTGCAAATGAAAAGACATCACCAGCTAAAAAGTAATTACTAGCCATAAACTTTTTTTTTTTTTTTTTTTTTTTTTTTTTTTTTGCAAACACCACTGAAATTAGTGAAGTTCAATGCCCAGATTAAGTAGAAATGCTCCATCAATTCTCATGTCACTTTTGCAAAACTGCTGAGCCAGTTTTGGTAACTTTACCGAAGGAACATTTTCTTTCTAATTGCTAAACCGCCTTCTCTTGCAGCCTCCTCTAAAGATGCAGAGCACCGTATGCCGGTATCCTGGGTCTCACTGAATTTAGTGACTTGCACATTTAAAGCAGGCTCATGGTTTGCTGTCTAGACCTCAGGCTTTGCCTCCAGATCTCACACTGCTTCCATAAAAGGCAGTCTCCAGGCTTCATAGAACAGATTGTTTGGAAAAGGGTGGTTAGAACCATTTTGGTCCTACCTGAGACCAGCCAGTATGTGATATCAGCAAAGACATTAACAAAGTTACCATGGAATGATCATATGAAATTAATTTCAGAGTCCCCACATAAATAATGTGTTAATACTCTCTTTTGTGCTTAAGTGAGGATGCCAACCTTTCTTTAGCATCTACTATGTAGATATAGCACCCTTTGGTAAAAGGACAGAGTTCGTTACATCACTTATATTTAAGAATTCTTACTCCCTCACCCAGTGCAGAGATGAAAAAGCAAAGGATAATGTAATAATGTCACCTAAACTACAAATTAAAGAGCTGAGATTCAAAATTAGTATGTTTTTGATCAAAGCCTATGTTCTTTGCTCTACAATACTGAAAGTAAATGCACAAAGGCACAGAGTGCATTCCCCACGTAAAAGTAATTCAAGTTCATTATAGAAAACAAAGACGCCAGAAAAAATATACCCCTACTCCACCACCAAAAAATTCTTACTATCAGTATCTTCCAAGTGTTGGCCTTTCTTTTGTGGAGAGGCATCTGTAATAAGATGTTACAAAGTTTTTCTTTGAGAACTTGTACTGGGGGTGACTTAATAGTGCAAAGATTTCACTGTTGAGAAAAAATTTACTGAATTAAAATCTCCAGTGTCTTCCATGGACACAAGAGTAGACTTTACCATTGAAAGTCATCCCAAGGTAAAGGTACTAACAGTTTTTTTTCCCCAAAAGAAGAAGCCTTACTCCAATCAACAATAACAAATTATAAATATTTTCTTAAAACATACCAACAAAGTATAAAACAAGCAGCTAACAATAAATATGCAAAAGCTCTATGAAGCAAAATTAAAAATTGTAATCAGAAATACAGAGTGTGACAGACACTGTGCTTCACAATATGACCTGTTTTACCCCTTACAATCATCCTCTGTATATGTAGTGTCTTCCTCTGAGGCTTGTCATGATGAACAGACTTTCCTAGTGCCTCACAGTTAAGGGGCAGAAGGAAGAGGACAGGAGGGGAGGAAAAGAGGGAAGAAAAAAGGTGAAGGGAAAGAGGTGATTACTCCTGGACATGACAGATTTTACTGTGGAAGACTTTCTATTCGTAGTAAAGATTTTGTTGATCAGAAACATCATAATCTAAGGTTTAACAACAAACCAGTGGAGATACTTGTGGTCATGTTCCATGAACACACGATGAACAGCCCAAAAAAGATAGTAACTAATACACATGCTGCCCCCACTAGCAACCCAGGTAAGACAAATTGCAATAACAAAATTGTATTTAATGTATGAGATTAGCAAACGTTAAAAGATAGACAATCCCTTTAAGAGCTCATTTCAAGAAACGAATGCTCAGCAAAAGCTATTAGAATCTGAACTATTTCGACTTGTACCAGGAAATTGAAAATGATCAATATTGTATATTGACCAGGCTACTTTCCTGAATGTATATGATTAACAATACTGGAGACTTGTAATAACCTATAATGAAAAAGAATATGAAAAAGTATATATATATATATATATATATATACACACAACTGAATCACTTTGCTGTACACCAGAAATTAACATGACATTGTAAATGAACTATACTTTAATAAAAATAAAAATACTGGAGATACAGTAAAACATGTATGATCAAATCTAATAGCAAATAATTAAAAGCTAAGGAACAAATAGTAAATAATAAAATTAATGCAGCTTTAAAAACCATTTTCCAAGAAATTTTAATGGCAAAGGAAAAATGTTCTTGCTGTATTTATAAGTTCAGTAAAAACAAAACAACCACACAAGCAAGAAAACAAAAAACTAAAATAAACAGAAAAACAAAATAGAACAAAAAACCAAACACAGGCCCACAGTGTTTATTCTGTGACATTATAAACAATTTCTTGTGTGTCACTATAGTTCATTATCTTTTCCAAGTTATCCACAATGAGTATGTGTTATTTCTAATTCAGGAAGGGAGCCTTTTTAAAGAACTTGTTTTCAGCACAATTTCACTAGAATGTATATATATATAGAAACTAAATTCATGTATTTAAGGAGAGTAGGTGGGGAGAATGTGGAGACAGTGGTCAAGTTCACTCATTCTGTAACTGTGAAAAAAAAAGGAGAAAATTGGGGCCAATGGTAAGAGGGAAAGAGTTTGAATATTTGGGAAACTTTTTAACCTAATTTGCAAAACTCATTTACAGTTTGAAGACAATCAAAGAACCACTGTGGAGCAAGGAGCCATGAGGAGCTTCACCGTCTCTGCTCAGCGCTGTGCAGTGATGAGGGGGAGGATGGAGGTCAGGGACCAGCCTGCAGCAGGTGTCTTTGAAGTGGGACACCTGTAATTATCTGCTTGGCCAACCAAGCAGACAGGGAAGCCTGCCAGAGTCCTCATTGCTTTGTGATTATAAGAGCTTGCAGCATATTTTCCTGTGGAATACATCTATTCCCAAGTTGCCTTATGGTTTTAATCCATAACAAAGGACGTGTTTTTGCTCAATCCTTATGGACAGTGAATTATGCAACCTCATATAATAAGAAACAGGATGAACTTATTAATTACTCTCAATGTCAGAGGCTCAGGAAGAGGCTTTGTGGAGTTTATGTCAGCTGGAGAAAGGTTGAGGGTAGCATAAACAACATAGATCTCAAAACTAATATGTATCCTCAATCACATGTTCTTTGTCTTTAGAAAGAGAGCTCTAATAACACAATTTGGAACTATTAGTAACGTTATGATTACAAAGCATAATGGTGCTATACACTGGCCAGATAATACAGAGAGAGGAGACACCCCAACAACCAAAACATACATTTTCTTCATCCAGGATGAGCCAAAGTTGGCAGCTACACAAGTGGTCACGTCTATCTTTACAAATGGACTAAAATTCAATTCCCGGGTAACACGATCCATTTTATAAACACGCCTTCCTTTAAATTAAGAGAAAGAAAGATTTACATTCTCAATGGTCCTAACACCACCGAAGTGATGGAAATCACAACAGAACTTCATTGGGTTGGGTGTTAAGGGAAGAAAGGACTCGGGGATTGGTTTCAGTATTTGAAACAGGACCATGAGAGAAACACGCAAAACGGGAGGTCGCAACAGAGGGTCCTTGGATGCCCATGATCAGAAGTACGTCCATGGAAACATCCTAAATGTCTATCAATAAGCAAGAATGAGATTAGAATACTGCCAAAATACAGAATATTTCTCAAGCAATGAAATACGAAGCAGATTCATGTTTACGGACTTGGAAGGTCCTCCAAGCTACACTGTGAAGTGAATAAAAAGTCAGAAAACTTGCACCCAATTCCACGTATTTAGACCTTCATTAAAATGTTAGTGAGCTTGTGTGCATGTATAAATGTCTCAAAATAATCACACCGGGTATTAACATTGGTTACGTCTTTGTACCTAAGTCGGATGGAGGAGCTATCGAAGTATGAAGTCAATATACTCTTGTACTGTTTGGGTTTTTTCCAGTAAACACATAACCATGTATTAACTAGGATAACAACAATTTTAAAATCGGCACTGAAACAGTTTTTTCTTTAAGTCTAAGGATTACAAAAAAAAAATCAAGTCAGTCAAGCACAGGATAACTCAGAAAGGTCCTAATCTTCGTAAATCTACATAAATGAATGGGAGACTGTATACATCACATGCAAGTTGTAAGCTGGCGGCTCTGGACGGCAGACACACACAGGGGACTGATTATCTACAAGATGACCTTTAGGGAACGTAACTGAAAAGAGGTTCTCACCTCAGGGCAGATTCAGGCTTCATCTCCACAACACTCCCCAGCTTTGGGCAGTGATGTGGGGATTTTTTTCAAGTCACAACTAACTCAATTCTGCACTCAAAATACAAGGAAACGCTGGTTCCACTGAGTCCTGGGTCACTTCCAATGGCATGATCATTTGCATTATGGGACATTCTCACACAAGTCCTTCTGGAATATGATTCTCAAAATAAATACTTTCATGCCTAAATACCACTTTTCTTAATGTTTGTAACTGGAAAGTCTCCTATGTGGTGGTGCAGTAGGTGCAGGACAGACTGAGATGTGCCTTCTCAGAGATCACGTGACACTGAAATGACTAACCTAGAAACCTGACGTCACATGGAAGAAGGTGATACTCCCATAATGCCTCTGCCTAAAAGGTCCCGCCGCTTACATGTTACTTTCTAACTTCTTTCCTTTTCAAATTTTCAGAAGAAATAGCTTATACTACGTTTAAAAAACTTCAGATTGCCGAGGAAAGACCTGTTACAGCTTTAAAAAATGTATATCAGTGTCTACTTTAGACCTGTCAAATCAGAAGTGATGGCAGTGAGCCCCAGGAAACACTTATTTGTAACAGATACCTGGTGATTGTGCAGCCCATCTCTACCTCCTAACAGTCACCCCTCCTTAAAAACATTTATCAACCACCGCAAACGGTATGCACAAGGGTTGGGCTTGGTTTAAAACGAGTCTTAACCATCATGTAATTTCCCATTAGACCAACATTTCTGACTTCTGTTTAAATATCTGAACATCTGGCAATGACGGACAGCCTTTTTCTAGGGGAGAAAATTCTTTAGACTAGGCGCGCGCACACACACACACACACACACACACACACACACACACACACACTCCAGTCCCTAGCGTCCCCACCAGTTCCTGAACACCTTTCTTACCAGTTTCACTCATTAACTTTGCCTGTTAGCAACTCTAGACTTCAGAACTTCCCACACATGCAGATCATCTGGGCGTCCTATCTCAAAATACAAACTGATGTCTGACTTTCAGGCTGAACTTGATAGAGGGCTCTTTACAGACCCCACTAGGTTCTTATTATTTAGTTGAATTATTTAGTTTGATTCATCAAAAGGTGACTGAGCGTTTACTAGAATTTCTTCAGATTGAATTAGTAACTGAGATTTAGTTACTCCTCAGGATGTTATAAGCACGACAAGTGTTATCAGTCTTACAGGCAGTATTATTTTGTCAACTTTAAAATAGCTGTAATTCTATTGTCCTAATTAGGTAGGACTTCCTACTAAAAAAAAAAATACTAATAGGGTATTGGGTTGTTAGTGCCTTATCTCTAGAGTAATAAATATATACTAAAGCAAATACAATATGTTGGATAGGCTGATGGAATGTTTTTGAAATAACATTGTCAGTGTGTAATCTTGTTCCATTCATTAAGAAATCTGTGTTCAGATTTCCTTCACGGTGGGTTTTTAGTCCACGATAGATTACTTTGGCTATTTCTCTATTTTAGGCGATAAGAGAGTTAGAGACACAGAATAGTTTAGTATCATCATTATGATGATGGTGATAAAATTGTTTAACTCTAGACTGTCAAATCTATTCTATCCTATCAGCATTTATCATTGTTACTTAGAAAATTGCTCTTGTCCTCCCAGTTTATCTCCTTTTCTCAGAAGACTTCTTTTGTGGGTGGATCCCTGCGCCTGCTGAGAGTGAGCTCAACTCAGGTGGAGAAATAACGGACCAATGAGATTTTTAAATCTTACGTCATATGTCTTAGATTTCTAGAGGAGCCCCAATTTATTCTATAACCATAAATGCATTTATATTTATCAGAACATGTGGATGGATATTTGTTTTTATATATTCCATATTCAAAAAGCCTTCACAGACACCAGAAACCTCACAAAGGTGAACTCCCTGAAATTAAATAGTTTTAAAAGTATGTCAGATACAGATACCATGAGGTCAGAGAAACTGAAATCACACCGTCTAACCCCTTCATTCTATTTAATCTCAGGGAGGTTAAGTTCTGAGTACCAGTGCCAAGATCGTTAGGTACAGCTTTTTTTCAATTTATTATCCAAATGGGAAAGGCTGCAGAAGATTGTAATTGGATAATGCATTTTTAAAAAAATTTTATAGTAAATAATATAGTTAGTCCTTCCAGTGCCTCCTCTCAACAAGATTATAGGCTTTTTCAGGACTTTTTTTTTTTTTTCAAGATTATCATACAACCAAGTCTATTCATCACAATTTGGTGCTGAAATCTCAACTAACAGTATCTCATTTGTTAAGTTCTTCTTTAAATTCTTTGACTTTTTATATAAACTTAGGGACATTTCTGAATTTTTCAGGTGTATCACGGGGAAGGACAGTGGGCAATATGCTTTCATTAGTGAGTCACAGTGAAAAAAGCAAACGATCTTCAGGCTACTGAAGAGACATGTTATTTCTTGCTTAAGGAAAGATAAATTAAAATTATTTGACACTACCATATGTTAACGATCATTTCCTAAATGGAAAAAAAAATTACTACAGATGGTTTGATTTAGTGTCCTAAAAAGGTTGAGGGGATAAGCCCTCTACTGTCGGCACAGTGATGGATGCGACAGCAGACACAGCGTTCAGTGAGTAAGACAACTGAATGCATACGGCTGTTCCTGCCAGTCTGAATCAGAGGCAGCAGTGTGAGTAATGCCTGATTACTCGGAGGCGGGTTCCAGAATACAGATAAGAAAACACGTGGTGCAAGATTATGGATTCTATACACACCAGGATAATGTTACTAAAAGCCTACTGCCATGAGTGATAAAAAATTTGCAGTTGAGTCATCCTCATTCCAGTCATGTCCATTTTAGGACAGTTCTTAAGCTGAACTCATATCTCTCTTATTTGTGGAAACTAGAAGAAAAGGACACATGAATTTATCTACAAGATGAAACAAACTGTCAGACATAGAGAACAAACTCATGGTTACCAGAGGGGGAACCTCATGCAGACTGCTCATGTCTTTCTCTTAGTCGTCTGCTGAACTCTTTTTTTAAGTAAGAATGTTCCGTTTATGTATAATGCAGTATACTATTTTAGTGCTTTTTAAATCTGTATTTTCACATATAACTTTGTTTCCCTATTGTTTGGGATTTTTTTTAAGGCAATGCTGTTTTTTTTTATTATTATTATTTTGAGGGGTTGTGGGTGGGGAGAGGTAATTAGGTTTATTTATTTATTTTAATGGGGGGACTGGGGATTGAACCCAGGACCTCATGCATGCTAAGCATGTGCTCCACCACTAAGCAATACCCTCCCTGCTCTGTTGAGCCCTTGATTTAAAAATATTAATTCATTAGTCTTTAAATAGTATATTTTTAAACTTCTAATAGTGTTATACAGTACCTTATATTGTTTAGGCAGAAGTTTAAAAAACAATCTTTTAAAACGTTTTCTTCCTAACACATCGAATCTTAAAAACAAAATCTTTTTGGAAATGTATTTGTTCCTATTACTGCTATGTTTAATTTTCTAATACTTAACAATTCAGTCCCTTTGGCCTATATTTGGTATATAGATATTATCATAATGACATGAGAATGGCAGAAGCATTTATCTAAAAACCAGTTTTATCTCACACACCTTTCCTTCTAAAAGGCTCTTAATATTATGTTGTGCGTAGCCATCAAATAATTTTTTAAATCACTTTTATTTCAGATTGGTCTTAGATTTATATAAAAAGCTGGGAACACGGGTCCCACTACCACAGGCCCAGTTTCCCCTGCTGTTAAAATCTCCCATTACTATGGTAAAGTTGTCGCAATTGATGAGTCAATTTTGTTACATCATCAGTGACTAAAGTCCATATTTTTTTCAGATTTCCTTAGATTTAATGTCCTTTTGCCCAAGATCTCACCCAGGACATCACATGAGACTTCGGCGTCAAGTCTCCTAAGGTTCCTTGGTTATGACAGTTCCTCATACTCTCCTTGGTCTTGATGACATTAGCAGCTTTGACGAGGACTGGGCAGGTATTTTGTAGCGTGTCCCTTCGTGGAATTCGCCTGATAATTTTCTGATGATGAGACTGGAGTTACAGGGTTCAGGGAGGAGATCACTGCAGTGAAGAACCTGTCTCATCACATTGTATCAGGGATACTCGCCGTGACACCACCATGGATGCCAACGCTGGTCACCCGTCTGCAGTAGTGTTTGCACGGCTTCCCCATCTCCACTGTGAAGTTCTTTCCCCCTTTTCCCACACTGTCCTCTTTGGAAGGAAGTCACTACATGCCGTCCACACCTAGCAGGTGGGACTTCTACTCTTTTTAAAATAAGTGCTCCAAATAATTTTTCTCTCAAAGCAAATATTCTGGAGTTTTGCTATAATGTGTTTCCCTGCATTTCTTGTAGTAGACTTATTAAATCTGAAGTGTTGATGTTTCACAATAAAATTATCACCATCCCCTGACCTTTCTGCAATCTCTTTTTCTTTCTTTTCCAGTATCTAGCCAGCTACACACACACCAGTTTAGATCAGCTGGTGGGCTTTCTGTTAAGTGTGTCTTAGCCTGAGGGCTGAGATTAAAGTCTAAGACCTCAGGGAAGCTGGGAGAAAAAATTAAATCGAAGGTTGATCTTGGAACCTTAGTGAGGTATCTGGAGTCACAGCTAGGTGAGACCAGGAGACGAAGAGAATTATTGATTTTCAGATAAAAGAATTAGTTTTTTGCTTCATTTTGTTGGTTTATTTAAAGTTATAGGCTCTGATTTCATAAATCATGGGTTAGAGACCATTTTTCTTAGCAAGACTGTTGTTGGGGGTGGCAATTCAACTAGGGTGCGTAGCCTAGCAGCCAGGTGTTTTTATCTTGATGCTCAGATGGGATCAGGTGACGATTTATAATATTACTTCTCTTTAAAATTCTCAATGAAACATCAGATATTCAATCTCTAAAAAAAAAAAAAAAAACTCTAAAAAAAATCTTTTTCCCCACACACTTCATGCTTAGCCAGCAAGAAATAACTTTCTGTCTGTGAAACTTACACAACTACAAGAGGGCGTAGCAGGATTAATTACCATTGTAAGTGGGGTTAATTAAGGCAGGAGGTGACAGTGGGGAGAAGTTATAGTCAGTTAAACAGAGAAGAGCTGGTTCTTGACTAAAGCAAAATGCTTCTCAGCATTTTCTACTTGCTCCATAACTTTAAAATTGTAACTTTATTTATTTATTTTTTAAATTCTGCTCTCTTTAACAGAAAAGGACAATCTGTTGAAAAGAGAGTCTTCTGCGTCCCTTCGTGGCAATCTCTGACCATGGTCCCAAGGTAATGTGGACTTTTCATCTGGTCTTCCCTCTCTATATAGTGTGTATCAGGACACAGAGGACTTTCAGAAACTATTATAAATTCTCCATTTCTTTTATATATTTTTCAAAGCCCTATGTGATTATTAGCTGTCAGGTCAACAAGTTCTAAGGGAAGTATCGCTTTCAAGGATGACTTATACGTGAATCTCTGTTCTCTTTCTCCCGTCCCTCATGAAGTGTTTATGTTCCCCTTAAAAGAAGCTTCCAGTTCCATTAATCTTTCAAATCCACAAAAAGGTTGTGCTAACCTTGTTTCTGACCTTCGTCCTTATACCAGAACTTTAAGTTCTCCATATGAAATTGTTGTCTACACGAAGATTCACCACTGTTACTCATTTTCTTCTTGCCCTCAATGACATAATTTCCTTTAATAACAAATAATAGGTTCCCTTCTTAAAACTATTACTTTGATTCTTTACAAAGTTGTTGTTGTATTTTGTTTGTTTGTTTTTTTTTTTTTTGGTCTGCTAGTGTGGTTCAGTTTTCTTAGAACAACTGTTTCTTCAAGAATATATACACTGATGACCATTCACCAGAAAAAATGACATCACTTACGTTCTCAGCTCCCCCTGCCCCTACCTGGGTATTCAGATTTCATTTATATACTGCGGGCCTTGGAGATTTTGTATTTTCAACAAATTTCTTGGTGACTTTACTCATCAGGAAACACTGGGAAGCACTGATCTGAATAATTGATATCCTATGAACTACATTCATCCTCTACCAATGTCAAATTTTGAGACAGCAAGACTTAACATTTATATATTCATGTTCTGAGGCATGAAATATTTTCATATATTATAAGTTCAGTTTAATCCTCTTAAATAAGAACACACAGCAAGTACTCCTCCCCTCCTGTAGGACACATGGCAGATCTGTGGGGTAGGACGCAGGCAGATTTGTTCAATTCCACTCTCTTGGTACATACTAGAACCCCGGACCCAGAAAGATGTCCTCTTAAGCATCACAAAAGTTTGTGAAGTCCTGGACCCTAAATACACATTCCACAAGACTTGAAAAAATAAAGAAAAAAATATGAGTGCAAAAGACTTTATATTTCAAGTCAGTGTGACTTATTTCAAATATTTCAGCAGGAAGCACACATTGCACACAAGCACACAAGTTCATCTGCACCCACTGAACTCCGAAAACATTATCAGTCTGAGCAGATTCATCAGCTTGTGAAGCCAATGGAATGTTTTCTGAATTAAGGAGAAACCGGATGCCAAAGGAGAGTTATGTCTGGGAAAGGATTATTATGCTAATGAGTATGATCTGTTTCAGAAATTTTTGGTTTCCTGTATTTAATAAATATGTGTAATAGCACTTCAGTTATTGTTTCCACTGACTCCTTTTACCTATGAGATCTAAAGTTTGACTTTTTTTTTTCAAAAATGATGCTTTTTGATAACCTAAATATGTAGTCGGTTAGGAACCACCAAAATGATAATGGAATCCCATCTGATTATTTACATACCAGAAGACAGAAATAAAAATGATGTTAATTCACATAGCAGTTGGATTAATAGTTATCTGAAGTAACAAATTAAGCTTGTATCTTAACTCTTACGATTTGAAGTGAAATGTTTATGCCCAAATTACTGGGACACACCACATGCTCCTGAGACTCATTTAAATTTCTGAGATCAGAATGAATTAGTGTTTTGAAGGAGCTATCTAAGTAATCACCTCATCTGCATTTCACAGGCCATTCATGCAATTTTTTTTCGTACTAACCAATCCATCTGTGTATACAACATGAGTTCACACGGTAATTATCCACTTCCCACCATGCCCCTTTGGGCGAGAAAGGAACATAAAAGAGCCAGTCTTTTGAGGACTCACGAGTAATTTTCACTGCTGGAGAGTCATCTGCCTTTTATTTTCTCAGATTTTCTACCTGAGGAGGCATAGTTTAGCAACAGATTTTTACAAATTTTGTAACTTACATAGTATGGAAAATACATCCCCAGAATAGACATTCTGGAAGTTCAGCAATCATATCAGAAAAACCTTACGAAGCTTGTAAAGTATGTCCCATTTTTATGTCCCAAGTTATCATTCAGAACATTAAAACAAAGACCCATTTTACTTTTATTCTTTGATGTAGGACATTAGCCAAATGTACAGTATCCCTCTGCGGGGGATTTCATGATCGTCTAATTTAACAAGCACCCCCTGCTAAGTAATGGGTCCCAGAGTAATTGCGTTTAATTCAATGGGAAAATGAAGGAATTAAAAAAGATTTCAAAAAAGAGGTTATTTTACAGTACTATTCATCAGATTATCTCAACTTGGGGACAACTTTATTGGAGTATTTTTTATACTGAAGCCTTAATTTTATATTACTAAAACATATCATTTTTAAAAAATCACATTTTATCTATGTTTAAATTATCTATACACATCTAAGAAATGTTATGCTTTTCAAACTGCCTCCTGGAGGAACACATTTGGATACGGGACTAAGTTATCGATGAAGGAAGATTTATAAGTATTTGAATAGAGTTAGAATTAGAATCTGTTTTTATAAATCCAACTTTACTTCCCAGACCCTTGGTATTTATAAAAACTACACATAGGCATACACAAATTAAATCCATGGAATTTAATTTTTAACTTAGATTTGGAAATAAATTCAGCATTCATTAAACTCATATTTTTGAGATAAAACCTGCCCACTTCATATGAGCATATTCAGTTATATTTCCTTTCTTTCTTCCTTCACTGCCCTTCTTTTCCTATTTTGAAAATATTTTTAAACATTCACAGCAGTAAAATGGGAAACAGAACACTGGGGGAGAAAGATCTGCTTCTCCTGGAGTTAATTTTTTTTTTTTTCGATCAGTAGATAGGAACTCTCACTCTAAACACTATGGAAAAATACTGGCTTTCATAGACGTAATTTTTTTTTATATTTAACCTTAAAAGACAAAGTTCTTTTATTTTAAAAACTTAAAAACGATGTACCATCAATTTCATTCCTAGTGAAATAAAATTTTATCAAAAGTATCATTTTCTGGTTACTTACGTAATGGAGGCAGTTCAATAGACCAGCCTCTTTATTTCAGTTTGACAATGAAAGTAAACAACTATTTTTCCAGGTGATAAATTGGTCCTTATTCCTCATGCATTGCCAAGCAATAACAGATCCTTTCTCTTTCTCTAATAAACTGCCCATCTGAGAACACAGGTTTTATTTTATTTTGTTTTCCAAATGGTAATAGTGGTCATGTCTGTCTTCCAGCACTAGTGACAATCCCAGAAAATACCCTGAGCGAAAATTTTCCGGTGCTTTCAAGGGTCATAGGAGTCCAAAATATAAATCCGAGGTAGGCATTAGAGGAGGAGCTAAGAAGCAAAATCTTCCTCTAGTGTCTGACGAGGCTGAAAATTCGAGACGTGAGGCTTTACAAAGTACAAAAGTTACACAACTCTGCTCCACATGAAGTATTGCCCGAATTGCAGCTTTCAACACTTTAATAGTTTCTTCTGTTTTAATGGACTTTTCCAGTTTATCTTTTATCAGCCTGTTTGTGTAAGTTTCCCTGAGCAGGTGTTTACTGAAATGTACTCGGGTAACGACAGCAAAAGATTGTGGACACTTGCCAGCAGGTACATAGTCTTTCCTCAGACAGTCTTTTTTGGTACTTGATCAATACTTGGTGAAGAATTACTGCACACACACCATACGCCAGGCACTCTGAGAGGTTTGAGAAAGAGAGGACACATATGATCCTTGCTCTCTGGGAGTTTACAATTTAATGAGTGGGGCTGAGGAAAAGAAGTAACTGACAAATTATGATCAGTGGTGTAAAGGAAAGAGAGTTGAGATGGAGAACACAGGAGCCAATCTGGCTTGTTTAGAATGGGGGCTCCAGGGAGACCCCTCTGAGGAAGGACACTTACAGGAAGGCATGAAATACTGGGAGGAAGTAACACGGAGAAAGCAGGGAAAAAACTGATGGAAGCACTAGAGAAACAAGGACAAAAGTCTGACCTGGAAAAGGATCAGCCTGTTCGGGGAGGCGGACGTGGCCGGGGCTTGCGTTGGGAGGGTGAGACTGGTGGTGCCTCCTCGGAGCCGTGATGCAGTAGTTTGGACCTTATTCCAGACAGTGAAGAGCCACTGGGGAATTTTAAGCAGGAGAAGGACATTTCCCAATTTATATTTTAGGGGTGTCACTCAGTGGCTGAGTGGACATGTGATGGCAAGTGAGACAGAAGTGCTTTCAAAGTGTCCGGAATGCACTTATCAATGTGGTAGCCACCAGCCACATGTGGGGACTCAAAGTTACTCTTTAAAATTAAACAAGATTTAAAACTCAGGTCCTCAACAGACACGTGTGGCTGCTGGCCAGCATCCTGGACGCACAGATAGAGAACGTTCCCATCAGTGCAGGACCTCCTCCGGGCAGTGATGCTCGGCAACAGCATCCGTATCTTCCTGGCCTCCATCCTGAGCATCTCCACCTCTCCACGGAACCTACCAGCTATAGCAAGCCTCTTGGCTTCCTCACCTTCCTTCTGCATTTTCCAGACTCTCCCACGTCTACGTCTCCTTCCCCATTGGTTCTTCCCTTTTCTCTTCCTCTATTCCAGACACAAATTTCTAGCAGCCTGTTGCACAGCATCATAGAGCTGTGATGAGGCAATGTACATCCAAGACGTCCATAACTGTACTGATGTTCCCCGTGACCATAGCACCTCCTGATCCCTCTATTTTTTTATGAATAGCACTGCCATCAGTCACCTCCACTCCATTCTCAGACGGGCATTCAACAATTTGCTTATACGTATATGAGCTGCCTTCATAATAACCTCTTACACACTTCTATTTCCAATACTGCCTAATTAATTCTTGCCTAGGCTAATTTTATAACTTCCCCAATAAAACTCATTCCAAATCAGCATTGTCAGAGTAATCTTCTTGAACTAAAGTTTCAATCAGTGTCAAATATAGTCCCTGCTCAAAGAGTCATACTTTTTTCCCAGTACTGGTGTAAAAATGACATCAGATTTTCAACTTTACTGTTTCTTACTCTTTTTCATAGCTTGTTTGCTATTACAGGAACCTGTCCCATCCATTTCACCCTCAAACTTTGTTCATGGAAACTCCTTTCCATCTGCTAAACATCTCGTCTCCGCTTCTGATTATCTAAACTCTCCTTTCATAACCATCATAAATGCTACTTGCTCTAAAGTTGTTCTTTAGATTCAAAACTTGGCATTTTCTCTGGTTAATTCTCAGTACAATTTTTAAATGTCTTTCCCCCTTGAGTTTACAATTTTTCACCCAGCATCAGGGTTTATTATTGCTTATACATGGTAGATTCTAAGGGCAAGAATAGTGTCCACATACTTGTATACAAGGCAACATCTAACATATTTATTTAATTGAATTAAATGCAATATACAAATATCCCCATATTCATTACGGATTTCACTGTGGTTCTAAAGAAATACCCTGCCTTAATTTATCTAGGTATCAAAAAAAAAAAAAAAAAGCCTACTGTCCTTGTAAAGACTTCTCAAGTAGTTTAGCAATGTTCCTTTAAAAAAGTTTGGAAGTGGGAACTGAAGTCTTCAATCCCTTTGGAGTCTCTTAGATAGATTGTTCTTACCTGGGAAAAGAAGCACAAAATGTTCTGCTTTTTCAGGGCAAAAGTATTTGCTCAGAATAAATTGAATATCATGTGTGAAATTCTCAAGTGACTGTGCTTACCTGCAAGTCAACCTCTGCCAGGATTTCAATTCTCAAAGTCTTTAGCCCCAGTTGAGTTCCTGAGAATGTAAAAGTCATGATTTGCTCTTGGGTACTTAGCAGAGTTCTCCTGATGGGCGGCACATACAATGAAGAACAGACAGGCTGACATCTTGATGAACTAAGGGCTTTATTGTTTCCTCAGGACTTTATTAAAATGAAGGTCTTCAAGAAAAAAAACGCCTTCATCATTTAAATCATGAAATGTGCAGAAGTATCATTGAAGTTTTATTGTTTTGCATATCCTTTTGGAGAAAGCACTTGAAAAATTTCATAATTAGTTGACGGTCATGGCTAGAGTTTTACAGTAGTACTGATTACTATTTATATCTATACATAACACTATAAATAATGCTATATATGTAGATAGATAGATAGACACAAAAGAATATGGAAATGTTACATCATAATGCTGGGTTAATCTTGCAAATGCTGTTACTGCAAATTCTGTTAATGCCGTCATCACTGCTCATTTTGATGCCAGGAATATTTATTTGATATCAGTCTGGAGCACCAAGTAGGAATAGTCTAAAAGATAGATATCATATACCTGCTTCCATTAAGTTTTGCTTTTTAAACTCAGTCTCATGGCGACTAGCCATAAATAAAAATCCAGGAACCAAATGTGGATATAACTTTTGGAAGAGTCATTGTTCAAAGACACTACTTTTTGTTGGTGGTGTTGCTGTCACTTAAATCGTGCATGGAAACCAAGACACTGAGCTGAAATGAGTCTCGATTTCAATATTCGGATACGCAGAACAGTGTTGACTTATGTAGTCACTGGAGGTCATTAGTCACACCACTAAAATGGTCTTGTTAAAATTTATACACTAACAACTTGATGGGCGGCACAGACAATGAAGATGCATGATGAATGATTCCTACTTTCCATTCACTTGGGTGGATTTGATGTTAACTGCAAAACATTAACTCAATAAGAAAATGAGGAAGTAATATAGAGTTTCCAGACAATTCTTGACCTTGCTAGAATCAAGCACACTCCTGTCTCGGGGCCACCCCCATGTGCTGTTCTCTCAGACTTAGACACTCTTCACTCCAGGGATCTATAGAATTCTCCCAGGACCGCGCTCCAGTGCCATTTCCTCACAGTCATCATCACCAATCATCTACACAACAGTAAGAGCCTCTGTTTCCCTCTAACTCCTTCCTGTGTTTAGTTTTCTTCATAGCACTTATCTTTATCCTTCATTATATTCTGTAACTGTCAGTTTGCATGTTATTAAGTTCCCACTTAGAATGTAAGTGGAGGGCAGAAGCTTTGTTCTTGGTCAAGCTTTGTTCTCGGTCAAGCTTTGTTCTGACACCCGAACTGTGCATCTGACACCTGCTGATAAACACCAGTGGAACAAATCATGAGACCAAACTAATTGATCCTATCGGGCAATGCGAATCTGCCTGATGTCTACCTCTTCCAGAATCAGATAGAAAATTTATGTCCATGAATGGATTAAACTGTTAATTATGGAGAGAAGCCTTTCATACTATGACCATATCTCTTCTTATGAATATATGGAAACAATTATTAAACTGCATTAATAAGCTACTTATTTTGAGCGGGAGGTAATTAGGTTCATTTATTTATTTAGTTGTTTGTTTGTTTATTTGTTGGAGGTGCTGGGGACTGAGCCCAGGACTTCATGCATGCTAAGCACGGCGCTCTACCCCTGAGCTGTACCCTCCACCACAAGAAACCACTTTTGTCCTCAATCTCCTGTAAACACTTGAGAAGTAAGGTGACACACACTGTGTAGACATACTTTCTTCTTACCCTCCCTTATCTCCTCTGTTCTCACCGGATGGGTCCGTGAACACCATCATAACCTGGTCTCCGATGTCCATCTCAATAGGTTCCCCATCACCAAATTTCTGCCCACGTCTCTAGTCTTGAGAAGGATAAGTTTTCTTACTCTTTTAAGTAACTACAATTTCGTGTGAGAAACTGAAAGGCATGCAGTCAGCACAACATTCGGAAAGGGGTGCCAATGAGAAGAGTGAAGATGCGGCTCTTGTCACCCACCACCTGTGAGTTGAAATATCAATTTTTATGATTACTCATCTAACTGACTTTGAAATTTTCTGTGCTGGGTGATTTGCCACCTCAAGGCTCTTCTAGGCACACTTGGCTCCGTCCGGAGCCCGGGTTCTGGCTCCCTGCACCCACTGCTGCTGCATCCCAGCCCTCGGGTCTCAGCTCAGCCCTCTCACTCTGTCAGAGAAAGTCCCAGCTCTCCTCTAGTTCAGGTTCATTCCACTGGTGTCTCCCCGACACCTTCCACAATGTGTTTGCTGCGCTGGTCACAATTTCTACGTGGCTACTTACTTCTCTGATTATGTGACCTGGACCCCGGACCCCGGACCCCACAGCGCAGAAACTGCCTGTTTTGTCCACATTTGATCCCTGTGTCCAGCCAGGTGCCCCACATGAAGGAAGTGCTCAGAGTACAGAAAAGACTATTGTCATTCCAAAAATTGATCTCTTTTAGACTTAGATGAACTTTGAAGATCGTGGAAACCAAAGCCAATGACCTCATTTTATTTTAGAGACAGAAGGAGAGCATGAGTCCCACACTAAGTGAGGGACAAATCAAGGACTTGGAGTTCTGCTCAAATTCCCTTCTAATTCTGCCATTCTTACTCAAAATATATCACTGAACAATATCCATGGGCAGAACACCAATCTAAGCAGTATGTTTAATACTTGTTCGAGTGCAAGCCTCGTTAATTCTAACTGTAATTAAATAAATGAGACGTCTGCAGGTTTAAAGGTATTTTGCCTCAGTATTTCCATCTTCACCAAAGCAGCCTAGTGAGCATGTCAGAGCAGATTCTAAAATACCTAATTTCTTTTTCTCATTACTTTGAGAAGAAGAGGCTTTTTTTTACACTAATCTCTCAACAATTTTATCTTATATTTTTTTAAAAAGAGGCTTGATCTTTCTTTTAATCACTTACTTAAAAGAAAGATAAACATTATAACATGGTCAATTAAGAATTAAGGATACTGTATGTATATATATGCACGACTGGGACATAATGCTGTACACCAGAAATTGACACATTGTAACTGACCATACTTCAATAAAAAAATGAAAAAAAAGAATTAAAGATAATGAAATACTTAGGAAAATGAATCATTCTTTTCCTATGCCTTTTTTTTTAAATTTTTCTTTTTTCTTGGGGCGGTAATTAGGTTTATTTGTTTATTTTTGATGGAGGTACTGGGGAACGAACCCAGGACCTCATGCAAGCTAGGCATGCCTCTATCCTATGCCTTTCTGACTAAGCCATTTCACAGAGCATCTCAGGAAGACAAATTTATCATCCTGAACATTTTCTTGCCCTGCGGGCTAGATGCTCACACCTGACTTACTAAGCCAGTAACAGTGGCAGCTGCCGGACTGTGTGCTTTGGGAATGGGTCTTCCATTATTTCAAAAAGCCTTTTGAGGTGTTGTATAAATGCGTTTATAGTAAAAATAGGGAAGAGGAGGACATCTATACTGTCATGGAAAATACCTTATCTAATGTGTAGAAACGAGCATAGCTGAGGTTTCTTATGTCGCCAGATAAGGGAGGAGGCGAGTCCATCCCCAGAGCAGATTTCAATTCGGAGAAGGAATTATAAAGGATATTATCACAAAATAGAATAAGATGATGCAATGTGAAGAAAGCAAGGCATTCTTTTCAGGCTTTGGAAACAACCTTTAAAAAAAAAATCACAGCAAAGCATCTTCATCATTCCACTGTACATTTAATACAAGAAAACGGAAATCTATAGCTCTTCAATAGAAGAACAGCACTACATTTACATGAAAAATTCCCAACAAGAAATGAGAACATCAGTAGCCAGTGGCTTAAGAGTTACACATGAATGCATAATAACTATTATTTGTATGCAAACTACCTGTATTTCCAGGATTGAACCACCACTTCGAAGGGTTTTGTGAAATACCTCAGGACTCTACAATCTAAATATGTTTTTTTTCCCTTGTGGCAATAGAGCAATTACTGGTAATATATATAATTTTCTGTGGAATAAAGATCTATATTATGTCCCAGGTTTAGAAAAAGCATTAGAGGAATCTTTATGAAATTAATGGGAACGTAACATTTCTAAGTCAAAGTCAAATAACCTTTAAGGGAACATTAAAGATTGTTAATGGATCTAGTTTATCAACATTTAGGAGGATACAACAGTGTACAGAAAAGGATTCATAGATTTCACACAAGCAATTATGAATGGATTATCATAATCACAGACCTACGTGCGTCAAATCTGGATGTAACCTGCCTAGCAAGATAAAAACTATAATTATGGCAATACTGAAATATACATAAAATATTTTGTTTACTCCAGGATGGAACAGATAAATATGATCATCATTTTTACTATTTTAAACTGAAACACAGCGTAAAGGAAGCAAATCCTTGTGGTACTCGTTAATCAAAAAAGCCAATTAAAAACCAGCTACTCAAAGAGAGAATTAGCTTCCAAAACACTAATCAAAATGTTCCACCATGAACTCTAATCTCCAAGAGATTCCACGATCTCTGACCTCTGAGGTTAAATCCCCGAAACCATTTGTTCACGACTGCAATCCGCCTTATGATAGGATGTTTGTACTGACTTATCTCCAAACACCTACGCCTACTACATGGAAAACTGTGTGAGGAGAAGACACGTGTCTTAGTCATCTTTATGTTGCACAGAAGAGAACTTTGTGCACTCAGGCTCACCCAGGAAATATTTACTGAACGGAACGTAGTTCATCCGTTCAACATACGCTAACCAAGCACCTACCCTGGGCGAAAACTGCTAAGCACTGAACAAAGCAAACACCATATTTGCCCTCAAGAGCTAAATGTTGACAGCAAGTAATAAAGCAGTTGCAATAATATGTGTTGAGTGCTCTGATACACGAACAGAGGGTACCCTTGGGATGCTGGGGTTACGGGGTGCACCATCAGAGGAGCCTTTCTGAAGGAAGGCACTCCGGCAAAGTGAGTCCTGATGAGTGAGAAGGACCCTGGCAGGTGAAGGTGGGGCACTTAAAACCAATGACACGATGCTGTATTAGTGGAGTTAATGCAGAGTAACAGGATAGGAGAGTGGAGAGAGGAGATCGTGGAGGAGGCTGGAAGGATGGGCCTGGATGAAGGGCCCGGTAGCACACACCCGTCCTAAACACAAGGAGCAGAGAGCAAAGAGAAGAAGGATGTGATAAGCAGGCTGGCTTTTGAGAGCGATCGCCCTGCCACATGAAGACGGCAAGGAGGTGCGATTTGTGGTTTTCGGTCATAATTTGTGGATTTGACATGAAAGATGTCAAAATATCCGACGCATATTTTTCATCACCCCTTTTAAAGAACTTCTAAAAGAATGGTGGTTTGAAAACCGGGGCTGTGCTAGTGTTGGGCTGCTTGCCCCAGATCCAGGCACCGGGGAGTAGAGGGTCGACCCCTCAGCCCTCCCAGTGCAGCTCCCTGGTGAAGATGGGAAACTGGTTTCTGCTCCTTCTTCCCAACCAATAGAAGTCCAGTTAAGAAAATAAACCACAAAATATATCTTTTTTCCCCCTCTTACTATTTTTAAACATTATTTTCCGTTTTAATGACATTTATTGTTTTCAATTTTACAAGAATTCCATGCTTGCTGCAGACAACTAGAAATACACAAGAGTTTAAAGTAATAACTGACAATCGTCCATAATCCTCACCTCCCACAGCTAATCACTATGAGCACGTTGATGCGTTTCCTTTTTAACAAATCACAAAATTGATACAAATAGTGTTGAACTTTTGATTAGCTTTATATTCCTTGGTCTTTTTTAAAAGGTAAGATCTATATTTTTATGATTAAAAATAAAACTTCAACAGCGGTGCCTAGAATATTATAGCAATATCAACCAATATTGGTTGACTAAATATATGAATGAACTCTGAATTTGTTCTAGGGTATGGTGGCTCTTTTGATTTTCTTTTTCTTGTATGTATTCTCTGAAAAAGGCCACACCTTTGATCTGAATTGCACAGTCCCCTCTGGTGCCTTCTTTAAATGTCTTCTTTATACAGTACAAACACTTCAAAAAGTATTCTTCCGGTAGTCATTTACACTATAGTATGAATTAGGAGTTATGTGGTTCCCTCATGATTCACAGGATATCTATCTAGCCAGCTTGAAATAAGAGTGTTGTTAAATGGAGTGGGAAGAGATGCTTTGGATGGTGGGGTAGTAAGAAAGCTAACTTAATGCAAAAGAAGCGTTGACTGTATAAAAATTTTACACTTAAGGGAAAAATTGACTTAAATGTCATTTTTAGAGGGATAAACTTCTGTAATTGTATAGGAAACAGGACTGTTCACGTGGAGGGAATGACACAAGCCATGTCTAACACTGTAACTTACTGCCATGACTGTAGGAGCTGTTGTCAGGTGGGGCAGCCTTGTAATTCTGAGTCAACCTCACACATGCTGAGTTATCAGACAGGACCCACCGCTTAACCCCAGGCAGTGGCTGTGCTAATCTGGAGGTCAAAAGTCAGGCTCTTTTGCATCCCAAACCTTCTGATCATATAACAATGTCCCCTGATTTAGCAATCTCTCCTCTTCATACAGTTTCAAGCAGTCAGAACATACCTAAATACTATTATAAAACTGCTACAACACACACATTTCCATTTTATTGAAACTGGCTTTCATCTCACAGTTTGTTGTGTTGTCCTGTAGACATGCTTTGAATACAACTGAACTGGGTCAAAGTGCCAGCGAGAAAGAGTAAAAAGCCTCGATATCTGCTCTGGCTCATTTGTCCTAAATTTTATTAACATAAAAATTAACTAACACCCCCAAATGACCTGGATGGTGCATAAGCTAAAATTTGTCAGGGCCTGATTACAGTTTGAACTCAGAAAAGATATACATTGCAGTGTTGATTCTCTGCTAATATTTCTCAGTACCTAAATATGTAAGGTATTTCAGAGAGCCAAAGGCTTTTCATAGCAGCACTATGTACAATAGCCAAGACACGGAAGCAACCAAATGTCCATCAATGGATGGCTGGATAAACAAGACACAGTCTGTATATACTACGGAATACTACTCAGACATAAAAAATAATGAAATGGTGCCATTTGCAGCAACATGGATGGACCTAGAGATTATCATACTAAGTAAAGTAACTCAGACAGAGAAAGACAAATATCACATGATATCATTTACATGTTTATTCTAAAAAAAAATAATACAAATGAACTTACTTACAAACTAGAAATAGACACAGACATAGAAAAGAAACTATGGTTACCAAAGGGGTGAAGGGCTAGATTAGGAGTTTGGAATTAACATATACACACTACTATATATAAAATAGGTAAACAACAAGGACGTACTGTACAGCGCAGGAACTATATTCAGTATTTTGTAATAATCTATAGTGAAAAATAATATGAAAATATACACATATAACTGATCACTTTGCAGTACACCTGAAACTAACGCAACATTGTAATTCAACTATACTTCCATAAAAATTTTTTAAAAAGAAAAATATTTTAAAAAGAAAACCAGAGGCTTTTGATACAAGGCTACTTTAAAATTTGGAAATAGCGGATTCATAGAGATAGAAATAGTATGATCACAAGAAAGCTGAATGCTGGGGTCATTGCATAAGAGGAACCCCCACCTCGTGGTCGTCCCGTGTGAGTTATCTCCTTCCTCCCACCCACCCTGCCCCCTGCCCTTTAATCTTGACTTTCATCTTAATAAGTCAGTTATAAGAAGGAACCTAAGGGGCTTAATTTAAATGAGTCCAAAAAAGTCCTGATAGGTTTACATTTAAAGAATATACTGAATCCTAATTTTACTGTTCTTAAGTACAGATACAAAATTTAGTTTTTTAAGTCACTAAAGCTCTTAGAAGGTGAGCCTAATCATTTTAATAATCTTTGTCACAAAACTGTTAACTATGCCCTTACCACTAAGGGAAATGTGTGTGAGTGTGTACGTTTTTGTGCTGAGCTCCCATCTCACTTACTCCTCAGAAGAGCCAGTGTGGTATCATAACCCATCTTGCTGAATACGAAACTGAGTGTTTGTCCAAACACTGCAGCTCTCTAGCAAATACAGTTACAAGTAGATGACAGCAAATTTGAATATTGGGCCTCAAGTTGCCCAATTTAGAGGGTATTCACAGTCATTTCTCTTTTACCACAATTACACTTGCAAAGAATTCTTCGCGATATGTCTTTTAAAATAATCATCTGAACTCTACCTTTTATTATGCCAATACAGAGACTTAAAAAAATTGTGACAAAGGTTTCACCATAAGACTGTTAAGGATAGCAGAACAATCTTAGAATTTTTAGTAATACAGCATTATATACAAAAATATGCACTATACTCTCATTATGCTTGATTTCAGTTAATTGGCTTGTCTTTGTAACTGGCTTTAGTCATCAATATTGTACATACGTACCAGCTATGTGATCAGAATAAGACTCAAGGACAGTTAATCCGGGGGTTGGGGGGGGGTTAAGCGCACACTTAGCATCCACAAGATCCTGGGTTCAATCCCCAGTCCCTCCACTGAACAAATAAATAAATGAATCAAAACCTAATTCCCACCCCCCCAAAAAACCCAAAGCAAACAAACAAATTAAAAATCTAAAAAAAAAAAAGAGGTTAATCCACCCATGTTATTTTTATTTGTATCATTCTCCCACTGACTTTCTCTCTCTCTCTCTCTCACATGGTATAAAACAGTCTATTATTTAATTTTACAGGTTGTCTGGCATATATACACACATAGATACTGGTTCTTCAAGTGAAAATTCTCATCTTTCCTCTGGGGAACCAGCTTCACTTCTGCGTTAGTCCATGTGGCTTGGATAAGGCTGATGCTAACTCTGTCCTCCTGGGGGGGGGGGGGCGACAAAGGAGGGGGAGCTGAGACCCCAGCCCACCCCTACTTCCTGATGCTGATAACTCAGGCTGAGACAAGGAAAGCCCAGCCTGGAATATGCACTGAGGTCCCTGGAACGATGCAGGCTTGTGCTTTCTCTGCCGGGGACGCCAGCCAGGAGTGGTGGAAACTTGCTTTGCTACCAACTGGAGGAGAGTCACGGAGAATGAAGTCAACCGAAAGGAAAGCAGAGAAGAGACAGGGAGAGTCAGATTTCCCAGCCCCTGGGTCCAGTCGATAAACAGACAAACCATTTCTCCTGCATTATACCATTTTAGGTAACTCATGCAAATGACAGAATCTCGACAAAAAGTGAAGTGGTCACAGAATACACACACTTCAGTACCCTGCACTCACCAAGACCACACACAGGTCCTAACGTGAATGAAAGCATTACCCATTCTCCCATATTTGAATCTTTAGGCACCTCCCAAACCTTCATGAATATAAATAGCACAGAAATGAACAAAATGAATATCTAAAACATGAAGGGTTTTCTATAGTTTGGATTATGCCTATAATTTTTTAGATAATTACTGGGTAATGAGATTTTTAAAACGATTTTGCTAACCATCCATCAAAGTCATACTGAACACTTCACCCTCAGCAAAATGATTTAATTTTTTTTAGACAGACAAAATAAAGAGTTACACATTCTTTAATCTTATGGACCAGGTAGCTCTGTATAAACATGGCTTTAATTAAGTCCCTTTAAATTTGATATCTGTCTTATAATAATGGAATAAGCACTTAGAATAAAATTAAAACTTAAAAATTAAAACTGCTTGTCTAATAAAATATTCTCAGAATTTTAACCAGGATAAAAATATTGAAATATTTTCCAATAAGCATAAGGATCAAAGAATAAAGAAATATTATTTTAAAAATTACTCTGATTTCCTTGACTATATTAAAATCTAAATGGAGTCAAATAAAAAAATTTTGAGTTTAAGATAATGAAAAGTGATAGCAACAAGAATTATAGTCAGTGTTGGAAAAGCTGACATGATCCTATGTGAAAATTAAACATTCAAATTCCAATAAATACTGTAGATTCCAGTCATAACTTTATTTCTTAATGAAGTTAGTCATATATGGCCTGAGCTTGACTAGGTACTTAAATAGTGAAATAAAATTACTTGACTCCAATTTTTAAAAAAGGAAACAAGATTGGAGTGCTAGATCAGATCAACTGAGCTATTAATTTTGCAACAAAATTTACCTTGTGTGATGATGATTCTACTTAGCGACTAAGATGGACGATTTACCAGAATGGTTGCTATAAATAGTTTTAAACTGTATTTTCCTCTTTCATCACTTAGTATACATTCATTGGAAGTCCTTTTTAACCAATGAATTGCAAGGAGGAAGCTATCTTTTCATCTTCAGCACTTCAGAAGGAATATTCAGATACATCTAATTAGCTAAGACTCATTAAAATGGGAGCTACTCTGAGAAAAAAAGGCCCCTTAGGAATATGCATTTGGAAGATCCCCTGCCTTCAATGAAAGTATAAGCAGTGAAGAAATATCAGGAAAAAAATGATGGACTTTGTATGGGAACAAAGTAGTCTTTTGTGGACAGGAGATTTTTTTTTTTTTAGCATTCCTAAATATGAGACTGTACTGTGGCTGGTTGAAGGATTGTCTTGAATCTAAATACAAAGTATAATAAATCCTAAATCCTTTCTTTTGAACTTATTTATTCTTCATCATATTTTTCTAAATGGTGGCAATTTTCAAAGTGTGTACGTAACTGTTCTCAAATGCTGCCACCTAAGGGTTAAAGCTGGGCACAGCCTAATAATGTCTAGAAACAGAATAAGTACAGAACCCAATGATTCACAAAAAGCCACTCCTATCATTATATCCAAATATTAATTGACATGTACATGTATCCACCTGAATGTTTCTGAAGAGAAATACAGAAGTAAACTATTAAATAATGAATGGATATTTTATCAATGACCTTACCAAAAAAAGTGAAAGAATCGAGAATGACTTAAATGTGCACTAAAACACTGCTACTACTACTGAAAATTAAAAAGATGTTTCATAGGTCATTTTACAAATTAAAAATTTTGAAGTATTTGTGTTCCTATTAAACATTTAAGATTATGGTATAGCCAAATGAAACCCATTTTTGTCAATGTATTATTGGCTGGTTACAAATCGATATTTCTAATTTTGAGAAAACGTCAGTAAAAGCTAGTTAGAACTATCAATAAAAAGCAAACTTGGCCATATGTAATAATACACAACATGCTCAGCCTGAGAATATTCTGCAGAAGGCAAATGGCCAGGTCACATCCAGAAGACTAGGGTATATCCAGAGAAAGACAATAAATTTAACCATTAACCTACATTGTTTCTGTAATGTTGTTTTCAGTAACCCATGAGAAGAATACGTGATACAATAACGGTTCTGTTTTTAAATCTTTTTTCAATTGAAGTGTAGTCAGCGTACAATGTTGTGTCAATTTCTGGTGTGTACTTAAACTTACACAATGTTCTATGTTAATTGCTTTGGCTTTTATGTCCCTCTCTGATGAGTTTAGTTAAGAAGGGTCCGTTTATCAATGACTGATCATCTCTCGGTAGACTGACATAGTTCAGTTTCAGAGCCCACAAAGAAGCTCTGCAGAATCCACCAAGGTCCAGTTCGCAGAGGGTATCCTTCACCAAACAGCAGGTCACCATTCTGTTTGATGTCTTTTTAGCCATGACTCATCTTGTGTATGTGTGCAAACATCACGAGACAGGAAGCTCCTTGAAGGCAGAGACAGTCCATGTGGTTCATTCACTCGACCTCTGTGCTCAATGGCTGCTATACTCAATACATAATTATTGATTAATGCATTAAGTAATGAATTAATAAATGCATTGTTTATATTTAAAAGTTAGGTTTGTATATATGGTTGTTTATTAAATCAGATGTCAATGGAAATAAGTTTCAAATATAAAATTTTAAAACTGTCTCCAAAATAACTTCCTCTAAGATTCATTCTATTATATGCTTCAGCACTGAACAGAAAACATTAATAAATTAATTTCAACACAGAGCATGTGGACAGTAACAGTACTTGTAATTTTCTGGGGCCAACATGGTACATATTAGTAAGCTTGGTTTTTCTCACTCTTTCCATTTGAAATTTTTTAATTGTGGTACAGTTGATTTACAATGTTGTGCTAATTTCTGGTGTACAGCATAGTGATTCAGTTATACATATATATTCCTTTTCATATTCTTTTTCATTATAGGCTATTACAAGGTATTGAATATACTTCCTGCCATTTGAAATTTTTAAAAAGTTGAAACTGTTTGTCCAATAAAATATTCCCAGAAAACTTTTCACTTAACACCAAATCATTTACTTGAAATAAGGTAATTTGTTTTTATTTTTTAATGTGATTAAAATAGTATCAACATATTTAAATTAATGTTTATTTATTAATTAATATTTAAAAGACTTTACCACTTTGGAAATCAGAAAGCATGGACTCAAATCTCACCTTTCTGTTACTTCAATAAAATACTCAGTTTACTTAATCCTTAAAATGGCAACAAGAGTCCTGCAACCCATAGGGATGTTGTGTCAATACAGTGATTGAAACAAAATAAAATCTAAGTGGTAGGCACACTTCAGGAAGAGGAAGACTGCCTGGTAACTGAATTGAGCTATTTCTTATGGTTCTAAGTGGACACGTGCATATGGCAGATGTGGTCGTAGGGCCATGTCATCAGCTTGGGGAAACCACTTGTTTCATGGGCAACGGCTCACTTCCAAGATTCCCATTTAACCCCAGCAGAAGTATCAGCTAACTTAGAAAAATGATGATCAGAAAGAGAGCTAAGAACCCATGTTCTTGTTAAAAGAGTTTTGCTTTGGAGAAAAAAGAAAGAACAAGAAGAAAACATTTCCACCCAGACTGATACTTGGGGTGGACGAGCATCAAGTATCAAATATCAGCATCGAGGCTCTGGAGGAAGGGAGGTGCCTGCCACTGGCATCGGGCGCACTGATCCCTAACACACAGGCATTCACGAGCAACCTTGGGCATCGTGGGACCAAGCCTGCTTCAGCGTATACCTCTGCTGCACGGAGTATGAAGTTTAGACATCCTCACACGTTGTTCGTGACACTTTAATTCGGATTTCTCAAGAGCAGACCCCAACAATGTACTATGTGAATCATGATCACAAAGTTATGAGGACACATTCACGGATGGACTGATTAACTGAACACTCTAATTGCAAATTCCGTGAAAGTCACTTACGATTATTTAATACATGCTAATCCATGTAAATAATTAAGGGAAAGTGGCTTTACTGGAATTTCATATATGGAATTCTGCTAGGATCTGACACTGTACATATGGGTTACTGAAATATTAATATTGGCTTTCTCAATCTTCCTAAAATCGTGATTTTTGTTTAAGGTATATAAATAGCATTTTTAATTTTGCCTAAATATGAAGCTTAATGTATAGATTTCTTATAAAGCTAATTCAGGACATAGACAAATTTTTACTTATTACTAACCTTCTAAGAGGCTAGGGTGTAATCCAGACTAAATGCTCCCTGAGGTGGGAATTTTTTGAAGTATGTTTAAGACTCTATAGTGAATGAATCAAAATTCATAATTCATAGTTTTGAAAAATTTATAGTCATAAGAAGTCAAGCTTAGAAACTTGAGGGGTTACCTGAAAGTGTAATAATAAATCATGAGGACACAACATGTTATTTCCCAGAAGGTCATGTTTTAAGAAAACAGTTACAGTAGGCATATTTATGGGAACTCATACATTTTCATACTTGCCAAAAGCAGATTTATAAACAGTAGCATTTATTATAGGAAACATTACCCCATCTTATTAGAAAGTTCCAACATTATCAACAGGGTCACATGGCATAAAAAATGTGCATGCACAGCCAGCATTTCTGAAAGTCAGATTTCAGGGCTGCTACACGCTGTGATGCATGGGAAATTAGCATCCCGAGATCATCAGTATTTATAATATTTAATGACCAATATAATTTTAGAGCTTTCATTTAATATTTAGAATTTTCTGAGTTATGTGAACTAAGTTGGAAGGAAGAAAGAATACACACTAAATTTTTATAAAATAAAAATGTCCTTCAAAACATACTGAATTACCTATAGAGAAATGTAATATAGGCATTTTGAATATTTAATACAATCCCCTAGTATAATGAAGTTATTTTTCCTTTACACCGCCCTCCCTCAAGAGTGAATATTTTATTAATATTGCTTCTTTGGTGAAGAAACTTGGATCTTGTAATGATTATCTTATACTTTGCACGGTTGGGTCAATAATTCAAGGTTGAATCTTACTTATTATTACCTCAATGTTATTGAAATCAAACACTGAAGGCATTGGTTTATCATGACACTTTCCTCAGGGCAAACAGAACCGTTTCCTCCATCTCTCAGCTGTCCTTATTTAACCGTCATTGCCTAATGCACTGACTCTGATCTTATCAGCAGCATCTTACAGAGCCCACATCTGTGATACGGAATGTTTCCCCAGTTATTTCTCCTCCAGGGATTAAATGCATTACGTCCAGACAATTTTCGTGAGCTTTCGGAGACAGAAAAATACATGAAATAAGACCGTCATCCAACTCCGATCTTACAAAAAAGTAGCCAAGCTGAAAATCAGAGTGTGTTCCCCTGCTGTTGAGAAATGATTTTCACCCATTTTCTTTGCTGAGACAGGTTCAGAATAATGCAAAGCTAATGCAGTACCATACTACATGTTAATACCACATTATTTTTAAGACATCTTAAAGGATGTGTCACAATTTCAGTCATTGAAAACAAAAGTGGCCAGTTCAGTTTTTCAGATTTCTCGGATTTTCAGCAATGCCATTTTCCAAAAGTCAGTATGTGTTCAGTAGCCAAGGACACAGAGGAACACATGTGGTTGTGGGTTCATGGAAACTGATGAAGTTTCAGTTTCTAGCCATTAGGGAAGAGTATTTATGTATCCAAAGACCTGAATATTCAATATATTTCTCTCTTTTAAGTCCCTTTCTTTAGGACAATATATATATTGTTAAAGAATATATATATACACACACACATAAACATACATATATATGTATATATATGTTGAATACAAAATTTTTCCCTTTAAATGTAGGATTTTTAAGGCCTTTTTGTCAGAGAGTAGACTAATGCATGTCAACACCATTCTTAATCCTTTGTAATTTACTTAACAAATAACAGTTTTATAGAGGAGCACAGCCTCTTGATTGTAATTATGGGAAAGGAACGTTTGGGAACATACATTTAAAAACTGTCACAAAAATCTTTTCAGTTAGAAAAACACTTTATTCTTTATTGAGTATAAAATTGATTATACGAATAATAAAAAAGAATCTTTTTTTACCCAGTGCAATCAATGTGATTCTAAAAGAGAGCATTTAAAATCAACTAACCAAATTAAAGAATATTTTGAAAGGGAATGAATTTCCTGTCCCATCCCCTTTATCTCCTCAATGAGTAATCGAATTCTAGCTTTTCAAAATGTTAATATTAATTATGCACAGAAATGGGAAAATAATGAAATTCTTCCTCCTCCTTGCAATTGACAACTAAAGGTGAAAATCATCAGTGACTTTTCTATCTCTACAACTTCTTACTTAAAGAAGTCAAGCTGTTCATTAGAACAGTACTTAATTCTTCTCGATCACTTTTGGATCTGATCTTTTATATGTTGGGACTGGCTTCCACACCAACCTTAATACTTTCCTCATTTTCAAGACCACCCTGAGAGGGGATTGCCAGGAGGGAGGAGTGGAAGGACGCGGTGCTCACCCTTTCCCACAAATACATCAGAAGGTTCATCTACATACGGAACAATTTGCACAAAACACCTACTGAACTTTGGCAGAATATCTCTTACATTGGAAATATAAGGAAAATCCTCAAAATGAGTTAAACAAGTTTCTACGACATAGCACAAGGAACTACATTCAATATCTTGTAGTAACATATAATAAAAAAGAATGTGGAAATGAATACATGTATGTATATGTATGACTGGAACGTTATGCTCTACACTGGAAATGGACACATTATAACCGACTATGCCTCAATTAAAAAAAAAAAAGACCACATTGTCCAAGAGCAGTGAAACACAGCAAACGCCAAAACTGCATAAGCCTGCCTTCAAATACACGGAGCTGGGAGGGGCCGACCCAGAGGGACGACAAGTGGACATCAGGTCTACAAGCAGCACCTGGATCTGGGGCCTGGCTGCGGATGGGCGTGCCCTGTGAAGAGGTCACTCTGGGCCTCGACTTCTGTAGAAAGTTCAATAAGAGCAGCAAACATTCACAGCGTAAAGTCTGCCAGGCAGCTTGCTAAGCGCACCACTCACATTGACTGGCCCAGCTTGACAAAATCCAGGGAGGCAGGTATATTTCACTCCTTCCTTTAGAGAGGAGGAAACTAAGGCCCAGAAATGTTCCGTAACTTGCTCAAGATCACAGAGCTGGTAAGTTGCTGCGCTGGGATTTGAATCCCTACAGACGGACTCCAGGGATCATGCGTTTAACCAGTACCTTATATTTATGTTTAGAAAACTCATGGGATCCATGAGACCTCAAATGTGTTCACCTGCAGAAGACCAGCTAGGGTCAGGAGTCAAAAGCTCGAGTGTCCCAGATGCTGAATGGTGGAGCGTACTGTTGGCAAGGCAGGGGGATGGTGGGGGTTGTGGAGGCCTGGGGAAAACACCTCCCTCTACAGGGATCAGCTTCCCCTGATGGCTACATAGGCCCAGTGTATTTTCTTTTGTCTTTTGTTTTTTGACTGAAGTATAGTCAGTTACAATGTGTCAGTTTCTGATGTACAGCACAACGTCCCAGTCATGCATATACACATATATTTGTTTTCATTAAAGGTTATGACAAGATATTGAATATAGTTCCCTGCGCTATACAGAAGAAATTTGTTTTTTAATCTATTTTCATATATAGTGGCTAAACATTTGCAAATCTCAAACTCCAGTGAATTTTCAAAACAAGCTGAGAATCCAGATTTCTATGTGAAATTTCCGAATACTTGAAACACTAACTAGACCAAGCACAACGGTGGTGGATGCTGTCATGAGTCACCTGTTGCTTTTTCTCCAGAGCCAATGCCCTAAAACTCCCCTACAATACCCACGTGGCAGGAGATGTAACAAGCATTTCCCAAGGGAAACTTACGGCAGCGACGCCTTGGGTTTCAGACACAGGACATGCGGTGAAACTCCTGTGGCTGCCACATCAGGGGAGATGAGTTTGCTTTCCACTGTTTGCTCCAACTGATCTTTGACTTTCCTACATGATTTCTCTCCTAGTTTCCAGTCCAGACAATTTAAGTTCCTACAGATATGCTCTTCTTTCTAAATCTGAAGCCTGTATGTGGCATACTCAAAACGACCAAAGATTATTTCTTAAACGTTCTATCGTGGAGAAATCTCTCTAAATAAATTGAACCATGGTTTTGGTCATACTTAAAATTACAAATACATAAAGAATTGTGTATGTCAACTACAGACTATTTTCATTTCTGAAAGGACTATGAATTTGGGGTTTTTTTTTTAATCCTATTCCTATATTTAGCAAGTGAACAACAGATGAAATTAGTAATTGGAATGATAAATGCAGAATAATTGAAATGCAAGCCTGTTATAATTAGTTTTTCTCTGATGGATGTTAGCTTCTAGTTGACTGCAGAGAAGGATAAAATCTTGGAGGTTAAACTCATTAGTTTCATTGGAATCTTCTGGAACACACACACACACACACACACACACACCCCACTATCTGCGAGACTTGCCTCCAGAGTTATATTCAGTATATGAATTACTTCCTGGTACTACGCTTCCAGGAGCTGGAATTGTTGGATTGCAAGGCTCCAGGTCATTACACATCTGGAATCTGCCTGCACAGAAATACTGCACCAATGTGTAGCATAATATTTATTCAAAACCTCTTGAGAAAGATAATACTAGTTATCAAGGTTATGACAATTCCTTAACTAGATGTTCTCAAATAAACCTAAAAATAGCAGCATTTTATACTCCCTGAAAAACGGGCACTTGGGGAGCAAGAGAACAGAAATGTTTGTTTTAAATGTGCCTTGTGAAACTACTGTATAATTGCTAAAGCCAATTTTGCAGTTTTGGTTTACAAATCATATTACTCTGTAGAAAGTGATGCGTGGTCCTTACTACGAACATCTTCCCAGGGGCTGACAGCATGTAAAATGGGATGATGGCCCAACTTGGATAGAAAGCATTTTTTTTAATTGAAGAAGAGTCGATTTACAATATTGTGTTAATTTCAGGTGTACAGCACAGTGATTCGGTTATGCATAGACATGTATTTATACACACACACATATATTCCTTTTCAGGTTCCTTTTCATTCTAGGCCATGACAAGGTATTGAATTGAATACCTTGTAACAGACACAAAGCATTTTAAGTAACCCGCCTTCCTCAAGAGAGATGCCTGTCACTGGGGCCAGATCTCTTTCTCATAGGGTCTCTAAGAATCAAAGGACCACAGAACCTCTCCAAGCCCCATCTAGTAAATAGATGGGAAAAGAGCAGAGGTCGGGTGAGAACGCCTACCTCTTGTGAAAATGTTGTTACCACTAAGATGTGAAGCTGGCTGGCACTCGCTAGAGTCATAAAGCCCCCACTCCTGGGCTCTCTGTGTGCCTGGAGCCACTGACCCCTTAACCCCCACTCCCCACTGAAGGACCACTCCGCATACCTGCATTTTTGCAGGACAAAAAAAAAAAAAATCTCTTGATGTGTGTTTACCCTACCAAAACTCATGGCCCCAGGAGAGAGCCCATCTCACAATACCCTAGTTAGACAGGTCTCACATCCTGCCCTGATCAAAGTTGTAAAATCTGCTGTTCAGAGAAGTCCTTGACAGACCTTACAGCCAGCCAGGGACCTGAGAAGGGACTGATCAGGTAGCCCCTACTCCTTGTGTGCACAGCCCTCTCCCCACAATAAAAGACCTTGCACGCCCACCCTCGGGGCACACACGGGCATCTCTCCTCCGTGTGGCCCGCTGTTGCCTGTAACAGTGTCCCTATTAAACTTTCCCAAACTTTTCCTGGTCTCCGGTAATGCTTTTACCAACCCGAGTCACTGGCCTGCCGCATTATGCCCACAGCGTAAGTGGCAATTCCATGGTAGAAAGAAAGATGTTATCATACTCCCATCTGGCCAGATAGCTACTGAAGGAATAGATTTAATCATCTGACTCTGGCACCTCTGGACAAAAGAGAATTGGTGAGAAACAGCAAGGAGAGACAGCAGGGAGTGTGGCTGGACGGGGTGGGTCTGGGCCCCCACAAGCCCAGCATTCGATACAGGAATGCCCACAGTGCCCACAGGCCCATGGTCCCACGAGGAGGCCAAGGACTTGAGTTCTTCCACAGTCATCCACCCAGGAGAGCGCCCCCCATGATGAAGGGGCGCCTGGATTGGAGTGTGCACATGCTTTTCCAGGGGTGAGGGCTCAGAGGGCTGCAGGGTCATGATCCAGAAGGGTCTTCCACCTCCACCCTGACAAACTGAGCCACAGGAAGACCCTGCAGGGCCCTCCCACAAGACACCGGTGTTTCATCCTCTCATCCTAGAGAAGGTGAACCCGTAGGGTGAGATGAGATGAGAAAAATCAGATTTTTCTCTTTCCTTCCCATTCCAGGCCCGTCAGCCACGGCCATGTTTTGTGCTTGAGAAAGAAGAGAAAATGAAATCTTAAGTTTGAGAACTGAACTGGGCTTTTAATAACCAAAATCACAAGAAAACTGAGCAACTTATACAAAATATTGTCAGAGTATAGGAAAGGGTCTGAGGAGCACTGAAAGATTAAAGGAAAAAAAAAATCAGTTTTATACATAACCTCCCAGTGAGTTAAATGCCTCAATTAAATGCAGTTTCACCAAGACTCAGGTTACTATTGGCTCTTCTCTTCTTTTCTCATCTCTTCTCTTCTCGTCTCTTCTATTATTTTTTGAATGTACATTTGGAGAAGAGGCAGCTGACACCAGAAGTACAAACAACTTTGCAGACCAAGATTCAGCCTCCAGGGTAGAAGGCAGATAAGTTCTTCACTGCCTCAAAACCTTCAATAGGCCAACATCATCAGAACTTACAGTATATTGTTTAGTTTACCAACTGGAGTCCGAGTCTGAGAAAAAGAGTCCGTTCTAATTAACACCTCACTCAGCAGTACTTGCTTGATTTACTGTCTAGCAAATCAACAATGTAAGGGCAGCCAACTATCTTCAGAAAACTAATGTTTCAAACCTCAGGGCCCAAGTGGGTGAGATTTAAGCAAAGTCTACTAAGGTTTTTCCCTGAACCCCAGGGCTACAAGAGCAAATGAACTGGCCAGCACCTAGGGCAAAGAAGATGCATCTTCACACAATTAACTGTTCACTTATATTCATTAGGATTCACGGGCAGAAGCGTAACATATGCTGCAAATAACAGAGGCTTAAACAAAAGACAAGCCGTTTATTTTGCTGTTAGTTCCAGGACTTCCTGGTCAACCTTCTGCCCCATCATCCCTCGGGTGTGACTGTCATCCTGTACCCGCCAAAGGGGAAACTGTGAATTCCAAGCAGCAGGATGGAGAGAGGGGCATAAAACCCACACGGCTTCCATTCAGGCTGAGTCCTGAAAATGGTACCCTCTCCTTCCCCTCTTTGTCCAGAACTAAGTCACACAGCTGCCCCTTCCTGGCTGCCAGTGCCCCAGCTAAAGGTGACAGTTCTGTTACAGAAGAAGGAGAGAAGGCACAGGGGGGTAACTAGCAAACAGCTGTTGCTCACACACCTCACTTTTATGACAAGCTTACTTAGACACAGATCAAGTGACACCTAGGAATTAAGTCATAGTGTATCCTGGGCAGTCCATAGAAGTATTGCAAATCTATGCACCAAGCTTTATTCACAAAAAAGCCCTTAGAGCTTCATTATTCATTTTTACCCTGATCAAATAAATTTGATTCTATGATACAAAGCCCTCAGTGGAAGAGAAGCAATCAATTATAAGAAAGGAGAAGAGAAGAAAAAGAAAGAGATACCACACGAGAGCAAACATTGGTAGCCTGAAAGCAAATGTAATTAAGGGGGAGAAAAAAAAAAGACACAACACTCAAACAGCACAGAGATCTAGAAATATTGAGTGTCAGGCATATGCCATTCAGTCATTATTTTATACTACAAGTATCACTGGAATAATAATTGAAGTTCATTTGAGCTTTCAAGACAGGCTGTGCTCTGTGAAGGAAAGCAGGGTTGGATGTAATGCAGTTTGGGGCCAGATTTAGCTAATTTCTGTGCTTACCGGCAACAATCACCAGGCATTTCAAAAATTCATCTCTTCAGAAAAATCCATTCTCAATATAAGCCAGACATCTGAGCGTTTACCTTTAATATGTCCCTGTGTACATTCGTAAGTGTGTTCATCAATGAACAACTTTTATGCACTTGGACATACAGATTTTTTAAATGTGTGAGACTTGGAAATAGATTGAATTGCACCAAAAGAGAATTATAAATGCTATTGAAGATCAGTAACTGTGCTTCATAATCATTGTAACAGATACAATCATTTTACTCAGACGTGACATTATGACTTCTCCTAATTGCTAGAATATTCCAAATTACCTTAAACTTCACAGTCAAAATGCAATGAGAAGCTCTACAGGCTGTCTTACGTGATAAATATAAGGCAATTTTAATAACAATTCACTTTTAATATTAACTTAAATGAGAAATTTCGTTAATACATTTTTCTTAAATGAATATATCTGGCCATTTTCTTTCATTTGTACTGACAAAACTGGATTTATGAATATTTCAAATATCTCTGGAAATCCAAACAGGTGGCAAATAGAATGTGATAATTAATGGAAAAAAAATGACTCCTTTATTAGCCTAGCCCTTGTAGAACGTTTGGTGGGAAAATGGAGATGATTAGCAAACATTTGAGGACTGGAATGGTGGTGGGTATGCACAAAGCTTACCATATGAAAAGTACAATGAAATGAGAAAAGATAATAAGTATTCACTTCAGGGAGGACAAAAAGTAGTGCCTCCCCGAATCACTGGAAAGATGAAAAGTGATGATGCTTGTTAAGGGCTAACGCCACTTGCTGTACAGAAATACAAAGTGTCTCAGGTCCCTTCTGTGTTCTCCTGAGTTGTTCTTGTTGTGTGATGGCACATTAAGATGGATCACTTCCTGTTTCATCCACGATGTCCATCGGGTAAGTAGCAGACACCAGTGGGAGTGACAGGCATATCCACAAAGAAAGATTTCATGAAGGAATGGTTGAAAACCAATGTCAGAACTTTGGGGAAGATCAAGGCTATCAAAGGTGGTTACTGTGGAAAGGAGGGGGTCTGCAGAGACATTTATTTGGCAAGAGTCATAGGAGACCCCTACCCCCACCTAGAAGAAAGTGTCCCTGGAGTTGGAGAGCTTGAAATAAGTTTCCTGGGGTTGGGAGCCAGGATAGCAGAGGGTCCGACTCACTCCTGAGAAAGCAAAAAGGGCCCAGGCAGCAGCATAAATAATCATTAGCAGCAGTAACAGTCACGGTAGTAATTAATAGCATGCATTCAGCTAGCCCTTCCCATACGCCAGACACGGTTCTAAGCACATAACACATAGAGTCTCAGCTTATTTAATTCTCACAACTTCATAAAGGGCCCTATGAGGACTCTGAAGGTCATGTAGACTAGAAAAATGGCATAATCTGGGTTTGGACTGAGAAAATCTGGCTCCCAGAGTCCAGGTGTCTAAAAATTAGGCTAGGCTAATGATCGCTGAATATGAGATTCAATCAAAATCGAGTACCTTGCAAAAAAATAAACTAAAGGGAGTTAATTGTGATATGGTCTCTTTGAAAATGAAATACTACACATGTGCATATTTGCACAACTGTGGTATAGGAAAGAGTGCGTAAAATGTTTCAAGTCAGACAGCTGGTAAGTGGTGGAGGTGGACTGCAAACCCAGGCTAGCCGGGAGATAAAATCTAGCCATCGTCCACTCAACTAGACTCAGATTCATAATATGCAAGCAGAGGATAACAGGATTGATTCATATTGTCATTTTGTTTTCCAAAAGCAATGACTAGCAGAGTGGTTCCCAATGTGGTCCAGGAACCCCTTGGGGCACCCAAGATGCTTTTGGGGTCTTCAAGGTCAGAATCACGCACAGGTAAAACATCCATTTGAAGTGCAAAATAGACCAAAGGATTTTGATGTAATGGGTGTGCAATGTGTATTGATATGGCTTCCGATGCTACATTTAAGTAACTTTAAAGATACTATCCCTTATTAAGTTTTAGGGCAGTACCAAATAATACCCATAGTTATTTGAAAAGAATATTAAAACAGTCCTCCCTTTTTGAACTACCTGCCTGTGTGAGACTTGAATTTCTTTTTATATATAGTTTTATATACATAGCATGTCAGTATATACATAGTCAAAACAGTAAAACATACACACTAAATGCAGAAGCAGATATGGAAGTCCAATTATCTTCCATATGCCCAGACAGTAAAGATATTTGCAAAAACATAAAACAGTGCCATTCTTTCCATTATTTTTTGCTTGGATTTGAAAAATATGCTCTTAATTAAGATTATATTGCTATTAATATGCCATAGACATTATTTCATTTAAATGAATAAATACGTATTTAAAATTTTCTCAGTTTAATTTCAATTAATAGATATAACCCATATAAACAAAAATTGGGGGGGGTCTCCTCAATCATTTTTAAGAGTGAAAAGTAGTTCTGAGTATAAAAAACTTGAGAAAAAATTGGCCCAGTGAATACCAATACCTTCCTCCCTTAATTTGGTTAGTAATAGGTATAGTTTTTAAAAAATCTTTTAAAATTTTATTTATCATTGTAACTTAAAAACAGCATTCTACTATGTAATAAAGTAATAGTTTTCAATGGCTATGTTACTCAGTTGCACAAACAATGTGGACTTGTTACCAATCCAGTACATTCTTAATATTTCATGAAATAATGAAGTCTAGTAAGTTACAATGTTATCATTTTCCCATTGTTTTTTAAAGAGCAGAATTTGTCATTGTTTACAAAAATGATGACACTAGTTACAAAATTATTTTGTTTAATAATGCTGCATATTGGAGAATAAAAATGGCTGATCATCTCAAATAAAAAAGCAATATATAATATCTGAGAAAAAAGGATACACTTTTAGCATGATACGTTTAAGGAGTCACAAATAATGTAAAGGTTAGTAAGTAGAAATTATAGATGCTTTTAGTTTTTTTAGGGTAAAGTATTGAAAATTTTTTTATTTTCTATTTTTAAGGTTTCTTTGGGAGTTATTTATTTATCTGTCTGTCTGTTTGTTTGTTTTTTTGGTTGTTTTTACTGGAGGTATTGAACCCAGGACCTTGTGCATGCTAGGCATACATTCTACCACTGAGCCATACCCTCCCCCAACCCAAGTATTAAAATTTTAATTTTATGGATCAAAAAGCTCACGTTCTGGTAGTCTCTCATTCAGTAGTAGACAGGAAACTATTTGAAGACCCTATAAGGTAAAGCTATACCTGCTATGTACAAGTATTTAAAATGAGAGTTTTTGTTGGCTTTAGAAAGCCTACTCCACCGTCACCCTGGTTGTAGATATCTGGAGATGTTTAAGAGTTTATACCTACTACGAGGCAGGCATGAAAGAGTTACACAGGAAACCTGAACTTTCCTAAAGGGAATAATTAATAATGCAACAAAGACTTGGGACACAAGGGGAGCGCTTTTATGTCAGAATAAGTTTGGAAGCAGGTTCCTTCCCGCCCAGAGCCATCCTATTTGGGTCTAGTTTCTCTGGCAGACAGGAGAGGTGAGAAGCTACCTATAGGAGGAGGGGACAGGGAGAGGGTCCCAGGCCAGGTCCAGCAAGGATGCTCTCCATGGGTACTCTGCCCTGAAGGAGAAATGAAAACAGCTGGAGGAGAGCAGCTGTGGGGACTGGGTGGTGGAGAGCAGAAATGAGGTCAAGTTCATAGCAGAAAGGCAAGCAACCAACACGGAGAGATGTGTGCTCTAGCTTCCGAGCTGGAGAGGATGAAGTTGAGCACATGGTGGCTAAGATCTCTTGGTTCAGACTCTAAATCTGCGAAATGCTGGCACAGGCTGGACATTACTTTTCTTCACAGCCAAACCCTTTGCCACAATGAGAACCATTCCGTATGGGTGAGTCACCTCTCTGCATCACCCAGCCCAGCTCTCAAAGCCGAGCTCTTGACTTGCAAAAATGCAAACTAAATAGAGAAAAATGATTTCCAGAAAACCAGCAGCCAGGGGCAGAGATCTGCAAAGATTGTCCAAGAGAAGGAAACAATAAGTGCTAAGAGGGACAGCTGACAGTCTGTGCCCACAGAGTCTTGGATCAAGCCAAGACAGAACACCTTTAGAATGCCTTGACAGCAGGAAGTAGCCGTCCTTATATAGATCACTACAAAACAAACACAGCGAGGAACGAGCAGATGCTGCAGAATTAAGAATTAGGATGATTAATAAAAGGTCTGCAGAGGACGGGGTTGAAGAAAATTCCCTTTGCACCCACTTGGTTAAGGATTTCAGCACTTCCCTGATCTGGACACAGACATCACAACTCTGCTATTTGTAACCTGTGCTATCTTTACTCACGTTTCAGTGAACTCTCTAACAAGCTGTACACATTATGTTCCATGTGTGACTTCGGTCCTTCCCACATCACTTACGTTGTTTTTTGCAAGCCCAGGTTAGAACAAGCACTCTAGTTAGTGTTAAATGGAGACATGAAACAGATCCCAAGTTGACAAATACTGAGAATATTTCCAGATTGAGCAGATAGCAGTGCCGTACCCCTCACAGAGCTATGTTTAACAAAGCATGTTCTTTACAATTAGGTTTTTGACTCAAAATATTAACAGAAATAGTTCAGATTTTAGTTGTTTTCCCCATTGCCCACATGTTGTTTCTCTGTGTAATAACATGGATTTCATGTTGTCTCCAATAAAAAAAAAAAAAAACTGGGTTGTTTTTTTACTTGGAAAGATAAGAATCACTGCAGAATGAAAAACGTTATTAAATGTTTTGCCAACAATTGAATGAAACCACTCATTTATTTCCAACTTATGGTTACTAAATATCAGGCTTTAAAATCTTTTGGAAACAATACAGGTTATGAAATCTCCACTCAATTATAACATAAGTTAATTGCTTTTTTCCCAAATGCATTTTTCTTTTTATTTACTCTGGGCAATTTCTGTCAGGTATTGTTGTACAAAGATATATCATAATTTGTTCTGCTCTGGCTTGTCATGATTGCAGAAAAGATGAAAAGTTTACCCACGGGCAAAAATAAATTATATACACTAATGAATAAGAATTCTTAGAGAAAAAAAAATCTGAGCTCTAGAATGTACACAAAGCCAACTATACATTATTTCAGGGATGAATTCAAATAGTGAACTTGGTCAAACTGATCACATCTGCACTGAGGACATTTTTGCCACTCAACAATACACATCCATCACTTAATATTCTAGTCACAAAGGTGACATGGTTTCCACTCTTGGCATTGTACTCAATTGAGCCTAAAGAAGGAACTCATTATTCCATACTCAAAGCCAACGTTTTCTACTTGAGACGCAATTCTAACAAAATTAACGTGACATGAGATGGCATTAATTCATTTCCAGCTAAATTAGCTCCCCAGTCTTTGACAGCCAGCTTGTTACAGCGTGCAGCATTGAAAGCTACAGGGTTTTATTTAAAGAAAAAAAAATGTTCAGAACTTAAAAACCACAGTAGATTAGCTTACATAGCACTTTTTTCAGGGAAACTCTATTAAATAGAAGTCACGAATGGTGTTGATATAAATCCTAAAAGGTGGATTTTTTTTTATGTAAATGTCTAATGAAGCCAGAAGGCATTTCTTTGCCTCTGAAAGAAAACAATTTCAGATGGTCTTTATGAGCTTTTTTGACAATAACTCAAGTGTGTATCTATAGTCTTTAAAGATGCACAAGTAATTGGCTAACACAATTTTCTACAAATTATATAAAATAATTGGAGCATTTTTATCACAGAACCATTACCATATTTATTCTGTTTTTCTATATTAGGTTAACTTAATATATTCAACGTACACACATTTAGTTTCTTAAAGAGTCCTGAATCTCTTTACAAAAATGCTCTTATTTGTGGAGATCTTACTAATTAAATATAAAAGACATAGAGTGCAAATATGTTTTTTCAAATACAGAGTTCAAGGTCATCACAAAATAACTAAAAAATCTAGATCCTCATGATGAGAATATATTTGTAAGTACCTGATTTGATATATGATTTTCAAACCCTTGTTTTTTTTTTTTTAAAACAAGAAATATAAATTGTCAATTTATTTAGAAGTGGCTTAGTAACTACTGACTTACAGCACAAGGACTTAAAAACATACTACAACAGATTATAAAAATCAGTGTTGAAATGAATAAATGATAAAGAGATTTTAAACATGTGTTTTTGTCTTACTCATGTAAGAAAAGAAGCCATGGCTCACTGCACAACGCGAAAATGTAGCTTCTGTTTTTATGATCAGGCAACAATCTCAGAAGGAAGTTAAACTGCTTGCATGGAAATTGTATGTTTAATGTGACTTCTATTTGCTGTGCAGAAACTCTCCAAATGTCATTTTACCTACTGATCAGAGGAAAAAAATTCAAAGATATATTTAAGGATCATCCCAATACGTTATGGTAAGCTTTCTGTCACTAATAAAGCACTTTAAAAGAAAAGGCAAGGTATTTACAAACACTGCAGTTCATGTAGTATAATTGTCTCAGAAATAAATGATCATTAAAAATTATATGTGGTGTTGGGAAAATCATTTGACAATGTTTGTGCAGAACTTCGAAGATTAAATGGGGACTTCTGGGTTAAGAAGACTAAAATCTCTTCATACTATTAGGTTTTTCTCCACTGATACCTCATAATGAAGAAGAAATGGTCATGCAAAGGAAAAAAAAAGTATGCAGACAAGGTAATCGGCTAACATCGTACAACAATCAAAAACAAGCAAGCAAAACGGAGAGAGAGAAGACTTACACGAAGAAAAAGAGGAAGAAAGAGGAGAAGAGAGAGACACAGAGAGAAGGGAGAGCAGGCACGTGGTCTCTGGGGGGGGGCTTGCTGAGCGCAGCACCTGCTGGCACCTTGTTCTACCTTAAAACCACTGAGTCACAAGCTTACTAACCCCCACTAAAGGTGCTTAATCTGTAGGGACGTAAACCTGAGTAAGCATCCTTATTAGTAAAGTGGAGTAGAAGTGAAGATTCTGGAAGATACAGAATGAATTGGATTGCTGATCCCAAGTCCAGCTTTTTGAAAATCAACTATACCCTCCCCCCTAAAATCAGATAGCGTGACTCCAGAATCAAATATGTAACACAATTTCAAAAGGAGAGAAAAATCTAACAAAGACTGGGTAGCACCTCAGCCCAGCCACCCAGTTCCACTCACTCTGCCCTTACCTCTGACTTTAAAAATTAACCTATGACAAAGGAAGCAAGAATACACAATGGAGAAAAGACAGTCTCTTAGATAAGTGGTGCTGGGAAAACTGGACAGCTGCATGTAAAAAGTAAAATAGGAGTGTCCCCTAATACTATGTACAAAGATAAACTCAAAATCGATCAAAGACCTAAATGTTAAGACCAGATACTCTAAACCTCCTAGAGGAAAACATAGGCAGAACATTCTTTGACATAAATCGCAGCAATATTTTTTGGATCTGTCTCCTAAAGTACAGGAAATAAAAACAAAAAAAAAATAAGTGAAGCCCAATTAAACTTAAAAAGGAAACCATTGACAAAAAGAAAAAAACAACCTATGAAATGGGAGAAGTTATTTGCAAATGATATGACTAATAAGGGGTTACTATCCAACATATATAAATAGTTCATAAAACTCAACATCAAAACAGTCTGATTGAAAAATGGACAGAAGAACTACATAGCCATTTTCCAAAGAAGACATGCAGGTGGCCTACAGGCATAAGCAAAGATGCTCAATATTCCTAACCATTAGAGAAATGCAAATCGAAACTACAATGAGGTAGCACCTCACACCTGTCAGAATGACCACCATCAAAAAGAACAAAAAAATAACAAATATTGGCAATGAGGTGGAGAAAAGATAACCTGATTACGCTGCTGATGGGAATGTAAATTGGTGCAGCCACTATGGAAAACAGCCATACTGTTTCATAAAAAAAACTAAAGGTTTCACAAAAAACTAAAAGTAGAAACCATTACCATATAACCCAGCAATCCCACTCCAGAGTATATATATCCAAAAAAAACCCAAAACTACTAACTCAAAAAGATACATGCATCCCAATGTTCATAGCAGCATTATTTATGATTGTCAAGGTATGGAAACAACCTTAAGTGTCCATCAACAGATGACTGGATATAGAAGATATGGCATATTTATACAGTGGAATACTACTAAGCCACAAAAAAGAATGAAATTTTGCCATTTGCAGCATCATGGATGGACTCGGAGGGCATTGTGCTAAGTGAAATGAGATAGAGAAAGATAAATACTATATGATATCACTTATATGTAGAATCTAAAACATACAACAAACTAGTGAAGAAAACAAAAAAGAAGCAGACACTGATATAAAGAACAAACTAGTGGTTATCAGTTGTGGGGAGGGTCGATATAGGGGGGAAGGAATGGGAGGTACAAACTACTGGGTATAAGATGAGCTTAAGGATGCACTGTACATCACAGGGAATATGGCTACTATTTTGTAATAACTGTAAATTGAAAGTAACTTTTAAAATTGTTTAAAACATTAAAAATTTAAAAAAAAATTAAAGTACATGCAACCAAAGGAAAAAAAAAAAGGTACGAAAACAAAATACACAGCCTTCGATCTGCAGCTCTGAAAGAAAACCTAACTGGTATCAGGTACAGTGAGAAGAGGGTAAACATGTTGACCATATTGAATCAGAGCACATAGAACATCTTTGTAGAATTCCTACTATGAGCAAATAAAGACAGAAAGATCAAGTGTCTAACATGGAAGAAAACTAACTCATGGAACAAAATGGAATTCCTCACAATCATTTCATGATTTAAAAATAACACTGAGAATGTGAATTCTGCGAAAAAGAGTTCAAAGATGACATGAGGCAACTACATGAGATTAAGATGGCTGCTGAAAACTTAAGAACCACAAACCCAGGATCATAATTCCATTGTTACAGAACAATACATAATTCAGAAACAGTACAAATAAAACTGATTAAATATTAAATAAGTGATATTGAGGAAACACTGATGTTTATATAGTGAAGGCTGATTTTTTTTAATGTAAGGGATTAAAATGATTAGAGTAAAATAAGTATAGAAGCAAGACAAAAGGAATCCAGCACAAAGATCATTTATGTCCATAAAGCAGAGAGCCATGCAAATGCAAGAGAAGATGCATTTTAAATCTGTAACATAAGTCCCCTCAATGAGGAACTGAATCTATACATTTAAGAATACACTGTTTCAAACAAATTTAATAAAGAATAGTCAATGCCAAGACATGGGCTAGTTAACCTATTAACTCTACAGTGTTCTCTCGTCTCCCCCAAAACTTTGCTTAATAGGAGGGAAAACATCAGGTATTTCCAACGTTCAAGGCAAGAGGTAATAAAGCAACGCCGGTAACATTGTAATGTGACGGAAGTGTAACCCAAGAATTTTATAGCCAGTCACAATGTTATTTATGTATAAAGGCAATAGGAAGGTAGTATTCTTAAACAGGAAACATTAAGATAATGCAATTCCCCGAGGTATGCGTCGAGAAAACAGATAAGAAACAAAGGTAGACCATTAATCCGTCCAATTAAGAAGTAAATGAAAATAAACTCTGGGGAACTGACACTCCGTGGTAAAAGGACAGGTGAGGCACACTGAATCCGGTGACTCAGAAAGAGTAATAACACTCCACGGGATCTGAGGTTACAGGACAAAATATGAATGTCACACCCAAGGGAGATGTAAAAACAATAACATGCTGTATCAAAATGAGTGGTGATATATTCATCTTTTAAACAGAGAGCCCATAGAGTTAAAGTAGATAGTTTTGAATAACGACTCTGTCTTTAAAAAAATTTTTCCTCCCTTCTCCATCCTGTCCTGCTATTTTCTCCTTTGTCTTTTTTCTCCTGTCCTCATCTCTTCCCTACTCCCTCCCCAGCTCTCTCTTTAACCTAAGAGGCCTTTTTTTTAAAGAGATACTACATTGTAGTGAAGAATCATTTATTTGACATTAAAAGTTTTCTTCATCTTTATACCAGTTTACTTTTCTTCTATGAACTTCAAATCAAACTGAGTTGTTTTTTATTTAAAAAAAAACACATCTACATTATGGTTTCCATATTATAAAGTACTTCCATGTTCCCATCCAGCCAGCCAGCCACCCATCCATCCATGGACCCAGATTTCCAGCCGTATTTCTGTACAGAGAAAAGGGAATCAGTGCAATGAGAAACGTATGGGATGGTGTTCAGCTAATGTTGAAAATGATTGTTTTAGAGCAGTAGAATTTAATTTTTCATCTTTAATTTCCAATATTGCTTGTATTCTTAAGCCTATATAATTATGCCCCCAAAATGAAATACTTTTTTCTTTAAAAACTGGAAGCAAATATGTAAAACTGCTGTAATATTCTAATTTTTCATTAGGTAGCTCCTAATCAAAGATTAATGACAGGTTGGACTTGGATAACCTGGGTGTAACACTTTTGTGTGTATAATTTAGCTACTCATCGGTTGCTATTTCCTTTCCTAAGTAAGAGATGATTTTTAAATTTCATTGAGTCTTTTTAAAAATCGTAAGTCTGAATTTAACTGAACTGTGTGATTCAGATACCAGCCTATACATTCTGGTCATTCCTTAGACTCTCCTGAAAAATCCCCAGACACAGATTTTAAGATGATATTAATAAAAATAAGTCATAAAAGTACTTCCACTGGGAAAGATTTAATTTAAGGACACTGATGTTTTCCAAAGGCCCTTTTTCATGATTCAAGAACCATTTTTCAACTAAAAAAGACATCAAAGCACATATTATTCCTCTTCAAAATCTTCCTGATAAACAACTTAGACATTTCACTCACCACAAGTCTGAGTGAGCGTTAACATTTTTTAAAAAAATTAATCAACCTTAGAGAGCAATCTTCTGTTTTCCTCCAACAAATTTTAATCAGGTTATAGCCTTTTTCTTTACTGGGAAGATACATCAAAAATTGGGTTAGTCTTTGAAATGTCAGTGTTCAAAATTCAACGAACAGTTCTGTTCTCAGAAAAAGTTAACCTCAGAAAAAGTTTCTTTTAATGTTAGTGTATGTGTACTAATTATTAAGTTCTAAATTTTGATAGGTTTGATCATGGAAAGAATACTAACTTTTAGGGCAAAACACATTTCGGCAGAACAAACACAGAAGTACTGTTTGCATTATTTTGTTCCTCAGTCAGAATTTTCCTTTTCCCTGTTGATTTTGAAATTGTGATTTTGTAAACCACAGAGAAAAATAGAAACATATTTTAGTAGAATTACGTAAAACATGGTAAAAAAAAAATGTTAGGAGTCTGAGAAAGAGAAGATCCTCTAAAAATAGAAATGGAATATTTGGCAGCTAGTTCCTTAGATTGATACAAAACAATAGCCACTATGTTGTTTCTATGATTTTTTCACTCTGTGAATGAAAAATGCTGCAAGCCATATCAGTAAAGGAAGAATGCAGAAGCCAATCAAGTCATCAGCCACTGCCACCACCCCCAACAGTGAAGAGAAGCCTGTAGCCCTGGCTTTGCAGCCTGAGGGAACGTAAAATAAGAAAGGACAGGATCCTGGCCCTAGATAGCTAGATGCTTGTCAAAGGAATGATTTCAATAAGTCCAAATCTTTGCTTCCTCCCATACATAGAAAAGCACTAAATTCTTTAACTTGAGATGCCTGCTTTTCTTTAGTTAATAAGTAATCTTTTACTGTTCCCACTACCTGGTCTTTGTTGTAAAGCTCCTATATATCCTGGCTCCTCCCCTACCTCTTCGGAGCAGTCCCTTGGAGCCATGTGAGAGGCTGTCATCCCAGCTCAAGTCCTCCCGCCAAATAAAACATAACTCTCAACTTTCAGGCTGTGCGTTTATTTCAGTTGACAACTCCAAGAGTCAATATATTTGTAGGAAAAGCTAATTTTAAATGAAAACATGTAAAACTTGAGTTTCTACCTGCCTTCTTAGTTTTTAAGAGTGAATGAAGATTAGCATTTTCCCTCTGCTTTTTAGATGGAAATGTTTATTGTTGTTGTTAATGGGAATCATAAAATGTCTTTTATTTATGTAGTAGTTACCAAAGTGCAAGATGAAATTAGGAGACCTGGACTGAATAACCAATATGGAAGATTTATGCTTTTACATAGACTGTTCTTCACTGATTTTTTTTTAATGTTGTTTTTTAATGGTTACCACCCTGTTGGGGTTTTTTTGTTTTATTTTGTTTTGTTTTAAATGTTCTAGTCCTTTTTTAAAATTTATAAATGTTTTTCATTTTGATTTAATAACTTGTTATTTAATTTTACAATATAGTTAATAAATTCTAGCTTTTCCTCATTTAAATCTTTTAGATTTTTAAAAAATATTTTACAAGAGATTATCATACTAAATGAAGTAAGACAGAGGAGAACAAATATCATATGATATCACTCATATGTGGAATCTAAAAAAAAAGGAAACAAATGAACTAAATTTACAAAACAGAAATAGACAGACAAATAAAACAAATTTATGGTTACCAAAGGGGAAAGAGTGGGGGGTAAATTTGGAGGCTGGGATTAGCAGATAGAAAGTACTATATATAAAATAGATAAAACAACAAAGTCCTGCTGTATAGCACAAGGAAGTGCATTCAATATCTTGTAATAACCTATGATGAAAAGAAAATATATATATGTACAACTGAATTACTACACTGTACACCAGAAACTAACACAACATTGTAAATCAACTATACTTCAATAAAAAAATAAGTAAATAAAAACTATTTGACGTTGGTATATCTTTTCTGGGTATAATTTCTCAGTTGTATGCTTCAAGTTCTTAAATCGTTACCTTGTTAACAACCCCCCCCCCACTTTTTTTTTTCTTTCTTCTTTTGCAAATGTAATCCTCCACTGGTCCCTTTTGAATGTGGTTTTTACATGTTAGTTACACCGTTTGATTTCATATGTTTTAACAGTGGCCAATGGGGAACAGGATTGCCAGGCTACAATGGGAGAAGGTCCACACCACCAACAGGAGATTGGAACTTTCTTCCTAGAAGGTAGCATCTATCTAAAGTGAGTTCAGCAAGACACTGCATTCCTGGGTACTTGGAAGAAAGGCAGAGAAAACATACCAGGACTGGAAGTGCTATTCACATAGAAATAAATGGTAAACCTGACCTTTCAGAATGCTGCTGCCTTTGACATTCTACATAATCAAATCATCATATAAGAAGCGGTACTTTTTGAAGTTCATGGTTCCAGATAAACTTTGACTAAATGTGCTACAGCCCTGGAGCGGAAGGACGGCAGAGTAACACAACTTCACCTGGCCTTCGTGAGAAGCCAGATGAGGATGAAAAACTGTCAGAAAATGACAGAAGAGGGACTTCTGTTCTATCCTTGAATGCAAATCAAGACCGTCTTTCTAATCGGGACCACCCTGTTCATGACTAGTCATAGCAAAGAAAGAGAACGTTCAGGTCAGTGGACCCACAGAGCTTTCTCTCCTTTTGGGGTTGACTTCTAGAGACCAAGCACCGACCAAGTCCCGCGTGTAGCCTACTCTTTGCCGTGACTTAATTTTGTTCCAATTATCTGCTCATACTCTATAGGTCTCCATAAGCCACTTCAAACATATTTTGAAACAAAGCGGGATGAAAAAAAAAGCAAACACATACAGACAACATGAAATGATCGCCAAATAATCCTTTAAATTAGTGGAAGCATTTATCCACTTTGCTCATCAGCTTATCAGGCACAGAGATGTAGAGCCACTTCTATAAACCGAGTCCATATATAGAGAACTCTCAGCTTAGGGTCCTAAGTCCTACTTCAATCAACGGTCTTTCCATTTTCTCCTTTGGCTCTGCTACAACCACTTTCATTTTACCAACCAAATAGTTTACCAGACGAAAGGAATATAGTGTTGTTCACTGTTGCATCTGATCTGAATTGATTGTGTTTGCCAAATGAGGTGATTGTGGAATGAGAAACGGGGAACAATGAAGTCACTCCAGTTCAGCACAGGAATAAAAGTCTGTTGTTGTCATTATTTGTTTCCTTTAATACTTTGTTAAAGCAAGAAAAGGAAGTGAGACAAATTGCTGCATGTGCCCCAGGAGCTACATCTCTGCCCACATGTTATGGTAAACAGATGAGCTACAAGGCGTGAAGAGACAAGGGTTAGAGAGGGCTGATTGTTCTGAGGCGAAATTAGCATGACAGAGCTAATGCTAATTTCTCTGTTTTGAGGAGACTCTGGGAAATGAGCCCTGGTGAGGCGTGAAGGTTCTGGAAAGCCATAAACTATTTATTGCAACATCTACCAACTGGTTTCTGAAACTGGCATCCTGGTAACAGTCTGCTGAGTTCCTGGCATTCATTTACCTGTCATATACCAGGCTGGTATTTCCCTGTATGTATGTGTGTGTGTGTATTTATATATATAAATATACATATACATTTTTGTTTTCTGAATACTTCTTTTTCCCTCTGATTATTTTTTTCACAGGAAAGTGAAAATTTAGGTGCCGAAAATTCAAGCTCCAGAATCAAGGCGATGATAGCAGAAGAGCCTTGGGAGTTAACCTTGATGGGCTCAGCTTGAGAGAATGCTTGGTAGTTGCTACTTCAAATAGACTTTAAACCTGGTTAAATCCTCAGACAGCAGCACTCTCCTTCAGGGGAGGGAGCGGGAGTCCACGTACAGAGGTGGCTCTAATGATAAATCCACTCAGATGGGAGCTTGGCCTTCAGAAGCCAGGCAATAGACCCCAGGTCACCAAACCAATTTTTCAAATGAGAAAGACTATAATCCTATCTAGGAAAGGCTGTCTTTAAGCCCATATCTATTTCATAGGCAAGGGCCATAAACTGTCCCTGAATGACACAACTCAGTTTTCAGCCAATTTCAACTCTTCAAAAAGAGCAAATGAAACTTTTTATGGATACCCCCTTTTTCTTTAAAGGGCATGCACTTTACGGAAATTCTTGCATTTATCTACTTTTTAACTATACAAATTGCAGATTAATTTTATCATGTTATTTATAAACACATTTGTAGAGTTGTACAAATAACACATAGTTATGCTATATGTAAAGTGAATGTATTGTATAGAAAGTTAATTTTAGTGCAAAATTATATTACTGACTTCTATACATTTTTTCTTTATCTTCATAATTTGAATTGTGAGCTTCTTTATTCACGCTTACATTCTCACCTGTCTCACAGTGTAGCAAGTGTCAAAAGGACCAGCCTCCTGAATCAAGATTGTTAATTAATTTCTATACCCCAGGAAAGCTTCATAGTCAGCAAAGTGGTTACAGAAAAAAAAGGTCTCTAGTGGTGTTGTTGTGTTTTCCATCCAGCTCCTGGCTTTTGGTGTGTGTGAATCTTGGAGGTAATTCATTTCTTCCCGTCCAAGGGTTTAGATGGTGGGGGGGCAGGGTCAGTGGTTGGATTGGTGAGTGGAGGGTGGGGGGCAGGAAAGCTAAGCAGCTTTCTAATTTCTCTAAATTAGGATCCTCACAAGGGAGGTGTTTGGTTTGTTTTGTTTTGTTTGAGACACATGGGCTTTTAACACCCTGAATTTTACAATCAAATGAAAATGAATTTTAAAGTCATCCCCACCACATCTTCATGTATAACTTATTTTCATCCTCTCTCCACACATCCTCTTTCACAGACACTTTACTCTTAAAATAATGTACATGGAAACGAGGTAAGAAGTTATGCATTGCTGTTCTTTATGACAAACTTGGATAAATAATTTTTCCATAGCAGATTAAACATCTATCAGTACCCGTAGCATGCAGCTCCTCAGAATTTCAAAGGACATAATGCTAACAGGCACACATTACTACATATAAAACACATAAACAAGGACCTACTGTGTGGCACAGGGAACTCTATTCAATTTCTTGTAATAACATGTAATGGAAAAGAATATGAACAGAATATATACATATATGTGTGTGTGTGTGTATGTATATGTGTAACTGAATCACTTTGCTGTACACCTGAAACTAACATTGTAAATCAACTACATTTCAATTAAATATATATATATATATAAAATTAAATTAAAAATAAAATAAAATAAATAAATGTAATCTAGACCATCCAGTTAAAGATCCAGAAGTAAGGCTGCCTCTGTCTGGTTCTTGTTTTTGAAACTAACCAAGAAGAACGCAAATACAGGAAAGAAAAACGCCTCTTGGTGAAACTAGGCAATGGCCACAGTCCTGAACCACGATCTAAGAAGACAGGCAGCTAAGGGCAGTGAAAACTGGCCCTCGTCCAGGGACGAAGTCCAGAGTGAGTCCCTGCCCCTGCAGCTCGCCGGCAGCAAATACCCCTCAGTACCAGGCCAGTACGCCTCACCTACAAAGATGAGAGCTGTTTGGGCAGATAGGCTCAAAATCCCTGAGCCCTTCATCAAAGGGCAGCTGGGAGGATGGAGCCAGACGAGAGAAAGCACATCTGTGGCATCTCTAATGCAAGGTGGACTTCTGATTCGTCACACCCGTGTCTTTGTGTCTTAGAGAAAAGTAAGTTGCGATGCCCAGCACTGGTGACACACATGAATCACCATGAGCCTGCCAGCATCCCTGGTAGCCAGGAGCAGAGACGGGCTCCCTGCAGGGCAGCGGGCTGGAGCGGGGCGGCCCTGGCATGGACCAGCTCGCATCCCACCAGCCCCTCGCCCCACACAGCTCTTACAAAACCGCTGGGCCGGGGAAAAGAAATAACTTTCACTAAACCTTTCTTCATGAAGAAAACCGATTTTAGCCAAAATCAAATCCAAAAAAAATGCCACAAGGAAAAAAAAAAAAAAAAAAAAAAGAGAGAGAGAGAGGGAGAGAGAGAGAGAAGGCCATGAAGAACTCAAGACAGATGAAGAATTTCAAGCAGAAAAATTGTGCTGAAAAACAGACAACTATAAAAAGACTCCTTCAAATCTAAGAAATTGAGGACGTTGTGACCTCTCTAACACAGGAACTCTATAAACGTGTGTAAGGGCTCAAAATTTTTTAAAAAAGAACACAAGATGAAAAAGCCAGGGTAAAAATGAAAAACAAAACAAAACACAGTAATTGGATCATACCTCATGTTTATGTGGGATGTACTTTGGTTCCTTAATAACTCCTCCAGATTATTTTTATTTACATTTAGGATAGTTATCTTTTTTTCCTAATTGCAAAAGAAACCTAACACACACTTCCTTCTTATGAAAATAAGAGAGCAAGGAATTGCCACGCATCATTTGCATATATTTTGTCTAAATATAAACTCCTCTGGAAGATCAGTCGCCTCCAATCACAGAACAGCTGCTTAAATTGATGTCAAAGATACCAATTCAAGCTGAATCTGAAAATTATTGTTGGCCAATGGTGTATCAGATGGCCTAACCCCTCTGTGCAGCCTGGAACCCCCTACTCCCCAGAGCAGCAGGTGAGGACCAGGAAGGCAACCTTACTTTAGCAGACCCAACACCAAGCCTCTTATCTTGAAGTCCCACCGTACAAACTCAGAGTTCCAAGTGTTGTGATGTTGACAAACATTTTTGACCTTTCCTTTAAAATTCTCCCCTAATAGGGTGTGCCAAATATTTAAAGGGTTTAAAGGACACAAATAAAGAAGTTGCATAGCTGTTAAATGACCTAGATACTGCTTGTCTCAACTCAAATATTTTCAATTTGACTTAAGCAGTAATTTTCAGTTGGAGAAAAAAATAAAATATTTATGCCTGATTTGCCCAAAACTTGTAGGCTTGTGGTCTGACCCAGATTCTTCAAAACAGAATCTTGAACTTTATGTTATCAGGAGTATTTCACAAGCTCTTCTGAATTCGGGCGTCATCTTAGTCCTTTCCTGCTCTAGTGACTCATCAGATCGGAGCGAGAGGCTTCCCATAGACACGCTCCTCTAGCTCCCTCCGCACCGAACAGATGGAGTCTCCGTGAATAAACTCAGCAAAACGAACTCAGAATGTAAAAGGCGGCGGAAGCATCGGGCTGAAGGATTCTCCTGAAGGAGTTCAACTTGGCTACGATCTTCCAGATTTCCAGTCCTCCACACAAGGTGGTTATTTTCTAAGTTGCTTTGTTTTATAACTTTGAATTCAGATCAACCAGTCACAGAATGGAACCATCAGACTGCCTTCAAGCTTTGATATTTTTGATTTTTAAGAGTAAACTTTATATTTAGCTATGCACAAAACCTTAAGCACAGTGCCATTGTTATTTTAATACTATCCTATTTTTCCTGAATTAAAATAAATCCTGGCACATACTCAGGAGACTATGATGTTCAAGTAATTATTACAAGTGATTACTCCTTACAGGGCTGGTCATTAGCTTTGTGTTGATCTACACACACCTTCTCCTGGTCCAGACTGGACCCTTGTCTGTCCTTGGGGGAGCTTGGGGACTGCGAGACCCTGCTGCGAGGGCACAAAGCTTTGGGTTCTGTACAGATTGGACAAGTGACTGGACTTGCACAGAACGATGCCTAAAAGTTCATTCATCTCTGTTTACATGTTATTATTATTATTATTATTGTACAGCACAATTATGTTGATGTATAAATAGGAGATGGTTCCCAGATTATCGGATTCATTTTCATTCATTTGATGCTTCTTATCAATCACTTGTATATAAAATCTGTTCTCAGTGCTGAGGATACTGAAGAGATCAAAGCAGATAAAATCCTTGCCCACATGAAGCTTACACTCTGGTACAAAGGAAAAGGTTTTCCCTTTGCCTGGCTATAATATCAAATAAATTAATGTTTCCTTTCCCTTCTTTCAGCATTTCTAATTCCAGGAAAAAATATTGCTTTTTTTGAAGCAATAACTACAAAATGTTTTTCCAGCAATTACGAGAGTTAAATCATTTGTATGTTATGAATTGCTTTTAGTAGAGTAATTGTCAAGAAAGTTATTTTTTCTATTTTAAATAAATCTGCAATAATATTAATGAATTTCTATTGTTTTAGTAAGTTAAATAATATTGAGCCAATTGTTACACTGATTTCAGAAAAATAGGAAGATATTGACAATTCTGAGTTCAAATACTTTTTCATCTTTTCAGGTAAGAATACTTAACTAATCATAATAAGGAATTTTTTTTCTTTTTACTACTTGAAAGTATAAACAGCATAATAATAATTGATTTCAATGATAAGATTTTCAACTTTTAGACCTGACCAAAGCCACAACCTGAATGACCTGATGTATTGTGTCCCTTTGATACTAAAAGGCCTTCACAGTATCAGTATTTTAAACTGAGTATCTATAATATTTTTAAGCTCTGTGTTCCCATACAGATTTAATTTTTTAGTTAGTTTAGCTTATGTACTACCTTAAAATTATTTTAATGAAAAAATTTTGCATACTACCTGTTAATTTGTTTCATTTATTACATAATTTTCTTAAAATAATTCAGCATAAAATGTTACATGTAATTGAATCAAGAAACATTATAACATCTTGGGTTTGTATATTGCTTACAAATGTTCTCTCCTGTACAGAAAGGAGATGGCTATTTGGATTTAAAATCATGAGCCTTGGAAATAAACATGTCTTATGAAAGTCATGCTTTGAAAAATGAGTCAGGTTTGAGACAGGCTTATGTTCCTCCTCAGTCTTCTGATAACAGCACACCAGAAGGTTCACAGAGGGCAGATAATGACAGGTCAATATTGGAGGATCATCAATACAGGAAATTCAGATCTCAGGCAGGGCAAAGAAAACATGCTGCTCCTTGAGAACAAATGTGCTACTGATTCATCCCGAATAGACACAATCTTTGAACTCATTTCCCAGGTATATAAATGGATTTGTAAATAGATTTTCCACGTCTGTCCACCCACTGCCCCTTTATTTTTTTTTTAACCAATATTGCACAGTTGCAAAATGTGGCCAAGGTTAAGAGTGGATCTGTGGCTCTGAGAAAGACAGCGAAAAGTCCCAGGCAGAATTCAAACCCTGAGTTGATGGTATTAGTGCCACACTCCAACCAGCCTCATCACTGGTCAAAGCTGTAATGAGGAAATTAAAGAGGCTAATCTGAAGACTGGAAAACACTCAGTGCGAGCTGATTTCATTGAGGCAGGAGCAAGATTGAATCTCATCAAACCAGATATGTGGTTTTTGTTGATATTATGTTGATATGATATATTGGGAAATACTTCATTTTATCTTAATTCTGGACGTTGGGTCTGGAAGCAAAGCAAATGGGGAACTCAGACATGAGCCAGAAGAGTCCTCTCACCAGAGAAATTAAGAGTCAGTTGAAGAGGAGAAATACCTGAATAATTACAAAGTTAGAAAAAGGTTGTGTCTTTATTGATTCTAATGATATAGACTTTTAAATAAATGGTAACGTAATCAGTGTTGTATTTTATTCATGTTTATGGAAGCACACATAGTTATTTTAATAATTCAGTCAGATTTAAATGTAACATTACTACTTTAAAATACTTTCTGGATACAAACTACTGTATATAAAACAAATAAACAACAAGGTTCTAATATTAGCACAGGGAACTACATTCAATATCTTGTAATAGCCTATAATGAAAAAGAATATGAAAAAGAAGATTCATATATATATATATATATGAATCACTATGCTGTATACCAGAAACCAGCACAACACTGTAAATCAATTTTACTTCAATAAAAAATTAAAAAAATACTTTCTGAATGTCAAGGGTCTTTTCTCCAAATGTGATTATGGCAAATCACCTTAAGGATTTTTATATTAATTCTGTTCAATCCTACTAGGTTTTGCATACTTTGGATACAAAGTCCAATTTAGAACATATGCTTTAAAATATGCATAGGTAATTAAAATGAAATGCTCTGATTTAAACTCCTTAACATGGGGACAGTAACAAAAAAAGGTAGCTGCCAAGTTCATATTTAACCATTGCCCATGATCCTGCCAGCAATGTCATCACTGACTCTGTTAAGTCCATCTGGGCTCAGATCGTGGTGGGACCAGTCCAAAGAGTTAAGCATGGTGGAAGTGAAAATGCCGGAGTGATCTCCAAGACCGTCTGGCCCTCTAACGAGGGATGGATGGAAATGCTTTGGGGGCAGAGGATACAATTTAGGATATAATTAGAATAACTATTTTCCCCAATCTCCGAAGCACAACTTATTTCTCATTTCATTTGACTGTTTGCAGAGTCCGATCCTTTTGACCACTGCCTTCTTCTCAACACCATCCCCCCTTGACTCTCCAGTCTCCCTTCTCTCCTGGTCCCTCCCCTTCCTTCCTCTCTGATGACTTCCTCAGCTAAGGGCTTTCGCTGAGTCCCACACTTGACCGCCTTCTCCCAGACCACAGGCTCACCCAGGAGATCTCATTCACTACCCTATTCAATACTAACTAAATCCAATGACTCTGAGACCTTAACAAGACAGACCACTGTGTCCCACAGACAGAAAATCACGGTTGAGTAATCTGATTAATACAACCCAGTCTTCTCTCTGGACTTCTACCCTCATTCTCTCAACTGCTGAATGACCTGCCACTTAAATAGCCACAAAACTCTTGAATGCCTCCAAGTGGACATGCCCCAAATCACTCAGACAAGTGTTTCCTTCTGTCTTCTCCACGTTAGCATTCACCATTGGCCTCAATGAGAAGGAAGGCCTGGTGGCCACTGTGACATCTTCGCTCTCTTTTATACTCAGAGCTGGTTCAGCACCAGGGTTCCTACTGTGTCCCTACCACTTTCTTACATGTGGCCCCTTCTCCACACTCCCCTTCTGTTGGGCAGTCAATTGAACAGACATTTTCAGTTCTATGAGTGTTTTTAAATATATCATTTCTGGTCACCTAGGCACAATAATTGGGACTGAAATTAGGAAAAGTTCAGAAAAGAAATTCACTTTGCTTTTCTGTATCTTTAGACACCAGTCATTTTAATTTAAACTGAAAGGTGTGATCGGTAAGTCTCTCAAAGCCAATACCATGTAGATGTGAGAACTAAGGCAGAAATCCCAAGTTCTATGTATTGCTTTTAGACACTGAATTTGTAGCTGGAATGGAAAGATCTAGGTTATAGAAGAAAAAGTTGGTTTACGTTATAAATTCCAAATCTGAATATGAACTTTGCTTACTTTGAATTTTTCTCCTTGTTTCCCCTTTATCTAGCATTTTATCGTCCATGTCCAAGTAAAGGGCAAGGCATTTCTGGTTCTGATCCCATCACAGATCTGAAAATGTCAAAAATAACACTTGCTAATGGAGACTGCTGACTGACTATGGTTATGGAAACACTTCCGATTCACAAGAAATCAAAACTTTTCTTAAAGTGAGACTCATGTACCATGATTCTATTTGAAGGTAAGTTGGGACAGCTGTTATTGCCTCTGCTGTGAGAGTAAGACCGTAGCCATTTATTGCTCTTCTTAAAAAAAATCTATCGTTCAACTCACTGACGATAATTCTGTGAATTCAGTGTGTCTGCAGAGCAGCTGCAGCTACTTCAAATACTCGTTCTTTTCATTATGTTCTATCTCAGATGAGATTATTTTATTTCATCTTCTAATAATAGTAAAATCCATTCAGAACGTTATTTTCTATTTTAATCAATGTGCAAAACAGTACTTGCGTTACATGATACTCATTTAAAGATGAACGTGGGAAAATTAAGAACAATTAACCTGAAAACTTGTCTTTTAAGTGAGCCCTTTTGATTACATGTCAATGTAAAAGCAGATCCCAGGAAAGAGGTACCTGAAGTTACTAAATGTGTTTGTCAACAAAAACGTTTCCGGTTTTATATCCATCAAAGATAGGACGTTGGGTATTAGCACAGTTCCATTATAAGCATCTGAATAATTAATATTTTTTCCTTCTTGACAACTTACTCACTTCTCCTAACAAGCAGGCATTACCAGCGTGATGATTTTGGATCGTTGACACTCTTCAGCTTTGAATCAACACAGGTCAGAGTCGAACCTCCTGCAGGATCCACCACAACATTTAATTTACCAAAACGAATACATCTTTGAAAAATGACTAACTCTTTCTAAAATATTAAATTAATTCTATAGAGCTTCAAGTCAGAGAATCACAAATCTCCCTTCCCTCTCTCCACTGATGCTAAAATAATGTAGATTATTGCATTAAAGATCTAAGTAATTTTATGTAACATCTCACCCCACCTTAATTCCTTCATTCTTTTGACTTTGTCTCATAAAATTCTCTACTTATTTTTATGCCAGAAACTGTTAGGACTGAATTTTGCTTTGGCACCGCAGCCATGATGTGAGGGCAGTTATTGGAAAGGCACACGTATTAAACCTTGTCTGTTCCATTTGAGATGCAGGCTATGTGGGACACCAAATAAGGGACAATATGGACCTTGAGGCTGCATGTTCATGGATGGAACATATAAAAAAATTATATGCTGATAGTAGGTAATCTTTTTCTGTGGAACTCAGTACTTTAAATTTACATTTCTAACACTCATTTTATTTGATTCCTGCTAGATTTTAGTTATTTTTGAAAGTTTCTTGATTTTTGGGTGTCAATAAAATATTTTAGCCTCACTGTCTATCACTTGAATCTACATGGAGCCACTGATTCGGTTTTATTTTGTTTAAATTTTGATTTCCATCCCTCTGCTCCCACAGTCCCACTCACACTTCAACATCAACGTGCTCTGCTAAAGACATGATTTTACAGGCCAGTGAACATTTTATTTCAGTTGGAAAATATTATACATATTTGAGGCAGTGCTGTCTCTAAATTGCAGAGGCACAAAGAAAGGTTCTTAAACTCAAGCCTAGTCTTGGATGTCCAAATAGCATTTGCTGTGTGAATGCATTTTGTTCTCTCGAACAGAGTGCTGGAACATCTTCTTCCAATGTAAAATGACTTGCTGGCTCACTGAGATTACATTTTATTCCTTAAAATATGCTACCCAGACAGCAGAGAACTAAGTACAATTATGAATATCGTCTGCATAATCTGTATACCACCTAGGCAGCCAAACTAAACAACAGGAGGCACCTTCATTATTTAATTTGTATCATACAGATTGAAAATATAAACTAAGTCCATTTTTAAAAATAAAAATATATTGCATTAATAATACGCTTGTTAATCAATAAATAGTGAATGTCAGTTTGCTACTCAGTATGCTATGTGATTTTTTAAAATTGAAATATAGTTGATTTACAATGTGGTGTTAGTTTCTGGTGTACAGTACAGTGATTCAGTTTTAAATATGTATATACACATATGCTTTTTCATATTCTTTTGATTATAGGTTATTACAAGCTATTGAATATAGTTCCCTGTGCTACAGAGTAGGTCCTTGCTGTTGATGTATTTTGTATATATATGTTGTTAATCTATTTTGTATGGCAGATACTTACTGTGTGCTTTTTATACATTCTAAGAGATGAGGTCCAGGCTCATGTGATTAAAGCCTAGTGTTAAAGACGCGTTAATCAGCGAGCATGTGATTGAACAGAAAGTTGCATCTGCGGAAAGCGCTATGAAAGCTGAATGAAGCCATGGAGGGGATGCCCTTGGAGGCAGATGTAACAGCAGGTGCAAAGGTGAGTGGAAACACGAGGCTTTCAAAGACTGAGAGGTTGCTGTGGCTGGACCACAGAGAAGGGGGCTGGAGTAGGCAGCTTCATGCTGTGCTACCAAAGATGACACATTGCATCTGGGAAAATATATGGCCGTTTCTGACAATCTTGCAGACTATATGAACAACAACAAAAAAAAACCCATCCATGAAACACCTTAAAATACATCCTTTGAAGCCAAAGCCCTCTGGGTCCTCAGCAAAGGCTCCAACGCTCACGCTGCCTTAGATCCATCCGCCCCCTCTATTCTCGAGCGAAGCCCCAGTAATCTCCCTTCCTTCTCCTGCAGCATCAGTTCTTCTCTCTTCAATTTTTCCCCTCTACAAACATGCTGTTTTCACCACCCAAATAAAACCCTTTATATCCCCCTTTCCTCTCTCATTATGGCCCCATTTTCTTGCTTTGCTAAAAAACAAAAACAAAAACAAAACAAGAATCAGCTCATTTCTTCTTTTTCTCTCTTGCACTCAGTCCAGTCAGCCTTAAACCCGCCCTCCCGACTACAATGCTGCGGTCAAGTCACCGTCCCCATCTCCATGCTGTCAGCAGCACCAGCCCAGTTGTCACGGCATCACTGTCCTCTTTTCAGGATGCTACACTTGTGGCTTTCCTTCTCCTAAGTGACCTGCTCGATTCCAACTCACCTGTCCAGTTTCCCCTCATCTCTAAACCTCACAACATAGAGCTCCCCGGGATTCAATCCTAGAAATTCATCTCCTTTCTACCCTTACCACTTTGGCCGGCAGCATCAGCTGAACGTTCCCCAAACCGAGCTTCCTCTCCAGATCGCGGGCGTCCTGTTCTCCTCCCGTCTCAGCTGGCAGTGAGCCCACCCTTGGTGGTGCCCAGGAGCAGAAACAGTGTGGACGCTCCACTTGTTCACATCGCACAACCCACCCACGGGCAAGTCTTGTGGGCTGTCCTTTAAAAGTAACCCCCAAATCTGGCCCCTTCTCTCCACCTCCATGGCTGCCACTCCGGAAGAATCACCATCTGCCCTCTGGGCCACTACAGTGGCCTCCTGGCAGGTCCTCCCACTTTATCTTTGACTAATTCCAGCATCTCGATCCCTTTAAGACAAATCAGATGACACCATTTCTCTTCTCAAAACCCTCCATAGCTTCCCAGTTCCATTTGGAGTTGAAGCCAAGCTTCCTCCAGTGTCTACACGGTCTGGCCCCTGTTCCAGACCCGACCTCCCCTGCTGCTGAATCTCTCTGTAATCTCTCTGCTCCGGCAGATCCGATGCCCACACCCTTCCTTGTCCTAAACCCCCTGCAGGGCTGGTGGTTTCCGTTCCCTCTGCCTCCACTATTTTCCCATACAACTTCCCGACTCACTTCCTCGCCCTCTTCAAGTCTGTCTTCTCAGCGAGGCCCTGCCAGACTCTAAATTTGAAGGCATAAATTTCAAAGTCTAATTCCTGCCCCCACGAACACTCTCTATAACTCTTCTGCTTTTTCCTCTGTAGCAATTACTCCTGTCGGACAAGTCGTGTGTGTTACTGACTCCTTCTAAGTGTATGACCTTGTCCCTACTGGCATGTAAGCTCTCTAAGGGCAGAGGATTCCATCTGTTTTGCTCATTTCTCTGCTCCCAGCACTTAGAATGGGCATTTAATCACTACCTGCTGAATGCATAAACAAATGATTTCCTCAAGAAAAAAACTTTTGGCACAAACATAGGGAGGAACCTGCCCACCAGAGTGGATGGTTAGTCCTGGAAAGTTATTGTAAAAGAGGACACGATCTGTGGGGAGAGAAAGAGGCATTCATTTCATTATCATGTTTTATTTACATATGACATCTGATACATATGTACGCTTCCCCCTATGTATTTGAAAATTCTGTTTATGCGTGAGGTATTACCCAATAAAAACTTTACAGTGATCTTGGATACCTGTGGGGCACGTAGATAAAACAAACGCAGACTCTCCCTTGAAGAACATATCCACAGTAAAGATCAGGCAAAAACTGCCAGTTGAAAATGTGCAAAAACAAGCACTCACTGTGCACATTGACAAAACACACAGGGAGCAAAGCCACCACTGAGTGTTCTAAGTCATCAAAAACAAACCAAACCAAAAAGGCAGCCACAATTAGACCACAAAAGGTCCAGATTATAGAACTAACTGGGTGCATATCAAGAAACAAACATGTTTAAATGCTCAAGACTCAAATAATGAATGGAAATATGTGAAGGCAATAAGATACTATTAAAAATGATGAGACATGTTAGGGGAAAAAACCCCAAAAATAACTGATAAAAAAGCTTCCCATTATGATTACATATATTTATTATATCCATGATATTGAAATCAGGAAAGTTTATCTTCTGTAAAAGATACTTCAATAAAGCTGATTTTAGAGGAAGTTATAGAAAGAAAAATAGTCTTGGAAATGAAGGTGCAGGGAATGGTGAAAACAGTAGGTTAATCACGGTGTGAAAAGTCATCACTTAGAAGATGTAGCTAAAGATGTGATGAAATTCTTCATAGAAATTTAAAGAAACGGAAATACAGAGAGAGGCTAGGAGACACGGAGATCAGGGTGAGTCCTGCCTATCTCTAAAATGAGTTTCACAATAAGAAAATTGGTACAATGGACGATGCGACATGTTCAAAGTGAAAACGGAAAAAAATAGTCTCATAAATGATGAAAGACATGAAACTTCAGATGCAAGAAGGCAATCTAGAGCAAGCCATACGGTGATAAAGAACCCCACGGCTAGGCACAGGGCACTAAAACTTCAGCCCACGAAGACAATCAGAAAAAAAATCAAAAGCTGTCAAGGAAAAATCCTATGCAGGAATAACCGTTAGACAAGACGGAAACAACAGAAATCAGAAGATAGTGGGGTTAAAATCTTCAGTTTTCAGAGAAAATAACATAAAATTGAATATCTAACTAAATTATCATACAAGAATGAGGGAATATTTTGGTATTTTATAAAAAACCTGAGAAAGTTTACCGTTAAAGGAAACTCACTGGTGGAACTTCTAACTTGAGAGAATGAAGTAATGATCACCTAGCTTAATAAAGCAATGAGGTTTCATTTCCTGTTTTATAACGTGACTCCCACATTCAAAACATCCTCTCGAACTTCTCCCTACATCATATAACAAAGCACATCAAGTGTGATTAGTTTTGCATCAAGACTGCGAGTCACTGGCTTCATTATTAACCAAAATATGAAGAGTTCTTAGAAAAATAATCCTGTGAACAGCTGGAAGAAATTTTCATGACAGAAAAAAATATTTATCATTATTTATCATGAAGGTCTTAAAAAAACCAAGAACCAGAACACAGGAAAACCTATTTTCTTCTGCATGACCTTAATAAGCATTTCCACGTTTAAATAAATCATAGAATATTAACATCTATCTATATTTTCCATTCCCTTCCCTTCCCTCCCTCCCCCTTCTGTAAGCTTTCAAAAGGTAAGGAGAACTTGCTATAACAGCAAATTCATGTTTTCCATCATAAAAGTAGTAACTTCTCATTCAAAATGTAAAACCTTCTAAAGCATGACAAGTATCCACGCTGACTTGCTCTATTTTCCCCTGTGCCCAGAATCATGGTCGTACTGACTGTAGGATTTTGTGCTCTAAAACTCTCACTGAACATTAATAGCACCTTTTAGTGACTCTGTAATATTCCACAGTGCAGATGAACAAAATCCGCCTGCCTCTGCCCCTGCAAAGGACTTCTGCAGTTATCATGAACTTCTTGAGAGTAGCAATCACCTCTGTGCGTACAACGTTTTGTGCTTTATGTTTATGTCTTCCAGTTGGATTCCTAGAAGGGGAATAACTTATTCTTTAGCTTGGAAACCAATATGGCTTTCTTGTCAGATGTAAAAGGAAATGATACTTCCAGAGACACTTAACTTAGTGCCAGCAAAGCCTCTTCAAACTGTCACTACCTTTAACGACCAGAAAGCCCTTTAATTCAGATCTAAAATGAAATGCCTCATAAAATGCTTGGATGACAAATCCCATTTCTCAAGATCGCTTATAGAATTTCTTGAGGTATAGTCCAAGGCTCTAAATCTGAAACTTTCTACAGAGAAAATATATATATATATATATATATATATATATTTTTAGCTGCATGATGAACTATTCCTTGGGTAAATCCTTTGGAGATCTGGTAGTTCAAATAGATATCAGACAGACCCTGAATGGCAGCTTTTGAATTGTAATAAGAAAAACTGCTAAACAATAGGAATATTGGCTTTCAGAGGACACAATAACCCTATTTGAAGAACATTTTTAAACTATTCTTATTTGACAATGCGTCTCAAATATATCAAATAATAGGTATTTCAAATGGAACAAAATGTGAGAAAAGAAGGAAGTCGTCAAAAAGGAGCCAGATTGTCAAATATCAAAAAGATCTCACCAGGCTGCTTCTGATCACTGTGTTCTGATACATTCTAGAATTGTATATACCAAATTATAAATAATTATTTCATTTTTCCCCATATTTCCTCTTTTTACACCCTCTCCTTACTGTTACTACTCATCATTTTGGGAATGATGGAACTGGTTACATGAAAAGCTGTGTATTAAATTGTGCACGATATACTTAGGAATGTACTTGAAGTTAGCCTCTCATCTCTTTATTTTCTGTATGCCATCGGCATTCCTTTTCCTCAGCTCACAGGCACATACATCTATACAAGAGCCAGTGGAGTAACATTCCTAAGGGCACAGAATCTGAAGTCACTCTTAGTGGCCGCACCAGCTCTCTGATGTTGGACAATTGACATAAACTCTGGGTGTTTCAGTTACTCCATCTGTAAATGTGGACAATAATAGTTCTGAACACCCACAGTTGTAAAATATTAAATGGGTTAATCTCCATCTTAAGAAGAGGGTGAGACACGTACTAAACACAATCCACATTTTAACAACTACTATCTGTAGCTTTCCAGTTGTCCAGTTGCATCATAATACTAAATTGTTCTGTTTCTTAGTAAGATCCATGTCAGAAATTTATAAATAATGTTACTAATGCAACAAAAGTTTAAACAGAACAGTGCAGCCTTGCTATCAATTGAGCTTACTAAAACTTATCAATCTTGTCCTAAGCCCTTTTAATTTATATAACACTATACTGGAATTTGAAAAGATTTTTTTGAAAAAGGCAGATTTTATATATATATGTGTGTGTGTGTGTGTGTGTATATATATATATATATATATATGGTTCATTTCAACCAACACAACATTTTTACAGAAACAAAATACATATATGGTCCATTTCAATTAACACAATTTTTATAGAAACAAATAATAAACAGCTGAGGCATTAAGTCACGCCGTTGAAAATATATTGCAAAGCGGCAAAATGAGACCAATCTCAATACACAACAACAGTACTGACTAATGTTTGTATCTAAGTAATAAGTCATAGTATTTGCATAGAAGGATCTGAGTCATTAAGACAGCTGTAAGTGAATATTGCCATTCAACTCAATAAATATTTGAGAGTATTTTACACTGGGTTCACCATTGCGAGGTTAGAAAAATAAGTGAAGTGTAGCCCCTGCCTTTTTGGTTCTTACAGATTGAAGGGAGGATAAAATAAATATATAAATAAACAAACAAGGCATAAAGCATGGTAATATAAATGCCACGAGACGAGGTAAAAACAAAGAATGGGGAGCTTCAATTATTCATTCGTTTGATGAGTATTTATAGAGCATTCACATTGACCTCTTCTTAAGGTGCTTGGAATGCAATAATTAAAGGAAAAAAAAAACTGCCCCAAATCCTTGTCTTCATGAAATGTGCATTATTATTGGGGCACAAAATTTCCATCCTGGCCCAATTGTGGGAAAAGGATTCCTGAATAAGGTGGCATTTGAAGGGAGCCTCGGACAACAGAGCAGGCCTATGAAGGAGGGCTGCACACCCTTCTGGACCCCATCTTCTCAGCCCTGACCACACATACGTGGTTACCTGAGAGCCATCTGTCTAAACCATAAGAGGCAACAGGGCATCACACATGGTCTTTGCTTTGTTCTAACATTCTAGCCTCAGTATTCCAAACTGTGCCCAGCACACAATAAATGCTTAAAAGTGTTTTTTTAAATTTTTTGTCAAATAAGTGGACAAGTGAATAAATAAAAGAATAGACAAAAGAACTAAAAAGAAGAGAGTGGAGGAGGGAGGGAGAGAGGGAGGAAGAGAGAGAGGAAGGAAGGAAGGAAGAGAAGTAGGGGGAGTTTTATAAAAAGAGAAACTGTGAGCAAAGTAGAGAGATGGGTGTGGCTGCGATAGAACTAATAGGGTTAAAATAAACTAACGTGAAGGCAAGCACTGAGTAGAAGGCAGATCAGCTTGTCTGTGCAGGGCCTCGAATGCCAAGTCGACGCAGAAGGCAGCGGCAGCTACAGTGAAGGACAATTATACAATCAGCGTGAATCTTGAAAAAGTCTAGCCCGGCAGAGATGCAGGATGGATCGAGACAGAAAAAGAGATGATGTGGAACCAATTATAAGCACATTTATTACAACAGCTCAGGCGACAGGTAACAAAAGCTGGATGGTGAGAGCGGGGGAGTAGAGAAGCAGTGACTTTGAAAACGAGGAGGAAAATCCCCTTGCACAAAAGCAAGTAAGGGGCAGAAGGGAATGAGGAAGTGAAGTTTTGCTTTGCAACTTCAAACTGACATCTATTACCGGCATAAGAAAGAAAGGGGAAATAAATCTCCATGAGGAAACAGTGAGTTTTGCCTCGGGACCCAGGGCTTTGAGGTGCCCGTTGGTACCCGCTGGCAGAAATACCCAGAAGCAGCTGGATATATATGGAAGATGTCAGCATTACTTATAGAGATTCTGGAGTTGAGGCCCTAGAGGTACTAGCTGAACTCCATGGATGAGGGTGAAGGAACACAACAAGAAGGGGACTTACACGGAGAGCAGTCCTCTGAGGATGCACCCCAGTTGCAGACGGGAGCGCAAAGGCAGGCTAATTTCAGAGACAACGGATGATGGCAAATGCAGGGCAGTGCAGAGCAGAAAGCATGTACGGTGGAAGGGGCCACGTGGCGCAGAGAGGCTGAGGAGGAGACAGAGGGAAAGCGTGCACGCAGTTAGACGGTCACTGCAGTGGGAATGAGCAGCCTTCACGGAGTGAAACTGGTGAAAGCCAGATTTTAAAGGGGCGTGCGAGTGTCAAGGAGAGCTCCCAGAACTGGCAGTGAGCAGCTGGTTCCCTGCGAAGATAGGTGTGTTCCTTTGCTTTCAGATAGAAAGGTGAGAAAAATGAAAGAAGTCTTTATATACTGAAGGCTGCGTAATTTCTTTAGTGGAATAAACAATATTCCACTCACTCCACCATCATTGCTACAACAGACGACAGCTGTGAAATTTCAGGATAAAGAAGCATCTGCCATGCGCTCTGTTCCTTCTAAGTCAAATGTGTTATATACTGAAACGTGCACTTATCAATCTTTTATAGAAACACTGCTGACTTCTTTGAAATTTATCTTTCCTTGGCGAGTGGGTTTTCTTTAAGAATGTGAAAGAGAGAAAGTCTGGAAGATTAAATGAAGACTGGAGAGGCTTTCTTGTCCTTGAATTTTCCATGTTTCAAATTGTTGTATTGGCAAAATGTCCTGACATTTCTTAGTGTCTCTCTGTCTGGGGATGGAAGACTTGACCGTTCATTTTGGAATAGTAGATCATTAGAGCTGCAAGTAATAAATAACTAAACCTACATTCTACGGGAGAAAACTGAGGTCCAAAATTTCTTGGAGGGTCCCAGACTACATACTTAGTGTAACCACGCCAGGACTTGAACTGACTTTCTCCTTCCCAATAAAGGCTTCATGGTAGTTACACAACTGGCTCGAAATCCAAATTTCCTCCTTTGAGTTTCCACCTCCCCCTGCAAGTCAAGCTGTTTCATTTCCCCAGTAGTGTCGTCACACATCGCAAGAGCGTGGACGGAGGGTTGGAAAGGGAAGAGGAGGGGGAAGGACATGCCGGGTCCCGTGCAGGCTGCTGGATGCCGGTCTCTCTCTCGCTCCTTCAATCCCACTAATGGAGGTGGGCACCGAGCTGCCGATTTTACACGAAGGAGTGGTGACATTAAAGGTGTGAGCCAGGAAACCGTCTGTGCTGGTTTCCGCTCTCACTGCAGGGAGAGTGTGCAGATGGAGAGGCTGACAGCCCAGAGAACCATGCCTGGGATTTGCATTCTTCCTTCTCTAAAGCCTTTGTTCTGTGAGTATCTCTCCTAACATGGCAGAGGAGAAGGAACAGGCCCCAGGTCCTAGAACAGAAGTCTATTCCCTAAGCTTTGGCTGCTTAAAAAATAACAATAAAAAAGAATAACTCAGTTAATCACTTTCTCTTCTAGCTCCTTTCACCTCCAGCCACAGATACAAATCATGACACTAAACATTTCAACGACAAGCAGGACAGTCCCTTTACAGCAATGAGCAGGTAGGTGGCAACAGAAATGGGGAGACCAGATCATTAACTCTTTTTTTTTTTTTCCTCAAAGCTCTACTATACACCTTTCCTCTGTGTGTGATAACCACTCTTTCTGATTGCCTCCCTGCTACTCACAACTGCACCTGGCTTGAAAAGCAGCATGAAACACAGCCATAGCTACAATGTATTGGGGGCTTCACCGTGGACGCAAGGCTCTATCCCAGATACTTTACAAACATTTTTGCTAAAACTTGCAACCCTCTTAAGGATGATGAGAAGATGCATTTTACGGAGGCATTTTGGGTGTTGCTGGGTGCTTTGCTATATACATTTTCTATACACAGGACTTTTGTACGCTTAAAAGTACTCTTTTAGCATTCTAGTATCATACCACATTCAGCCGTCTTTTTATACTAGACAGGGGTCCCAGCTGGAAAAGAGTATTCAAGGTAGGGAGAAAAAAACTAGCTAGAAGAATAAAATGACTGCCTTAAAGGGAGGAAATGTAACATACAGTCACAAGTTTCATACACAGAAGGACAAACAGAAAGAAGCAACTTTTCACCATTTATTACCTCATAGTTGATAAACCTTTGCTTGTGGCGTGTTTTCTTTCTTTCTTCTTTTTTTCTAAATTGAAGTATAGTTGGTTACAATGTGTCCATTTCTGGTGTACAGCATCATGTTTCAGTCATACATGTAGATACATACATATATTCGTTTTTGTATTCTTTTTCATTATAGGTCACTACAAATATTGAATGTAGTTCCTTGTGCTCATTGGTATTTATATCAGATAGATACTGAGTGTTTCTTCTCTTCATGTATTCAACAAATATTTTTAAAATGTCGGTAGTGGCCAAGTGGAATAGTGGCCACTGAGGAAGATAGAGGTTGAGCAAAACAGGTATTTACTGTTCAGAAATAAAGATAGGGAAGACAAGTATATTTTATAAAAGATATTTGGTGTTGTGAAGATGAAAGCCAGGGGTTATCTTCACAGGTCTCTCTGGGTTAGAAAAGAGTAAAGAGTCTCTATATACTTCTCAAGTAAGATCTGAGAGAATAGTACTTAGTGGATTCATACGGGATTAGTGAGATGCCAACAAGAAATTTAGAATGACATCATGGAATGGTACCCAACAGAGTTGTGAGTTTGATGGAGCCATGGGAGTCATGAAAAGCAAAATCCCACACTGAGGAGGGCAGGCTGGGTGGGCTGGGGATCTGGTGCTGATGAACCCAAGGGTCCCTGAAGGCTGCTTACACTGAAGGGGACTGAAACTCGTGATTTAGGGGAATGGAAGAAGCATCCATGCCATTGACAAATAATTTACAAATAATCACTTGTTTAGGACTGGGTCTATTTTTTTTTTTCTTTTTTCATTCGCTGTAGCCTTTGTGTGATTACAAGAAGAGCTTTAAGGCAAAGTAGGGAGAAGACACCTGAAAGTTTCATGCAAGGAAAGGTAGCTTGGGGGCCATAGCATTTAGAGGAAGATAAATATTTGTTTCATAAATAAGAATTCGCAAACCAAACTAATTAGAGCAAGGAGTGAAAAAAAAAATGCTTTCCTCTCTGATCTGGTTGTCATTAATACTGCAGGAATTATTTTTGCACTCCTGTAGAGCTAATTACAAATCAATTGCATATAATTAGATATTAGTACTCTCTGTTATGCTTTCTAATAACTCTCCATTTAACAGTGTCACAACTCAGTACAGATTCTTAATCATTTTCACAATAATAAATAATCGTAACTTTTATTCCAATAAGCATTGGATACTTGTCCCAAACTAGAGATTTCTAGGTCTATTTCAGATTCAAATACATCTCAGTATATTAAAGAGTGCTTAAATTGGTTATTCAAAGTCCATTTAACTTAGTTGGCTAACTTAAAATCAATTAAATAACCTTTTCTTTTCATATATCAACTAATACTTTCAAGTAGAAGCTTTTGTCCACTGTATTTAATTTTATTCGATCTTTGACTTCTGCTTTTCTTTCAGGGATGGATTTTTATTCTTCAGGAACTTTCAAAGCCAAAAACAGAAGAAAGGATGCTGGAAGACACCTTCCCCATGACCATCTACATTACTGAGGGTTTTCTTTCAAAATACACAGTTTTATCAAAGCCAGTTTAAAAACCAAAAGCACATATACACCAACAAATGGGAAAGGAAGTTGAAATACCATGAATAGATCCTATTTAAAGGCTTCTTAACTTTACTAGATAAATTGTAATGTCAAAAGGCAATTGTCTCCTGTTACCATAATCTTCTCTTAAAATATTTTGTTCCAAAGGATTTTTGCAGCCTAGAATTATGATATATTGGGCCATTATTATTTCAGAGAAACTGCAAGAGATTTTAGAAGTTCTTTATTTCCAAGTAGGATAATAATTTGCAGCTGAAAAGCTTCATACTGCTCTAAAAGAAAATATAAAATGATTTTGAGGCTGGTAAATAAATCGAGCAATGTGACTATGTGCAATATTATGACTTTTAAAAAAAGTGTCAAATATGGCAGAGTGTTTATCAACCAAATCATTACACCCTTTTTGGAAATATGTAAGGGAATACAAATATTAAAGTTTTCTGGAATATTTTTGGCTGTGTAACTCTAACATATGACTATTTTGTGTAATTATATATGCAAAATATGTTTAAGGCCAGTAATTTTTTTCATTTGGCTGAGTTTTGTTATCCAGGAAGAGTCTTCAGGGAATTATTATTTCACATAAGGACTACAGACACACTTATACTCACACACATATGTAAGTATTCCTGACAGTTAAATCAGTCAGATGTGGGTATCTTGAAAGCTGACTATTGAGTGCTGAAAGTGTTTTTGGATTAACAAAAAGTACACTAAAGAAAATAAATATTTCCTTTGGGAAGTTGATACAAAGAATCTCCTAACTCAACACAATTAGACAGAATGCTGTCGTTTTAACTGTTTCATAAAAATTCAACAATTTCAGTTGGCTTTGACAAATTTAGCCTGTTGGCTAATAATGCCAATGCTATAGTTACCTTATATTAAGATTCAAAGCTAAAGAAGCCCCATCTTTCGAGATTCAGTATTTAGTTTGTGAGTATCATAAAGGAAAAGTGTAAGAACTGAAATCAACAGATGACTGGATACAGAAGATGTGGTACATATATACAATGGAACATTACTCAGCCATAAAAAAGAACAGAATAGCGCCATTTGCAGCAATACGGATGGACCTGAAGACTGTCATTCTAAGTGAAGTGGGCTGGAAAGAGAAAGAAAAATGCCAAATGATATCACTTATATGAGGAGTCCAAAAAATAATCGCAATAATAATAAGGCCACAAGTGAACTAATTATTATTTTGATTTCTTGAATATGTGTCAGCACATTTGACTGTCCTTTAAAATTGAATTATCACATTCTGTTGATTCTTATTTTGTAGTTGGCTTTATTCCTTTGATAACTATGTAAGTTTAAAAAGCTAGAGATCTAATCTGTTCTTAGAAACAATAACTAGTACATATATGTAAACTAAAAAAAATGTGCAGTATACTGTAGATATGTATTTACATGCAATATAATGGGTATGTGCAGTCGAACTCTAATAATTCTACATAATAAAACTGAAAAGGGGGAAAAAATAAAAGCAAACCAACTTTATCCTAAAAAAGAAGAAGTAAATCTCTTTTTCTTAATTATGTTAAGAAGTGAAGTCATGTGCTATCAATAATAAATAATACTGAGAATATTATTTTGGAAAAAGTAAAAAAAAAAAAAAAAAAGAACTGAAATTTAAGTTCTAACTTAAATTGTGTAGTGATCACTTAGAGCATCTGAGGAAAGGGCCCTGAAGGATTGGCTAACAAATGCAAAAGAAAGCATTCTGTCATTCATGGCAAGTCAAATCCTTTGCACTGTCTGGTTACTGCAGGCGCTAAGTTGATGTGAGCCTACGTACCTGCTTCGCGGTAATAATAGGTCCAGTATCTGGTATTTCTGGAAGGCTGCTTGTAACTGTGACTATTCAACATATTCAGCTGATACTATCAAGCACAATTTAGCCCAGTGGGTGCAGAAGTAGTGTGCCATTTAGAGAATGCTAAGAGCGTTTAGATTCCCTGGACTCAACTTTTAAAGAACCCCTAAGTAGCAATCTTGGTACCTTGCCTGGTGAGAGCAACGTTCACAGTTAAGCACCTAATAAATGACCCTGCTTGATGAGAAGCCTTAACGTGCTTGCTACACAGGCCACTGACTTGTACTGTCATTCCCGAAGGAATGGTCATATTAGGCAAGACTCAAAGGATAGCTATGACAGTTACTGTTATCTGTAAAGCACTACTAAAATACTTAAAATTCTTCCACTACAGTTGGCAATTAACAGAATCATCTAATACAGGAATGTATTTAAACTCTAGGAAGTACACATATTTACAAAGTAGTTATTCTTTTTTAAAAAGTAAAATCAGAAATAAGAATTAAGGCAGATGAATCTAACCTCAGCATATCTTAGAACTACAAAACATTGATAAAGGAAATTAAAGGTGACTTAAAGAAATGGAAAGATGCCCCATGCTCTTGGATTGGAAGAATGAACATTGTTAAAATGGCCACACTGCCCGAAGCAATCTACTCATATGATGGGATCCCTATCAAATTACCCAGGACATTTTTTCACAGAACTAACACAGATAATCCTAAAATTTTATATGGAATCACAAATGACCCAGAATTAACAAAGCAATACTGAAGAAAAAGAATGAAGCCGGAGGAATAACCCTTCCAGACTTCAGACAATACTACAGAGCTACAGGAATCAAAACAGTGTTGGTACAGGCACAAAAACAGACAACGGAACGGAACAGAGAGTCCAGTAATAGTGTAAATATTTCTATTATCCCTAAGCTTTCTGGTGCCCACAGGATACATTTCTGCTAACCTGGCACTGAAGGCTCTTTATAACTGGGTCCCAACCACATACACCTCTTCTCATATGAGGTTGCTGTTAATACACAGGCTCATCTACTAATCTCCTTGGTGTCACCCCAAAACCGCTTTACATGTTGCAAACTCATACTCGTATTCATCTTCCCTCTATACTTCCGGGCCACTCATAGGATGCTAAGAGCATTTAGATTCCCCGGACTCAATTTTTAAAGAACCCTGGGTTCAAAGCCCAGGTCCAACCCTGGCCAAATAATTCTAATTCTGCTGTTACAATCTTTTCTTTATCAACTGCAACTAAAAATGATTTCTTCCTCACTAAATTGCTAAATCCTTAGCATATTCACTGACTCAACCACTCAAAAATATTTACACATTGAATAATATGTCAGTTTTGTGTATGTATAAGTCTGTCTGTCATCATCTGTCCATCTCTGTATCTATCTTCTATCATGTTTCTTCCACTTGAAAAGTGCCTTGTCCACCGTGATGTTCCATCAGTAACTTTAAAAAATTAATTGACTTGGCATGATGGTGAGATCCAACACTGAATAATAAAAAAAAAAAACCCATAAAATATAAATCCTAATCAGATCCATACGATTTATGCCAAATACAAACTTACATACTTTGGTTTGTTTATATATAGAGATGTAGAAAACTCAACAGACGTCCCATACACAGAAAATGCAAGTGCCCAGGAATTAAACTGTTCCTATCCTTGTAAATAAAAGAGTACAATTCAAAAGCACAAAAATAGTAATAGAAGTTGATCTTAAGATAGAGTGTAGCAGTGTATTCAGATATTAAGAATTTACTGACCATGTGAGGTTAAGTGGAGTTGTTTGATTTTAATCAATTTTGGAAGATGATTTTTATATTTTCAATAACCCTCATAAAAAGCAAATGGTGAGAAACTACAGAATGAATCCACATTGTCATTTTTGTTAAATAATTTAAAAAGCATGGTTAAAATTTCCTAAAGCAGATGTGTTGAAAAGCACCTTTTTAAAATATTATTTTATTCATTTTCTTTTTATCTAATCACACAGAAGTTTAGAAAAAAATACTGCTATTCTTTCTTTTTGACTTGATCCCTCTACCAGTGTTCACTACCTGATACTTTTTTCCTCTCAACAAAAAGACAAGCAAACTTTATTCACAGAAGTGAAATATTCTCTCAAATCGTCTTAAAAAGCTATCTAATTATTCTAGTCCCTGTGCTATACAGTGGGACCTTGTTGTTCATCGACTTTATATTTAGTAGTTTGTATCTGTAAATCCCAAACTCCCAGTTTATCCCTTCCCACTCCCTTTCACCCTCTGTTAACCGTAAGTTTATTTTCAACGTCTATGAGTCTGTCTCTGTTTTGTAAATAAGTTTGTATCCTTTAAAAAAAATTTTTTTTTTTGGTATAAGCTTTTGCACAGCAAAGGACAACATAAACAAAATGAAAAGACAACCTATGGAATGGGAGAAAACATATGCAAACTATGTGGTTGGTAAGGGCTTAATCCCCAGAATATACAAACAGCTTACACAATTTAATAACAATGAAACAAACAACCCAGTCCCGAAATGGCAGAAGACCTGCACAAACCTTTCTCCAGTAGAGACATGCCTTATACTTTTAAGGACACTTTCAAAATTCCTTTCCTGTCATTCTCACAACCTGTTTTATTTCTGTCCCAAAGAAGTTTCATATTTTGATTTTTATCATGTTTTTCTAATTAGCCTCCTTAATTTTTATTCACTTTCAGTCTCATTGTGATCTGATCATTGTTTATTCACCACCACGTATTTTGCATTTTCCTCACCCTCCCACGGGTTTTGTACAACCAGAGAAAACATTAAGAATCATCTACTTCCAACCACTTTTCCTCAAAGGAGAAAACAGGTCTGGCAAGAGCAGTTGACTTTCTCCAAATCAATGTGTTAGTGACAGTGAGACCTAGAAGTCGGTGTCCTGCACCTCAAAAACCAACAACTCAGCCATCTGGGGATAAGCCCCTGCTTCTTGCCAGCCCATGTCCATCAGAAGTGGCTCAAGGTTTTGCCATCGCTGGTTGTGCCCGGGGCAGGGATTCTTAGTGGGCTGCTGTTGGTGAAGGTGGTGGTGACTGTTTTCAGAAGCATTTATGGGCCATCCTAAGTTACAGACAACATGACTCCATTCTCCCTTAGGGAGCAGACATGGCCCACTGCTCCCAGGAATCACAGCCTCCGAGTAAGGTGCTGGTCACTGACTGACCCTTCGAGTGATTTTCATTTATGCGCCTGCCTAGGGTAATCATAATCATACTCATAATCATAACAACAATAAAATGGAAATGAAATTGGTGCAATGACCAGTAGAAGACAAACGTGAACACCTCCGGACACCCATGAGGAAGTTAAAACTTCTAAATCACACGGTAAAACCAGGAACCCACAAAATTCTCTTATTCCAAAGCTTAGAGCACTTTTGCATAAGAAATAAAAGTGAACTTTTCACTAAATAATGTATGCTAAAATATGTATTTTTTGACATTAAATTTTCAGAGCTTTGGAAAGAATTGTCTTGATTTGCATTACGTCCCTGTGTTGTGATTCAGCTTCAGACATTGGAGGGAAAAGAGGCAGAGATTAATATGTTTTTACCAGAGATTAAAATGTACAAGTCAAAAACAGCTCCATAGCAAATATGTTTTTCATTAATAATCAATAGTTTTGACACTGAAATTGGTAGTATTTTCTTAAATGAAGGAAATCCAAAATTAGCATTTGACCTTTGGGGCTGGGAATTCATCTCTTGTTTTTTCACACTACTTTTTTCCCTTGAGATCAGAAAATTTATTTAAATTACATAAATAGAGAAACAGGCTTCTATTCTCAGAAGCCATAATTAAAATATGCCTACAAATGTATTTTTTTTTAATTTAAGAAAAATCACTATTACCAATGGTCAACGACCATTATGTTATTTAGATTGTATTTACACTATTTGCCTGGACAAACTGTGTTCCCACATCAATAAATTTATAGTAAACATGTTGGCATGCAAGCAGCATTTGATATTCAAATTCTTAAAATAATTTGTATGCTTCAGCAATTCAGAGAGAGGCTATACCTACATGCTTAATTATTGTGTTACTTAAACATTAATTACACTCATCATTTAAGATTCTCTTGAAAGAAAAACACTCTGTAAGTGAATAGTCATTCTATCCTAATATCCTCCCTGCTTGCATTTCAAAGATGAGTCTTACAACAGTACTGAGAATATAGGGTGAATGAGTCCCCATCAGTTTCCGCTTTCCAATGCTTTCTCTATAAAAAATTTATTTTCTTAGAGGATCCCATGCATTTATACCATTCCAAATGCTTGACAGGGTGCTGTGCATTTATACCGCTCTGAATGCTTGAGAACAAGTCATAATATACGAGCAGATTTTCCAAGCCAGTACAATCTTTTTAAATCAGGCTATGGGTCAGAATTTTCAATTAACTTTACACTTTAGTTCAAGAGATTTAAAACTTCAGTGGGCACAAGATCATCTTCGGTGCTCAGGAAAAATACAGATCCCTGAGCTCCCTCCCAAGGGAATCTGACTTAGCAGATAAGGAGGAGCAGGCAGGATGCTCTGCTTCTAACAAGCACACAGTGTCATCCGTTTGCAGGTGGTCCTCTGACCACACTTGGAAAAATGCCACTGTAGCTAATTCTCTGATAGCAGCTGCCTAGGCAAGGACATTCTTTTACTCATCAGGCGTTCATCTTATTTCTTTCTCTTCCTCTCCTCCTTTTCATCCTTTCCTTTCTCCTCCTCCTTCCTGATGACACTCATCATTGAATAGACACAAAATGTACTTTTTAATGAGTCACCTTGTATAGTATGTCATGGAGGTTAACGCATTCTGAGGGGTATTATGAAATACACTATTATTGTATGTGAAGTCTAACTGGATATATCCATTTTAACCATTCCTGGCAGAGAGTACTTCTGTGACAAAAATAACTGTTCAGGAAAAAAAAAAAAAAGGATCCAAACTGCATAATATTGAAAATGGACTAGATTTGAAAAAAGTCCTAAGTGCAGTAAATGCATAGTTATGCAAAAGAAAGGTTTTGAAAAGTAAGGTATTTCTGTCTTGCCAGACTACATAGGTAACAAGAATGTAGGATTGAGAACGGTTCCAGAGATGCTACCTGAAATAGAAGCCAAATCTCTGTTTTGTATCCAGCTGACAAGATGATGGATGAAATCACCAAAACAAACTCCCCTCCCTTTCACTGGATTTCTATTTAAAAGTTTTTTCTTCTTTATTATTTTTTTAAAGGAGGTACTGGGGACTGAACCCAGGACCTTGCTCATGCTAAGCACACGCTCTACCACTGAGCCATATGCCACCCCGTGCCTGGCCTTTCAACGCTGCTAAATGCCAGGTCTGAAGCTATCATCCTGGAATCCGCAGGGCCTGACTTAATTTTATTTTGACTTTAGTTTTTCAGCAATAAAAAGGAAATTAGATCCACCTGAACTTGAAATTTTCTCATTGAACTAATTTTAGAAATATTTCAGAGATTTCGTAAAGGTCCATCAAAGTTATTGTGACTTGGTATTAAAGGGAATGCAAATGGAAATTCATATACTTAAATGTTTTCATAACTCTCAGTCCATGAAATCCTTTCAACTATTAACTAACCATACATTTAACTAACTGAGCTGTTAGAAGTGGCTCCACTGGTAATGCGGCACAGTACCCAAGTAGGAAAAAACACTAGGTTTGGTTTTTTTTTTTTAACGTTTCACAGATTTCTGGGCCCTCACTTAAGTGAAATACACCTAAACGTTTGTTTAAATTCTTAATTTGAAAGAACTCCATCTACAGGCTAAGGGATGCGACTGGCTGTGCATCGTCACCGCGCGGTCTCTACTCTTATTTTGGAATTCATGGCCGAGTGGCAAGCAGAAAATACATCACTGCACTGTCATGCGGGAAGAAATTAGTACTTGTCTCAATGTGATATGAGAACTAATCTAATACAGCCAAGATCTCTTGCCTTATCTATAATTAAAATTGGGTTTTGTTATTTTGTAACATGTTGAAGTAAATTCAGCAATTTATGCCAAAGAGTTCTTTTTAAATTTTCAAAAAGACTAAGTTGTGTCACATCCTTGCTGTTAGGAATATAACTTTGTATAACTTTTTCTTGATGCTGTCTAATCCATAGCTACCAAAGCCTTAAAAATATGCATACCTTTAACCCAATTTTAGGAATTTATGTTAAATAACTAATAAGACAACTGTGTAATGATATGCGTGCTTACCATAGCACTGCCACAAATTCAGTATTTTCTAAAACTGGGAACTATGCTATATTCCAAAAGGGAAATGCTACACAGAAAACTCTGATTTATAGATACAAAAATTGATCATAATATATTATTAGCAAAATTTCTGATTATAATCTGTATAATTTTATTATAAATTATATGGTCACATTTTAAAGAAATACACATAATATATATTTGTATGCATATTTGTATAGATAGTTAAGAAGACAGATATGTAAGATAGTCAAGATACAGGAGGGCTCCCTTTTCTCCACACCCTCTCCAGCAATTATCGTCTGTGGACTTTTTAATGATGGCCATTCTGACTAGTGTGAGGTGATACCTCATTGTGGTTTTGATTTGCATTTCTCTGACAACTAGCGATATTGAGCATTTTTTTTATGTGCCTGTTGGCCATTTGTATTGGTAAGAATGTAGTTTGGTGCAGCCATTATGGAAAATAGTATGGAGATTCCTTAAATCACTAAAAATAGACTTAAACTATGACCCAGCAATCCCACTTCTGAGTATATATCCAGAGAAAACTCTCTCTCTCTCTTTCTCTCTCTTTCTTTCTGGAATGGAATACTACTCAGCCATAAAAAAGACTAAAATAATGTCATTTGCAGCAACATGGATGGACCTGGAGATCGTCATTCTAAGTGAAGTAAGCCAGAAAGAGAAAGAAAAATACCATATAATATCACTTTTACATGGTATCTAAAAAAAAAAAAATACAAATGAACTTATTTACAAAACAGAGATAGACTCACAGACATAGAAAGCAAATATATGGTTACCGGGGGGGAAAAGGGAGGGGAGGGGATAAAGTGGAAGTTTGGGATTTGCAGCTATTAACTACTATATATAAAATGGATAAACAACAAGGTCCTATTGTATAGCACAGGAAACTGTATTCAATACCTTTCAATAACCTGTAATAAAAAATATGAAAAGGAATATATATATATATATATATATATATATATATATATATATATCTCTGAATCACTATGCTGTACATCAGAAATTAACTCAACAGTGTAAACCGACTACACTCCAATAAAAAGTTCAAGATATAGTCTAATATATCCATTATTTATTGTCATCATCTCTGGGAAGTGAAGAGATAAGTACTTTTTCTTTTCAATTCAGGCTGCTTGCTAATTTATAACTATAATAAATGTGATTATTTTGTAAGTAAACAGTAATGAAAGTATTATGTCAATTTTAGAATATCAGCTCTCTAGATGATTATGCAACCACTAAATAATAATATAAAAATTTTAACAACATGGACAGTTCTGTTTGGCAAAATATGAATCCACAGAACACAAAATGGTATATATGCTAAGATTCCAACTTAGTGTTATAAAAGTTTTGTGGGAGGAACGTGGAAAAATCAATGCCAGTGATTTACTAGGTTTTGAAATTATGAGAGCTTTTTCTTTTTTTTAACACTTTAAATGTTAATAATCTTAATTTTTTAAAAATCTGAACTCAGGTGCATAGATCCAAAGTTGTAATCTATAAATATTAAGTGCTTATCCTGGAGTTCACATCAAGTACCTGTTTACTTCTGAACCTCTGATGGGCCAGGTCCTTACTGACTATAAAAGAATATGGGTTGTGATTATATAAACCAAAGTGTTCAGATTAAAAGTTAACAATTGGAATCATAAGGACATTTTATTTCTATGACAAGAGGAAATGCCATGATGTCTGTATATTTGTTTCAAATGGCGAAACCAAATCCCCAGGGGTTAAAAAATAATCCGTCTTAACCTCAATACATTAATTTTGTCAAATCATAAACATTGATTTTGTAAACACTCTTATAATCCTAAAACAAAAAAGGGAATATAATATAATGAATTTTAGCATGAAAAAGAATTACCATGGTCATCATTCATTCATTTACATCTGTAACACAAAGCCACTGTGCTGAGCTCCGGCACAGAAGTGCCTTATGCAGCTACCAGACTTGGTTCCTGGGACTGAGATATGATCAGGGGGGTGAAGGCTCCCAGCACCTCCTCCCCCACCATTCGGTTGCTAAAAATCCGAATTTTTATCTCCCGTCCCAAGGCCTTCAGTGGATGAAAGACTCCCAGAAGGTCCCCTGAGGGAGGAAAGTTTCTTTCATGGGATAAAGTAAAACAAGACGGAAGTTAGCCCACGTTGGGTTTTCTCAACCATTCAGTTACACCCGTTATCAAGATGGAGTAAATCAAGTCAAGTCAGGCTGAGAAAAGAAACAGCTCTCAGGTGAGCGATCAGTGTTTGGGGGAGATTAAGCATCTGTAAAATGTTCACACTGTAGTCTGTAGCATGCATAGCGTATAGACTCATTTTAATATGACCTTTTTTCAGAACCATGGTCTACACATTTAATAGAACATAAGAAATCAGAGAAAAGTCTGAGATAAGAAATCATGAATGATGAAAAAAATAAGAGCTACGATTAGTATTAATTGAATGTGATGGGTCTGACATGCAAAATAAATATTGAGAAGCATTTCTGAATATTTATTTAAAATATTTAATTTTGTTGTGGCAATGACAATAAAGATTTTCTCCCTCATTACTGCAAATTCACCGTTTATATTGTAGAAAAACTATTTTTTAATTCAATCTCCTTCATTCTTTTATAGAGATCTGTGATATGGAAGAATATTGTAGAATTCCCCTCACCAGAGAGCTTTGATTGAGGACAAGCAATTACTAAATAAATCAGTCCTTAGTGACCACTTACACTGTGAATGTAAAGATTAATGGAGACCCCAGCCGAACTGAGGGAGGAGTGTAATGGGAAGGAGACAGTTTTAAGATTACTTTCAACACATGACATGTAGTATTACCAAAAGTTTGTAATGCACATAAAAAGTGTTAAGGCAGCAGAGGCAGTGACTAATTCTCCACGTAATAATTAGAGAAAGCAGGTGGCACGGGGGAAGTGACATCTGGGGGATAATTTGCAAGATAAGCATGACTCTCTCAAGTTGGAAAGTATGAGACAGCATTCTAGACAGAGAAACAGCATAATCCAAGGTCTGGAGGAATGAGTGAGGGGCATTTTGGAGGTGTTCTGGCTCGAAAAGGTTGTGTAAAAGTCAGTATTATGACAGAGAAAGGCCACGAAGTTTATTACGTAAGTAATGAGGAGCCATGGATAATATTTCACGAGGGGCACATCCAACTAGACATTCAGCTTCTAATGAACAGGGAGGGGAAAACTCAGAAAAGTGGGAGAGGACACTGGGAAAATCCATATTCTTAAAACAAGACATGGGAAGTATTTCATGAAAGAAGGTCACATGGGACACTGAACACTGGAGGGAAATAAAGAGAATGAGAACAAAGATGGAAAGACCATGGATTTGGACTTTAGAACCACACCAGGTGGGCAGGGGGAGCTATCACCTGTGTGCATGGAACTGAAGAATAAATAGAACTGAAGGCAGGTCACAGGCGTCAATGAGCATTTCTACATGTCTGTCATCAGATACAAAATGAGCAATTAGCTACATGGCAGTTGTCTGGGAAAGAGGCAGAGCTGCTGGAAAACACTGCTGTTTACCATGAACAAAAATAAAAAGCAAGTGTAGCATAGATGGCCGGGAAAGACATGGTAAAAAAAAAAAAAATAGCAAAGGTATGAGAGGGAAATATGGAAACATCCCAGATAGGGAAAGGAAAGCGGCCGAGAGCACAGGTGAAAGATCTGGAAGGGGACACTGCTCTGCTCCGTGGGAGAGAGGATGCGGGAGGATGGCATGGATGCAGCGGAAGCTGAGGGATACAATTTGGTAGTGTTCACACCTCACAGCTGGTTTCTCAGTGAGTCAGCCGAGTGAGTAATGATGGTGATGGGATTGGAGAGTTGAAAACAAGTGGTAGATTTTTTTTTAATCAAAGTATAGTTGATTCACAATGCTGTGTTAGTTTCCAGTGTACAGCATAGTGATTCAGTTATACACATATATATATGCATTCATTTTCATATACTTTTTTCATTATAGGTTATTACAAGATATTGAATCTAGTCCCCTGTGTTAAACAGTAGGATGTTGTTTATTTCATAAGGAGTATGTAATTTGGTGCAGCTGCTATGGAAAACAGTATGGAGATTCCTTAAAAAACTAAAAATAGTTACCAAATGATCCAGCAATCCCACTCGAGGGCATATATTCAGAGGGAACTTTAACTCGAAAAGATACATGCACCCCAATGTTCATAGCAGCACTATCTACAATAACCAAGACACAGAAGCAACCTAAATGTTCACTGACAGATGACTAGATAAATAATGTGTGGTTTATGTATGCAATGGAATATTACACTAGCCATAAAAAGAATGAAAACCGGTATATTTGAACTGGCTGCTTCTGAGAATAAAAAACTATGGGACTCTGGATAGGAAAGTGGGTAGCTGATGTTCCTGGAAGATCCTGTAAATAAGAGATTATGAATTATAATGAAGCCCAGAAGCAGTTATTGGAGTCTCAGATAAGTTGACATTTGATCTGGGCATTTGAAGAAGTCATAGGCTGTCAACCAGTAAAGAAAGTTTAGAAAGGTTCCAGTAAGAGAGAGAAACATAAAGAAAGGCCCAGGGGTGAGTTAAGTATGTGATGTATACAGGCTAAAAAATATCAGAGGCAGTTGTTCAATAAAAGGTATATAGTAGAATATTTAAAAGAAAGGGGAAAAAAGAGTATGGCTAGGAAAGAGATTGAGGAACAGGGGCCAGTGACACCATTGGAAAGATAAGTCCAGGCAGATGGAGATACCCCTGACTGCCACTGAAAGAAGTTTGATATTCATTCTGTGGGAAATAGGGGGGAAGATTTTAAATAAAGAGAATGAATAAACAGAGGGTTTTAAAAGGGTAACTCTTAGAGAAATGTGGAACCAGGATTGGATTGGTGGAGACTGTATCTCCTACCTGGAAAATTGATTTCCCAGCCATTTACACAAATAAATTTTAAAAACTCTAACATACCTTCTGTACACAGGCCAACAGTTTAACTGATTAAGTTGATTCATTAATCAAATGATTAGTTCAATTAGATTTGCAGTTCAACTGACCAGTTGTCCAGTAAACACACGTCACTATAATTATTTGGTTATACTGTTATTCTCTACAAGATTCATGAACTTCAGAAATTAAGATTTTATGCACCTTGTCAATATGTGTTAAGGTCCCCATCGTCTAATCAGATGTAGTCAAAATTTTTGCTTCCAAACTACAATTTGAATACAGTTGAATACACTTTGAAGCTTGAAACACAAACAGAAATTAGCCAAGCATTATTATTATAATTACTTCTCTTTCTGCATCTGTTATATGATAGCCATATATTACCATATTTGTTTCCCAAATAGTGCTCTTATTTCCAAGAATACAGTAAAATTACTCCCCCTATCCAGTGGAAGGAATTAGACTGTATTCAGAATTAAGTCAGTTACTGTGGCCTTTCTGTGTGTGTATGTGTGTGCTTCTATTTTATTGGAAAAGGAAATAGCCTGAAGTTTGGAAACGTGGGTACATGTCTGAGTTCTGCAAAGTTCAGCTTTGTGTCCTTAGATGCATCAGTTAAATTTGTTGGATTTCAGTTTTCCTCACATGAAAAATAAAGAGGTTGGACTATTTCCTTTTCTTGCCTAAGGATCCAAGATGCAGTTTTTTTTGTTTGTTTGTTTGCTTGTATGTCTGTTTTTGGTCCGCTTCATTACCATGTGGTTTCAATATTTTGGAAATCCCATAATCTATGTGGCAGAGTTCCGCTTCATCTTACGTTGTGTCCACTGCTGTGGTTCGGATATGTCTGGGCATACTTGTCAGGTGAGTGGACAGACTGGAGAAGACTGGATTTATCCATGCCATGTGAGTAGTGTTCTTTGGCTTAACCAGGAATGGGTGAGCATTGTGCTCTTGGTTGACAAACACTGAGGAGATCAAACACGGAAAGGGCAGGAGAAAGACACTCATTCTGTTGAGTTTGAAGTCTCTGTCTGAAGTCCAGACTGAAGGAGAGTGATACTCACAGCATCTAGGAATAAAGCATGACGCCGAGGAGGGGAGAGACAGAACATCTGAGGAACCCATGTTCTGTGAGCTCCTAGAAACGTTCTGCAGTTCCTAGAGTTACATATTCTGCAAACTCCTAGAAATAACACAGGGCAGAAGAGGAGACTAAGATTCCATTATGCACATGGGCAAGAATCAAGTAAAATAACTAAATTAATAACATGCATATTAGTTAAGCCTGTACACACAGGCTAATGGAGCTGGAGGAAACAGAAGTGAAATTTGGTTATCACGGAGTTCACGACGCTTCTGTCTCAGAATAAAGCCTTCACGTTGCACACTCTGTGAGGCCTTCTTGGTCCTCAGCACGTCTGGATCAGAAATTTACTGCTGCTTTCTCATCCACCATCTGCCTTTCAGACCCACCTCCCTCTTCTCTGTTCTCCCACCACAGTTCTTTGTACTGGTCTGAGCAGCAATGCTCTTTTGTGCAGTAATTTCAGATGCACCAGTCAATTCTGAATCTTTGAACTAGTTTATTCAAAAGCAGAGTCCTGCTAATTTTGAAAACTCTGCAATAACTCAATGTTGAATTATCTGACCTGTCAGTCGCAATCAACATAATTGGTCCACCCCCTCCTTCTAGGGACACTTTTATCACTGAAACTCAAGGGAGGGTTCCCCAAATCTCTCCCTGTTTCTTCTCTCCCTCAGTTCCTAGGACCCATCTTATCCTGATTCCTGGGTGCCTCTCCCACCCACTGTCCTCCAGGCTGGATGATGTCATTCACACACACTGATAATTCCCACGTTGACATCTCCAGTTGGAACTCTCTCAGAACTCCGGAGGACGCCAGCCAACCAGGGACCTGACTTCTCTCCATGAATGTCCAAAAGGTGTCCCAAGCTTAAGGTGGCCAAAAAGAAACTCTTAATGTCCCTTCCTCCACATCTCGCCCCCAAAAAACTTTGCTCTCATCACACCTTAACTGCTCAGGTCAAAAATCTAGTACTCTTCCTTGACTCTTCTTTTTTTCTGCCATTGAAAGTAACCCATCGATAGAGCCATATATGGAAATACATCCTGAATCTAAACACTCCTCAATTCCTCACCATCTCCCTGGTCCAACAGATCTTGATATCCTCTCTAAAAGGCGGAAGTCACTCTCTAGTTCATCTCTCTGCATCGATACCACCTTCCAACCATCAATTCTCTATGTACAACAGCCCGCATGATCTCTTAAAGACATAAATCAGATCTTGTCACTCTGATGACCAAACTCTTCAGGGTTTCATTTCAAATGACATAAAATCCAAACTCTTCTTGACTGCAAGGCCACTCCCTCTCTCTCTGAAACTCATTTCCCACCCTGTTCACCCTCCACGTTGGCTCTCTCCACTCCACGCCCAAATTACTCCAGTTTCTGGTCTCTCTCCCAGATCCTCATGCAGACGCCTGCTTCATTCAGTTCTCCAATTAAATATCACCTTCTCAGAGAGAAGACCACCTTGCCTGGAAGAGCACCCCCAGCCTACAGCCTCTCGTTGCTTACCTGCCTTAATTTTCTCAATAGCACTCACTACCTCCTGGAATTATACGACAAATTCTTTTTGTGTGTTGCCTCTTTTCTCTACAGATTATAAACTCCCAAAGAATGGGAGATTTGTCTCCTTTGTTTTTTAGAGCAACGTTGGCATCTAAATACTTGATAATAGTTGTTAAGTGAAGGAATGACCGCTCCCTCCAAAGTTTCCCATCCCCTGTCCTGGTTAGTGGTACCACTTCCCGGTTTATGTGTCTTTATTTTATTTTTATTTATCACAAGTTGCCAGCATTTTATTTATTCTTTTTCTTTTCAACATCTTGTTCTGCAGCTTCCTTGGCCCTTTCTGCTCAGATGCCAAAAGGCATGGGTCATGCAGAGACTGGTAAACGTCTTCAAGTTCTCCTCCTTCTCTGTGAAGTCTCTGACTTTCTTCTTCTTGTAGATGTTCCATATGAGCATGACTGCTCCCATCAGCTGGGTGGCCAGTTGGAGCCCTTCAACAGAGCTGCCTCCACTCAGGGGGCCAAGGGCTTCCTGGGGACGAGGACGAGCTCGGCGCCCTGCTCCTTCAGCCACCACATGCTGGTCTGCAGGGACTCTGTGCTCCTGCTCCCCCACCTCGGGTCCATCAAGATCCCGATGGTCCAGGCCACCTTCTTGTGGATGCCAGCCACCTGCCCCACGGACAGACACAGGTGGAGCCCCAAGGGCACCCCGGTTCCTACCCTCTATCGGGAGAGCCCAGCCGTCAGATGGAAAAGGGTTCAAGTGCACTTTTCATCACAGCACTGCAGTGATTCTGGAGAACGTCACCATTTGGCTCTAATATTTTATTGTCTCTTTTTGGATTTGGCAACAATTTTCTAACTAGTCTCCCTTTTGTAAATTTCAGCTCCCTTCCCCTCCCTCCACCCACTAACATACTCTTCCAACTAAAAAAGTCTTTATTTTTTCTATGATATAAGTCTTTTAAATTTCCTGTTTTAAATTCTCCTGTCTTCCCACAGCCCAGAGGGTGAAATCGAAGCCATCAGGTGGGTCTATAAGACCTTTCAGCCACAGTCTTGCCAGGACCCCACCTTTTCCCATTGTCCTTCCACACCTGAAGTTCAAGGCTGATGGACTGGCCATTCCTGAGCATTTCATGCCATTTCATCCATCCACATCACTACACAGAACATTCTTTCTGCTGGGGGTTCCTGGCTCATCGTAGAAGAATCCTTGGCTGTTTTGAAAGTACAATTTTGAGGTCCCTTTCTCCAGGAAGCTTCTCCTTCTCCGGTTAGTCACTCTCTCTCAGCATCCTCTCTGTACTTTACATGGGCACCAATGCTGCATCCTCTGTCCACTGTTCCAGTTCATTAGCTTAAATGTTTGGCTCCCCTACCAACCTGAGAACCCCTCAAGCGTGGTTGTGATGTTTCATTCATCTTCTAACCCTCTGCATGAAGACCGAGAGCAGACTTGAAGCATAGGAGTCTTGTGAATCCATGAATATCCACCGAACTCTATGAAGATATCCTTCCATCAATTTACATCAGGGGATAGGGTAGCTGTTTTTCAATAAACCATCCATTTTAATGAGTTTATTTTAAATTTCTTCCAAGAATTTCATCTTTGGACTTGGAAAGGAAGTCTGCCCCAAGGACGAGGTAGCAGGAAAAATGCTCTTCAGTTTTAATATGCATCTTGGAGAGAACTGCTTCAGGTGAGAGAGGGGCCAACGGGAGTGCCAAGGTGAGAGGATGCGCAGAGAGGAGGAAGAAAGCAGGATGAGAGGAGAAGAGGCACAGAGGCCCGTCCACTGGTGCCGGGTAGAACCCGTCACATGGAAATGCTTTCAAATGGTCTTGTTGATAAATCAAACGTAATTACATGGTGTCAGCTTTCTTGCTTAAGGTCTACTGTCCAACAGAGGTGACAGTATGCACGACTGAAGGCATCCAAATAATAGGGGCAGGACCTGCCCCAAAGGAGGCTGCTTGTCTCTAGAAGCCACAGAGGCAGCAACATCGTGCGATATGACCAAGTCCCTAGAGCAGGAGCTGCGAGCCTTCAGCTCGAGGTCAGTGATGTAACTCGGTAAACAGACGCCTCCAGGCAAGCGCAGAACCTCTCCTCCCACTTCAGTCAGATGGGAAGGTGACTCCTAGGGGTGTTGCCGAGGGACCAGGCGCCCCTCCCTCTAGTGGGAAGGCAGCTTCCGGGGTTCAGGGGGTGCAGACATCTCTCCCGTCCTCCTTCTAAACATAGTGCCCTCGCCCCGCTCTCCTCCTGCTGAGACGCAAGTGGAAAACATCCCCAGAAAGCTTTCCCTTTCAGCTCCAGGAGGGACGGAACATTTCCCGACATAGTTTGTTTTCCACAGCCTGCTTGTTGACGCGTCTGTCTCCTTTCACTAGGCAATGAGCATCTGCAGCGTAGAAGCCAGGCAGTCCTCCTCTGCCCAGTACCAGAAACTTCTATCTCAGCGTTCGACAATGCTAGACACCCAATGCATGTGTGTGGAGGGAACGGATTCAGGAACGACAGGTTACAAGGCTCATCCACCTCTGGTAACGGCTCGCTTCACCTACTAGATGGGCCTTGAGATGACAACTAGACATTCTTTTTTTTTTTTTTTGAAATACACTTGATTTACAATGTTGTGTTAGTTTCTGGTGTACAGCATAATGATTCAGTTATATATACATATATATATTCTTTTTCACATTATTTATAATTACAGGTTATTACAAGCTATTAAATATAGTTCCCTGTGCTCTACAGTAGGTCCTTGTTGTCAGCAACATGGATGGACCTCAAGATTATCATACTAAGTGAAGTAAGTCAGACAGAGACAAATATCATATGATATCACTTATATGGGGAACAACGAGACATTCTCGTCATAGAATGTTTTCTCCCCAAACCCTTGGACATTAGGGAAACAAATACTTGTGTCCCTGAAAATATTGTTCAAATAGCTTTTATCATTGCTGGTGAGATTCTTTTCTCACTTTACAAGGAGGATGTACAGCACAGATACACATATACATAAACAGTATACGTTTTGTTCTACACTATTTTCCCCTACAAAGACTACCTATAAAATGGTACCTAAGAAGTTGTACCCTGTGCTTTGGCAAACCCATGCTGTTTTATTTCATTTCCAGAAAGATTTGCGCCTAAGTAGTTATCAATGGGCAATGTTATTCCCTGAACTGACTGCATCAGAAGTTTTAGAAGCAACCTTTCATTTCACAGTTTTCTGAATTTGGGTCATCATAGTAGGACGGTCACCAAGACAGCAGAGACCTACGCAGCGAACCTCAAAGACGGGACAGGTGTATTCCCAGAAGACCTGCATTCAGAAAGCGCTTCGCTGCAGCCTTTGGAGCAAATAGGAAATTCTCAGAAATCACTTGGAAAGACTGTTGGCAGAATGAGCACAGACGCGCTGACATTAATATATGACATCCCAACAATGGCAAAGGTGATGAGAACACCTGACGCCCCAGAAGAGTGGAAAGGAGCCGGGGAGTCACGGGCAGAAGAGGGCTGAGACTCGCAATATTTGAATACACTGCTTCAAAAAAAGTTGGAGGGAAATTACATCATGGCCAATTCCAGTCAATATAGTACATACAAGAATATTCGGCTAAAATGGCAAAACACAGAATGAAATATCCTGGACTAATATGGAGTTCCATCTAGATGCCAAATGATTTTTATCTACTTCTATTTTTTCAGTTAATCCACTACAACCTTATGCTATATAATCATCATTATTATAAGAAAGGAATAAGTTAAAAAAAAAACCTTCTGAAACCTGACCAAGTAGCAGAGAAAGCTCTGAACTCAAGTCTACCAGGCTTCAAAGCTTCTTTTTTTTTCTTTTTTTTCTTTCACACAAGTGATTCTTAAGAACAGGGTTATTTTTACTTGGCGGCAAACACAGAAGAGATACATTCCAAGAGCCTGTGATTCTACAACTTTATATAAAGACGTTAAGGCACGTTAAGTATAAAGTCTCCAAGCCAGTCTAGCTCATGGACAAATTTAAAAAAAAAAAAAAGGAAAGCAATGCCATCCTAAGGAAATAATTGTTAAGAGTTTTTGGACTCTGTTGGAAATCTGATGAAAGGTACAGACTTTCTCTTCAGAATGCTTTGCATTTTAATTCAAGGTGTTCACGGACACCTTCAGGACTACTCCCGAACATTCTGAGTTTACTCATTACCTAGCTTAACCTTTCTCCAAGGACTTCTGACAATTTCAGTGTTTAGATTCCCCATAAATATTCAACCTTTAAAAAATTAAACCTCGACTGAGGAAAAATTCTGATGTTTTGATTTGGGGAAAAACATTGATTTAACCTCAAGCTAGTGGAGAGCACCTTAAGATTTGCAATTGATCACTGTACACTTGCATCTGATTATTTTCAGATGAAATATATAATTGCACCTGTGTTTTTCAGAGCAACCCCTCGCTTCTTGAATGTCTTGTCAATCTTGAGTTTAAAAGAACAGATCTCATTTTTCTTGGACTTTTGTGCCTTTCTATACTACACATTTTGTTTAATATCAAGATATATATTTTTTCCCTCCAGGATAATATCATTCACCTGTAACTTATCAAAGACAACTTTAACTTCCGATTTGTATACCACGGACGGTTCACCAGTCTTAAGATGTATAATTGCTAAAGTGTAAGTTTCCACTGGCATCTGCATGGAAGTCCAGGGAACAGTTAACACCCCAGAACACACCTGACAGTTCAGGGGCCTGAAGTTCAGGGGCCTAAATGCTACACGTGTTCACTTCCCCTCTCAGGAAAACGCTACCCAAAAGCTCCATCACTTGGTTCCACCTATGTGTTCCTGGCTTTAGCCAATATTTTACATAACCTCAAAAGTGTACCAAAATAATTATGGTTAAAAATAATAAAGTTTATGAAGTTTTTTTCAGAGAACTGTCCCAGGAAATCCATTAACATTCCGGTTGATCTCTGGGAACGGAAGGAGGATATATAACATTCATAACATGCTGCCGTCGCAGGACTCCAGCAGTGCCTGGTATTAAACTTTTAAATTATCTGAGCATTGGTAACAGTCAAATACAGGACAGGATCAAGCCGGATGTAAGGGCCGGAACTCCAAAACCTTGTGATCCCTTCTGCACACAGACCTCTCAGGGAGGATTAGCTGTCGGAGAAGAGCTTCCAATCCCTGATTCAGCCTCTTATGAATTGTATTCCTAGCAGGCATTTGGCTCATCTCTGTAGCTCTCCCTTCCTTGGAAATACAAAGGCAATAAAGCCACTCAAATAGACCGCCAGGCTGGAGACGTGCTGACTCCCTTTCTTGGGTAAACTACTTGATATCTTTAGGGCTCACCTCTAGGTACAATGGGAATAATAATAGTATTATTTATATTTTTTATAAATATAAATTTATAAAATAAGAAATAGTATAATTAAAGGGTTGTTGTGAATTTTAAATAGATGAGCATATAAAGTGGTCCATGGTATGGACCCAACACGCTATAGCTCCGACCACAGCAAAAATTTCTTCCCCATTTTGCATCTCATCTTGCAGAAGAGTAAAACATAAATGCTTGCATTTCAGACTGATTCCACAGCTTTAATAATTCTTATAGTTCACTGATCTGTTTATACATTAGTATAAATATACACTAATAAAATATGCATTTATATATTTAATATTTAAATTTATTTAAATATAAAATTATTTAGACTTTTAAATATTAGTATTTATTTATATATTGGAAAAATATAAATACATACTAATAAAATATATAAACATACACATATATGAATAAGTTTTAATATAGTTATATAACTATATTTTATATATAAATATGTGTATCTATATTTTATATATAAATATTTATATATGGACATGTAAGCATTAGTATAAATACATACACATATACACACAAACAATGTCAAAACGTAAGACATGTTAACATCACACAGCTCTCCCTTAAAGGACTATATTTTGATTCACCTCTTTACTCTGGCTATAGCTTTGAATCACTTCCAAATTTAAACAATACATACGACTTGCTAATATCCATAAGCACTTTTGCCATCTGGGAGCCCCGACAAGCTTAGAAAGTAAGAAAGTAAGGCCCGGATATCTGAGCTGAAATACTGCTTCTCACATACAATTCCCAAACTGCGAAGGCGATTTTTAACACTTAGAGCTCTAATGAGACAGGTTTACATGCATCTTGAGAAAGGAGAAGTGGAAAAACTCACTCTGCTCTGGTTGCAAGGGCAGTAAATAACCCGCTAACTGTGTATAGTTTCCAGATTTAAAGCACGAAAGACTGTTTTCAATGATGAGTGAGACTGTAACGGATATAAACTAGTTTGTAAAAAGGGTGATAATTTTAGCCAATTAAAATTTTAAAAGACAGAGTATAACCTTGAAGAAAATTATGAATGCTGTAAGAGCAAATGTGTGCATATAACTAAGAAAGTAACTCACACTGGACCAGGTACCATGAAGTTCAGGGGACAATATATAGATGGAAATACAGTTGGCCCTTGAACAAGGCGGGAGCTGGGGATGCTAACCCTCAGGGCAGTAAAAAAATCAGACTATAAATTACACTGGGCCCGCACTCTATGTGGGTCCTCTGTATCCACGGCTCCACATCCAAAGACTCTGCCAACCCTGTGTGGTAATGTACCATTTACTATTGAAAAAAATCCACTCATACTTGGAGCTGCACAGTCCAAACCTGTGTTGTCCGGGGGTCAACTGCAGCGTACACAAGTAGACGTGCACACACAAATAATACGAGAGGCGTAGCGTGCTCTCGCTTGGTGAGTGTGGCGCACACAGACAAGATGTGTGGCCTGGGGGCTGCTGGGATTATCATAACGAGTGGCAAATTTCAAAGATCAAAACCCAGTTAGCGAAATTTGAGATCTGCAGATACACACTGCTATATATAAAACAGAGAAACACCAAGTCTCCACTGGAGAGCACAGGGAACCACATTCAGTACCTTGCAGTAACCTGTAATGGAAAAGAATATGAAAAGGAACATATGTATGTATGTGCATGACTGAAACATTATGCTGTGCACCAGAAACCGACACAATATTGCAAACTGACTATACTTCAATTAAAAAAAAAAAGTAAAAACCCAGGTATCAACCCACAGGGGCAGAAGGCCTGAAGGAGGGACACAGCCTGGAAGACCCACTGGGCAAGCTCGTAGCCACCACCTCCCTCTCCTCTGTCACAACTGTGTGCCCCTGAGGTCCTGTTTTTGGTTTACCAAGGATCCTAATTGAATCATATGGCCAAATATTTTGAATGCAAAAATTTACCAGAAATAATTCCAAATGCTTGATAACAGGAAACAAGGGGAAAAACAAACAAAAGCAAAGCAGCCACTGTGCAAAATGCCCAGAAATGTGCTTCCTGCAGGTACACAGCTGTGTCTAGCCAAGGGTTCCTCCGCTGGGTCTTCCTGGCTGTGTGGCTCGTACACTCGTCTGGCAGGGAAGACTGACACTCGCTCAGGCATCCAAGTGCAAACACTTCTGTCAGCGTGCTGAGTACTCTCCTCATTAAAGTAGCTCTGTGTTAACATTTTAAGATTAGACAGGGGCTTGGGGGAGGCCCTGGGTCTAAAAAGGAGGGAGAGGATGAGACAAAAGTGCACCAGGAACAAGAAGGCACGTGTCAGCCAAGGTAAGCATGGGGGCCCCCCGTGATGGACTGTCTCTCCACGTCTGCTCCATGCCTTCCCGCACGCATGGTCTTGTAGCTCTGTGTAGCCCACTTGGCCATCCTACCTGCCCCCCTAAATGACGAGGAGGCTTGCAAGTAGAGCAGGGACCAAAGATGCTTCAAAGGCCATGCATCTCAGCTATTGTGAGGGTGAGGGGGTGGGAGAATGCAGGGGTGTTTATTGTGGACCGAAAACAAGCATCATCAGAGCATCTTTGTTCTGCTCAACAGGAGACGTATTTACAGTAAACTGTTTCCACCCAGGTGGTTTAAAATGCCAGGGCTCTTGATAGTGAGAGGGAAGGCTGATTGCACAGGAGACAGGAGGCTCCCAGGACAGCACAGATACAGACACAGAAGAATTCAGGTTGGTGAGATGGAGGGTTTCAGAACCACGGGGAAGCATCACTTTGTAGATCACAGAGAAAGAAAAGCAAGGCGTGACTCGGAATTGAAAGGTGAAGCATTTACCATAACTTAGCAATAAGATGCCCCGTGGGCAACCCAGCTCAAAGGACAGAGGCCAGGCTCTGCCTCTCTTTCTGCTATAAGAAGCAGAGCTCCCCTCCCCAGTCTCAAGTAGCATCTATGCTGGCTCCCCCATGAGCAGGACACAGAGTCACAACCAATTAACTGCACTAAGGTGTCATCGAAGAGTGTGGGATTACGTCCATCATTCTCACAAATGCACTTACCTTTAAAATTTCCTTGAGTAAAATAATCTTTAGCAATAGACTCAGGAACACCCTACATCACTCTTTGAGTCAATTTTCTAGGGCTTGGAGGTGGTAAAGGAGGGAAGCAATATTCACCCTTCTACTAAATTCTTCCTTAACCAAAGTTCTCTCTCTGGCCACCCTGCAGGCTATGCCAACCCCGCTCGAGTGGACCACTTGTCCAACTGCACTGACCTTTCAAGACTTCGGACTCTGATTTCATTCCTAGAACTTGTCTTTCTGGGCTTTCCAAACCATAATTTATATTTGCCCACAAGCATGACTGTAAGATCCTTGGCCTGGCTAAAAGAATCTATATTGTCACATTCAACTGACTTCTAATGGACCTGGTTTAAATGTAAAACATCATTCCCAAGACATTACTGCATTCATCAAAGCCTCATAGGTTAAAATACACAAAATTTTTACATTTATCCTCAAGAAGACCATTTTAGATTGTAAATGTGATCACATTCTTATTTCTATGGGAAAATGAGGCACAGTTTCCTTGTTCTGTCAGCCAGCCAGCACCTCCCAAGCTCATGGCCTCCAACTCAGAGAGTCTGCAGAGCCTACACGCCACCCTGTGTAAGACACTGTTCGGTCTTTCCTGGTAGGAGATTGAATCTTCTTAAATAGTCAATTTCCAGAGAAACAACAGCGACCAAAGGAGTAAAACACGGAATAAAAATCATCAACTAATTTTCTTTGTATTTTATACTCTATCTATACCTATATATATTTTCATCATACTTACATTGCATATATTTATAACTTCTATACACATGGTATGATTTTTTTTTTTTACTCTTTTTAAGAGCAACACTTTCCAACTGTCACCTGCACAGTCATGAATCGCTTTGTGAATATAGGTGCATGCGAGCCCAGTGAGGAACAGTCATAAATCAATGTTCATTTCGGAATCAAGATACTGACAGTTTAAACTCTGTTCTCTGACGAAAGCCTATTGATAATTTCGAAGATGTTACTAAGGAAACTCAGAAGATAGAGAGATTGTCATTTAAGGACCTAATATTTTGTATCAGGCACAGATAAATCAATTACAATATACGCTCATTAATACTGGTTATTTTGCTCAGTAAGCAGTGCAAGAAAGTGCTCCAAGAATCACAATGCCTTTCATCCCTTCCTACTGTGGTTTTCAACCGTAATTAAATTCGCCGACTGACCTACTCTTTTCCATTCACCTAAACCGCTTTCATCAAGACTTGTGGCAGGTTCCTAGTGAATCCCGACATTCAAATAAATAAGGTGAACACTCTTAAACTCTGTGAAGAAAAAGAAAACAAGAAAAGGAGGCGGACTGTTTCAATATTAAGAATTCTTTCTGCTTTGCTGATACGAAGCTACTTCCATTTTAACACAGATGACGTATAACTCAGATGAGCGCTTTACAAGAAAGTACATCAAAGAAGGCAGGAAAATCATTTTTCACCTGTTTGTGAGTAGACCAAAAAATGCATTTCTACCTCTAAAGCACCTTGCAACATAATGGAAACCAGGTGAAGCGAAGTTTAAGGCTCATATAAACGTATTTGATAGCTTTCTATTTACTGAAGAAATTGATATCCCTGACAGGTGACATTTCTGAGATGCAGACGATTGCCAAAGGGAAAAAAAAATTAAATCCATCACAAAGTCCATTACTGAGAAGTCATAAGTGTGCATGGGGATATAAAAGGAAAACACAAGACAGAGAAGTACTGGGGGAATGCTACGGACATTTAATTTCTTTAAATAAATACACGGCATAATTATAATAGAATAATGAGAGACAATTTAATTTTGAACCCAGGTAATAAAGAGCCCAACCAAGCACATACAGCAGACGCCTACTCAAATATCACCAACCTCTTATCAAGAACATCAATTTCCAATGATTGAGAAGCTGAGAAAGAACTGAAAATGGTTGGATGGAGCTGGTGGTGCTTCTGCTTTCACAGAGTAACATGCAAGCTCAAGTCCATTTTTTCAAGGCGCCCCCTGACATTCACCCAGTTGCAGAACAACAATCACGTGCTACATGAATGCATCCCAGCAGCCGCCTAACTGCGGGCAGAGGGCAGTTTCTAAAGCAAAACTGGCCAGGATTCTGCACAGCACACCATCATCAAAGGTTCCCACTTTCTCATGTATGAAGTATCTCCTGAATGTGACCTGGTGCTGACCTGCCTCTGGTCTCTTGGTTCGCCTGGAGAAACCTTCACTCTTAATCCCAGTTCAACTTGAGTGTACTGTCTCCTCTGAAGTCTCCCCAGGCCCTCTGGGGCAAATTGGTCACTTATTCTTCTGTACCTACCCATCTACCAGGACCTAGAAGAAATCCTAGAACTTCAAACACCTTATTACATTTAGGGAGGCAATATCGGGTAGAGAAAGGAGCATGGACCTTAGATTCAGATGGTCTGTGTCAGAATCTTGGCTATCCAGCCTCGTGAGCCTCGGCATTACACCTGACCTCTTAAAGCCTCAATGAGATCATCTGTAAAATGGGAATAATAAACAGAACTCACACTAAGTACTCTATATAAAATAGATAAGTTTATTCTGTATGCACAGGGAACTGTAATCAATATCTTGTCACAACCTATAATGAAAAAGAATATGGGAAGGAATATACATATGTATATGTATGAGTGAAACACTATGCTGTACACCAGAAATTGACACAACACTGTAAACTGACTGTACGTCAATAAAAAAATAAACAGAACTCTAAGGGTTAAATAGAGTTTATTTAAATAGTGCATTGTAGTTCCTGGCATATAGGAAGTGGTCAATGCATGTAAGTTGGTTGTTAACATAAGGGTTGGCAGCAGTAATAATGAGAGCGGTTAACAACGGTCTCCGCTTACAAAACTGAACGTTTCTTCCCAGCAGAGATGATGTCCATTTCGTCCCTGACCTTCGTGCTCAGCAACACGCCATCAGGTGGCATTTTTATTAAAAATGAGTGCACCCGGCACAGCGCTGTTTGGCACATTTGCTCTCAGATCAGCCCCCTACACTTCCTTTCTCCTGCTTGGAATATCTGTTGGTGTGAAGCTATGTTTCCTTCCTTCGCTTGCCTTTAACCTTGCATCCAGGTGGGTGGCACTGGTTGAACAAGGCACCTCTGCTTCCTGAGACCCAGTCACCCCATCTCTGCTCCATGCCCCTCCAGCATAAGGAGACAGCTTCTGAGGTGTGTCAACCTCAGGTTGGCTTCACTTTCCCCTGATTGTTCTTGGAACTCTTCCATCTCTTCCATCTCATTCTTTTTTTTAACAAAGTTTTAATTTTTTTTCCTTTTTTGGGGGGGTGAGGGGATTAGGTTTATTTATTTATTTATTTATTTATTTATTTATTTATTTATTTATTAATACTGGGGATTGAACCCAAGACCTTGTTCATGCTAAGCACACACTTTACCACTTAACTCTACCCTCTCTCCCTCTCCCAACTAATTCTAACCATCATATTTTCAATGCTCCATATTGAAGTTCCTCTATTGCTTTAACTGGCACAAATACGTCTTCCTGGCTGAGCCTAGTCTTTTTTTTTCTTTTTTGTTCTGAATGGATCTGACCTTTAGTCTCAGGGTCTCACAGAGTTTAAGTGAAGATTAAAAAAAAAAGTGCTCTATTTTTACAGGGTGGCTGTGTGGGATCCAGGAAATTTCAGCACGTGAAAGTATTTTGAAACTATACATTGTTGCACAAATACAACAGTTTGCTCTGAATACTTTCAAAAGAACAACATTTGCAAAGGAACAATGTAGCTTCATTGATCTACAGCAGCAATGTTCCAAAGGATACTGATGTCTTCCGATGACATCATGCCTGCAACTTGCACAGTTGATTATAAAGGGGAGGACAGAGTCCAAGAGATAACTGAGTTTGGCACAGCAGCATTCTTATGAGCTCATAAGTCAGAAGACACTGATAGCAACGGTGAAAATTATGACTTTAGGGAAAACAAGGAACCACTTGGAAGACAGCCACCTTAGACTTTGCTCCAAGCCTTAATTTTGCAGATGAGCAATCACATTAAACACCACAAGAATTCATGCAATGGCCAGTTATGCTATCCATTTATTTGAGAACAACACAAAAACAAAAGTAAGACAGAAATGCAGATAGCAAGGCTTTGCTTAAGAAATCCAATTTTCAGGTAAATTTTTGAGTTCTGAATTAAGGCATATTACCAAGCAGCTATCTGAAACACAATAAAATACTTAAAAAACAAAACAAAAACATAAACAATGAAGACATAGTAAATAACTTTTAAAAAATTGCATAATTGTAAAAATTCAAATAAAGTCTGTAGTTAATAGTAGTGTACAAATGTCAATGTCCTTGTTTGGATACTATATTCTGTTTAAGTACAGTGTTATCATTAGAGGAGCTAGGAACCCTGTACTATTTTTGCAACTACTTGTAAAACCAAAGCTATTTAATTCAAAATAAAGTTTTTTTTTTAAATATTGCATCATATACCAAGGGGATGTAAAACACACAACAAAAAAAGCCATTGAAACGATGAAGTGCAAATTTTGCAGCCTTAGGACTGTCTGCATGGAATTAGAAATACAGCTCTTACTCTGTACATAACCAAGATACTTAAGCATTTTTTGAATCACTCCACAAACATGGACCATCAAGCCATTATGCCCTGGGTGTGTTGTCACAAAAGACCTGTCCTCAGGTCTTTTACCATTTGAGAGATGTTCTGTCTTCTTTTCCCATCCATTCTTCACTTGGCCGTGAGTTTCCAGTAATTTAAACTCCTCTCCTTGAGGTTTATTCATCCCCATGAACATCCAAGGACAGCTAGTCACCAGATACCCACAGCTCGCTTCTCAAAATGTCAGAGACCACGCACCTGTCAGTCAAACGTGAAGCTCTGATCACTTCCGGTTGATATTTACCTCTTGGTCTATACGTAACTTGTCTGAGGACTAGGAAAAGAAGAAAACGTTAGGACAAATAGTGCAGTTCCATTCTTCATCATGCAGATGTTTGGGGACATACTCTCAGGGCTGGGTTCCACTCTGAGTCCAGGGATCCCTGAAGTCAGTCAAGAGGATAGCGGGAGTCCGGCTCTGACCATGAACACGCTTCAGGAATTTCTCCCAGCCACCTTGAATTTCCTCCGGATGAAAAACATACAAGCATCCTTTTCTTGGCGCAATGGGATTCTTCAGCTTCAAAGACATTACTTTCAAACAAACAACATCTTAGGAAAACTGCTCCAGAGGCTCCAGCAGTGTCTGTCCTGGGGCTTTATCTCCTTCCAAAATGTTACTTCGTCGCATAGACGCAGCTTGTGTATGAAATAGGGGAAGTCAGAAGTCAGCAGGCACCCGCTCCTCCCTGCCCGCAGGTGGAAGAAGTTGCTGGGAGTGCACCACGTATAGCATCATCCCTACGGTTTGACTGAGAACGTTCTTAGCCTCTCTGTGCCTCATCTAAAAAGCACCCTGTATTTAATGCCAGTGATTCGCTTAGATGGATTTGGCACAGTACGTGGCACCCAAGAAGCCCTTTGCTTCCTGAAAACTAGATGGCCAGAGGCAGGCCTATTATCCTGAAATACCTGGGCACTGATTCTGCTCCCTTCCCACTGATGATGGACACTGGTTTCAGTTCACGATCGGGTGCACCAAATGTTGATAAACATTCCCTCTGTGCTGCTTCACCATTTGTCAGTGTAATTCTGCTGCCATGTCGACGTTAACCCTGAGGGTAACAGGGCTGCCACACAGCAAGAACTGAACCTTCCAGGGCGAAGCCCAGGAAGCATCTCTGGGCAGTGTGGGACCCTGCCAGGGACTCTAGGGAGCGGGTACCGGGGCACATGTGTGTGGGGAGGGGGTCAAGTCGGGAAGGTAGCTCTGCTGTATCTGCTCCAGCTTTTGAGCATGCTTTGTTTCCACTATGATTTTCTTTACCTTGTCTAATGAACACACACACATACACGTTCATGTAACATATATATATATGCATTATGTGTAAATAAATAAATATATATATATTTTAAAGTTAAATATAAATATTTTTAATTTAAAAATTTAAAAAATATCTTGACTAATAAAATCAAGTGATTTCTTCTTGCAATCCATCACCCATCATGACCGCTGCCTTTCCTGGTGATGGTCTCAGCTATGATCATCATTATGACTGTCTTCTCTCTGCCCTATAGGCTCATCTCCATCCAGAAACAGGGTTTCCACTTGTTATTCTGGACTTTTGGAAACCTGAGAAACCACGATCACACAATTTTGGTCAAGTCCAAACCAGAAGTGCCTTCCCCGTTCCACCAGATGGCAGTCCCGCATCAGGACTAGGAGAAAAAAAAATGGGGGTTGATAGTAGAATTTTGGATCTAAAAGTATGTAATTCTGGTATTTTTCTATGATAGGAATACTGACACATATACAGCTTGGTCTGTAAGAAATGAAGTGTAGGTTTTTGGTACAAATTCATCACAAGAGTTCTACAAAAATACAAAGCCAACTATTGGAACTGCCTGGCTTAAAAATATTTTGATGACTAATCTCAGCTTCTGCTACAGGTCTCTGCAGGAGTTGCAAACAAACCTCTGAAACATAGAACATGCTCATGTGTGCAGTTATAGTCACTAACTGCATTGGGTGAGTATTCTAAATGTGCCTCTGCTTCGTAGCTAGAAACTGCCTCAATGTTTCATTTGTAAAGAGGGCATGAGGACATGTGCCCGTGGGACTAAGTCAGAACATGTTCACGTGCACAGACGAGCTGCAAGGAATTGTCCTTCTGTGGTGATGGAGGGATTCCTGAAAAAGCTCATTTTGCCCAGCAGCATGGGGTGCATGAAACTTTCCCATCTGTCTCTCTCAGCAACCTTGACCCAGGACCAAACCAATAGCTCTCACCCATTCCTGGGAAATCCAGTCCAGGATCTCCAAGGCATCTCTCATGCCAGGAGCCTGGCTCTGCTCCAGGACCATGTCATTTGCCGGCAGTTAAGTGATGCTAATGAAATAGCACCTACTTCAGGACGCCCGATGTGATATCCGGGACGGGCTCAAGGGCCAGCTCCAGAGACAAGGATGGGTAGACGCAGGCTTGTACCTGCTGGATGTGCCATTGGCACCAACAGGCTTTGCTGGTGCCTTGCTTTCTGGATGTGCTCAGCTGACTCGAGCAGGATGGTTTTGCTTTACCTTGCTTATCAAGATAGCATTTTACAGCACTCTCTGGACATCAGCTAAATGAAAATTGAGCTTCAGCTCTCAATTTTGTATTTTTGAAGCAAACCATGGACATTTTTGTGCATGAGACTCCTGGACCTTCATCTCCTCTTAATTGGAAGCCAGCTGCAAACACCTTTGATGGATGGTTCAAAACCTTTTCTGTGAATAAACGTTAGCATGTCCTGCTTATTTTGAATAGTTTTCTTAGTTCCCGGCGAGATCAATTAATTGCTTTCTGTTCCCTTTGGTCCCGTTAGCAGTTTTCCAGTATTAAAAAATCTTGTGTTTCTTTTTCAGCCATTTGCCACCCTTTCTTGTGTGTCCAAAGACACCTGCCCCTTGCTCTTGTGCCTTTTATTCTGATTATCAATGGTAGGTAATGAGTTTGTACTTTGCTTCCCTAATAAAAATTTATCTTGTATAACCCAAGTATAGAGATACTGAGAGAAGGAAAACTATTTTGAAAAAAAAAATTTCTACATTTCTTCCAGAACTTTGAGTCAGGCATATTTTTCTGTTTCATCAAGCAAATGTTGATGCCCACAGACATTTGTTAGTTACATCACCGTGCAAGTAAACACAAGTTAATGAGTTTAACACAAAGTTTGTCGGCAGTGGTAAAAATACACCACTGTGCTTTCAGAGGTAACACACACACTTATGCTACATGACAGTGCATGGTCCAATTTCCCCTGCATGTAGGGGAAGATATAAAGATGGAGTTTATCAAAACCTGCATTTTACGACAGTTGGATTACATTATATTACAAAAGAAAAATTCACATATTATAGATTCAACCTTAGCAAAAAAAAAGTAGGTCTGCCAGGCTGTTTCACAATATTTTCTATAACCAAGCAGCTAAAGGGGTCACAAGGTAATATTTTATATATTTTTCCTAACCCAAAGGCCATGTAGAAAACTGACATAATTAAAGCTCTGTAAAGAGCTTTCGCATTTTTCCAGTACTGTGAATGTTCCTTGGTTACGAAATGAAGGTTAATGATTTATTTCTGATCATTTCATCTAAAAATCTTCAATAAAATCAAAGTCGATTAATAGCTTTTGCAACAAGGATGATACTCCACAGATGACAGCCTCTCACTGTGAGCACCCACTATAATCAGGACTACCATTTTTCTTAGATTTGTTTACTTTCCATGACTCATAATTGCTTCTTTTAACTGGACCAAGCCAAGCTTCGTTTAGATCCCCCTGGAGAGTGATGTTGGCAGAAATGATTGACAGTTCTCTCTCCCACACGGTGCCATTCTGAAATTGCAAATGTCATTTAACAGGCTTCGTCTTTCTCTATCCAGAGTTGAAGAGTGGGAGTCTGCATTTAGCAGAGAGTAGTCTAGGTGCACATATTTCTGAATAGATGCAAGGGAAATTATGCTTTCAAATTATGGGACCAAGGGACTTGAAAGGAAGCCAGGGAGGTCAACTCCTCCATCCACACCCGGCTCGTTCAGGCTCCCCGTCTACTTGTCAGCCACTCAGAGCAGGTGAAACCTGAGCCTTCTTTTAAAGATCATTATCTGTAACCTCTCTCAGTTACCTAGGCTAGAGGGTTAAGGAGAGCATCACTGACTTAATTGTGCAAAGCAATTTTTTTATTTTTAATATCATGACTTTGTGCGCGAAGGCTCTTATTAGATTTTCTAACCAGGAATAAAGTGGCAAGACTTAGTCCCTTACCTCCTGATTTTTTTGTATCCAATTAAAATTGAGGCACTATTAGCAGCGAATGGCCACTAAGTGGGGAAAGTGCAATTAGCAGAAGTTGCCGCAGTAACAGAAGAGTCTGTGTTTGTCCTGGTCTCTGGTTAATAACCAAATATGTGCTCTCTATGCACTAAAAGATGTAAGGAAAACACTCAGCCTGGAGTGACACAGCACAATTTTACCTTACCCTCCAAATTCTTATGTCTCACCCCACTGAAAACAACAAAAGGATGATATATTACTTAATAAGTACTATACAAAAATATGATTTTTTTAAAAAACAATAAATCAGCCAGGTATTTCTTTTATAGGAAAGAAGAAAAAGAAAAAGAAAAAAAAATTCTTTTGGCAGAGTCAACATGAATTGAGAAGCCGAAGAGAGGACACTTCTCGTGGTGGGGTCAGGATGCGTGGTGGCTGAAATAGAGAAGTTTGTGACCAGCGTGTACAAAAAAGATGAAAAGCACAAAATGGAGACTTGCTGTTTTTTGTCCATCATGTATGAAATCTGGGGATGCCTCAGATGCTGATTTTTATTTTATTCAAAACAGTTGCATGGAGCCAGCTTGAGGCCAGCCGCTGTTCTGAGGCCCCCCCCCTTTTTTTTATACATGTAAGCTTTAACTCATTTACTCTTGGGCATCAAAGGTTAAGTGTGAGGCTTGGGGGCTTCCAGCTGCTGTCGGGAGGGAACTCGGACAGAGGAATCAGGCTCCTGCCTTAATCTTGCTGTCTTCCCCCTAACAGAAGGCAGGCACCGACTGCCTTCCACCCTCCATGGCCATCTCCGGTGACCTGCAGTGACCAGAGGCCCATAAACATCAGGTGATGCACAGAGGCAGCACTTCTGTGCCCCTGGACCAGTGGTACCGTCCTCTCACATCAAGGAAATGCAAGACACGGTTGCATCCATCCTCGTTTGTTTCGACCCTTATTGCTCACTCCCTACCCCACCCCACCTCCACTGGGCCACAGGAAAATGCAGACTGGAAACTAAGACTGGATAAAGAAAAAATAATACTACTACTTTTTTTTTTTCCCTGAGCAATTAGCTTCTGAGAGACAAGATTTTTTTTTCTTTTTTCTGTCATTGTGATTTTATTAGATCTTAAAATCATGTCTCAATCTACCTAGATAGACGGAAACATTTCCCTGTTAGATACTTTTCCCATAACACTTATATTGTGGCTCTTCCTGAACCAAGACAATATGTAAATCATACATTTAAAAACTTCCTCAAGTTTTTGCCGCACTTTCAGATGACTTTCACCACTGTTTAACATGATCACAGGTTCTAAACTAACAGAATACTTCATATGAAATACACAGAAACCTACATGTGAGCTAACTAATATACCAGATATTTATTCAAAACTGAAGACGTGCTAGGATTTGTGGGGAACACAAAGGTCAACCTGACATAGTTCTCAGCCTTAAAAAGAGAATCCGTAGTGGAGTTAAGCTTACGAACGAAAAAGATACATGACAACGTAGGTTTAAACAGGATTTTTTTAAAAAAAATGTATTTGCTTTGCTTTGTTTTGGGGGGCAGGTAATTAGTTTTGTTTATTTATTCATTCATTCATTCATTCATTCATTTACTTACTTACTTAACTTAATTTACTTACTTACTTATGTAATGGAGGAACTGGGGATTGAACCCAGGACCTTGTGCATGCTCAGCACACACTTTACCACTGAGCTATACCCTCCCTCCTAAATAAGATTTTAAGATAATAATCAAAGATTTATGACAGGGTGGTATATAGCTATCAAATAAGGGACTCACGGGTTTCTGGAACTTAGTTAAATCTCACAAGAAAGGTTCTTATTCCTACTGTTGCCAAAAGATGGACACCGTACCCCACTTAACCAATTGAGACTCAAGGGCACAGGTTTGGATGAAGTAGAAAAGACAGTTTTATGTCTCTACCTGGCTAAGGAGGCCACTGAGGACTAATGCCTCCATGACTGAGAGCCTGCTGGGGAGACAGGGCAGGGGGTTTCATAATAAAAGTTCATGGGGCAGAGCTAGTTTCCACAGAGATCATACACAGGGTAGTACATTGCTGCAAAGTTGTTCTTGTTTTCACAGATGCAGTGGCCCCCTTCCCTCTGCTGGGTACGAAGCTCACCTCCAGCTTTGGGACCCTCTTAATGTTCTTGTACCTAGAACAAAGGATGCATAGGAAGGGAATCATAGAAAAGAGCTCTAGAGAGAAACTTGTACAGTCTAAAGTCAGCTTGATGAAGGCTTTTAGCGTTTTAACCAAGCTGAGGCATGGAACCTCCTGCTGCAGGCTGAGACCTGTAGCTCGAACAACAGGATATGAGGAAATCACAAGCAGTCAAGTGCATGGCATTGGGGGCAAGAGCAGGGCACTGAGTATGACCTCTGTACACAGCACCACAAGGGGGTTGGGGGGACCGCCCAAGACTCTCTCCTCTCCAGCCCAACCCTGGTCAACAAGAGCATGAGAAAAACCCTTCAAACCATCATACAGATAAGCAGCTCCAAACACCATTACAGATTTCCAATGGTCACCGGTGATGACAGTAAGGTTACGCTCACTTACACCACTTAACAGGTGAGGTCTTTCTTTTCCCTCTCTCCAGCCGTCCCTGACTCCTGCCCAATTACCCTCTTAAACAACTGAAATGCCCCTTGCTAAAAAAAAAAAAAAAAAAAAAAAAAAAAAAAAAAAACCTCTCTTCTTGAACTCCTCTTCCCCAAACCTTATAGGATGAGGCCATATTTATAGAGTAGGATGATGCTCAGGGCTGGGATATATTTGTTGAATCCTGAACAAGTTTTTGCTAGAAAAGTGTTTACTGCTATGATAAATACACTTGTTGATCAAACAACATTACTGTTGTAGCTTTCATGTGGGTGAAAAATGTTTCAAAGTAACATATTTGGGGAGCCAATTGGGATGGATTCCCAGGCCTCCTATTGTATTTCACATCTTCAGAAATGTTTCTTAGGAACAACTGTGTTCCTGAAACATGACCTTTTCCAGAATAGAAGTATCACTGAAAAAGAACATAGCAATAAACATTGACAGGCCCATGCCCCTGCAGGCCCAGTGTCCAAAATCTTCCTCCTGTATCCAAAAACCCATGTAATTACAATGAGAAAACTGGGGGAAATTACTCTAGTTTCATTTAGAAGTTGTTAGAGCTAAATTCATATATTCTCGGGAGCAACCCTGAGGATATCAATTCCAAGAAAGTTCAATTGAACCACTGGTGAGTTCATACCCCCTAAAAAAGAAAAGGAGGCAAAGTGGAACATTCAGCAGTTCTTCTGCCCTAAAAAGGCACTAAATTACACAGAAATAGATTATCAAAATTATTGAACATTTTTCTTTTTTTTTCCTTTTCCCTACACTACACTTTCCTCCATTCTTAGGACAAATGACTTCACAGACTATAAGGGATCCACAGGGATACCCAGGCATCCAGGAATACCTTAGTTCTCACAAGGTCATTTTCCAGAAAAATTAAAATTTAACAATAAGTTTTATAAACTTAAATTTTTTTTGATAGCAACTTAAAATATATTAGGCTTCACTCCATCCTCTTTAAAAAATTTTTGATAGAAACTTCAAATGTATGACATTCTATCCTCTTTAGAGAAAACCCATAGCATATAGTTTCATACTTTTATGTGTAATTTAGGTGTCAAGTTTGCACTTTGCTCTCCAGCCTCTTACCTCTTTGAGTTCACACGTGCCCTTCTCGACTGATCTTTTTAGGTTCCAACAACACTGTCCTCATCTTAGGACTTTCCATCTTCATGTCTTGCTGCCTCTTTAATAAACCCAACTCATCACGTCACACTTCAGATTTCAGCTTAGATACTGTAACTGAGCAGGACCCTATGGGGGCCTTCCCAGGACAGACCCTTCCCTCATATCCTCTGCTTTAGTTCCTCTCTGAAGTACCAAGATAATAGTATATGATGCACATTTCCTGAGTTGTTGTACAGATGCTAAAATCCCCACCAAATGGAAGAAATTAACTACCTGACAATCATGAGCAGGTAGCCCACAGACCTACAGGCACATAAAGATGGATAATGTCAACCCCTGTGACCCCGACTGTTACCTCACCATCAACCAACCAGAGACTTGTGCACAGGCTGATCACACACTCTGAGATGCTCCTCCCTCACCTGGCCTTTAAAAATACTTTGCTGAAACCCAACAGGGAGTTCGGCATTTTTGAGCACTAGATGTCCTGAACTCCTTGCTTGGCACCTGCATTAAAGGCTTTACTTTCCTTCACCACAACTCTGTGTCAGTAGATTGGCTTTTCTGTTCAAGGGTGAGTGGATCCAAGTTTGGTTTGGTAACAAAATCACTTTGTAACAGGGAAGAACAAATTTGACTCTGTATTAGATCTATGCCTTTAGCTCAAACCCTGTGCTCTGTCTCATGTGCTTAGCCAATCACTAATACTGGGGTCTAACGAGTTCATGAACTGAATAGCGCTACACCAAGTTGGTAATGGTTTCATTGATGTTTCTTAACTCAGGCAGTTGGGCGTGTTTAGGGCATCAATTCTGTGAGCACAGCACAGGACAGAAGAAGGAATCTGTTTTCTTGTGGTTAAACAGTAGGAGGAGGTCAACCTGAGTGCTAACCCTGCCACATACAAGTTGGGCAGCCTTGGAAAAATTGCTGTTTCTTTAAACCTCAACTTTCTTCTGTGTTAAATGTGAATATCAATACTGAACCTACAGGTTGTTGTTGTTGGAAAAAATGAGACAATATCTGAAAATTTTTTCAACAAGCAATAAATAGCCAGCTGTGTCATGTCTGTAATTACTATTACTAACTTGTATAGGGCTATTTTTGCCTACACAACTGGGAGCTGCCTTAGTTTTCTTCTGTTTCAAATGTCCACATTTCCCCTTAGAGTAACTGACAGAATAACAGATCTCTCAGAATTGATTACTGGTATTGTATCATTACAGACAGTTTTGTTCTTTAAACAAACTAACTAACTAACTAACCATGTCTCAGCTATTCCTTTTTATGCTAAACATCTTCACTTCCAAATCTGCAACTTGAATTTCAGTCTTCCCAAATACAGCCCATCGTTGCATAAGATTCCTGGATATCTCAAATCCTGAGCATTATCTCACAAGTCCACATCTGAAATGACCTGTCCTAACTCCAGAAACCTGCTTTTTCCATGTCTCCATTCATGGCTTTGCCATGCCTTCATGTACTCAGGTTCAAAACTTCAGAAGCACCTCTAGTGCCCCCATCCTTCATCTCACCTACCTCCCTTCCCTTTGTGCACACGTTCCATTGCAAGCCTTTTCAGTTTTGCTTCTATGAAGCTCCACGTCCATCCTCTCAATCTGATCTCACTACTCACTTGCCCAGGGAGTTGCTTTAGCTTTGTAACTGATCTGTCTGAGTGGGTTCTTCCCTCCTCCACTTCCTCCCACAAAGTGTCAGTGGAACACTATTCCATTTCTAAGGACAACACCCCTCATAGTAGCCCTCTGCTTATAAATAGAAGCAAGCAATAAGCAGAGCTGTCAGTGGTTCCCACGCCTGACTCAGGAGACCACGCCCCTCCACCAAGCATCAGTGGTTCTGGAAAACAACCTCTTCTCGCTCAGGTTCTACTTGCTTTTTCTGCACTGCAACCTCTCCCTCTCCCACCAGTCAGATGCCAAGGTGACCAGGGAAGCCTTCCCTACACATCCATCTGAGCACATCTAGAGCATGACATCTCTACCTCCTGATGCTGCCTTATTTTGCTTCAGGGCACTTGAAACTATGATATTAAACATTGGCTTGTTGACTTGGTCATTGTCTGTCTCTCCTGGTTTGAAGTAAGTTCACTGAGCAGCAGGGACACTATTTCATTCACTTGGGTATCCTCAGAACCTGGGCTCAGATCAAGCCCTCAAACAATACCTATTGAAGAACGGATGAATGGATGATTGGATGAATATGGATGTTATCACTTTAGGAGTTAAAATACAATAGCTGTCTCCATTTAAATCTCTTCTATTACAATGCAATCTGCATATAAAATGTAATCTACATATGAGCAGGGCACATGTCTTTTTATAGCCCCTTCAGCACAAAGCATGTTCTTGACACACTATAGGTGTTCAGTAGACAGTGAATCAAATCAAATTATATGCATATATTGAGTATTTGTTTTGTTTTGTTTTGTTTTGTTTTCTAGATTCCACATATAAGTGAGAACATAAGGTATTTGTCTTACTCGGTCTGACTTATTTTTTAATATTCCTTTTCAATTCTTTTTCATTATAGGCTATTGTAAGGTACTGAATATAGTTCCCTGTGCTCTACAGTAAGACCTTGTTGTTTATCTATTTTATATGTAGTAGTAAGTATCTTCAAATCCCAAACTCCCAATTTATCCCTCCCTACTCCTTCCCCCCCGTAACCATAGGTTCATTTTCTATGTCTGTGAGTTCGTCTCTGTTTTGTAAATAAGTTCATTAGTGTCCTTTTTTTTAGATTCCACACAAGTGATATCATATGCATTTTTCTTTCTCCATTTGACTTACTTTGCTTAGTATGATCATCTCTAGGTCCATCCATGTTGCTGCAAATGACATTATTGCATCCTTTTTTATGGCTGAGTAGTATTCCAACACACACACACACACACACACACACACACACACACACACACACACACACCCCAAATCTTCTTTATCCAATCATCTGTTGATGCGCATCTAAGTTGCTTCCATGTCCATATCTTGGCTATTGTAAATAGTACTGCTATGAACGTTAGTGTGCATATATCTTTTCAAATCAGAGTATTCTCCAGATATATTCCCAGGAGTGGGATTGCTGGATCATATGGTAAGATTTTCAGTTTTTTTAAGAAATCTTCATACTGTTTTCCCTAATGGCTGCACCAAACTACATTCCCACCAACAGTGTAGGAGGTTTCCCTTTGCTCCACACCCTCTCCAGCATTAGAATGAATAATTTTATACTGTACAGGTTTCTTTCAACATCTTCAACTGTAATTTCAATTATTTGAATTATACACAGGGTTACCTTGGTATTTTGCAAACTTCAATTGAAATTTTGATTTTATAGAAGAGCATGTTCTTAGTACTTTTTTAAAAGAATTCTGAAGTGATTACATAAATTTTATAAAGTGTTCCATGGCATAGAAATAAACCAATGACTTTTGAGTTTTCATTAGAATAGTCTTTCAAGTACACACCCACTCATCTTGAGAACATAATGATTTATGTAAGTTGAACAATAACCTAAACAAAATTCTTTTTGAAATACAATGAGAGCATGTCTGAATAATAAGAAGAGCAGAACAGAAGTCCTTCTTGCAAATAAACAACAGCTCATTTGGGTAGCTCATTTGGGTAACACATTCTCTTATGGATAGAAAATTAATTATTTCCTCTAGTTTGCTGGTGAGTGTGGTGTTAGTGGTTATGAACCAAGTTAAAAAAAAAAAAAGTCTCCCAATTGTTCTAGCAAAAGTGTGGTTCCTCATTTTTTGGCACAGATTAGACTGCAGACGCTAATGACAGGCAAAAAGGCAGCAGATGACACATACAGTGATGAGAAGAGTGTCTACATATTCCCAACCTTATAACTTGAGACAGAGATATGCATTTCCAAAATTATGACATCAGTGATTCTGGCAACCACTTATCAGACAGTGTTGCTCTTCTTGGCCAAATAATCAGTAAGAGCCCTGGAATGACAATGAGAGTGAAGTCTGAGAATCCAATTACCGAGGTTTGGGTATTAAACAGCAGAAAACAAAGTATGCAGATTTCTTTTTCTCATTCTATTAGGAGGATGAAGACCATGGTTGTCAGTTGAAAACGAAGACAGCCAGAGTAATTCAAAATCTTGAATGCATAAAGATATGCCATGGCATGTTTCTAATGATTGAGCTTCAGTTAATTTCAATAGGAAGTCATTAAAAATTTAGGACATTCTCTCAGTGGTGAATTCTCAGCTCCCCCCATCCAGTAAGAGGACAAAGTTTAGAAATGGGTTCTTAACGGATTGATAGCTATACTTTTAAATTTCTTTTATAAAATGATTTCAAACATGTTAAATCAGAATTTCGCTTCCTATATACAGCAAAAGAAAATAGTGTTCCATTTGTTTTCACAAAATTTAGAAAAACTTGATACTGTATATTTTATATTTTCAAGACAATAATTCTCTGATCATACTAGATCAAAGTTCGTATCAATAAAATTCAAATATATTATGAACCTCTGTGCTAGAGTACTTACTATAGATTGAAATCATGTCTGTAAATTTATATATTTCATATATTAAATAAATTTGTTTTACAAAGACTTGAAATAAGAATGGGAACAAAAATTGGCATGTTTGTTTTATATATATATAAGTTGAATTAAAGGAATGCTTTTTAAGTTTTGACAATGAATATACACCTTTCTTCTTTATCTTCTTTAACCTAAAGTATATTTACATTAAGATATTAAGAAATAAATTAAATACAGGCACACCTGAGAGATACTGCAGGTTCGGTTCCAGACTACCACAGTAAACAAAATATCCCAATAATGCAAGTCACACAAATTTTTTGGTTTCCCAATGCCTACAAAGTTATGCTTACACTTACTCTAGTCTATTAAGTGTGCAATAGCATTATGTTTAAAAACAATGTGCATGCCTTACTTTTAAAATAGTTTATTGTTAAAAAATGCTAACCATCACTGAGCCTTCAGCAAGTCAGTCTTTTTGCTGGTTAATGGTCTTGCCTTGATGGTGATGGCTGCTGACTGATGAGGGTGGTGGTTGCTGAAGGCTGGGGTAGCTGTGGCAATTTCTTCAATGAAGAAAATGAAGTTTGCCACATTGATTTACTCTTCCTCTCACAAACCATTTCTCTGTAGCACACAATGCTGTTTAGTAGTGTTTTACCAACAGTAGAACCTCAAAATTGGAGTCAATCCTCTCAAACCCTTATGAAGCTTTATCAACTAAGTTTACATCATATTCTAAATCCTTTGTTGTCACTTAAGCAATCTGCACAGCATCTTTACCAGGAACCACTTTCTTTGCTCACCCCTAAGAAGCAACTCTTCCTCCATTAAGATTTTATCATGAGATTACAGCAATTCAGTCCCATCTTCAGGCTCCACCTCTGAGTCTAGTTCTCTTGATATTTCCACCACATCTTCAGTGACTTCCTCCACTGAAGTCTTGAACCCTCCAAGTCACCCATGAGGGTTGGAATCAAGTGACTCTAAACTCTTGTTAATGGTGGTATTTGGACCTCTTCTCATGAATCATGAATGTCCTTAATGGCATCTAGAATGGCGAATCCTGTCCAGAAGGTTTTCTACTGACTGCCCAGATCCATCAGAAGGGTCCTTCTCTCTGGAAGCTGCAGCCTTAGGAAATACATTTCTTATATAAGACTTGAAAGTCAAAATGACTCCTTGATTCACGGGTTTCAGAATGGATGCTGTGTTAGCAGGCATGAAAACCATTAATCCCATTGCCCATCTCCATCAGAGCTCTTGGGTGACCAGGTACACTGTCAGTGAGCAGTAATGTTCTGAAAGGACTCTTTTTTTTTTTTTTTTTTCTGAGCAGTAGGTCTCAGCAATGAGCTGAAAATATTCAAAAAAACATCACGAACAGATGTGCTGTCATCCAAGATCTGTGGTTCCATTTATAGATCACAAGCAGAGTAGATTTAGCCTAAGTCTTAAGGGTCCTAGGATTTTCAGAATTATAAGTGAGCTTTGGTTTCTATTTCAAGTCACCAGCTGCATTGTCCTAACAGGAGAGTCAGCCTGTTCTCTGAAGCTTTGAAGCCAGGCGTTGACTTCTCCTCTCTAGCTATGAAAGTCCTAAATGGCACCATCTTCCAATGAAAGGTTGTTTCATTTGCACTGAAAAATCTACTGTTTCGAGTAGTCACCTTCATGAATTATCTGAGCGAGAGCTTCTGGAGAACTTGCTGCAGCTTCTACAACATCTCTTGCTGCTTCCTCTGGCACTTTTATTTTATGGAGGTGACTTCTTTCCTTAAACTTCCCAAACCAACCTCTGCTGGCTTGAAACTATTCTGCAACTTCCTCACCTCTCTCAGTCGTCATGGAATTGGAGAGAGATAGGGCCTGGGTCTGGATTAGGCTTTGGTGGAAGGGAATATTATGGCTGGTTTGATCTTCTCTCCAGACCCTAAAACTTTCTCCATCTCAGCAATAAGATTATTTTGCTTTCTCATAATTCCTGTGTTCACTGGAGTAACACCTGCAATCTTCCTCCAGGATTTTTCCTTTACATTCACAATGTGGCTAACTGGCACAGGACGTCCAGCTGTTGGTTTATCTTGCCTTTGGACATGCCTTCCTCACTGAGCTTAATCATTTCTAGCTTTTGATTTCAATTGAGAGATACGACTATTCCTTTCACTTGAACACTTAGAGACCATTGTAAGGTTATTCACTGTCCTAACACCAATACTGCCGTGTCTCATCGTAGGTTTATGACTTGTCCTGATGCAATATTGCTGTGTCCATCCCGAGGAGAGGGAGAGAGAATAGCTGGTGGGTAGAGCAGTCAGGACACACAAAACACTTAAGAATTAAGTTCACCAACTTATACAGGCACGGTTCCTGGTGCGCCAAAACAATTATAACCATAACATCAAAAATAATTCACAAACCGGAAATAGACTCATAGATATGGAAAACAAACTGTGGTTACCAAGGGGGAAAGGCGGGGAGGGGTAGATTAGTAGTTTTGGATTAATAGGTACACATTCTTATATATAAAATAGATGAACAACAAGGACCTGCTCTATAGCACAGGGAATTATATTCAGTTTCTTGTAATGAGCTGTAATGGAAGAGAATCTGAAAAAATATATGCATGTATATGTATAACTGAATTGCTTTGCTGTACATATGAAACTAACATTGTAAATCAGCTATGCTTGTTGTCAGAGAAGAGGCTTTTGCCTAGCACAGGAAAGAACTTAAGAGCAAGGCATAGTAAAGCAAAAGCAAGTTTATTTAGAGAGATACACACTCCATAGACAGAGTGAGGTCTGTCTCACTCATAATGGAAAAGAGCTCAGGAAATATATAGTCCATAGGCAGATTGTGGGCCATCTCAAAAGGGTGACAGGGAGAGAGACTGAGAGGTGTCGGATGTTTGGTTTAAAGTAAAAGTAGATACACACTCCATATACAGAGTGTGGGCTATCTCAGAAGGCAAGAGAGAGAGCCACCACCAGGTGTGGGGGTGGTTAGTTTCTATGGGCTGGGTAATTGCATATGCTAGTGAGGAGGAGGATTATTCTAATTACTTTGGGGAAGGGGCTGGAATTTCCAGGAATTGGGCCCCTGCTCACTTTTGGGTCTTTTATGGGCAGCCTGGGATCTGTCATGGCGCCTGTGGGTGCGCAATAGGCTCAAGGTCTACTGGAAGCCCAGTCTTCTGCCATCTTGGTTCTAACCAGTTTGTCCTGTCCTCAGTGCTGTGTCATCCCCTCAATGGTTGTGCCCTGCCCCCTTCCCTTTTATCTCACACTTAAAAAATAAGAATTTAAAAATATTGTTTTTTTTTTTAAGAATATGAGACTAAAAGATTTCAGAGTGGGCAGATGCGCTCACATGGTGAGGGGAGGGGGCTGGGGTTGGAAAAAGATCTGACCATTATTTTTTTACAAGTAATTCCATGGTGTATTAAAGTCTATTATTTAAGGTATTACAACAACAACAAAAAGATTGCTGACCACAGATCACCGTAACAATAATCACAAAGAAGTCTGAAATATTGCGGGAATTACCAGTATGTAACAAATCCACAAAGTGACAAATACAATTGCAAAAAAGGAGCCACCAGACTGGCTTGAGGTAGGGTTAATAAGAACCTTCAATTTGTGAAAAACGCATTATCTAAGAAATGCAGTAAAATGAGGTTGGCCTGTACTGTAGAATCAATTCAGTTATATCTCTAGAAAAGGGATTTTAGTGCGAGGAAGAGATTCTAAAATATAACAAGCGTGGTATTTTAATATAGATTCTCTTTTTCAATATTACCTGTGATGTGGCTCAGGGCAGGCTGCCCCAAAATATGGCAAGGTGGCACAGTGATTATTCTGAATTAAAGTTACCGGAGAGACAGCCAGTACAAAGAGAGCACTCTGGCCCTCCTCTGCACCCATGAAAGCAGGAAACAAAGCTCCCATGGGAAGGTATCTTCCCCTTGCCAGGAGGATGGAGGGTATCCTCATCACCAGAGACAGGGAATTAGAGGCGGAGAAAACTGTATAAACAAACTTTGTTACTTCTTCGTTAATTTGCTACTCCAAGCGAAACCCCTCTTATTTAGTCAAATCTTTGCAAATACTTGATTCTTTGCCTAAAAAGCTATATAAACAGCCTGCTTTGATCACCCCTTACTTCTCATACTTATTGAGCCTCTATACTTAATTAAATTAAACACAAATTTACATGCATACAAATTTACATACAATTTACATACATATTTACATGTAAATTTTACACACAAAATTAAATTTGTTTTTCTCCTGTTAACCCATCTAATGCTAATGTGATGATTAGACCAGACAAAGGACCTCAGGAGGGTAGAGAAAGACTTTTTCTCCCCACATATGCTTCGTCATGCAACTGCTATATTTACTAATACTTTACAATTTTATTTCCTTTCCTTTATTGTCAGCAACTAGACTATATCGATATATAAAATATAACAGTCAAGACATTTGATCATATATGTTTATGGTATAAATACTTAAGTTTAAAATTTTTAATTTAAAGAATGCCACATTTTTCAGCAAGGAGTTCTACTATGCTGTTATTTTAAAGGGAGAGATTATGTACAACTTTGCCCCTGGAATCTTTTAATTAAATTGCAGCTTGCCAAATGGGAGCTAAATCAGAATCGTAATGTTATTTATTCTAATTCATAAAACTTAAAAAGCGGGCCAACATACTCTGACTATTTCTACATCAATGATGTGTAGATACGTAAAACAAATAACTTATGCCTCTAGAAACATACAATTAAGGACCTAAAAATAAATAACCTTTAAAAAGCACTTTTATTTTAAAGTGAATCTAGACTTATAGAGAGTATACACAATATATAGAAAATTTACTTCCCTGGGCATTTGAAAATATGACCATGTAGTCAAAATGGATAGGAGGAACCCAGAGAAGGTAGTGTTGGTACAATTTATCTTGGGAACGATGGATATTCCATGCATACCAATGCATTATGAATGAATTATTGTTCCTTCAACAGATTTCATTGACTCAATCTCCACATTAGTAACTAATTTGAATACTCATCGTTAACAGATACGATGCAAACAGGTATATTTGCATCATGCATAAGCTGTAACTTTTTTTTTTCCCATAATTAATTTTCTATGGATATATCTCTTCTGGAGATTGTTTAAGTGGAACTAGTAACTATTAAGTATGTAAAGAGGAGTTGGACAAGAAATAAAAAATATTTTTAAAGTGACTACTGATTGGGATCATTTCCTGCACTTATTAACAAAAGTCTGTAAGGGAAATCATTTATTAAAAATATCAAAAGAAAAGGAAGATATATATATATAACTAAACCTCTATGCTGTATACCAGAAATTAACACATTGTAAACTGACTATTCTTCAATAAAAAATTTCAAAAATAAATAAGACAATCAAGAGAATACAAATCAAGTAAATACAAAATGAAATTCAAAATGGCTTTATTCTAAGATGTCTTGGCACTTGTATTAAAGCAAACACAATACTATTTGATCATTAAACTGCAAACACTCTATAAGATCTATAATTCTAGACCTAGAAATGATGTAGTGCCAAAGACCACACACTTTCATACGTAGAGTTGCTGTGTGTATAAACTGACATAGGCTTTGTAAAACAACCATCAATACGTGTATGATATTTGAAAAAGTTCATACCACATAGGAAGCATGCCAGTTATAGTACCTTCAGGAAAATGTTTAGCCAACAACTCATTTAACAGAAAACATTTAAAAAGTTGAAAATAATCTGAACATTCAGTGGAATAAGCAATAAAAAGAAAAACAGAATTAACATAGAAATATAAAGAAAAGAAACAATTGAGGGAAAAAGTAAATAAAGTAGAAACTAAGAACAAAAAACGATAGTAGTGAATAAAAATAATTTCCTATTTTTTGAGAAAGAACTCAAAACTAAACAAAAATGAAATAAAAGCTCACATAATATTAAAAATAGGTAAAATGGAATACCTAGATATAAATTTGTCATTTTAAAATATATGTATCATTAAAATGTGTCACTAAATTGGAAAACCTAAATGAAACAATATGTTTCTAGAAATCTGTAAAATATTTAGAAGTATACAAATTATCAGAATTGACCAAAGAATAAAAATAGGTGCCTAGTCTAGGAGCATTTGCAAGGATCTCTTTCAATATTTCAACTAACATATAATCCTTATACATACTGTTCCATAGTATAGGAAAAAATCAAAATTATCCAATTTTTTGAAACTAGTATAAACTTGATCTTAGAACTATATAAGGCATCATATGTAAAGAAAATTACAAGCCTGTCAAATTTATAAATAAAGATGAATTAAGTAAGACAAGAGCCTTGATAACACGCTGTGAACTATGGGGCATAATTACCCCAACCTTCTGTTCCACTGGTATATTTAAAATATTTATATATCATAGATAAGAAGGGTTTTTTTTCAATGATAGTCCACATTTAGAAAGTCTACCAATGTAATTTCATCACATAAAGGGCAGACAATATGCTCAGTGTCAACAGATGCAGAAAATATCTGTGATAAAGCTTAATGTCCCTTCATGACTATTTGTGAATATTTATGAACATTCAAAAGTGTTATAAAAAAAACCAGGAGTAAAAGTTACTTCCTTAATCTATGAAAAACAGCTCCCCTCTTCCTCAAACACACCAGTCTAAAGTACGTATCTTTGATTGGTGTCACTTTATAAGCACACCATAAGAATCATGGCACAAGAACCTATCACTTCTAGTGAAAGTAAAGAAAGGTTGGAAGAAACATAAAGCAGAGTCAAAACTGACATATTCTGCAGAAAACAGGCATTTCTCATTTTGTATGAACCCAAAGAATCTATAGACAACCTCTTAGAATTAAGAAAAAAGTTCGAAAAGTTGCTGGCTATCAGGTCAACATGCTAAATGCAATGACCTTCCATTAAACCAAAAGTAATCAAACAAAAATTTTAGTAGAGGAAAGTTAAGTAGTAAAATTTTATAAAATATAACAGAGCAAAGTTTACCAAAATGTGAAACATTCTGCAAATAAAATTATACATTTTTAGAGAAGAACATGAATGAAGGCATGAATAAACGAGGCAGTGCAACATGTTGAAATATTCAAAGATGAAATAATCAATGAATTCAATGCTAATCCAAATCCCATCAGGAATTATTTGGAGAACATTTTTTCCTAATGCAAGGATAACACTATTAAAGCAAGAAATGGGCCATAATTCTAAAGGACATTTTTTAAGGGACACCATCTCCGCCATCTTGCTTCTTACATCTTCATTGAGAAAGGATGCAAGATTCCAGTTACGTTTTCCAGTGTTGCAATTTTGGCTCCTATGAGTAACCTTATCTTTATTTCTGGTTCTAGCTCTGACATGAGTCACATACACTTCTTTATTCTTTTCATCTTCATTTTGAATAACAGTCATAATCTGTTTGGTACCCTCTGATGTTACAGCTCAGTCACCATATTCTTTATCTCTTTTTTCTAAGTCTTGACTTTCTCTAAAAATCTGGCATGTTCTATCTTTTACTTACTCCAGAACTCTAGTCAATAGAACTAGATTTTTTTGCAAGTAGGCTTTTGCAAGAACTTTAAATATTGATTGTAAGAATCATACGAGAGAACAATTGCACAAAAATTTTAGAAAGCCTGTTCATGTCTAAAATATTATTTAAAAAAAGGAATAGAAACAACTTCCTCAATTAAGGAACAATAACTCTTGTTTCAAAAACAAGCAAATAACATGAAATAATCCTTAAAGATCAATCCTCAGATGCATTTCCATTAAAATCAGAAATAAGAGATGAATACCTGCTATCGCTTCTGATAACAACAAGTTAGCATGTAAAATGTGCACCCCCTATCATTCAGTAATTTTACTAGAAGAAACCTTTCAATATGTGCAAAAATGTGGGTACATGAAAATGTTCACATGGAATAGGGAAAATCAACAAGCAATATAAATGTCTACCAATATGACATAAATGAATGCAGTGAGTGGTCCATTCTTCTGAATCATTAAAACACTACAGTTAGAAGTAGATTTCTCTCTTTAACATGTGTGTGTGTACATCCTAAAGCTCATCTCAGTGTTATTAATAAAGTAAAACAACCTAAATAACTACATACAGGACTATTTTAAATAAATATAAAAGGCCAGGCTAAAGTTTAAATTATGACAGAATTTGTTGAGTTACTTGAAATCTAAGCCCTACATCCCTCTCCTGAAGATTACAGAGATTATAATGTGTGCGTCATAGAAGAGTAAATGTGATATTGTAAGTAAACCGCTTATTTCAAGCATCTTTTCTGACCATAATGGTATGAAACTAGAAATCAACCAGAGAAAGTAAAACAATAAAAAACAACTGCATAGAGACTAAACAATATGTTAGAAAGAAAAAAAAGGGTCAACAATGAAATCAAAGAGAAAATTAAAAAATACCTTGAGACAAATGACAATAAAAACACAACCACACAAAGATCTATGGGATGCAGCAAAAGCAGTCCTAAGAGGGAAGTTCATAGCAATACAGGACTTCCTCAAAAAACAAGCACAATCTCAAATAAACAACCTAACCTACCACCGAAAAGAACTAGAAAAAGAAGAACAAATGGAGTTCCTGACACAATGTAAATTTTCAGAAAATGAAAGGTGCTATTATTATTATAATCATTATTTTAATTCTTATTTTATTATTTATACCCATAAGTCTAATCCTCTGATAATTTTGTGTTCCAATTATCAGCAATCATAATATTATTTAACTCTAAGCATAATATAGCATTTGAAACTTATACAACTAGGTCTATGACTTATTTCACTGTTTTCATGTTTAGGTGAAAGTTTAGAATGCAATCTCTCCTTTTCCACTTTTTTCTACTTTACAAATAATTTATTTACCAGTCCTGCTTATTGAACAATTCTTTGATTCATCCACTTTTTGGGTCATACCTATTACTCACTATGGATTTATTCATACTTGGTCTTCGAAGGGGGTTGATTTATTTTGCCTTATTTTTATGCTCCATCTGTACATGTCACTACTTCACTATTTCATTTCACTATTGTGAGTTCACAGGAAGGTTTAGCACCTTAGATCAAGCTGCTCATTATTACTCACTTTTTTTTAAAACAAAACATATGTTATTTCTCACCTGTTTGCTCTTCCATGTAAACTCCAGGATCACTCCTATAAGCTCTTAAAAAGTGGATAGGAAAAGAAAGAGGAAAAAGAGGAGGAGGAAAAAGAAAAGAGAAGGTTGAGGAGAAAAATGAAGGGGGAGACGGGGGAAGAGGGCAATGCTAAAAGGCTGCACTGAACCTGGGGAGCAGGTTGGAAAACAGCGATTTTTGTACATTACTGTGTTTGACCAGCCAGGGACATGGTGTGTCTCTACGATATTTAAGTCTATGTATATATTTACTAGGGGGTCATTTTACACTTTAAGTGTGGTGTTCTGGCTTAAGTCATTATATGAATAAGAATGAAAACCTATCATTCTTAAATAAAAGCAGTAGTAGGCAGTAAAATGTTTATATTCAGTACTTCTCAGGTAACCACAAATTTGACCTACATATTATCTAATTGGCCTCATAAGCACATTTCTGTTTTTTAACTATTATTTTGGAAGATAGGCAAGTATAACAGTAAGGAAAAAATCTGACAGTAAAATATAGCAGCATTTGTAAACCAACTATATTCAATTAAAAAAAAAAAAAAGAGACAGCCACCAATTAAAATGCATTAGAAGATGCTTAGAAGAAAAAAAAATTGTTTAGAAGAATGGATGCTCCATTTATGACTCCAGAGGTTTATTACTGTATTTCCCTGAATCTAAACCACCCTTGATATCAGGAGACTATTATATTATTCACCACTGCAAGAGAAAAAAAATTTGACAATTAAATTATAATACGATATTGATAGTAAGACATACCAATTTTAAAATAAGATATGCTAATTAGTATGATGGTATGATATTGGTAAATAAGTACAGTGTTAGACATTGTAATACAAAAAAAGAATAAAATATGGTCCTTAGAGGGGAGAAAAACTTGGACTTAATCTGAAGAAAAGCAAGTTTGCACCCCCTAAAAAGCAGAACCTAAAAAACAGGCCAATGTAACACCAACTACATCTACATATAGATCTGCAGACAAACACATACATACACACATGTAGACATATGATAAAACAGAAAATCCATGGCTGGATCGTACACAACGTGGATCGTAGCAGCAAAGTAACACTGTGTACACCCTGAAGGAAACCAAACCAGGCCCACACAGGTACAGAAAGAGGCTGCCGAGGACACTAGATACCACCTGGGCTGTGTGGATTTATAGTAAGGTGCACCAGTGGATGGAGAGCCTGATTTAGGCCCAAGGGAGCCAACGCCAGAGACTAACTGGGCCTGACAGGGACTGCCCACAGGAGGTACCAACTAAAGCCTGGCTGAGTCAAAAGACAGGACCAAATAAGGAGGTTTAGGGCATTTGTATACAGACAAATAAAAGCACGCTTATTTGACAATATTTACAGCACTGCCTACCTACTTCTTATTTCTCCATCTCTCCCTCCTGCCTCTCACCTGGAGACTGCGAGGTGGGAGGCTGCCTGCCTTGCCAGGGCATGGAGCTGAGCTGGACCACAGGGATCACATGGCTGTTGACTGCTCAGAGCAGCTGTCCTGTCCCTTATGACCAGCAAGGAGGCTTGAGACACCCACAGGAGGAGGTTGCAGGAAACATGAACAACGGAATTGACTTTTTTTTTTTCAGCAACATGGAAATAACCCAAGCTCTTTAGCCCGAAGGAAAGATTCAAAGGGATGCTAATGTATTTTAGAAATTATAAGTTTGACAAAAAGAAAAACAAAAACAGTATTAGAATATTTTCCCTTGGTTTCCACTACATGCCATGTATCTAAGCTGCCACTGATGAATTTATTCAGAAAACTGGACACGCTGCTATTACAGAATCCTCTGGTAGGTGCAGCCATCGGATACCAAACCCAGCTAGAATTCATATCCAGTTACCTGCTGCTGGGGGGAAATCTATTCTGCAAATGGCACAGTTTTCTCTAGCTAGGATGCTAAAAGGGCCATGGTCCACCTTCATGAGAGCACAAGATGTTTGCGGTTTTCCTCTTGACCAAAGGCAAGATGCACTGGACTTGAATTTTCACCTTGACTTGCTTTCATAGTTTCTATTATTTTTTTAGGGACCAAAACTTGGTAGTGTCACTTTATTGAGTTTTGTCCAAAGCAATCCTTTGATACTTTATGAATTAGTTATCTCATTTTAACAAGGCTGAACACGGAAAATTAACCTGCTATACATTCCTGATTAGTTTTTAATGAATTTCAGCTTCTCCGTTAGGAAAAGACTTACCCAACTAACTACTAGGAATTTAGTCTCCATTACTGAAACATACTGACAACCATCCCAAGGGGAGAAAGGTCCTTGAGATGTGTGTATGCGTGCGCACGCATGCGTGTGTGTGCGTGTGACAGTATGACAGCCATTCTCAAAAATCACTGAAATATCTAATTTTTCCCTTCAACTTTGATGGCAGAAGGAGCTAACATCACGTGTAAGTAATGAAAGACTTTTTATTATGAAATGCTGTTCAGATATACTGAACAGCTTGCTTCTGCTTATATCTTCTGCTTTTAATCTAGATTTAATAGAAAATAATGGACCTGGCCAGAAAATTACATGATTAAATAAAATTTTCCGAGTTAAAAACACATTGACTAGAAGGAAAAATTAACAGTATATATAGTATAGTACCCAAACTGAAGTAAAAAAAGAAATAATTTCAAAACAGTCATTATTTTAGTTAAAGAACAAAAATTCATGAGATCGTCTTCAGTTAAATTTTATAACATATGATAATGTAATGAAATAATTTGTACTATTAAAATCCACTTTCTTCAACTATAGCCCTCAATTTTTTTTTAATGTCTCAATTGACCTATTTTCTTTGGATTTTCTGGAGAGGAGAGTTATTTTTTTCACATTAAGAAAATGTTCATTAACACCAGAAATAATCTAAATTTAAGTCATATTTGAGTTTAAGAAATTTTGGATGTATATATTGGAAATATCTTGTACACAAAAGAATTCAATTTGATCTAAAGACTTCATGAGCAACATTTTATATAAAATTAGGCCCTATCAGAATGCAAATGTAAAAGTAGTTCTGGAGTTACGGGGAGCATTGGCCAAATATTTCACACACAGTGCCTATATTAAAAACAAAAAGAGGCTAGGATTGGAATTAATATAGACAACTGAAAAGACAAAAAAGGATTGGTCTAGATAGACAGTCAGTGAGGAGCTCACATTTTGTTAGGTGAGGAAATGTGAATTATCTTTTAAGAACTGAATAAAAGAACTCAAAAAAAGGTCAGAGTACTATATAAATCTTTTTTTTAACTCATAAATGAATAGCAAATTAATTTAAATATTTTGGAACATGTTGATTATATTTTTTCATTTTGCCTCAAATATATGAAAAACTAAATGCTGTTTATTAATAGCCATACACACTAAATATTAATATATAATAATAATAATAATTAATAATAATAATAATAACAGGCCACAATCTATTAAAAATATATCTAAGTTGCCCAGATCTTCTGGAATTCAGTGTCTATTATATTCTCAGTAGTAAGGAAACTATCAAGGCAGATTGCTTGTTTCATTATAATTTATCATGGATGGCCTCTTCCAACATGATAATCTTTTTGATTTTTCAAGCCCACAAGAGTTTATGCATCCAGGACTTCATATTCTGGGCACCTACTATATTTAATTACCTTTGAAATTATGCGTGTTTGCAAGCATGCATATGTAAAACTCTCAGTCCCAGAAATCACCCATTTGAGGTACAAAGCTGCTTATAAATCAAAAATGAATGAAACAATGCAGTTACTCTAAGCAGCTTTTAGGATTAGGAGAGGGGGGATCAACAGACATGTAAGTAACTTGATAAACTACAAGCTTAAGAACAGATATATCCTAAAGCTGTAAGAAGTTCTGAATACATTTAACGGGAGGAATATTTAATCATTCATTTCCAACTGGGGGCTGTAAAATTTGCTTTAAGAAGGAGACGATAATTCAGCTGGACTGCTGGTGTCAGGAAGCATGAGTAAATAACATATATGGCCGATAAACAACAAACACCAAGGTGCAGGAAGTATGTGAAACCCTGCGGCTTAAACATGAGATGTATAAAGGAATATACTATGAGACAAAATCATAGATGACATAAATAGCATTATGGAGAAATGGCTGACAACTGGAAGTTTTTGACAACAAAAGCGACACAGTGACACTCTGTTTTTTAATGCTGTGTTTGTTATAGTTGTGTTACTGTTATTGGAGGCCTATCAGCAAGCAAGGGATAATGAGTGAACACATCACTGGAGAGAAACCTGGTGCTCCAATAGTTAAGGCACCGATAAGGCTGATGGTGATGATGATGGTGATGATGGTGATGATGATGGTGATGATGGTGATGATGGTAATGGTGATGGTGATAATGGTGTGGTGATGGCAATGTTACTGGGATGATGGTGGTGATGGTGATACGGGGACGTAGTGATGTTAGGAATCTGTGAGGCTGGGACCACTTACTGAGTTCTTCATATGTATCAAGAACTTGCTAAAAGTTAATATCCATTACCTCTAATCATAATAGCAAATCTGTGAGGACCATTATCTTCTATAGATGAATAAGTGAGCCTTAGAAGAGTTAAATCTCTCTCCTAGGGTCACATATGTATCATCAGAGGCCAGAATGGAAATGTGGGTCTGTAAGGCTCCACAGCCCACATTTTGAGAGTTTCACCAGAGTGCTTCTCATTAATGACAGGAAAAAGGACACACGTTCTAAAAACCAAGAGGACGTAACGAGGAGTTTATGATCAAAACTGCAAGTAACAGTCAAGCAACGAGCAGTATAAATACTGTAATCAAATACTATAATCAGTACTTTTGGAGGTCAGCAGTAATGGTGGAGAACATAAGTGGTAACCTTGGAAGCCAGACTGTAAGTGACTAAAATGGTGGTAGTAAGTTTCAAACAGTTTTCAGGGAAGTAAAGAGAGATAGGTTGTTATTTTGAGGGAGGAAAGCAAGATTAAAAGAAGGTTATTTTAAAACGCTTCGTTTGGCTTATTACAATAGGAAACTTTCAAGCATCTTGAGGGCTTGCAGAAAAAGAGCTGTAAGAGGTGACAAGGAAGTTTCAGGAGCATATGGGGGAAAGAAAGGGCAGAGCCTGGAGAAATGAAACTGTGTGATTAACAGCCCTGGGAGATAAGCTGGCCAAAGCCTCAACTTTAGAGGCTATAGGCATTTTATTTTCAAATCTATGGTCATGTAGAGGGGACGAGGTCAGGTAATCTCAGATGAGGAATTAGTCAGGCCAATTGGGTGGAGACAAGGAAATTGCCAAGATTTAAGCACTAATTTTAGGGGTTCTGCTTAGCAACAAGGCAGCACCCAAGAGGGAAATCTACTTTTTTTTTTTTTTTCCCAAAGTACAGGCAGATGGAGAGTCCAGATAAAGTGGAGGAAGGTAAACAAAACCCAGCAATGGGGAAGTCAGGAGAGAGAATGCTCACACAGCTGGGCTGGTGGAGAAACAGCCCTTACATTCAGCACAGGGTCCTGCTTAAGGGAGATTTTGCTCTGAAAGGGGTTGTGCACTCCTGAGAAAGAACAGTAAGGGAGGGATGACTACACAGAAATCTGTGACCAACTTGGAGGGAAGGTGAAGGCATTCTCAACAAGCTGCTGTTCATTTCCTTTTTTTCTTTTTTTCATTTTTTTTTAAATTGAAGTATAGTCAGTTTGCAATGTTGCATCCATTTCTGGTGTACAGCATATTTCAGTCATACATATACATGTATATATTCATTTTCATTACAGGTTACTACAAGGTATTGAATATAGTTCCCTGTGCTGTACAATAGAAACTTGTTGTTTATCTATTTTATATATAGTAGTCAGTATCTGCAAATCTCCACCTCCCAGTTTATCCGTTCCCACCCCCTTTCCCCCAACCACAAGTTTGTTTTCTATGTCTGCAAGTCTGTTTCTATTTTGTAGATGAGTTCATAGTGTTCTTTTCTTCTTCTTCTTTTTTTTTTTTTTTTTAGATTCCACATATGAGTGATATCATATGCTACTTTTTTTTTCTCTGTCTGGCTTACTTCACTTAGTATGATAATCTCCAGGTCCATCCATGTTGCTGCAAATGGCATTATTTTATTCTTTTTTATGGCTGAGTTCCTAACAGCTCAGAGAAGCAGGAATCCAGGAGTGCGGAGATAAGGATGTGAAGGCGTGGGAAGAGGCAGAAGATGGGTGGCAGCCCTTCTGGGGAAAGGAGAGTCAGAGACGTGTCCACGGAGCTGTGGCAGCACTGAGCTGGGCTGAAGGCTCCGTGATGGCTCACAAACGAAGCCACATGTTGCGTGATTCAGTGTCCATTATCACACTGCAAGAAATACACTGCACCCAAACAATGATCATCCTGAAAGTAAAAACGTGTTTTGCGCAGAAGCAGTGTGTCTGCAACTTTTAGAATACAAAAAAAGGAAAGAAAAGAAAAAGGCAAGGGATGCGATGGGAGTAAGCAGTCGCTGCTCCTTGTGGCAACTTCCTCCAACAGTAGAAGCTGCCTGAGACACAAAACAGCCCTGAGCTCCCATCTGGTCCCCGGGTAGGGCAGGTGGCCCATGAAGATCTAGAGAGTTTTTTTTTTTAGTGTTGAAAATGGCCTTGGGGGAAGTGAACACCTGCACTGCACGACAGGACAATAACCCACCGCCATCCCATCAAACAGATTTGCTAAAAACACGGAGCCTCTGCGTTGCTTCTCTGCTCTGTGTTTGCATCTCGGCAACCGCCAGCTTCCAGGAGCCCAGCTTTCTGCCTCGACTCTGCGCGTGCTCGTCCCCCTTGGCTTGAAAGTGCTTTGTATGCTCTTGAAATATGATCTTATTAAATCATTGTAGTTCTTAACTCTCATACCCATGGGGTAGATAGGGAAGGAAACAGTGTTATTTAATTACGAAGTAACTCTCTCCTTAACCAAATGCTTTAAATTACACCAGGGCAATTTTTTCAGGGGTGGCATTGAAATGGGAAGTTATATACAGCCATCTCCTGGGGCAGGACTTCTCTGTCCTCTACCCTTAATTTGACCTGGAGAGATTTTCCAGAGCCGAGTGAGCCACCAGTGAAGGAGGCGCTGGCAGGCCAGTGTGCCCAGCAACAAGGACCCATAGAGCAACGGTTTCTAAAAGCTCTTTCTAAAACCGGGCCAGGAAAAAGAGGGCTTCTGCCACCACCTGAGCGTTACCTTCTTTTAAAGGACTTATTTTTGCAAATCATTTTATTTTAATGGAAATATAAACAGAAGGACTAGATCTACAGCAGGAGGTTAACACAAAACAAGACACCATTGAGCAGGAAAATGGAAATTTTAGGTGCAGTGCTCCAAAGCAAACGCCCTCAGTAAATTCTTCAGAAAAATATTTCTCCTGGATCTGCGACTTAACCACTGCTGGGTGACCAAAGCTCTCAGCTCCTGCTCTCATCATACATATTTTGACTCTTTTTCCCCTCTTGATGTTTCTCCCCTCCTTCCCTCCGATCCTGAGTGCTCAACTTCCCTTGGGCTGACCTCTGTTCCCTTCAAACCCCCAGCATCTTGACTCATCTTCCACTGAGCCCATGGGGTTCCCACGGGGCTCACTGCTAACATTTCCTTCTTATTTCAAGTCTACATCAGCCTCATCCTTGGCAGGTGACCTTGCTATCTAATTCTCCAAGAACAACCATGAAGGACCGTGGAATCTATCATGAGCTCACTCTTGGAGTTGCCCTCCACGTCCATCAGCATCCCTACTGTTTCTCATCCTTCTCTCCAAGGTCAAAAAAAATAGAGACACCACATCCCACTCCATCAGGCCAAAGCTGCCCAGACACCAGCCCCCACCTCCCTCTGAGTTGGCCTTTCATGGTAACATCACTAATGGCAGCATGTTTGCTGTCTTACTTTCCTTGCTCCTTCCTTTACATCCTTAAACATAATCATACCAACAGTGACCTGGGGGAGAGATAACCTCCACCCTCATAATGTGCTTGACCTTGCTGTCCACTCCTGGAGCCTCTGTAGGACCCTTAGCTCCACCCTCATTGGTGCCTCCAAACCAGATATGCTCCCACTGGCTCATGTCAGATGCAAACGAGCTCACAGAGCTGCTGGACCACAAGCACGTCACCCTGCACATCCAAACTCCTACGGACGGACACACATGTCCCATGATCTCGGGACTCTCTGTTTGACACTGTCACGTGGACTTATCTCCTTTTTTCCTCTCACACCTTCAATACCTGTCTGTCTGTCTGTCTGTCATGGATTGTGATGTCACCCGTGTCTCTCTCCCAGACCCCAGCCCTTTCATTCAGAAATGCTGCTCAGCCCTCAGCTCTATGCATCATTCATGTCTGCAACTTCTCAAGTGGAGGTACTCCCTAACCCCTGCCTTCTGTATCTTGATTCTCTTCCGCTAGCCAGAGGGCTGGCAGGAAAGCAAGGTGTTCAGAGAGGAACAAAAGTCTGCCTTTCCTAATCCAACATGGGACAACACAATCTGTCCTGCCTCCCTCATGATTAACATGAAGATCAAAGGTGCTCTGCACTTGAAAGCAGTCTGTTTTATCCTCAGTTTTCATCTCTGACTTCCAGAGAAAAGTAAATCTTGCTTCCAAAGTCAGTGACCCACATCACAAGGTGACACTCTGCTCTTCCCGGAGGGACCTGCTCTTTTACAGAATTCACACTTCAGGTTTCCAGCTGTGACCTCAAATAATATGCCTTCTTGGGATCCTGAAGTCCTTCTATTTAAAGTGATTTAATTGAGAAATCTCATTTTTAAAATAACCTTGTGCTTTCAAAAATGGCATCTCTGACAGTCTGGCAAAAATTTCCAACGTGGCACTCTTCCAAGACCTCAAACCCAGATTTGTCGTGTTGTCTTAGGGGTGCACCAGCCCCTCCAACCAGCACCAGCCTGCTTTCCTGACAGATCACCTTAAAAACGCACCAGATTAGGAAGTATGATTTTTCTTTACTTTCACTCTCTTCCTTCCAGTCAGTTACTGAGATTATTCCCTACAGTGGCTCTCCATTGGTACTCTTCTTTGTTTCTCCATTACAGTGGTCCCTTGGAATCTTTGGAGGATTGGTTCCCAGACCTTCCACGGATACCAAGATCCTGATATAAAATGAAGCAGTATAGGTGGTCCTCCGTATCCACAGAAACAGGACCCACAGATACAGAGGGCCAGCTGTCTCCTCCCCTCTCTATAGAGAAGTTCACCTGGACTGTTATAATTAAGCAGCACCTGCTCTGCTAGCCTTCAGTTTCTATCCTCAGATCAAATAATGCATCCTTAATGATAACTCCCCCAAACAGAAGGTTTTGCATCAGCCTATATTTAAAACTCTTCCGTAGGCATCCGTTGCTGGAAAGATGAGTTCCAAATGATGCTCTGCCTACTTTGCTGATCTGATGCCCACTGGTCCCCTGCAAATCCTCGTTGTGTTATCCACCTGCAAACTCTGGGAAGACTCAGGTCATTTCCTCTCATCTCTTTTTCCATTTTCTCTCCTACTCCTCCGGAAAGGCCCAGCTCAAGTCCAATTCTGTCCAAAGGGTTTTTCTAATCAATCTCCTTTGTTGAACATGTGCCCAAATTTGACAATTTCCTGGCAGGTGAGGCCTGACCTTGTCACCAGTATGTTTGTGTTTGAATCCTGTTATCCCTGTAAGTCGGGGAGGGTGCCTGATGTCTCACTCTATCCTTATCGCCTAGGGTGGTAACTCTTCCCCAGCAACTCGACTTGTTTCTAATGAAAATGCTGACGACCTGTTGTCATCTCATCAGCCTGAGGCCATTAACACCTCCCACAGATACCTGTTCCATATGCCCTGCCTCCAACACCATCTCTATTAATTAGGAGCTGGGGACTAACAGATACACACTATGTATAAAACAGATGAACAACAAGGACCTACTGTATAGCACAAGGAACTATATTCAACTTCTTATAATGAGATGTAATGGAAATCTGAAAAAAAATTTATGTATGTATGTATATGTACAGCTGAATGGCTTTGCTGTACACATGAAACTAACATTGCAAACTGACTACACCTCAATAAAAAATAAGAATATAAAAAAAAAAAAACTGAACACAAGTCCTTCACTTTCCATCGGCAGCTTCTTAATGGTTTTCAAAGCTAACTCCATTTTCCTTCTGGTCCAAGGCCTGCGTGAATCTTTGATGTTCATTTGCTCCCAAGTTCTCCCATCATTAAAATAGTTTCCAGACTTCCTCATTAAAATCTGATTTCATCAATCAAAAGCAATCCATCACACACGCACTGTACGTGCCTCACTCTCTGGGGCAAGCACTTCAATGCTGCCTCTTGAACTTAACCTCAACGGCTCAGTCTGACACGCAAGGGTGCCCTTCAACTGGCCCCATCTTCTCGTTTTGCATATTTCTCTTTATTTAGTCTAGCTCTTTCTGAGACTTGTTCATATATACCTTCATATTTCAGGAAGAGTCTACCACAACTGAAAAGCCATTACCTTTTTAAGGCTAAGCCAATTCTTATCATCCCTTGGTAAGCTAACTACTTCCCCATCCCAGTTTTAAATTGCTTATCACACTTACAATGCATTATCTTGCAATTTGTTTCTATATTACTTGCAAATCATCTCAAATTTTCATGCACACATTTTTACCCATGATTTAATTATTGTAGGTTCCTGAAAAGTGAGAACCTTTGTTATAAATGTCTTCATATTTTCTACAGTATCCGGCATGGGCTGATGTGAGATGAATAGGCAGCGAATGATAATTGAATTCAATGAACACAGAATTACAGGAAATATATAATGAGTGCCTAGTCATTCACATCACATCTTCAAGGCTCTTTATGTCATATAGACAGAGGCTTTACAATAGTGTCACACACTAAGTCGGTGCTCAGTGAGTAGTCATCTATATGTAATAATAAAATAATTGCAGTAAATCTTCTTACATTTATGTTCTCTCTACATATGAAACAGGATTTTCCAGCAGCGAGTGAACGGACTCCAACTTTGACAGTGGCTATCCACAGATGGGGGACTGATGGTAGGATATATTTGTGTTTTTCTTTTTAAACCATCAGCTTTTCTTTATTTCTCTGCAGGTTGCATTTTAAACTATTTGAGTGCAAAATGCTTCCGTGATAGGAAAATTTAATAAGCCTTTTGGTTATGTAAACATTTTGCAATACCTAAGAGACAATCATTTTGCCTAATGATATATTTTAAGGAGGTTTCTTCCTTTCTCCATGAATTTACATGTTCGTAGTTTTATCATTTTATTTTATTTAACTAGAAGGCTGAGCTGTGAGTGGGCGAAAGGGAGATGAGATGGAAACTAGTTTTCCTCTGCGTAGCCTGGGCGTTCTAACGGCAGTGGGGCGGGATGGGAGTAGGTAGGCACAAACTGTTTGGGAGTGACCTGGAGAAGGGCGGTCTCATTGAGGGGAGATGAACTGGTCTCTGAAACACAGCAGAAGACAAAGCACTGAGCGCCCAGCGAGGGACCCAGTCTCATCTTATGTGGCCTGAGAGTAGGTACATCCAGCACTGAGCTGGAGTCATTCCTGCCTGACCAGCGTTTTCTGTAAGTACCGCGAGGTAGTAGAGGTTGGACCCAGCCAGGCTCAGAGTGGCCGGCTTGGAGGAGCAGCTTTCCAGGCAGAGAAACAGCCATCCTGGGAGAAGGAAGTTGCCCATGAGGGACAAGAGACGACTTCCAGAAGAGGGCGGTGCATCTCGGGAACCCAGGGCAGATGGGTGGGAAAGGTCAGAATTCCCAACTCCCAGAAACACATGGGGAAAGGAGCCTAGGAAACAACACATTTCTGCAGCCAGGCCTGCTGCAATTTACACAGTGGCTGTTTGGGCATTAAAGACTGAAGTCTGAAGTCTGCGACATTCAGCTCAAGTGCTTTAACACTGTAGTTTTTCTGGCCTATGTTATACACACTTTCCACCATCCCTTACCTCCCCGCAGTCAGCACTTCCACTCCATCCTTCCACTGGTCCATGGTAGTGGGACCAAGCAGAACCTTGGAGTCCCCCCAGCCCCCGCTCACCTCAAAGTACAAAACTGAGCAGTTATGATTAGGACAACAGACCCACAGACTCAGTGTCTGATGCACACTCCTGAGTCATTTACAGACACTGTAACTGACCCTGGAGGAAAAAAAGCATAATGCCCAGACTGTAGCCATGACATAAGCTGCTCCACCTTGAGCAGGACTGAAGCTATGCCCTGAACGCTTCCAAGAACTGGCCTCAAGAGAATGGGATTAACCCTATTGCTCATGATAATCTGTATCTCTGTGGGCATCAAAGTACTTGCAGATTGCTCCACCCGTACATGTAAGCGGGTAACTAAAATGGTCAGCAAAGAAATGCCACAGACCCATGTCAACATCTTCGACTCTGAGAACATGGTGCCTTACATCAGCATGAAGATGTTACAGAAGATGGACCTCCTCCCCTAATCCCATAGAAATCCCACAGAATTGAAAGCAGCTCTTTGGCTCCTTTCCTGTTCACCCTCTCTGTCCCCCTCTAACCTTGAAAGAACAGAATTATAGGAATGAGATCACTAAGCAATTGAAACTGACTCCTGACTTATGCTGTCCTGAATGCACACCATGCCTTGTCTAACCTGTTGATTCTTTTCCTAGATGGAAAGAACAAAGAATGAGGAATTAAGCAGTTAAAGAATGACTAGCTCCCTACTCCCAACAGCCCCCTGAGCAATCCTGCAGGCAGATCATGGGGACAAGATAACTTCTGAAGAGAGAGTCAGCCAGTCTGCTCACGATGGGGAATGATGCAGAGACCAACCTCCTGTTTCAAAGATTCACTGAGATTCCTCCCCTATTTTTCCCTCTATATGCTGTCATGGCTGAGTAGAATTTTCCGAGGTGGTCTCTGGACATGAGTCCACTTTCTCCTTAGATTCTCAGATTTTCTAATTAAAGCACCTTTTTTTCTGCTGACATTTGCCTTTGGATTATTGGCTTTTGGGCAGTGAGCAGCCAAACCTGAGTTCAGTAACAGTAGGTAAGAAAATATGCAGAAAGAAATGCTGAATGATTTTTTATCTTAATTAGGTCCAGATCTCATACTCACACAGTGCTCACATTGCAAGGTTTCCCATATTATGCATCATATATACTTCAAAGCAAGCACGTTCCAAGAGGTTTTGAAATACGGGTCCAAACAAAACAGCAACACAGATTGTGTAAAGTAAGGCAGAGGTGAAAGAAAGCCTTGCAGAATCAAGACAGTGTTGTTAAATGCTGGAAAGAAAAGAAAAACCATGTTACGAACAAAGCTGTACACAAAGATAAAATTAAGAATTAATGGACAAGTTATTTGTCATACAGATTTGCTTCAGAGCAAACACGCAGAGAGCTACATTTGATCACATGGAAAAATAAAATGGACTCTAATTTATGCATTCATTTATTCATAGTCTCTAAATAAAGGGGAAACAAAACCATGGTTCTTGTAGCAGTAAATAAAGCATATGGCCTATTGTGATTGACCCTCTTCCACAAATTCATCCTACCCCCAGTCACATAGGCTGCAACTGTGTACCCAATACTGTATAGTTCAGAAACACATAAAAGCTTTTATAGCAATTCAGTGATCATAAGACTCCATGTTTAATCAGAGATGCTTGATTTAATATTAAGTATAAAATATTCTAAAACTTCCTACTTCCTTTTAGAGCCATACTGTTCATTCTTACTACAGCACACATGGATACTGATGTTTACGGCACTGGTGTTAACTGCTAAATTCCACTAAACCCAGTTTCACAATATTATTTTAATGTAAGTTTTTCAATTATCCAGTATGGCATAAAGTGGAAACTCATTCATCAAATATTATGGTTAGCATAGGGATATTTTATGTGGGTTACCAATAATCCAAGAAGTAGAGCACACTAAAGTAGTTTATTCTTCAATTTTCATAAATAATTTCATTTTGCATTGATTCAGATCATGCTCCAGGAGCTGGTGTTTTTGTAGTCATATACATCTGTCAGTATCCTTACAGATGTTTAGAAATGCTGCCTACAGGCCAGGAACCGAAGGCTGTACCCTAAGTTGGACTATACTAACTTATTTTTCAGGAGTCACAATCCTTGACTTAGAATGCCAGAGTCCTTTTGTTTTTTTAATATATGCTGCACCTCTGCAAGATTATTGCTGCAAAAATGTTAGACTAGGTAATCATAGTGATTAAGCCATGGTGATTTACGAAATTTAATAACACTTTTTCCTGACAGCCAGTGCTATTGGACAGATTCACAGTGACAGAAAACTTAATCATCATGTTACCTGAAACCACTTTTATTCAACATTACAATCCTGGACTCATTTACAGGCAACATTGCCAATGAAATGTTAATACTGCTAATGACAGTTTTTTTTTTTACCAAATGGTAGTATGAATACTGCGGGCATTTTATTGACAAGAAAACTCTCAACTAGACAATTCTGACTGTTTCTCGGTTTCACAGTCTTCCATAAACTATTCAAAGATTCTTTCGTGTCACACTTTTTTTATCAACCTTCTTCACTGCTCTGTGATTAGTGCCAAATTTGCAAATGCAATTGGCTGACATGATGCCATTTACAGTCCTTGGATGAATTATGCTAAAGTATATGGAAATAGTATGTCAGCTTCTGAGACAATTCTAGGAGGTGCCTTCTGCTGCATGAAAATGCATTCTATAGGTTCAAATGGATAAAAAGAGTAATTGATTAAAAAGCATGTCATCTGACTGCAGAATGCAACAAAGAGTTCTTAATCGATGGGTCCATTACTGCAAACTTCGGCCACAAATACGAATGTTATACAAATGTTTGCCTTTGAGTTATTTCCCTACTTTTGCTGCTCACCACGCATATCTGGATGATTCATTGTCCTGAAAAGCAACATAGGGGGTCACATTCCCAGGAGACTATTTTTCTGCCCACATAGCCAGAGTCTTCATTCAGATAGGAGATTTTATATCGAAAGCAATTTTTCATATCTATATAAATACATATTTACATAAAAATAAATCCGTGCATTGCGTGTGATCACGTAATTTAACTCACTGAAGGTAATTTAATTTCTTCTTTCCATGGGCCTCCTGCCTCTTGTCTTGCCCACCCGAGCCTTGTGTGAACCATCAAGTACCTGCCGCCTTAACAAGGCAGTGACTGATGGGAGCTGTAAGAAGATGCTTTTATGACCGATATATTCCGTCCAAAAGACACAACAGCCCAATGACAGGGCAAGTTCAATTATCCACAGGGAAAAACAAATGGACCATGGGACTAACAACATAGAGTGAAATATTAGAGGATGTGAAAATCAAAAGATCTTCAAAGAGTATTAAATAAAATTAAAAGATTGGTTTAAGGGGATTAGAGAGAGTCAAAAAATGTACTGAAAAAAATCAAATGAATATTTCTGGATAGCCTAGAAAAACGTAGAGAAGGAAAAAAAAAATTAAGGAAAGAAAGCCTAAGGATAAATAATAAAATGCTCCACAAGAAAAAGAAGAGTGAAAAGAACAGTTTCACAACCAAAGAAAGAGAGGGTAATAGCCCCTGGGGCAATGTTCATGTCCCAAGGCACTACGGGACAAGCTTTATTAAGACAGAAGAAGTCGAATTCTAATTATAATTTAGCATCATGTGTCCTATTAAATAAACTCTAATTTATTTGATTATATAAAGACTATATGCATTTCTGTAGTGTGATTCTTTCTAAGCAAAGATACAGACAGGGTTCCCATGAATCAAAAAGAAGACAGCAATAATCACAATAAAAAGGCAGAATGTGGCTAAGAATAGGAAGTATCCAGAAAAAATACAAATCACGGAGCATTAAAAATTACATTCGCAAATTTTGTTTTCAGATAAACTGTTTAAGGTGATATTATCCAATGCTGGCAAGGCTATACCAGAAAGGAAATTGTCAAGTTCTGTGGGGATTAATTTGCAGAGTTACCTTTTTAAAATAGAAAAAAAAAAGTAAATATATATATCAGCAACTAAGAATTCCACTTACACGAATGCATCTATAAGAAAATGTGTACAGAGTTGTTCGCTGCAGCCCTTTTTACAATAAACGTGCCCACCAGTAAAAGAATGCTACGCTGTCAGTAACATTAGCATCATCAATATCACCTTCCACACAAACTGTAATAAACAGACACAGATGGAGAGCTGTGCTATATTGTCAAGTGCAAAGGGCCAGCAGCAGCACAAAAGAAATAATAAGACCTCACTGGGGAGAAAACGGTAACTAGATATATGTGTGATGTGTACAGATATACACTTATATTTATAGGTGTGTTCTAAATTTACTTCTAAATCAATGTATAGATATTAGATGTAAGATATATATATATATGTAAATATATAAATGACATACATTGTGATTCACAAAAGTGCTGCGGAAGGATGGAAGGCTACATATTGATTTTTTTATCATTTCTTTTTTTTTAGAGGAGGATTCTTTTTCAATTATTATTTATTTATTTATTTATTTATTGAGTTACAGTCAGTTTACAATGTTGTGTCAATTTCTGGTGTAGAGAACAATTTCTCAGTCATACATGAACATACATATATTTGTTTTCATATTCTTTTTCACTGTGAGCTACTACAAGATCTTGAATGTATTTCCCTGTGCTATACAGTATAAACTTGCTTATCAATTCTATATATACCTGTCAGTATCTACAAATCTCGAACTCCCAGTCTGTCCCTGCCCACCCGCCTCCCCCCGGCAACCACAAGTTTGTATTCTATGTCTGTGAGTCTGTTTCTGTTTTAAATTTAAGTTCATTTGTCTTCTTTTTTTAGATTCCATATAAGAGTGATATGTGGTATTTTTTCTTTCTCTTTCTAGCTAATTTCTGTTAAAATGACAATCTACAGGGACATCCATGTTGCTGCAAACCACATTATGTTGTCATTTTTTATGTCTCAGTAGTATTCCTATCATTTCTCTATTAGAGTTAAGAAGGGTGTAACACAACAATTTTGAGTGTACAGTCTAGGAGTGTGCAGTGTATTCATGTTGCTTTGAAATAGCTCTAGAACTTCTTCACTTTGTAAATTTGAAATTCAGCTACCCTTTTCCTCTGTCCTCTTTCAATCTACTAACTCAATTTTCAAACAATGAACCTTATTTCTGAGAAGGAAGGGGTCTAGGCAGTGTGTTTATATTTCTCTTCCTCCTCTGTCAGAGTCAAGTCCCAGAGGAGGCGGGAAAACCGTCAGATCAGTGGTTAAATGTGTATCACCTGTCACTGGGAAAGGCGTGAATCTCCATTCAGACACTTATGTTGAGACACACTCTATAAACAGTGTGCTTAATTAGAACTTGAAGAATCTACAATTCGTGCTGAATTTGAAACTATTTTACATCACGAAGAAGCTATTCATGAGCAATGTTTAGTGATAAGACTGGGGAAAAAAAAACCTACACACATACAAGCAATTTATTTTCCAGGATTTCTCCAAAAGTCAGTTGCAAGACAACAGTAGTGAAAACCATCACTGACTTATAACTCTCATTTCAGAGAAGATGTTGGTCTGTTATTTTCTTTATTTTTTAGGCTAAATTCTTCACACAAGATACATACATATTCAGTCTTTTGACCCTTCAGCAAAAGAATTCAGCTCTAAAATCTTTATGAACTTTTTCACTTGCCCTTTCTTACCAAAGCAACATAGTCACTTGTGAGTGACGATGAGAGAATTTACACACATAGATTAAAATACTTGAAGAAAAAGAAGGTAAAAAAAGAGATTGTGACAATGAATGTACATATATTCATGCATAACTGAAAAATTGTGCTCTACACTGGAATTTGACACAACATTGTAATATGACTATAACTCAATAAAAAATGTAAAAAAAAAAGATGGGAATGATTTTTTTAAAACATTGCATCAGAAGCAAATAATTTTAGTCTCTCAGGAATTAACAACATGAATTCAAAGTGCCCCCTCAATGAGCCAATTTGACATTAGATGACCCTCCTCTGTGTCTGATGGCAAAGACCATGTGAAATAGCGATTAAGAAAGCCAGGCTGCAAATCTCCAACTCCCATTTTCTCCCTTCCCACCCCTTTAGAGCACAGACAACTGCTCAATACCTTGTAGTAATCTATCATGAAAAACAATATGAAAAGGAATATATGTATGCATGTGTATGACTGAAACATGCTGTACACCAGATATTGACACAACATTGTAAACTGATCACACTTCAGTTAAGGCAGGAAGGAAGGAAGGCAGGCAGGCAGGCAGGCAAGCTCCTTGTGTTCAAATGCCAGCACCACCCACCATAGCTGTGTGCCCTTGGAAAGCTTACTTCTTTCCTATGCCTCGGTTTCATAATCCATCACATCATGCAGGTAAAAATAGCATTGCTCAGAAAACCAAAATATTTCTTTTTTGTGTGTGACAATCCAGTTCCCCTCCACAATTCCCTCAGCTAAAGTGCAGATCATTGTCTGCAGGACAGAGTGCTAGGGGCAGGGCCGGGTCACATGAAGGACTGACTGGGTCTACCAACATCCCTTCCAGCTGTTTCAGTTCCCACAGACTTGCTGAATCTTTGCTGAGAGTGTAAGAGAAATGGAAGACAAGGTTGTGTCCCAATTAAAATTCTATTAAAAAATTGCTGATATCCTTCTATAAATACACTGAAGCTAGTTTTCCAAAAAGTACAGGTATAAATAAAAATGTCTTACTAACATATGATATTATGAAAGAATAACTTTCCAACTTATGCATACATACTTTTAAATAAAAGCACACAAGAAAATGAACACTGACGTTGTGGCCCATATAATGTCACGGTTCCCGCAAAGTTCATGTTTTATTCTCGCTAGCCAACTTAAATGTTTCTAAAATAGTGTGTCTAATTCTAAACCTACACTTCTCCCCTGTTCCCACCTGATCTGAATGATACAAGTTGATTTTTAAGGTGTTTTAATTATTTAGAAGAATGGTTTGGGGTTTTTTTGCTGTCGATATTTATTTCTCACTTCATGGATTTGGTGTGGACCGGAGTCCCTTTGAAAAGCTTGCCCAGACACTGTGCTTGATTATTAGTACAGACTTCCACTCACTAAAATACACCCTGACATATGTTTTGAAAGGAATTCTTTATTGATCAGCAGAAAGTAGCAAAAGCAGACAGTATAGGTGCCCAGTCCAGTGTACAGTAACTGACAAGACAGAAAGCTCTGTGAGGATCCACTACTTCTGAATAATTGGAATTAGTCTCCAATGTCTGTACCTGCGTTGAGAAATACTGTTGTTCACTTGAAAATGCTAAATCAGCATTTCCCCTAACAAGCTACAAACCTTTGCTACCAGTAGGACAGAAAGTTAAACACAAAAGCAAAGAAAACTATTTAAAACCAAGCAGCTGAGATGACGAAACCAAAGGACAATAGTTTAAATTCTCCAATGAATGACAAGAAATGCAGTGATATCTGTTAATAGTTAACCTACAATTTGAATATGCAAATACATGCACTGTATTTAGTACTATGGATTTTTTGAAAAATAAGTCAGAGTTAAGGAAGGGATGATTCCCTTTCCTGGTCAATTATGCCATAGATCTTTTCTTTCTAAACCTTCAACACCTTCCATCCTCACCTGCAGCTGAGTTTATAACCACAAATTACAAACAAACAGAAAAGAGTTTCCAATGATTCTACCATCTACCTTCATCTGTACCTGCAGATTCTGGTTCCTTCATCTCCCCCAGGCTCCCATCTAAAGAAGGACCCTCCAACTGTGTACCCTGGGGAGAGTATTCCCTTATTCTCTCACCAGAGGGTCTGCAAATCTCGCAAGATTTGCCCCTTTCCTCCTGAGACAAAGCCCACTGCTCTCGCAGGACAAATCTATTTTTAACTCATGTGAAGAACTCCATCCATTGCCAGATTCCCTCCTATTTAATTCCTGAGACTAACTCCATTTTCATTCCCATCTCTCACCTTAAGGGCAAGCTTTTACCCTCTTGGTTCCCTCCATCATCAAGTTGTTCCTCTCAACAGAATCATTCTCATCAGGGTATGAAAGCATGCTAAACTTTCTCCAATCTTAAAACAAATCAAAACAAAACTCCCACTTGACGACACATACCTTGCCAATACCCAGTTCTGTTCCTCTTCCCAACAAAGTTCCCAGAAGAGTTGCCTTTACTTGTTGCTTCCAAATCACTCTCTTCCTATCCACCCTTAAACCTACCACACTCAGGTGATGCAGATTTCTGACTTTTAAAACCTCAGAGAAATGAAGAACTCCTTGAGTTCATAGTGTCTTTTTTTGTCCTTTTTTTTTTTTTAAGATTCCACATATGAGTGATACCATACAGTATTTTTCTTTCTCTTTCACTTACTTCACTTAGAATGACAATCTCTATGTCCATCCATTTGCTGCAAATGGCATTATTTTATTCTTTTTTATGGCTGAGTAGTATTCCATTGTTTAAATATACCACAACTTCTTTATCCAGTCACCTGTCGATGGACATTTAGGTTGTTTCTGTGTCTTGGCTATTGTAAATAGTGCTGCTATGAACATTGGGGTGCATGTATCCTTTTGAATTGGAGTTTTCTCCAGATACATGATTGGGAGTAGGATTGCTGGATCATATGGTAAGTCTATTTTAAACAGCTCATAAAACTCAATAAGAAAAAAACTAACAACCCAATCCAAAAATGGGCAGAAGACCTAAACAAGCAATTGTCCAATGAAGACATACAAATGGCCAATAGGCACATGAAAAAATGCTCAATACTACACTGTTGGTGAGATTGTACTGTTTGGTGCAGCCACTATGGAAACAGTATGGAGATTCCTCCCGTCTCCTTTTGTCCTATTGTAACCTTGGCCCCTAAAGTCATGTCTAGCCCATTGGTAGCATTTAATAAATATTTACTGCTGGAGGCTCTCAGTTTCACATATTTTGGCTTTACTTGGAAACAGTCTTGCACAGGAAGCTGAGCTGACCACTGAGTATGTGCAGGTTGCTGGAACACCCAGGGAAGAGAGATGATCTGTGTTAAACCCTTTTATTTCAGGGCCCTCAGGCTCCCTGGCCGTTTTCCAGTTCGGATCTCTGCAACCCTGCCACCTCCTGCCTTCCATCCCGTGCCTGCCAGTAACATCCTGACTGCAGAGGGGGCAAGTGGCAAGGACTGGCATTTTCAAGCCTGAATTCAAATGCCAATGCCGACCCTATGGAGTCAAAAGGCTTATTAAGAAACAACATCCTTATATTTAAAGTGGTTGCTTATAAACAAATAATAACAAAAAAATTGAAAAATATATGTGACTTTTAAAGCTTTGGTATGGAAGTATAGTTGATTTACAATATTGTGTCAGATTCAGGTGTACAGCAAAGTGATTCAGTTACGTATGTATTATTTTTAGATTATTGTCCACTATAGGTTATTATAAGATATTAAGTATAGTTTCCTGGGCTATCCACTAAATCCTTCTTGCTTATCTGTTTTATATCTGTTATGAAACAGATATTTTTATAACAGATATAAACAGTTTATATCTGTTAATACCATACTCCTAATTTATCCCCCCTTACACTTTCCCATATGTTTGTGTTCTATGTCTGTGAGTCTGTTTCTGTTTTGTATACAGATTCCGTTCCATTATTTTTTAGATTCCACATATAAATGATGCTATATATTTGTCTTTCCCTGTCTGACTAACTTCACTGAGTATGATAATCTCTAAGACTATCCATTTGTTGCAAATGGCATAATTTCATTCTTTTCATGGCTGAGTAGTTTTCCATTGTGTGTGTGTGTGTGTGTGTGTGTGTGTGTGTGTGTGTGTGTGTGTGTGTGTGTGTATACACACATACATATATATCTTCTTCTTAAACCAGTCGCCTGTTGATGGGCACTTGGGTTGTTTCCATGTCTTGGCTATTGTTAAGTAGTGCTGCTATGAACAACAGGGTGCATCTGTTTTTGAAATAGTCTTTTCATTTATTTTTCCAGATACATACCCAAGAGTGGAACTGCTGAATCCTATGGTAGTTTTATTTTTAGTTTTTTAAGGAGCCTCCATACTGTTCTCCATAGTGGCTGCACTAATTTACATTCCCACCAACAGTGCAGGAGGATTCCCTTTTCTCCATGCCCTCTCCAGCATTTATTATTTGTAGACATTTTGATGATGACCTGTGTGAGGTGATACTTCATTGTAGGTTTTAATTTGCATTTCTCTAATAATTAATGATGTTAAGCATCTTTTCACATGCCTGTAAGCCATCTGCATGTTTTCTTTGGGAAAAAAAATTGTCTGTTTAGATCTTCTGCCCATTTTTTGATTAGGGTTTTTCTTTTTATTGATACTGAGTTGTATGAGCTGTTTGCATATTTTGGACATTAACCCCTTGTCAGTCACATCATTTGAAAATATTTTCTTTTGTTCCATAGGTTGTCTTTTTGTTTTGTCAAAAAGTTTGATTAGGTCCCATTTATTAATTTTTTTCTTATTATTTCTTTTTCTTGGGAGACTGATTGAAGGAAATACTTCCACAATTTATGTCTGAGAATTGTTGCCTATGTTGTCTTCTAGGAGTTTCATAGTGTCATATCTTATATTTAGGTCTTTAAGCCATTTTGAGTTTATTTTTGTATATGGTGTGAGGGAATGTTCTAACTTCACTGATTTATATGCAACTGTCCAGCTTTCCCAACACCACTTGCTAAAGAGACTGTCTTTTCTCCATTGTATATTCTTGCCTCCTTTATCAAAGATTGGTATGTGGGTTTATTTCTGGCTCTCTATTCTGTTCCATTGATCCATGTATCTGTTTTTGTGCCAGTACCATACTATTTTAATTACTGTAGCTTTTTGGTATTATCTGAAGTCTGAGAGAGTTATGCCTCCAACCTTGTTCTTTTCTCTTAGAATTGCCTTGGCAATTCTGGGTCTTTTGTGATTCTGTATGCTTTTTAGAATTATTTGCTCTAGTTCTGTGAAAATGTCATGGGTAATTTGATAGATATCACATTAAGTCTGTAGATTGCTTTGGGTAATATGGCCATTTTAATAACAATATTCATTCTTCCAGTCCAAGAACACAGGGTATCTTTCCATTTCTCTGAATCATCTTCAATTTTCTCTATCAGTGTTTTATAGTTTTCAGCCTATATAGGTCTTTCTCCTTTTGGTTAAGTTTTTTCCTAGGTTATTTTTTTACATGATTTTAAAAGGGATTTTTTTTTTACTTTCTCTTTCGGATGAAAAAACACACCAGTGACTTTTAAACATGGGGAAAGCATTACACATCACTAGTAATGAAATAGATGCAAAATGGTATTGATCTCATTTTTCCCTGTGAAATAACAAATTATAAAATACTCAGTGGTATGAAGGGTATGGGGAGCTGGCTCCTGGTTGAAGGAAGATTATTGATACACCACTCCTGCTTCATTAATAACTCCTAATACAGTAATTCCAGTTATGAACAGTAATGATCTGTGTCTCACATAAAAATTTAAGCATGAAAATAGTCATTGTCACAGTATAATGAAATTTAAAAAAAACCACCAAAATTTTTTTAAAAGTTAAACAAATTATGGTGTGTTGAGGACTATGAAGACTGGAGTATATCATAACCACATGGAATGTCTCCTGTTACATAGAATGCTCATTCTGCCTTATTAAGGGAAATACTCTTATTGAAAAGTATGGGACATTAAAATGCTAAACACGACTCATTCAAGTATGTTTAAACAATAAGATGGATTGACAGAAAATGTAACAACTACTAGCAGTGAGTGCCTTTGGGTAGTGAAACGACTTTTCTGCAAAAATTTTTTAAGTAAAAATATTTTTTTAAAGTTTGCCTATACCCCTCAGGAATGGAGGTTTAATGTGGAATAAATTCATTTTTTTTATATTAACTAGACAACAGTAATTATTTGACAACCAGCCTTTCATTTTCACACAATTCAATCTTCATTCTCTGTGAGTCCTAGGTGCACATGTCCTCTAAAAGCACCCCAGTCCTGTTTTGGGGACTTTTCAGGTCTTCCCCACCCTAGTCCTTCTCAGTTACTTACCAATCCAGTGGTCTTTATCATAGAGCCCTCAATTAAATCCTACCAGTATTTACACAGAACAGTAATATATATGCATCAAGTCCAATTTGAAGAGCCAAATTGTGAGAAAACAAAACTTGCTATTTGTTTGTAGCTAAGCAGAGTTCAAATTAACACAGTCTAATATATTTTTCTTTCCATGTGACTATTCAATGTTATTTATATTATAAATTTTTAAAGAATGATTTTCAACTATTACTCCAATAAGAAGAATGATAATGATTCCTATAAACATTATAATAATAATAATAATTTCAATTTAAAATAGATTTATTTTGTCATAAAACATTGATAAGCTACTTTAAGCCATATCATTCTCCACCCATAGTGCAAAATTCAAAGTCAATACTTGCAATAAAATATTTTTTAGGGTAAAAGGAGAATTCAGTGGCTGCTGTGTTATGAACACTGTCAAATCTTTTCACTCAAAACCTTTCACCTAAACTGAAGCGTTCATCTATTTTAAGACAGAAGGAAGAAAAATAGGTTTCCAGAGTTTGACCCTCATATGTGCTTATGCAATCTCTACTTCTTTTTCTCCATAAATTAAATTCAGTCTACTGCCTCCTTCAGCCTCCACTGAATAACTGTTTCATGCAGGCATAGTGATCAGATAACCCCAAGTATCCAGGTTAGAAGCCTTTCCAGAGAATAAATTTGAAGATAGGATTTATCCCGTCTAATTTTATAATTTCAAAACTAAGCTTCCTAAAAAGCTCCAAAAATGTGGAATCAATTTAATTTGACAAATCTTTAGTGTCCAATGTATTTTTTAAACAATTTTTGAGGGGGTGATAATTAGGTTTATTTATTTTTTTGTTAATGGAGGCAGTGGGGATTGAATCCAGGACCTTGTCCATGCTAAGCATGCAGTCTACCACGGAGCTATACCTCCCCCCTCCAGTGTATTCTCACTTGGGCACAAACATATTATTAAACCATCATACCCTCCTTAGAGCTTTCCAGATATCTGCTCAGTAAATTAATAGAGTATTTCTAGCTTTAGTTTGTAACACTGTGTTTCCCTGTCCTCTCTCATTTGCATTTATGCAGCCTGTAATTGTAATGCAGTTTCTTTATTCTTAGATGCTATCAAATCATCAAATCATCATTGTATCTGCCATCATAGAAAAGTGAAAATATGTTAGGTATTCTGAGCACTGAACAGGCTTTCAGAAACTCGGTTAAGCCTATTTTTCAGGTCAGCCATGTCTTAGACTCTACTATCTGTATTTTCTATTTTAGTTAATAATCCCAATGCTAGAATTTGATTCTATAAATTGATTACTCATTGTTTCTTCTTCTCTTACTTATTTATTTATTTATTACTGAAGTATAGTCGGTTAGAATGTGTCCGTTTCTGGTGTACAGCATAATGTCGCAGTCATGCAAATATATACATATATTCATTTTTATACTCTTTTTCATTAAAGGTTATTACAAGATACGAATAGAGTTGCCTGATTATTCATTTTTTCGACTAACATTTTTATTACGTTATGTGTATACTAAATATGGCATGTATAGCACTGCATTGGGTAGACTAGATTGTTTCCTGGAGGTAGCAGTCTAGAAGGGGGAAAAAAAATGGAGCAAATAAGCTCAGGTATGGAGAATGTTATAAAGATGGTTATGGGGCTCATAACCAGTGACCCTAGCTAGACACAGGAGCTTCAGGTCAGAGGTGAAGTGGCCAGTATCCAAAGCAGAAAGAACAGCAGAGACAGTGAGACAGAAAAGATTAAGGTGAATGCTGAGCACTGGAAAGAAGTCCCAGATGGCTTGAGCGAGTCATAGCGAATGAGGCGGAAAGCTAACGAGGATGGAGATACACAGATTTATTTTTTTATTTTTAGTTTTCACTTATAATGGGAAACTAAGAAGAGTAAACTAGGAGTGGCATGGGCAGTGGTCTAAGTATCACAATTTCTGAAACTGTTCTTGACTCTTTGCATCAATATTAGTCGTTTTCATAGTTGTATTGACTTTGTATGATCTCTGTGTTTTGTCACTACGCTTTATGCATTCAAGTACTGGACCTCCCAGCAGAAGCCCAGGTTAGACTCCGTCAGTAGGGTAAGAATTAGAACTTTCAGGCGGCTTGATCGGCAGACCTGATCTGCACCAAAACCTGGACTTCCCCTCTTCCCAAAGTACTTTCATAAAAACTCCTTCAAGTTGAAGAGTTGACCATTCTTCCGAATGTTTCATTAAAAGGGCAACCCAGCATTCTCCCCATTCTTCCCTGATGTGTCTTTTTGATAAATATGCCGTCTGGTTAGACTGCCGAACAGCCTCCTTGTTGAACATCCTTGTCACCTGTTTATATCCATTTATACCCATTATCATTACCACCCTCTAGGATCTGGGACACTTCTCAGTGTTCTTACAGAATGTTCTTACAGAATCAGTATTTTTCTTCTACATTAGCGTCACCCAGGACACATATTTAAATATCCAAATGGAATAGCCCTTTTAAGTTTCACGAGGTAAAATTCAGTGTCTTCTCATATGTACTCCTTCAGCACATGCCCAAGACTTAGGACAAGAGGCAAAACTTACTGTCACTCAACACAACATTTTAATCTTTCGCCCTCTGAGTTTTCAAAAACCTCAGAACTGCACGTCATTAACTTCTTCGGTCTTCTTGGTAAGTTAAAATACAACTGAGTAATACTTTTGCCAAACGATAAATGCCAGTCAAAATAAAGGGGCAAGATGCTAATTTTTCAATGTGGATGCCTAGCTATGAATAGGTAGTAAGAAGCTGATAGAAGATAATTACTAGGTGTGCAGTGCTCAGGAAGGAAAAATGGAACAGAAAGGTTCAAAAATGAGACATTCAAAATCATTCTGTCTAGAGGAAGAGGGGAAGATGTCTTTGCCCCCTTCCGTCTATATTCTATATTCCTCTGATAAACGTCATCATTAATATTTTTTCCTTCTTAAGTCCTATGAGAAACTTCAGCACACCCTACAATTTACTATTTTCTATTTCTATTATCACTATCATTTTCTTTTCCTATGATCTATTTTCTCGTACAAAATATTTCTGTGAACTTTGTTTCATTTTCAAGTTTGTATTTATAAATCTATTTATGATAGTACCTTCTTCCATGAAGAAGTTGAGAAAGTCCTCTCTCTAATTACTGAATAGCACCCTTGCATTTTAAAACCAAAATTCTCCCAAGGATGGTGAGGCGTGGTGCTCAGAGTAAGGTCCCAGACCCACAGCAGCATCCTCAGATGAGACAATAGCAAAGATACAAATTTCGTCCAGCCCCAGTTCGACTGCATCAGAAATGCTGGGGTGGGGTCCAGCAACTTGTGCTTTCACAGCTCTCCAGGTGGTTTTGATGCTCTCCAAAGTTTGAAAACCATGAATCGTTTTCCTTAACCCTCACCGCACATTAAAGACATCTGGGAGCTGTTAAGTACCCTTGGGGAGGACTCACCGCAGACCAGCGCATCCCAATACGGCACAGCCCCGTGTCTCACCAACACTGACACGCAGTGAGAGTGGAGTTTCGTGTCTCCTGGACCCGCACACAGGTCTCCTGCACTTCAGTTCGACTCCTGTCCGCCCGCAGTGGAACGCTCTGCACAGTCATCCTGGACTCCTTGTGCCCCAACTCCTCAACCTCTTCTCAGCCCCCTTGTCACTGACCCCCACCCCAGCACCACACCACAATCTGAGCAGTGGTCCTACAATAGGAGACCGTGGCCTCTGATCATCTTCATTTCTTTCTGAATTTAAAACTGTTACAGTTTTTATAACTAGAAACAACTCTCCTTCAAAAATAGGTCAATACTGAAATCCTTTTAAACAGTTAAATTGGTTTTAAAGCTAGTAATTTGTGCTCTTAAATTACCAATTATGTAATAAGCAATTATTTCACTGTTATAAGGGGTAATACTAAAGTTAATTGATTTATAAAATATAATTACAAGTAGATAAGCTCTAATGCATGTTTCTTTTTACTCTATTAACCAATAAAGTCTTAGAAAACAACCTAAAAGTACTGAAAACATATGTGTGTATACATATATGTGTGTATATATACATATGTGTATACATGTCCATATATGATGATATATATTTAAGTTGTTAATGAATATTATCTAATTTATTCAAGTCTATTACTTTTTATAAACTGTGATCAATTTTTATATATATTGATAATGTGATTCACATGTCTAAAAATAGGTAACATCAATATATCCTATTTCATTTTCATCCTTGAACTTAAATAGAATTTTAAGTTGTAAAAATAACTAAAATTATATCATTCCTGTTTTATTATAAATGAAAATAATTTGATTTAGGCATATGTCAGTGTATGCTATAAGCTATGCTTATGACTAAAACCTGAGTAATCTAAAGTGTGTATAAAAAGTATGAGTTTGATCATTAGTGACACATCATATTATTAGAAATTGTAAAACATTTATTTGAAGTATGCCATTTTTTAAAACACTGATGTTCTGAACTTGAAGGTTTTTAACAAAAGTATCAGCATTGTAAATCACATTCTAATGTTATAGTTTGAAATTGTAGGTTTTTTTGTGTGACTGGTCTGTACTCAACTTGACATCTTGAAATGCAGTTTAAGTTATGCACTGAAGCATAACTATATTATAGTTTGTATTGTTGCATTGAAGCATAATGTATATTCCTTATAAAAAATTCAAATAGAAATAATTTAAATCAAACTCTAGTGGAGTTCTTTCTTTTTGGAAAAAATATACATGTAATTGACCTATAGTAAATCAGTCTCATGAAGATTAAGATATCTATAGGGAAAAAAAAAAAAAAACGCTTTCAAGAGAAAAGGAAGAATTAGATACATGATTATTGACCAAATATTCATTTATATATTTGTCTATCATCACTATTATTCTTAAGTCTCTTTCATCTTCAGCAGACTTGGAAGAAAGGACTTATACATCTTTTGGTTTTTTGGTGGGTTTTTTTTTTTTTTAAATTTCATCGTTTATTGACCTGTAGTTGATTTACAATATCAGTTTCAGGTGTACAGCAAAATGATTCAGTTATACATATACATACATATGTATATATACAAAAATAAATATATATGCACACACACATACACACACACATATATTTTCAGATTCTTTTCCACTATAGCTTATTACCAGAAATTGAGTATCCTTGCCTGTGCTATCCAGCATGCTCTTGTTTATCCATTTTATAGTTAGCAGTGTGCATCTGTTAATACCAAACTTCTAATCTATCCCTCCCCTCCCTCTACCCTTTGGTAACCATACTTTGTTTTCTATGTCTGTGAGTATACTTCTGGTTTGTAAATAAAATTTGTATCTTTTTTTAGATTCCATGCATAAGTGATATCACGCAATATTTGTCTTTCTCTGTCTGATTTCCTTAACTTAATATGATAATCTCTAGGTCCATCAATGGCAAATGGCATTATTTCATTCTTTTTTAAGGATGAGTAATATTTCACTGTATATATATGCATATGTGTGTGTATACATACGTACACATATGTATACACACACACACACACACACACACACACACACACATATACCACATATATACCACAACTTCTTTATCCAGTCATCTGTTGATGGACATCTAGGTTGCTTCCATGCCTTGGCTATTATAAACATCTTTTCTATCCCTTTCTTATACTTTATTACGCTTGCTCCATTTAACTTACTTGTTGCTTGGCTGTAATCCAGAAAAATCATTAATCCCTTCTTGCTTTCTCCCTAAAGAAGTTTTCCTTGCCCTTCTGAATAATTAAGATTTTTCTTCTTCCTTTCTGAACATGACCTGAAGGCCCGTCACTGACATCAAAGCCACAGCAGTGGTGACAGCACCATCTCAATCTTCAGATTAACATCTACAGCAGAAGCTAACTCGGCCGTATGACTAACTGAACACAAAAACACTCATGTGTCAGCGAAAGCTACGCATAATTAAAAAGCTTCACATAAACCATTAGTTTTAGCATCTTCACTATGACTTCTCTTTGTAAACCAGTTGTTGAAAATTACGGCATCTACCCTTGAGTTTTATCGCCCCCTTTCCTGCTCACTTGCTAGAAGGGTGAGAATGACCAAAAGCAGGAAGCAAACTGGGGAGCATGAGAGAGAATCTACAGCCCACAGCCCTTCAACATCTTAGAGGCAATGGAGTGTGGCTTCTGTCCATGTGGATTTATGGGTTCAAGCTTTCTAGTTCTTTTTTCGGGCTCCACAGTGCCTGAGTCATCATCTGTAAGGGATGTTTGCAGAATGTGTGTCATAACTCTATCTTCAAATGCAAATTTCTAGAGGAAAGAGGCATCACAGTGTTTAGATTGCATACAGCACTGCAGAAATATATACAGAAACGAAATGTTACTCCCCTCACGAGATTAATTTCATTAATTTCTCTCTGGTGATGGTTCATGAACCTCTTACGATGGACAGATCGAGAAGTTTAAGAGAATGGGAATGACTGGTACAAAATTGTACAATTAATTGTTTATGGCTAAAAACCTACTAAAATTTTAAATACAAACTTACTGTATATCTAATTGAATATAAGAATTTAGATATTTACCTGATTCCATTTTGAAAAGACTTTTAAGTGCCAGGCGCTTATAAAGACGAGTAAGACACTCGCCCTAGTTTCCAATATTTCACTGTTTAATCATAGAAGCAGACAAGGACAAATGGAACAGGATACAGTCTTATTTCCAAATACCAATTGCACAGCAATGCCAATTGCCTTCTTTTTCAAGCATCCTCTTGCTAGTCAGTTGTAAACTTTTCTAAGGCAAAGGTGCTTTCTTATTCATCTTTGCATTACCAGAGCTGAGGAGATGGTTTTTTTCTCTTTTTTTTTTTACCACTTTATAAATTGGCACAATAGATTTTTGGCTTCTAGATGCAGGTTCCTGACTATAAGAATATAGAGAAAAATATAAGAATATAGAGAAAAAATGTGTATTTGTAAATGGAGAATCAATAAGGCAAGCAGAAAAGCCATTATCTGACCATGCTCCCCTCAGCACAGCGCTGAAGTTAACCGTTCTGAAAAGTGTCACCGTAATAGCAACAGTAATTGCAACAACTCCCACGGAACAATAATTGAAACTGGCCCTGATTCTGTAAATAGCACGAGAAAGAGATTCTCGGGTTTCGTCCATGAGTCCAACCTGGCTCGGGCCCTAGCTGCCTGCCCCAGAGCACAAGAACCCCATAAACTCAGGCCACGGATGTACAGGAGCCAGAGACCTCCCTCCAGGCTCTGGTCCCTGCTGGTCCCTTGGAATAGTCCTGCCCCAGCCTTTTCTCCGCAGTGTCCATCATGCTCTCTGGCACGAGACACAGTGCTCCGAATTTGGGGTTCCTTGAATCAGAAATCAGATGCCATACATTTCCTGAAGATAATCAAGGTCACTCATACACCAAGTCTTAACAATACATAACAGAAGCTTTCTGAAAGTTAGATGTTGATTTTTATGGTGAATCGAGCATTTAGCAAGGGCTTTACTTTGCAAAGGGACCTCCTATTTTCCTGATTACTCATCCAAGGAGGCTCTAAGTCCTGCCTCTACACTGAGCATCAGCTACAGCACCAGAGCCTTCACGGCATTCCTGCCATCCAGGGGCGTGGCCCAGGGCAGAGCAACCAGGCAGAGGCACAGGGACTCCCATGGCTAGACTAATATCACCTGCTAACGCTGCTTTGGGTTTTTGTTGCTGTTGTTTTTTGGGTGTTTTGTTTGTTTGTTTATTTGTTTTTTCTTTTTTAATTGAAGTCAGTGTACAATGTTGTGTTAATTTCTGGTGTTCAGCATAGTGATTCAGTTATATATATATTATTTTTCAGATTATTTTTCATTATAGGCTATTACAAGATATTGAATATAGTTCCCTGTGCTCTACAGTAGAACTTTGCTGTTTATCTGTTTTATGCATAGAAGTGTGTATCTGCAAAGCAACATGGGTGGACCTGGAGATTGTCACTCTAAGTGAAGTAAGCCAGAAAGAGAAAGAAAAACAGCATATGATATCACTTATATGTGGAATCTAAAAATATGACACAAGTGAACTTATTTACTCAATGTAAACAGACTCACAGACATAGAAAACAAACTTATGGTTTCCAGAGGGGAAAGGGGGGGAGGGAGGGATAAAGTGGAGTCTGGGATTTGATTTTGAATTTGAATCTGATTACAGTGCAAATATTTCTCAATTTACTTACCAGTGTAATGTTTGAATTATTCTATCCTTACTCATCTAAATCCCTTGCCTACGTCACAGTGGCTTAGCTTAGTTTGTCACTCACTAGTGGAAAAGGAAAAGTTTCATGGCTGCCTCTTAATGGGAAGAAAGAAACAGTTCATTGCAGAATTCTGGCTTGAGTAAGAAACTCTGAGGGTTATCTTGTCTCACTAGGAGCTACACTCTTACATTGTATTTTGCCCATTTATTAGGTGACGCAGAACAGTGTTATTGGTTAGGTTTAGGGACTTGGGAGTCAAGCTATCTTGTCGGGCCCTGCTCTGTCCCCTCTTGCTGGCTATGTGACTTTGTGCCTCAATTTCCTCATCTGCAAAACACAGCTAACATCATCCCTATAATGTAAGGAGGCTATTGAGAACAAATGATGTGGATTATATATACAATTTAGAGGTGTGCCTGGCACCTGTATGTGAACATACGGAAAGCATTTACATGTATGCAAGTCTGTGTTTTTGCAAAATAAAACCTTTTGTAAAGCAAAGTAGACTGTGGTCTGGAAATTCAGTGTCTGTGGAAAAGCTTCCTTCATGGTTTCCAGAAAGCTTTATTTTCTTGATTCCATATTGCTAGACTAGGAGATGAAGGTTTTGTGGTATTCACAGACAGCCAAGAACTAGATTTGCATACATAAATCTAGACACAGAAAGATGTACTGCAACATTGTCAAATATCATCTGGACGTGGAGTGGTAAGAATTGCTTGGGGAGCTACTGAACAGCAGCAAATATGTTATCAAGCTGCAAAGGAAATCAAAACGTACTTTAAAATGTCCCTTTAGTGTACTCTGTCAATATTTTATTTTTCAAAGAACACAGCCCATCTTCTAGAAATTTCATTAATGTGTTAAACCATCAAAATGTCAACTTGAGTGAAACTTACAAGCAAAAAGCCATTCTCACCGAAGAGTCAGAGAAATTGAATCAAGAAAAATTCAATAAAAATGCCCAGATAAAATCAAACAAAAGAAATTTATATTAAGCTTCTGACAAATAAATGCCTGATTATTTCATTTTCGGAAACTATTAAAAGTTCAACAGTCCTCTTGGTGAAGGAGTTCAGCTGGACCCTGGAGAACCGGTTTTTGTCATCTGACAACCAGTTTATCACCGAGACAGACTTGCTGTCAACTGGTTGGATGTAGTACACTTAAGGGAAGTCACACAAACAATTCCTAGCATCAATTTTCTAGTTTTTCATGTGACATTTGGATTTCCAAGGAACGTGTACAGAACAGAAAGCCCCAGTGTTCCCTATGTAGGACAAATCTTATGACCCTTTATAAGTAAGCCAAGAAAGTCTCAATGAAATAAAATATAGAACTGTAGTCACTCCCTATAATGACAAACATGTCTTAGTCTAAAGTGACTTTTGGAAAAGAAACGGGAGCTAAATTATGGCATACCACCACAGATTTCTGTGGATAGCTCTTTTGCTTTTTCTCCAAATTTTGTGCAAGAATATTGAAAGTAATTTGGAAAGGCTGTTTAAAAACAAGAAAGAACATCCTACTAATCACATCTTGGTGCAATTCTTCTGATGACCTTTAATGTTCTGATAAATTTTAATAATTACATCAAACTACACATTTCTTTAACCTAAAGGATTCTTAATTTCTAGTCCTAAGTCAGTTTTCCAGAAGTTCACAATTATGCCATTATGGGCAATAAATAATAAGCCTGGACAATAGTTCTGGGTTTATATTTTGTTTTTTGTTGTGGTGGTGGTGGTGGTGGTGGTTGTATACATATAGCTTAAGTGCACTTGCTTTGACAGTTTCAATGTAGTAAATTAATACTTTGAACATCTGAATCCACAGAGCTATTAACTCTAAATCCTTCTGTTGTGGAATTGTAACCAAGCAGGACCTTACAGGGCCTTCCTGGAACAAACCTCCCACCCCATGTCCTCCACCTGCCTCTTGTCTGGAGAAAAACTTCAGTCTCCTAGCCTTCTTCAAGTTCTACAGAGTACATTTAATCAGAGAAGTGAGAAAATGCAGAAAGAGAGGAAACCTGTCAAGCAAGACAAAATAATAATAGTTTAGCCATTAAGCAAACTCAAGGACCTTTTGTTCCTTCTCAAGGGCTACAGAGAATATTCTGAGTCATATCTGTTGAGCTGTTTTTCAGACATTGAAACTCCCACCAAGTGGAAGATGCTAACTGTGTGCTGCCCACAAGCACGTAGACCCCAGACCAGTTGGAACCAGAAGGTTGATGAGGTTGACTCCCGCTTCCCTCACCACCCACCAATCAGAAGAATATCCACAAGCTGATCACACACTCCACAACCCCTGCTCCCTCATCCTGTCCTTAAAATTCTTTCCCTGAAAGCCATTGGGGAGTTTGGATCTTTGAAGCACTAGCTACCTGGACTCCTTGCTTGGCTCCTGCAGTAAACGCTGCGCGTTCCTTCACCACAACCTGGTGTCAGTAGACTGGCTTTGCTGTGCAGCCAGGTGGACCCAAGCTGGGCTCAGTAACAGAATCACTGAATGCCCAAGCTGAAAGGGACCTGGACATCAGGGCTCACAAGTCCTATGTCTACAGACGACGTGACGTGTGTATGAAGAGAGGACATAAGGTAACCTAGGGAAAGCACTTCTGACTGAAGACGTTAAAATTCCAACAGTTACGTGGGCTTGACAAGCAAGGCTTAGAGACCCCCAGTTTCAAACCCTGAGCTAATCCAACAAGGAAACTTGGCCCAGAGAGTGTGAAGTGTCTAAAGGCACAAAGGACCACAGCTGGGGTCAGAATCTAGGTGAACCGACTTCCACCCCAATGCTCTGCCTGCTTTATCACTTTCTCCCTCTGAAAGCAATGGATTTGGCTCCAATTGCATTTCCATCCATATAAAATACAGAAGGTCTAATAAGAAGACATAGAGATCCAGAATCTCACAAAACAGGAAACCACAGTCAGTCCTCAAAAACTCCACAGCTCTAGGAATTGTCTCCTAAAGATTTTGTATCTTCCATCTTCCATCTATGGAAATTACTGAACCCCCAAGTAAAAGATTTTCCATGTCGTGCCCGCACGGTTCATCTAAATGCAACTCAGCAGCCTCAGTTCCTGTGAGTCCAGACAGAGCGTCAAGACAGATGGCAGCAAACCATGCAGAACATTTCTGCAATGACACAGCTCATTTGTTTTCCTCTGCATAGAAATGACCTCTATCTTTCCGTTCACGGAGGAATGGATAATGTACCGGACGAGGAATCAAGAGGCCAATCCCAGATTTGGTTTTACAACTGACTGTGTGCATATATGGGGCAAGACACTTAACCTTTTTGATTCTGACTTCCCTCTCTCTAAATTGAGTAGGTAGATAAGATAATCTATACAGTTCTTTTCTGTGTCCCTCTTCTATTTATGTGGGTGTACTTTCCTTTGGAAAAAAAAAAAATCATTCAGATGATAACAACAAAAAAAATCATGGAAGAAAACTTTCCAGCATATAATGTTCAGTTAATAATCTTCACCAAACTCATCTAATCTAAACAGCACCCCCTCCAACACTCCATCTAACTCAGCAATCTTGCTTTTATCCACAGATGCTATGGAAAAATTTATAGTCAGTATTAATAGCTTCCCAGTTCTCAAATCCATAAGCTTCTTTCATAGGCTTTAGCTTTCTTAGACTTTCTGCAAAATTTGCTGCTGTTGTTCATCCTCCAAACTCCCTCTATTCCCATCTTGGTGACGATGACAACACTCTCCTGGAATCTGTATCTGAAATTAAGACTCTTAGCTCCTTTTCATCAACCTGCTCCTTAAACTTCTGTCAAAGATGCCTACTTTTCATCTTGTGCTGGTACAGACTCATCCCTCTCAGAATCAGAACCACCATCTGCAGTTACTAATGATTCTTAAATCCTAACCTCTCACTCTGTCCTCTCTTCCAAGAGATCAGTCTTCTCAACAGTTCCCTAAATGCTGCACAGGCAACTAAAACACTTTCATCTCAAAACAGTTCTTTGATTTGCATCCTTCACGCTGCCCAGGCTAAAACTGTGACATCCATCATTCTCAGACTGTTGTGTGTTCTTACTTCCGACATCTAACTGGCCATCAATTCCTTCCAATTCGTGCTGAAGCTGTTGTTGAAAAACATTCCCTTCCGGGTGCTATCTGCTGACTTAGTTCACACCTTTGGCACGTGGACTGCTATGATAGCCTCCTAGATGAGTTCTGTCATTCTAGTTTTCCTTCCGTCTAATCCATCAACTAACTACTGAATTATCTTTCTAAAACAGAAATCTAATTATGCCATTCTCATTGTCTTAAAATTTCGGAATCTAAATTTCATAGGAGATAACCCCTAAAATTCACAGTATATCCAATGACATCCTTCCCATTCCAGATCAAACCCCCATTTTGTCTCCCACTGCTCCTCCAAAGGGTGGAGGGGCACAGGTGTACTCTTTAAAATTTGTGTTTCATGTTTCTATTACAATGACCTTGAATGTCACTTCCCTTCTGCCCAGAATTCCAAACCCTTCCTAATCTATGAAGCTTTCTTAAGCTCCCCAAGGCATTGACAGGACAATTTTCTGACTCCCAGTAGCACAGCCACAAGGTCTGACAGATATAAATATACTCATGGAAACTATAGGTCCCGTCATTAAACACTAAGACAGCATTAGAAGTTGTGGGATGTAAGGTGGCGGTACACACACCTTCATTACAGCATTTGTAACTATATATCCATCAAGTGCACAGATGGGGTCTTGCTTTGGTTTATAATCCTAATGATGAACAAACTGCTTCTGCATTTTCTCAATTAATTAAACAGTTTTGGGGTATGTTTTTCCCAATGACGAAAGTTAAAAAAAACCAAGGATAATGGGAAAGACTCTTCGCATGAACTCATAAAGGAACATGAGTTTTTATAGACAATTCACTGTTTTTCAATCTGTGCTTGTTTGTTTTATGTGTGAGCCCAGATCTGCCAAGATCATAAATCTAGAAAGCAAAGCGACACACAAAGTCAGTAATCAGTTCTCTCACTTTGGCATGTAACAGGTCAAGTTAAAATTTTATGATTATTTATGTATTTATTTTGCTTACTTCTAATACAGAGTTTTGTGGGAGTTGTGTGTGTGTGTGTGTGTGTGTGTGTGTGCATGCACGTGTGCATGCACACGTGTATTTCAAGATGTTGTTGGTATCCAGGAAGCAGAAAAGCTTGTTTTCACCCTGAGCAAGAGTTATTAAATTAGATACTTCTTCCTTGGACAATAAACTATTGAGATTTAGAGAACTGACCGACAGTTGACCTATATTTTGGCCATTCCCAAAAGTCACTAGAAGTCCACTGAACCTCTAATTTGATTTCATAGTTCCCATTGCGCAGTTAAAATCTGTTTCTAGTCAGGGATTTGGAATCTCTGCAATACAAGCTAAAAAGAAAAATCAATGTATGAAGACTGAACTTCTTAATGTGATAACAGGACATCTATCTGGTTCTTGAAGGTATCTGTCCAGAAGTCAACATGCCCTAGACTGGTATATAATAAGCAAAATATAAAATAATCAACCAGATAAAAACAGCATTTCCACTGAGGCTATTTCCTTAACATTTCACATATACTTCTGTTAGAGTCACTATCAGGTCATGCAGAAATTTTTTACACTTGTTTTAACATTCAGGTCGAGGTTTCTCAACCTTGGCACTACTGGGCTGGATATCCCTTTGATGTGGAGAGCTGTCCTGTGTATTGTACAGTGTTTAGCACGTCCCTAAATGGCATTAGATGACAGTGGATGTCAGCATCTCCCAAGTGTGACACCCAGACATGTCTCCAAATGTTCCCAAATGTCCCCCAGGGGGCAGAATAATCTCCAAGTGAGAATCATTGCTTTAGATGAAAAGCAACTTGCCTAAAACTTCTTTACGCTGTTATCACATAGCATCTCACCCGGCACAGAGTAGGTATTCAATACATTTCCTTAAAAAATTAGAAAGTGCTAATAATATTTCAAACTATAGGTTATACTCTGTCTCAGCAACCCTACAATTACACGTGTCGCAGCCCCAGGGTCTATCCAGTCCATAAGAACTGATGGAAGATGGAATTCTCCCCACTCCTGGGAAAATTTATAAAACCAACAGCATTTGACTTCTTTACGTGTAAGTAAGTTGCTCAATTTTTTAATGTGAGGAAGAACACAATTTATAATCATTCCTCTTCAGGGATTTCAGACTCCCAGAGCAAGCAGGAAATAATACTGTCTTCTGAGAGTTACACTGTCAAACCATCACTTAGCAGATAAGGGAGAAGTCATAGAAAGTCAGCTTTAAGAGGTCAAATGTCCCTAAGATGGGCAGACAGGGGCTAAAACATCACCGAATGTATTAACATCAGAAGATGAAAGATACCAGTTAAGAGAGAACTGGGGGAAATAGACAACAAAGAAAGGCATGGAGGCAAATGTGGAGTCCAGCCACCCCGGGGATTGACTCCAGGTAGCTTGTTATCTTTTTTCAAGTCACATCTTCATATTATCTTTCTACAAGCAAACTCCGTGGGAGGCCAAATTATCAGAAGTTTGCTTGTTGAGCATAAAATCAGAACAAAAGAAGTCGGTTATACAATAGAACGTTTAACATCTGCAAGCACTGCACTGTTATTTGAGTACAGCCATGTCCACGGGCAATAATTCACCCAATGAATGGAATCGCACAAAGCCCGCAAAGGGCCGGCTGCACTCCAGAGAGCACTGTGTCCTCGGGGGCCTTTCGCTCCACATAATTTCCTCCATGGAACTTCTAAGGTGTTTTTTTCCTTGCCTTTTTTCATTTGGTTGCTTACTGTCTTGGTCTCATTTCTAAATGAACATCACTGTATGCAATAATTAAATATAGACAAGATAGGGTCCCTCCCTGAAATCATCACTTAGGAAAGAAAGAGTTGATTTTGATTTGAGACTTCACACAGTGTCGCATCTTACGGGGCAGTTTTTAATCACTTTATCTTCCAAAATAAAGTGCTATTTGGGAACACACATCAGCCTGAAATGACCTCAAGCAATGATGGTTCGATATAACACAAGAAACCTGGTAGAAGCACCTGAAAAAGGAGGAAAAGAAATTGAGCACAAATTCATTCATTATGCAAGGCAGTATAACCTCATCTTTTAGCAGCAATCACCTTCTGTGGCACCTAGGAACATAAAACTCAGGATCAATGTTTGAAATCCTAACACTATGGAAATGAGTATCTGTGGCTTGGAGTAAAACCATACACGGATTCAAAAACGAACTGTATTTCAAATAATTTGGTAGGAAGCGATGATATTGTCCATCTGCATTATATAACTCAAAAAAACAACCGTGGTGACGATGTTGACACAGCTCTGTACAAAATGCATATGAAAATGAAGAAAGTTGTTTTGTAAAATGTGAGGGAAAAATTTTTAGTAAAATTTTATTGCAGAGTTGCATGAACACATTAAGTCTTATCATTAAAGAAATGCTTAATTGTCATTTCTGAAGTTTATTCAAGTTGTCCTCCTCTCCCCCATTTAAAGATCTTCACATTGGAAAAGGAGAAGTCAACTAATAGTAGGGGATGCCACCTCCTTGGGCTCATAGATCAGTTTAAAGTACAGCTTTTCAATAAAATAGATTAAAAAAAACAAATTTCTCCTGTATAGCCCAGGGAACTATATTCGGTATCTTGTAGTAACCTACAATGAAGAAGAATATTTAAAGGAACATACATATATATATGTATGATGGAAACATTATGCTGTACATCAGAAATTGACACAACATTGTAAACTAACTATACCTCAAATTAAATTAAAAAAAAATAAAATGAAATGAAATGAAAAAGAAAAGAACCAGATAATAAATATCTGACTTTGAGGACCATTGCTCCCTATTGACACTACTCAGCATGCCTTTATAGTGCAAAGGCAGACTTAAACAATGTGCAATCAAATGGGCATGGCTGCGTCCCCATAAGATGTTATTTACAAAACAGGCGTGGGCTAGATTTTGCCTACAGACCATAATTTGCCAACCCCTGGTCGCGCTGATAGAGAAGCACTTACATAATTGGTAAAGAACTCTACGTAGATACCAGACACACTGTGATAAATGCTATCCCATGTTCAATGTCTTACAGAAACACAGAGTTGAGAGATAGATTCTGACTGAGTGAACTGAAGATTTCCCAGAGGAGCTGAGATCCAAAACGGGTCTTGAAAGATGAACATGACTTCAGGGAAGTAGACTTGAAGCCACAGGAAACTCAGCAAGAAGCATCAACGTGAAGAAAGACAAAAGGCTTAAAAGCCGGGGACTCGTTCAGTGAGTTGGTGGTAGATACAGTAACTGGAGCTGACAGATTCACCCAGAAGAACATATTATTAGTGAGAAGCCATCATGCTTTCTAAAAATATACTAGGATGGTCTTTCCTAACAGCAGGATTTCTCCAAGTGGTCCATGGCTCAGCTGCATCATCTCTGGTGTCTGTTAAAGTTTAGAGTCTTGCACCCCCATCCCCAGAAATTCCAATTCAGTAGATTTGGGGTGGTGCCTGGAAATCTCCATTCTGGGCAAGCACTGCTGTGATTCTGAGGCACATGAACATGTGAGAACCACTGACATATTGGTTAGTTAAAACGTGCCTAAGTACATTTCCTTAATCACTTAAAACAGATCGAAGAGTTTTAGCATTTAAAATGGACTGAACATTTAATACAGGCTGAATAGTATTAGAAGTATTATTGAGTCAGTTTTCAGTCATCATCTTCTCTTGAAGTAGTTAGTTTACTATCCACTGTTGAAAGTGGTTTTGAGAAGTTCCTCCCCATTGACTGTAACTCCTTTCAGCTCATTGCATGGGCCTGTGTTCACCTTATCATTCTACTGAAGAATCTGAATATTTGACTTACTCCCTTTTTCTGGCCTCAGTTTTCTGGAATAAAATATATAACTTCTTAAAGTCATTTTCACTCTCATCCTTTGCTTCACATTTTCTTTTTTTCCTTTTTTTTTGAGACTTTATTTTATTTTTTAGAGGATTTTTTTCAGGCTGTATTTTTAATGTTTTTAATTTAATTTAATTTTGTAGCTTTTTGTTTGTTTTGAGGTGGTAATTAGGTTTATTAATTAATTAATTAATTTAAATGGAAGTACTGGGGATTGAACCCAGGACCTCATGCATGCTAAGTACGTGCTCTACCACTAAGCTATACCCTCCCTCCAAAATTTTCTTAATCAAATCTTCTGTCCAATAGAGTTTCTCCATGTTACCTTCAAGAGACACATTAATGAATTTTACTTAACATAGCAGAAAGACATTATGGTTTTGTTAATTCACAAAAATCAAAAGAAAAAGAGGTTAATTTTCATATCCTCATTAAATTGGCTAGTAATGTGAAGACCTCTCTAATCAATAAAATTCCATCAGATTCTTTAAAAAAAAAAAGAGAGAGAGAGAGAGAGAGAGTACTTCTAGCTCTCTCTGGGTGCAGGAGATCTTGGACCCAAGTGACTTCCAAGCAGAATCACTTTTCCCTAAAAGCACGACCTTGCACTTATCTACACTACAACTCATTTTCATCTTACCCAGTCAGGAAGACTTTCTATAAGGTAACTTTTATTTTCATCATTTTGAATATCTAAGACATTTGCAGAGCAGAATTTGCTATGATGTGGCATCCAAAATGTATGGTTTCTAATGCCAAGGCTTTTACGTGAATTGGAGAGATTAGCATCTGTAGCTGGAGCTCTAAACTTGGAATTACTATAAAATGCTGTGAATTATGTATAGATCCATTGCTGCAAGGGCCTTCTTAAGTGCTGTGCGTACTTAGCATTTAAAACTGTTGATATTGCAGAAGCAAAAATTTCCCTTAAAGATTGTCCCTTATTGAAAGGTTGTTCAGGCAAATTGAAGCAATTTATTTCTAAATATGTTATACAGTGGCACTTTGGGAAAAAGAAGGTCCTTTCAAACAAAACAGCCTTGGACAGAACTTGAAATCTGCTGAACATCCCATGTAGAAAGATAAGCACCAAAGTGAGACACGAAGAAAGTCGGCTCTATCACCAGCTCTCTTTGTAGAAATAAAGAACATGAGAAAATTAGTCCTACAAGAAAGAAAAATATTTGAATCTTAACTTTATGGGCTCAGAGAAAATAAATCACTTCCAAAAGTCAGAGCTTATCTCTTGGGAACAGGAAGGTAAATTAATTTGCTTAGATGCAGTCTCTTCACAAACCTTCCTAAATACTTCAGCAGACTTTCAAGCAAGAATTACAAGCAGTGACAAGCTTGAAAAAATTTAACAACTGGTTCTCCTGGCTTGGCAGAAGGTGGGACATGAGGAAGGAAGAAGCTCTGATTTGCAGGGTCTGCCAATTTCTGTGGTATAAAGACTCCTAGTAGGTGATCTCAAGCCACCCATGTGAGGTCACTGAATCAGGAAAAAATACCAGCTCAGGGAGCTGCTATGAGATGGTTTCACTCTGCCTCTAGAAAAGAAACCGAAACTGAGCTGTGATGTAAATTTTAACTAATACCAATAAATATGTAAAATAAGGTCCATATTATAAGACCATTAAGTAAAACGTTGGTCCACTTTAGATTTTTAGTATCTTTAGAATTCTTTGCAATGAATTAAGTAGGATAATAATATTTCAAATCTACCAAACTAGATTGTACTTACACATATAGTCCCTTTGAATATATATATATATATTCATTATTTATATACATATATATGAATATATATGTATATTCATACAAAATCAAGCAAGTGAAAATTTATCCTACAGGGTAATGGAAGATCAACTCCAGATGTTCCCAAGGCGTTTTAATGGAAGAATGGTGGTATGGTCACTGGAAAAAGCACAGATTGAAAAAATCAGAAAAACCTGGATCTGAATGCCCCAATTACCAGTTATGACTTGCATAGCCCCAAACAACTCATTTGACCCAGTGGTACCTCAGTTTCTTTATTTAATCTAGATTATACCAACCCTGATGGGATTGTGTAAGTACAATGCTGGGCACTTAGTTGGAGCCCTTAGAGGGTTTTTTTTTTTTTAATTGAAGTGTAGTTGATTTACAATGCTAGCTTCAGGTGTACAGCAAACTCTGTCAACATCCCCCAACAAACATACACATCAACACACACATTCCTGCTAAAGAGACGTGAATCTTGCAAGTTGACTACCATGACTCATGCCTCTTCTCACTTTTGAATGCCTCGTTATGTAAAGTAGCTTCCTTTTTTTTATTATGTTATTTTGAGCTTCAGTTATTTTCTGTCAACTGCAGCCAATAGTGGATACCAATAGGTATAAGACGGCTGATTTATAGAATCCTGTTGAGACTGATCATGATATATATAAGAAGCCTAAAATAAAGTACACTAGCTGCCCACACGTTTACCAGAAGAGTTTATTCCTGGGGCGGGGGGGGGGGTGTATAGCTCAGAGGTAGAGTGTGTGCTGAGAATGCACAAGGTCCTGGGTTCAATCCCCAGTTCCTCCACTGAATAAATAAATAAATAAGTAAATACATAAACCTCATTACCTCCGTCTCCCCCCAAAAAAGTCACCTAGGTTATCAACAGACTACACTGATGAATGCTCACAAAAGTTTTGAAAATAATATATGTTCAACGATTTATTTTTTGAAATTCAAAAGACTAACTCACAAATTAGAGTCTTAAGTACAGGTTAAAAACCACCACCCAGGCCCACAAATATTTTACAGAAAGTCCTGAGCAACTGTTTCCAGTACACAGATAAGAACACAGGTGCAAAATGTTTAGAGGAACCAAAGAATCCTCTTTGAAGACATCAGTTAGCAAGTATGTACTGCTCTTCTAATGAAGAGACATGACTCCATAATGCTCCTTCCATATGTTTTTTACATTTTAAATGTACAATATATACGATACATAAATAATAAAGATTTGGTTTTAATTTATTAAACAGTTATAGATACATTATCCTGGGATAAGAGATATTCACTCCAACTTTCTAGGTGGAAAAATAAAATTTTAACTTGAACATAAAGGAGATGTGTAAATATCTGAAATGAGGGCAGCTGCCCTTTGTCACCCCTGGTGTGTTCAAACTAAAGAAGAGACACCTGATGGGAGTCCATACCACAGGGGCAAAAGGAAGGCGATCTGTTAACTAGGGGGGTGACAATGTGAGTCTATGCCTCACGTGCACAAGGTCCTGGGTTTAATCCCCAGTACCTTCATTAATAAAAACACACAAATAAATAAACTTCCACCCCTCCCCCCCAAAAAAAAGCTTAAAAAATTAAAATTTTGTTAAAAAGGAGGCTGACAATGGAAGAACTACAACAGGCAATGAAAGGAGAGGTCAAGTTGGCAAAGCACATGTTAAGCTAGCGTTAAGAAATTTCCATTTGATTCAGAAAGCAATGGACGCTCACAGACAGAGACCCAAAGACACACAGAGAGAGACAGGAAGGCAGAAATAGAGCAGTGACAAGGGATAAAATGCCCCCAGCAGGCAATCTGGGAATAATTCTGTTATCATATAAAATATACCTAAGAATTAAAAAATGTGAACTCCAGGACATCAGTGGAAGAGGAACTGGAATCTTCCTGGAATGAGGTGCAAGGAGCGTTGGCAGTGGAAGCAGGAAGACAAACAGTGGAGGCTCTGGTCTCATGATTCAGAACAACATTCTCTGAATGACTTGCTCACAAAAACTGAAAACTGTGGAAAGGTGCCTAATCTGTTTACCTCGGGGCCTTTTTGTTTCCATCAAGGCGGCGTTTTGTTATTGTTGTTCACACCATATGTTATCCCTAATTAGTCTGTAAACCTGAGTTTGATTTGAAAGGAAAGGCTGAGAAGTATGAAATAGCTGCTGATTCAAAATATAACCTTCAGCTATTTTGGTACAAGGCGGCTGTAATAATCCACAAACAGAAACAAACAAGCAAAAACGATTTTCTGCCCGCGTTTGAACGTCAGAGGTATGTATATAAGCCCATATTCTAAACTAACCAAAACCTCTAAAGTTTGAAAATGAATTTATAAACCAAAAATTATTTCATCCTCCAGCAAAACCATCTGTATTCAAGAAGGTTTATTCTACAGACATCAGAACTTTGAACTCTGAAAATTAAAGCTGCCAAGGAAGAAAGGGGAGCTCTTAGCTATCATAGAGTGACTATTCCAAATAATGGTGATAAAAGTTGAGCGTGGTCATTATCCAAGTATAAATGGGAAAAGTAAAATTCATTCAACTGGTCTAAACATCCAAAGTCATAATTTATTGAACTTCTCTTTCATGTTTTACTCTGTTTTTCTGTGTCTCTCTTTAGTGTCTCCTTTTCCCCTAATCCTTCCTCCAGTATTTCTACTCTGTCTCTATCTGTCCTCATTTTCACAAGACTCCTTTTGATACCCTCTCATTTTTTACCCCTACATTCTTCTCCTGATTTCTGAGAAGTGCAGGGTACTATTATAAGAATATAGATTCCTAGTGATTTTGACCAGGTAAAAAATAAAATATGCCAAAAGCAAAAACTCACATTTGCATTCTAGTGTTAGAAGCAAGGATATTAAAATACAAAAAAAAAAAAAAAAAAAAAGAGTTTGAAATTGTAGCAGTTGAAATGGCTGTGGTATAGATCAAGATCAAAATTGCTAATATAGCCATGCCCTTGAAACAGAGCAGGACCCTGTGAGGCCTTCCTGGTGATGAATCTTTGAGTTGTTATTCAGAAGGTAAGACCCCCACTCAGATGGAGGAGGATGACTACATGCTGACTACAGCAAGTGGACCTCAGGCTGGCTGAAACCAGAAGGCTGATGATGGAGATTCCTGAAACATCACCATGTTACCTGACCAACAATCAATTGTACTAGAGTCCAGGAGCTGCAACCTGTATCCTAAATCTTGCCTTTAAAAACTTTTGCCTGAAAGCCATTGAGGAGTTCAGGTCTTTTGAGCATGAGCTGCCTGTTCTCCTTGCTGGGCATCCTGCAATAAACACTGTACTTTCCTTCACCACAACCTAGTGTCAGTAGATAGGCTTTGCTGCGTTGCAGACAAGACCCTGGTTCAATTCAATAACACCCTCTGCCTTCTCAGTCTTAATCACCATAAATCACTGCCTCTTTATTTATACAAGAGGGCTTTTATCTCTGCTACTAATGTTCCACAAATAAATTAAGCCTCTGTTCAACTTCTGTTTCATAAAAATTTTTATGCACTTTGGAAGTCAATAAATTTACTAGGAATATTTTGTCCTCAGTCATTATTTATGGGACTTTAATTCATACTTTTTAAGAACACTTACCCCAGAGTTATCCTTTGTTTCCATAGCATAATAGTATAAGCCAAGAACAGACAGAATCTTTAAGATATAATCACATTAAAACTATGCCCTTCCCAACGGGATAAAGGAGGTGGGAAGGGATACATTGGGAGTTCAAGATTTGCAGATTCTAACCGCTATATATAAAATAAATAAACAACAAGTTTCTAGTGTATAGCACAGGGAACTATACTCAATATCTTGTAGTAATCTACAATGAAAAAGAATATGAAAACAAATATACATATGACTGAAACATTATGCTGTACACCAGAAATTGACACGTTGTAAACTGACTATCCATCAGTTTAAAAAACTATGCCTTTCCAAACTAACAGAACACTGTAAATCAACTCTACTTCAATAAAAAATTAAATATTAACCAAACCAAACAAATAAACAAAAAAATATGCCTTCTCAACAAATCATGTTCCCCTAAAAGCCACTCCTTCCAACCCTATCTCATTTGCGTAAGGAATTTTCGTAGTGTTTAGTTCACAAAAAATGTTCATGCTAATTGGGTTTAAGGTACTAAGGGGCATGACCACGTTCCTCTATATCATGTGATGAGTCCCTGTGTAGATGTAAGTTGGGCAGTGATTGGAGCCATGGCTGTGAATTAGTCAAAGTGGCTACAGAAAATGAAAGAAGTGGGCCAGCAAGCACTCTGGACAGGATGGCTAACAGCTGACCTGGCAACCAAATCAGCCTCTTTTTCCTGAGGGTAAAATCTCATTGGCTTTGTTGGGCTGACTGAGCCCTCAGATAAAAACCAGAGGTCGGCAGAGGAACACCCATGCAGAAAGTCAAGGGCATTTGGGGGGCATCCTAGAAAGCACCCTGAAGCTCCTGCTTCAGTTTGAATTAAGCCTTCAGAGGGTTTGCATTTCCATAATTCTCATTATTTGCCAATTTTGTAAATTCTGTTTGCTTTCCTATGAACAAGCCATAAAAACTCATACAAAATAGAAATCATTGTGTTTATTGGTTTTAATAAATGTCTTGTGAAAGAGGAATTAGAAATTAAAATTTATCCATCTCCTGGAGGGGAAAGGAGTCCAAGACAAAGAAAATGCTAGAATAGGTGTAAATACAAGCCGTTCACACCCTTGGCAGGAGGAAAGAAAGAAGGTCTTGGGTTGTGGATCTGGGATCCGGAGAGATAAAGATAGCACCTGTGGTCCTTACGCCATGAGGATGAAGAGATCTGGCCCGGGTAGAAAACAAAGGATGTACAGACACAGATGGACACTCACTGGGTTAAACTCACAGCAGTTTGAGGGGAGAGGGAGGAGTGTGGGAATTAGAATAGTTCACTTTCCCATCAAAGTCTTTCATTCATTTCAAGACATGTAAGGGAAGGAGGAAAGAAAGGGGGCCTCAGAAAGAAAACTACTGCAGGGGGCAGGCCCTCAGGGAGATTTCAGACTATCAGTGCACACGTCTTGGAGTTCAATTTCCGTGAAGACCAGCTAGCTAAGCCCACGGTAGGAAAATGATGGGAAACCCTGGGCACAGAGTCACCCCCTAGTCTAAGGCTCTGAAACTTGGCAGAAGGCGGAGCTACCCTTTGATCATTAGTGGCTTCTGCAAAGAAAGGTCTAGAGGATGCTCAACAGAGATGCACCCTCAAGGGTCAGGGAGGTGCACTGTCCCAGCCATCCCCTCGCATCCCTTGTGGCAGCAAGAGAGAAGGTTCTGCCTTCAACGAGAAACACGATGACAATGGTGTAGCTGGAGGAACTGGACGCTGGTTCTCCTTTAAACACTCAGCAAAAGCACATCAGCCAGCAGGAGAGGAGCCAGGTAAACCCAAGTATCGGAGGGCACGAGTCACCAGGAACGCCAAACTCAATACAAAAGTCAGCAACAAGGGCCAGGGCAGAAGACCGAGAACCTTCAAAGCTGCTTTACAACAAAATCAAAATCAAAGTTGCTTTACGATGGCATGGGACGGGGGCAACGGGGGAGGGGGCACTGGAAGGCGGAGGGCAAGGAAATGGACACCCACAGCAGCAGCTGGAGTGGATTTAGAAACATACAGAGAGAATCAAGGGAAGAAAGTGGCTTGCATGGCACGAGGTTGCCCTGATTCTTCTGATGAGAGTGTAGCTTAAAGGTTATTCTCAAAACACTTCTGAGAAAACACTACCTACATCTTTGATTTGACTCTCTTTCCAGCATCCATCCTGCCAGCCCCTGTAAACACCGGATGATGGAGATGTTGACAGCAGGAGACCCAGAACCAGACCACCTACACGCACATCTGCTGTAGGACATCACGTGAGTGACTCCACCACCCATGGGTCTGGGCTTTTTGCTTGTAAAATATAGATAATAATGATATCCCTTTTATATGTTTATTGTGTGGATTAAAGGGGGTCATCTTTCATAGTACTAAGCATAGAGTCCATCACCCAGTAAATGTTCAATAAGTGTTAATAAGTTATTATTTCTAGTAGCATTTTTATTAATATTAAGGTAAGATTTAAGATAAAAGGAAGAAAGAAGCAGTAAGAAAGGACATGGTCAAGGATTAAAGGGTCAGGAAGACCATAGCTGTTTTCAGCTTCTCAGAAACCAAAGAGCATAGCAATCTTCACCGAAAGAAAAACCCATCTACCTGAAGCAGTTCACGACGAATCGTAATTTAGGTCGATTCTATAAACAGAAACTTCCTTTTGCCTACGTCATTTGACACACATAACGTATCTCAGTTGAATATTTTAATATAGAAGCTATGTCCTTGATGAAAACATTATTCCCCTCCAAAAAAAAAAAATAAATCACACAATTTGGAGAAAACAGATGCTTTCTCTTCTTGGCATAAGCCAGCCACACACCCTACCAAGTCCACAGGCTCTGCACCTTGCACAGAAATGCTGAGGCATATTTTAAACACTGAATCTTGAGAGATCTCATAAAAAGCCCCCTGATTCTACCAACAGTTTCATTAGTGGAAAGACACACACTCTGTATTCGTCATCCTATTGTTACATAAAATCATTTTCTTAAAGCAGATGCATCTTTGCATGGGGTGAAAGCATCATGTCATATGTCACTTTTGCAAAATTAGATGAATAGAAAATAGTGTGAGAGAGCTCAATACACATTTTACCTCCTGTAAAAGGCATTAGTAGACGATTAGTATGCAGTACTCCGTCTCAACTGGAAAAGAAAGAAATCGGTGTGACCGACGGAAGTGTGAGTCGCTATTAACAGGCTGACAGAACGGCAGGCCTAATGTATCTGCATCTCATTTTGGATTTAATGATTGCAATAATATCTCATTTGCTTCAAGGTATTACAATTAGCTCCTGTTTTCCATTGAAAGGTATTTTAGAATGAATGCGGTTAATGAAGCAAAAGGTTCAAAATGTCCAGAGTGTTGAGCTTTAAGGAAGAAACACCTACATTTTCAACAAATTCTAAACTCAAGGAGCGCCTGCAAAGTGCATTTCCTTTCATCCCAACCCCAGTGTACATTTCCATGAGCGAGGCAGAATGGCTTTTTACTGATTTCAATGCTATTAAGTAGGAAAATGACATTAGGTGCAGATTGATAATAGGCATTGACATTAATCAAGTTCTTTAAAAAAAAAAAAAAAAGCTCACTTTCAGAAGTTCCTAAGACACCATTTGCAAGTATGAAACATTCACTTGATTTTCTGTATGAGAAAATGATGTTAGAAATGAAATCAAGTGAAGCTTCAAATCTGATGTGTATCAAGAGTGAGCTCTTATCTTGTTCTTAATTAGCTGTTCTTGCAATAATACAAAATATTTTTTTAATATTCAGCACAGATGTCAATGGTTAAGATCTTTTTAAAGGCAGACCTCTTTAATTAGAAATATCTTTGGTTTTAGTACTTTAAACATCCAACAATGTGAGATGATTCAAACTTCTGCTCATTTTTCAGACTGCATTTATCTATGAACCAAGCCCTTCAGAAACCTTAGTGGAGAGTGTCATTTTTGGAGGTAGGGACTGGTGAGGACAGGGGAGAGGAACTCACTTCCAGCCTCTGAGGCTTTCTAACCTTCCTGTTCAGACCTCCAGGGCTAAGTGACTTGATCCAATTGTCCCACCTTGTGTCAGCCCCTCAGAGGCCCCCAGCCGGCCAGTGCTCTAATCAGGGTGGAAGTGGAGATGGGGGGTGGGGTGGGAGTCTGAATAACTAATCTCTATGGTGGTTACACGGCTAGGCTCCTACCTAACAATGATGCACCCAATTTTATTCTTCCATTTACCAGCTAATGCAATTATAATGACTTGATGAATTTATTTTGAATAAAAACAAAGATTATTCAAGTGTAATTACTTCATCTCATACTTACAGAAAATTATATTTTAATATTTAGCCCACCTGATTGGATTATATTAATTGGACATGTAAACTGCAATCAACTGATGCCTGGGTAAAAATAAAGTCATTTGTTTTTTATCACTGAGTATGATTTTTTATTTTTTTAATAACTTTTTTTATTGAGTTATAGTCAGTTTACAATGTTGTGTCAATTTCCAGTGTAGAGCACAATTTTTCAGTTATGCATGAACATACATATATTCATTGTTGCATTCTTTTTCGCTATGAGCTAACACAAGATCTTGTACATATTTCCCTGTGCTATACAGTATAATCTTGTTTATCTATTATCTATATACCTGTCAGTATCTACAAATTTTGAACTCCTTGTCTGTCCGTTCCCATACCACTCCTCCTTGGCAACCACAAGTTTGTATTCTATGTCTATGAGTCTGCTTCTGTTTTGTATTTATGTTCATTTTTTTTTTTTTAGATTCCACATATAAGCAATCTCATATGGTATTTTTCTTTCTCTTTCTGGCTTATTTCACTTAGAATGACATTCCCCAGGGACATCCATGTTGCTGCAAATGGCATTATGTTGTCATTTTTATGGCTGAGTAGTATTCCACTGTATAAATATACAACATCTGCTTTATCCAGTCATCTGTCGATGGACATTTAGGCTGTTTCCATGTCTTGGCTCTTGTAAATAGTGCTGCTATGAACATTGGGGTGCAGGTGTCATTTTGGAGTAGGGTTCCTTCTGGATATAAGCCCAGGAGCCGGATTCCTGGGTCATACGGTAAGTCTGTTCCTAGTCTTTTGAGGAATCTCCATACTGTTTTCCACAGTGGCTGCACCAAACTGCATTCCCACCAGCAGTGTAGGAGGCTTCCATTTTCTCCACAGCCTCTCTAGCATTTGTCATTTGTGGATTTTTGAATGATGGCCATTCTGACTGGTGTGAGGTGATACCTCATTGTAGTTTTGATTTGCACTTCTCTGATAATTAGTGATATTGAGCATTTTTTCATGTGTCTACTGATCATTTGTATGTCTTCCTTGGAAAATTGCCTGTTTAGGTCTTCTGCCCATTTTTGGGTTGGACTGTTTGGTTTTTTCTTATTAAGTCGTATGAGCTGCTTATATATTCTGGAGATCAAGCCCTTGTCAGAGGCTGGAGGAATAACTCTCCCAGACTTGGACAACACTATAGAGCTACAGTCATCAAGACAACATGGTGTTGGTACAAAAACAGACATATGGACCAATGGAACAGAACAGAGAGCCCAGAAATGAAGCCACAAACTTTTGGTCAACTAATCTTCGACAAAGAAGGCAAGAATATACAGTGGAATAAAGACAGTCTCTTCAGCAAATGGTGTTGGGAAAACTGGACAGCAGCATGTAAAGCAATGAAGCTAGAACACTCCCTTACACCATACACAAAAATCAACTCAAAATGGATCAAACACTTACATATAAGACAAGATACAATAAACCTCCTAAAAGAAAACATAGGCAAAACATTATCTCACATACATCTCAAAAATGTTCTCCTAGGGCAGTCTACTCAAGCAATAGAAATAAAAGCAAGAATAAACAAATGGGACCTAATTAAACTTAACAAGCTTATGCACAGCAAGGAAACTATAAACAAAACAAAATGACAACCTACAAAATGGGAGAAAATTTTTGCAAAAGAGTATGGTTTTTTATAATACTAAGTCGTAGATATTTGAAGTCCTTTTTCTTTCAGATACACACATACATGCACACACACACTGACGTACACAAATGATTTTATCTTGCTCTAGCAGAAAATACGCAACTACAGGAGTTTCTTAAGGTATCTGGATAGATAATGCAGATTTAATGCTAGGAAGGAAAATACCTGCAAAGCGCAATTAATCCAAGAAGATGTGATTTAAACTCTAATCCAGCCTTGTTTCAAGACCAGTTTCAATATAATCTGTCAGCCCATCAAGACTGTAGTTCGAATAGGCTATACTGAAAAAACAAAAAAGACCTTTTTTGTCACTGGTACAATCATTGCCAGCAAATCCTTTAGTCAAAAAAGCATAATTATAATTGAGTAACAGCTTAATTAGGATTGGACAACTATATGTGGATATATAACATTATATATGCATTAAAAATTATTACACATACTTGGAATAATGCTAATATTGAATAAAGGCTTGTATGACTTGTTCTCTGAACTTGTGTATCTCAGATTATCCTACGGCAAACAATATTGTTATCTCCATTTATGTGGGCATGGAAGTGAATACTCAGAGATATCGGGTAACTTGCCCGAGGTCACGAAGCTAGCAAGTGTCAAAGCCAGGACATGAACGCAGCCTGCCTGGCTCAGAGCGCATGCGCGAACACCGCAGCCACTCAAACGTACATCCGTGTTGCACACACACAATCACCTCCTTGTGCACAACCTGCTTCTCTCTCTTATGGGCTAGGCAGAGTTATTTCATCAAATTAATTTTTCTCTGCTTTCTTTCTTTCTTTCTTTTTTTTTTTTTGGAGTTGTTTTCTTTTCTTATTCTTTTGTGGAATATATTGCAGGGACAGGGAAACAGACATAGAGAAAAAGACACTCAAGAGCAAAGAGTAGCTGACAAGTCAAAGAGAAGAACATTTCAGATACAGCGAACCACAGCCAAGAGAGCTGTGATCGGTTCCAGGCACGGTATTTCCAAAATGCAGCATTCTTTTGTCCAGTAACTTTTGTTAAATACATTTGTGATCTCAAAAATTATTTTTCCAGGATTTCTCTAAATAAATCTGCACTAATATAACATACTTGTAAGTACACTGAAAATAGATTGTTGGTGAGATAGCTGAATTACTCAGCAGATGTTATAGCTTTCAAAGGCTGGTTTTGACTTTTTTTAATTTTTTTTTATTCAAATCCAAGACAAAAGTATACCTCCTGTTCTAGGATTTTATTTTTTAGTGGAATTATAAATTTCCACTTTTAAAAGGAGCCCTTTACCGTTAAAGCGAGGTTCTCATGTAGCCAAAAACTTTGCTGCCATTTATCATATAAAGTATAATAAGCATTTATATTTGAGGACTCCCAACTAAACTAAACATTTGGAAACGCTGATTGATGATTTCCCATTTTTTTAGAGCAAACTCTGCTTCTCTATATAGACTGCTCTTGAAGTGAAACAATTTGGTTCTCTTGAAATCAGTTAAAAGACAAAAATGTCAGTTCATGGCAAGATAGGTCTATAAACTGCAACCTCAACAGGCTTATAAAAATCTAAAAATTATTGGTAGAAATATTTTCTAAAAGGAGTGGAAAGCTTTAAAGTAGGTGAATTCAAATTTGGTGCTGTTAAAAATAGCTGCTTCCCAGAGCATGCTGTTCTCTTAACTTTTAATGAACTCTTGAAAGCTCACTTGAGAATGATAATCAGATTGGCATTATTCTCTAAATGCCCCAAATCTTAAAACAGAGCAAAACTTTTACAACAACAAGGATACATAATATGTGAGGGTAGTAAGTCTTGATGTGAAGTTCAATAATGCCACTTTTACCTCAATACTCCGGGGTTGGGGGGGGTTCTTACTTACATTTTATTTTAAAAAAACTTGGACTACCCGTAAATTTAATGCAGAATATGGAGAACAGTATGGAGATTCCTCAAAAAATTAAAAACAGCACTGCCATATGATCCAGCAATCCCACTTCGGGGTGGTGTGCATCCAAAGCAAATGGAAAAGTTATTGAAGAGATGTCTGAATCCCATGTTTACTGCAACATCACTCACAATAGCCAAGACATGAAAACAACCTAAGTGTCCATCAACAGATGAATGGATAAAAATGTGTGGCATATATACAGTGAAAAACTACTCAGCCATGAGGGGGGGAGAAAAAGGAAATTCTGCCGTCTGTGACAACATGGATGGACGCTGAGGACATTATGCTAAGTGAGATAAGTCAGACAGAGAAAGACAAATTCTGTATGATATCCCTTATATGAGGAATTTTAAAAAAAGAATTAAAAAAGAAACAAAGTGGAGTGGTGGTCACCAGAGGCTTGGGGGTCGGGGAATGGAAGAGATGATGTTTAAGGGTACAGACTGGCAAGTAGTAGATAGGCAAGTCCTGGGGATCTAATACACAGTGCAGTGATTGTAGACAACAGTACAATTATATCGTAAACATTAAACGTGCTGAGGGACTAAATCTTAAGATCCCATCACTAGAAGAAATGACAATTATGTGACCCAATAGAGGTGTGAGCTGACACTGCATTTCAGATCAATAATGTTGCACACTTTAAATTTACATGACGCTAGACGTCAATTATCTCAATTAAAAATTACGTAAGAATTTACATTTAAGACGGTAAAATGCTGTTCAGTGGGAAAATAAAAATAACTGAATAGGTTATCAGCATGTATTAAGGACATAGATGTTGACAACAGTGCACTTCTAAGCATCATGCAGAGACCTCCTTTAAAGGGACTACCTCAAGAGCAAAATGCTAACCTCCATGAATCACACGCCTTATAGTTAATATTTTAGGCATTATGCAAAAATATCAATTAAATCGTCCAAACAGGAAAGGTCCTCAATCATAGTCATACTTTCTGTTAAAAAATTAGTAAAGTGAATAATAATGTTCTCTTCTTACATTTCAATTATGAATCTGGCCTTTATGACTACATGATGATGCTCCTAAAATTTTAAAGTTACAGTCCTTTGATGACCTACAAAATAGTGGTAGTCTATGAAGAAGACTGCTTAAGTTGTATTTAAACAGGCTTTTCTTCTTATTTTTAGCTAATTAGGAGAAAAAAAGTTGATTAAGAATTCTAAATCATTGATTCTGAGTGTCAAAAAGAAAAAGAAATTGTACTGGAATCTACAAAATTTGATTCTTTTCCAAAATTTTATTATGAACTTTTTCAAACATACAGAAAATTAGAGATTTTTACAGTAAACAGCTGTATACCTTGATTTTACTAACATTTTACTATACTTTTTTTTTGATATCAATCTATTATTGATCTTTCCTAACAAACATCAAACTATATCATTTTTGGTTTATTTTAAAATAAATTGATGATATCAAGTTGTAATTGGTTTATTCAATTCTTTGAATTATTTTAAAAAATCCTTGGGTTACTAAAAAGCATTTTCAATAATACTGCCAAAAGTCCAAGTTTAAAATATTTTTTTAAAAATCATAGATATATCTTAAATACTCTGTGAAATAATGGTCAGAAGTGACACAAACAGTAGGCCAGTTCTAACCACACATATATGTACCCAAAAGATAAGACTCAAATCTATATATTTTATATTTCAGTAAAGTAAATATATCAGTCGGGGTCCAATTAGGAAAACACAAACCACTGTGAGTGGGTCCAAAAGACCAAAATATTACCATGAGATATTTATGATACTTTTTTCTTGGCTGATTACAGATTCTCTTAGGTTTATATGCATCTTATTAACGGGCCTGAAATATTAAGAGGCCCTAACATTTGGAAGACAGTTCACTGATATGCTCCTTTGGCCACAGACCCTTCCCAAGCCCACTCCTGTGTTACTCCAGGTGGGGGCAGCCGGCCTCGTCCACACTCAAGTCATTAAGGAGTTTAAAAATAATTTGATGAACTGAGTAAATGCACTCAGAGGCTTAAATATAAAATAAACTTTGCAGATTCTAAGCCAGCTTATCCATCTTTCCAAATCAGAATCAATTGCCCCCAGTCTCTTTGGCTTCCCCCAGTTTGGAAAAATTAACCCAAACCAAAAACCTGAAGCGCTTAGAACACCTTCTCTATCTTTAAAGAGTAATTAGGACAATGGATGAATGTGAAAAAGGAGGGTTTTTTTGGTGTCATGTGTCTGTAGCATCTGATCTGGGAAAATTCTAATTTTCCTTTTTGAGGCAGAAGAGTAATAAATAGCCAATTTAAATGGCTTTCAGAGCACAGGAGAAAAATGAATCTTTTGTTTCGCAAGCTGTCCATTAAGAACCCTGAACCAAGATGTGGTTTAAAAAAGAAAAGACAGATCATTAAATAAAAGAAGCAAGTTTTCAAGAAGACGTTCTGTTAATTTCAGATGCGGCAGAGCCATAATCATAGCCACAAACACGAGTTTTTTTGCCCTCTGTGTTGACTTATAAAAATTCACCCTAATATGGAGAGGGCGAATAGGTTTCATCTTTCATGCCAGTTGTGATCACTTGGGAGTGACAGTCTGGAGTCCTCTCTTGAGTGTGTCAGTGGGTCTTCACTTGAGCCAGGTGGGAAGGGATGCCCGAGTGTTGACTGACAGCTCCCGTTGGAAAGGATGGAGGGAACTAGCAGAATTCCTGTTTATTCGTCAACCCTGGCCTAAACATTAAATGTCTTTGAAAACAGGAAGCACCTCACCTAGACTAGGTAAGCGGTGGAGACTGCCTTCTGTTGGAATCACTAACTGCACCTTGGAATCAGGTGTCTCCTGTTGGTCCGCCAGTGCTGGGAAGGCAGCTTAAAGCTAAGCCCATGGCAGGATGCTTCAGGGGCACCGTCTGGTATGTGGTCCTGCTCACCTGCTCTGGATGGTGATGAGCAGTCATCTTCTGCCTCTTGTTTTTTCAGGCTAATACACAACCCTGGGAGTTTGTATTCTCTGTGTGACTGTGCCCAGGCTGACAGGTCTGATTTGGGTCTCCAAATGAGACATGCCCACTTAAATCAAAGGAAACTATGGGGTGTTAAAGGAAGAGGTTGTCTGAATAGAAACAAATGTGATTGACCTAACCCAACCAGCTGCTGCAGACAATACATTTCAGGTTCACCTAAATTTGTCTCAAAATATGAAAATGCTTCTTAGCCAAACTAAGAAGTTTCATTCCCTTCTGCCAGTATTCAAAATAAATCACTATATCCCAGTAATATCAGCTTGGTTTTATGAAAGTTTTTGAAATACTGGTCTCTGAAAATTTCTAGGAGCAAAATAGTTGGATTTCCTCTTTAGAATTACCTCATTTAGGTGGCTGTTTTTTTTTTTTTTTTCTCTCTCTCTCTCTCAATAGCAAGAATTTACAAAGGGAGACACACGAATCTAAGACGAGCCTGAGGTATCTGCAAATTGTACCGTGTTTATTCAAACAATAAGTTTCCGCAGTTGCTGTCAAATGAGGAAGAGCTGATGTCCAGTCACATTACAGAGCTTGACTTTCCAGGATTTGTGATTCAAAATTCGTAGGGTGTTAGGAAATGATTTCGTTATAGATAAATCCTTCCTTTTAAAACAATATTTTAATATTCATTTTGTTAGTTATTTTTTCTGGAGGAAGAAACTACATAAAAGTTAGAGACTTCCATGTTGAAGTGAAAAGAGCACAAGGAGGCATGAGAGTCGCCTGGAAGCTTTGCACAAATAATACACGTGCCCAGGTCTACCAGATTCCAACTCAGCAGGCCCAAGAGAACATCTTTGATCCTGCTGTTTATCCTATGCCAGTTTCCTGTGTCCTTCCTGCTTGGTTAGACCTGGGAGTCACAAAGACACATCACCGTCTCCTCAGTGGACCATCCCTGAACCCACAGACTGGAATAAATATCTCTCCTATTTGCTTTCCCCCACCCGATCTCTCCAGCATATTTTTATCCCATCATTAATAACCATATTCTCTCTCTATGACCAGTTTTCATGCCCCGGTGCCCATTACTCAGAAAGGAAAAAGGATGATTTATGTCTATCACTTGGTAAGATAGTCAATGACATAACTTGAAATAAACAGAAAGACTGAAGACAATGAATAAAGTAAACAGAACACATGATCTAAGATGATTAAATAAACCAACAAAATAGAGCAATTAATTGACCATCTTATGTATGAATCAAAGTTTTCTATTTACTGTGAAAAATCCATTTCAATTCACTACGGTATAATTTAAGTTCTTTACAATTTGATCTTTCCTCATTAATATGTATTCTTTGTGTTATAATCATTCACATTCTTAAATGATTACTGTCTCATTTAAATTTTGCATAAGACTTGCTTTTTTTCTGTTTCACTGACCTTTCCCAGTTTTGCTCACCACCAGTCAGATAAAAAGCTTGCAATTCAAAACTGTTCCAAATTGGAAGGCAATTCAGTGAAATTAAAATATAAATGTATCCCAATGGTTAGTTACAAATCCAACACAAATGATAATCATGTAATCATTATAATATACCATAACTGTAAGAGAGATTTTGTGCTTAGTAATCTAAATCAATATCTATCTGTATATCCATATCTATGAATCTGTATACCCATTTGGTCCTTACAATAACCCTAAATAGTAGGCATTATTCCAATTTCACAGATGAAGAAACTCAAGTTTATCTTACAAATAACATGCACAATATTATTTGAATATTACTTGGTGGAGCCAGAATTCAACCTCAAGTTCCTCTGATTACAAATTGTAATGACCTCTGACAATATTCAATAGCAAAGAACTGGTCATGCGTCTGAGACTCAATATAATACAGAAAACAGTGAGAGGTGTCTGTTTCATCAAGTGGCAAAGATTAAATGACAGGTGGTGAGCAACAGTGTCACCCTGCAGTAGAATGAGTAACAGCGCATGTCCAGTTTTTTGCATTGAACAGAAGACAAGGAAGGCAAGGATAGTGAAATCCTTGCTTTCTAAACAGTGGTCCCCACTACTTTGAAACAAATAGGTAGGCCATTCCATTACAACAACTGAAATTATTAATAAAATAATCAGCATCACCTATTAGAATGCTCAAAGTCTGAAATACTAACAACTCCAAATGCTGATAAGGACCAGAACTCTTATTCATTGCTGGTGGGAATGCAAAATGGTCCAGCCACTTTAGAAGACAGTTTGGCAGTTTTTTACAAAACTAAATATACCCCTACCATATGATCCAACAATCCTGTTCCTTGATATTTACCCAAAGGAGTTGAAAACTAATGTCCACACAAAAACCTGCACATAGGTATTTATAGCAGCATTATTCATAATGCCAAACTTGGAAGCACCCACGATGTCCTCCAGGAGATGAACAGGTAGATGCAGTGTGGTTCATTCAGACAACGGAATATTAATCAGTATTAAAAAAAAAAATGAGCTATCAAGTCATAAAAAGGAATGGAGGCAACTTAAATACCTACTAAGTGAAAAAGGCCAATCTGAAAAGGCTACATCCTGTATAGTTCCAAATATAGGATGTTCTGGAAAAGGAAAAATTACAGACCCAGTGAAAAAAAAAATCAGCACTTGCCCAGGTCAGTTGGGGCAGGCTTGAATAGCTGAAGCACAGAGGACTTCTAGGGCAGTAAAAATAATCTATGATACTGTGATGATAGATATATGTCATTATACATTTGTCTAAACCCAAATAATGTAAAACACCAAGAGTGAACTCTAATGTAAACTGTGGACTTGGGGTGAAAATGACATGTCACAGTAGGTTCATCAGTTGTAACAAACATACCAGTCTGGTGCGGGATGTTGAAAACGGGGGTTATGTATGTACTGGGGCAGTGAGAATACAGGAACTTTCATACCTCCTTCTCAGTTTTGCTGTAAACCTAAAACTGCTCTAAAAAGTTTTTAAAAATGAAATGAAACCTAAAACTGTTCTAAAACTAAAAGTCTTAAAAAATGAAAAATGAACCTAGATATGTCAACAATAAAAAAGGTCATTATGAAGGACTTAGCCCTTTAAAATAAAGATAGATGAGAGAAAAAAGAAAACCAGCAAAGTATTTCACATGTTTTTAAAGAACAAATAGTGTAAATGAACACTAGTTTACATGCTCAAAGAGAAAAAGTCAGTCATTTGCCCCTTAGACTAATATAAGTGAGGATATCAATAACTATGACCAAAAGATGACTCTACATATAATTTCTAGCTTTACTGGATAAAGAAGATGTGGTATGTATATAATGGAATATTACTCAGCCATAAAAAGTAATGAAATAATGCCATTTGCAGCAACATGGATGGACCTAGAGATTATCATATTGAGTGAGAAAGATAGATATCATGATGATATTACTTATATGTGGAATCTAAAAAAAAAATGATATAAGTTCTATTTACAAACCAAAAACAGACCTACGGACATAGAAAACAAACTATGGTGATCAAAGGAGAAAGTACGGAGGGATAAACTAGGAATGTAGGATTAACATACACACACTACTGTATATAAAATAGATAAACAACAAGGACCTATTGTATAGCACATGGAACTATACTCAATTCCTTGTAATAGTATATAAGGGAAAAGAATCTGAAAATAAAATATATATATATATATATATATATGTGTACATGTATAGCTGAATCACTTTGGTAAACACCTGAAACTAACATTGTAAATCAGCTACATTTTAATAAAAATCTTTTTAAAAGAAAAAAAATTTCTAACTTCAAAAATACCAGAATCCTTGCTTCAGGAAGTCCATTCTGAAATGAACCATGAAGCAACTGGTTAAGCAAATGAAACAGTGATTTTTATGAAATTACCTGTGTCAACTTTAATGATGATGTCCCACCATGTCCCCCAAAAAGAATGGTGTTAATGTATAGATGGGAATATCAAAAGCTGTAGTTTTTTTAAACATAAAATCATGGCTGAACATTTTGAGCTCAGGTTTGATCCTTCCCACACTCAGTGCCTCAGGGAGTATCATCAGAGCATCCTTTCCGGTCACCTGAGGCCTTTTTTATTATCCTCCCACCTGCTGAGTTGACAGGTGATAATTCTCCAAGAGGAAGAGGCACCATACTACGATGGAATCAGTTTACAGGAGAATGAACCGTCCTTTAATTAATCAAAACAATCTTGGGCTTTCCAGACTTTCTTTAAAGCAAACGCTCAAGCAAAGTTTACTACAATTTGGCTAAATTTGTTTCATATTGATCTTCTACAATATATAAATAAATGGCTAATTTTCTAGACTAAGGGACCTACCCACTTTATGATCTCTAAAACAGTTTTATGTTCAACTCTTTGCAGCCAGAATGGAAACTGTCCCTTAGTTACTTCTTATCATTAGGGCAAAAAATTACATAAGTGTTCGTGATTCAGAATTTTTCATACCGTGCGAAACATTTGATTTTTGTTACACATTTAAACATTTTTAAATGAAGCTCAGGAGGAGATCTGCTTTCTGTTGGAACAAAAAGATACCAAATTCAGGAGTTTCTTTATCCAAACACTTTCATTAATTCAGTTGTGGTTAGTATTTTACTTTTAAATAAAACTGTGGGAGATTTGCTAATTTTCCCTTGCAGAGTATTTCTTTTAGGACATAAAAGTGACAAATGTCAATTTTCAAAAACACAGCCAAGTATTCAAAAATGGAAACTCCCAATTTTATAGGCTGCATTATTACTATCACTGTATGTGTCTTTTGTATTTTTAATGCAGGAAAAAAATTTTAAAAAACCAGTATTCACTTTCAGTTTCAAAACTAGGCAGTTGATTCCACTGTGACACAATAATTATGAGAAAGCCAGGCTTTTCCTAAAGAGAAAGTGAGAAATTCTAAAATTCTAGAAGTTTCCACAAATTTGGCTAATTCAGATCATAAAAGCTCAGGATTTGTAGATACGCACTACTGTATACAAAACAGATAAGCAACAGGTCCTACTGTAGAGCATAGGGAACCATATTCAATACCTTTTAATGGCCTACAATAAAAAAGAATATGAAAAGGAAGATATGTGTGTGTATAACAGAATCATGATGCTGTACGCCATAAATCAAAACAACATTGTAAATTGACTCTACTTCAATTAAAAAAAATAAAATTAAAAAAATAATGAATTAAAGAAAAAAGGCTTACTAAAAACCATTTGAGAATTTCAGAGAAGCTCTGCCTGGCAGGAAGAGGAAGAGAAGCTTTCAGAGAAGAGGAGATTCAGTTCCACAGACCCTGTAAAGTGACTGTGCCTTTGGGCCTCTGCCAAATGCAGGTAGAAGCTGAGAAAATTCCCCGCAGAAATTCCAGAGAAGCAAAGGATGAACCCAAGAGCCTCTGAGCACCTGGCTCCTTCCCCCACCCCATTTAACGTGGCACTGGCTGTTGTTTGGCCTCTGTCAGCTCCAAAGCACTAGGAAATGATGCAGAAACAGTTTGGGCTCTCAGAGATCTTTGTCTGTGCTGTACGGGAGAGCCAGCAGGCTGATCCCACCAACACTGAGGTCAGATGAGGGGAGGGCACAAGCGACAAGAACCATCAGAACCAGACCAGGAGTCCGAGCTGCTGTGGACTGTCCCAGCAGGGAGGGAGCCGTGCCCAGACACACGTCTGTCCAGCTCCAGTCTTTGGGAGACTAAAGAGACCCTGCGAATGGCAGGCCAGCCAGGGAGCCCCTTCCCATCCCAGGAAGACATCTCCAGAGGCCTTGTTGGAAAGTGAAAGAAAGAATTCTCATGAAAGACTGAGAGCTGAGTCAGAAGAGATCTTACACAGAGACTTGAGGTTTGTTCCCATCTGCTCGTGCTGCAACCTGCCCACACCCACTGGTGACAGAGGAGCACAAGAAGAATCTATTCAGAAAGAGGAGCAGTTTTTCTTGCAGGCAATCAATCCGAGTTGCAATGAGGAAAATTTGAATTACACATGCCGTATAGTACTTCCCAAATCCAATTTTAGGACTGTAAGATATTTTGCAATTTAGAGCCATATCTTAAAAAAAGCCTTGGTCCTTTCCCACAGTTAAGTAGTTACCTGGGTTTATCTGATACAGTGGTCACTGGCCACATGTGGCAATTTCAATTTCAATTAATTACAAGTGAATAAAATTAAAACTTCAGTTCTCGGGCGCACTGGCTGCATTTCAAGCATTCAGTAGCGTCATGGAGCTAGCGATGATACTGGACAGCTGTTTCCATCATCACAGCAAGTTTTATTGGACACACTGACAACAAACTGTACTGTGCTTATTACCTCATAACAGGAGGTATAAAGTAGAACATCACAGAAAAGAAAGGCATGTTCCTGACTTTAATTTCTGCAAGTGTAAACCCACAGGGACACAGAGAGAAGTCCAAGATGGATCTGCAATGCTTAGGAGAATGGATTTTAAGGAGACTGAAGCTTCCTCTTAGACAGGACTCCTGGCCTGGGGAGCAAGGAGGTGGTTGGTTACGGGACTGAGTCCAGAGATGCAGAGGGAGTGGGTGGGAGTCTGGAAAGTACAAAATCCCCTTTTCCTTTCCATAATGTAGCCTGGAAACAGTCAAACGATTGCCAGCTCTGAAAAGGGAGAGGGCACCAGACCTTAAGAGGTTGATCTGACAGGAACACAGCATGGCTCTGAGGTAACCTATGGGAAAAATGATTGAGGGCCATATGGGATGACGGCCATCTCCGCCGACCTCCGCGTGCGTGGGCAGAGGACCTGGGGACAAGACGGGTCAGCCCACCCCCACGCTCATTTCCTTCCACCCCACGTCCACGAAATATCTTGACACTAGTTACCCCAAACTTGGGTAAATCTCAGGGAACTGAAGGGGAGGGACCGGGTCAGAAACTCACTGAAATTAAGTTTCTACCATCCTGGTGGAAGGTGATTCCAAATGGAGCTGTCTGTCTTATCACCCAAGTTGAGAAACGACCGTCACATCCTTTATACTTTCTTATAAACAGGGTTCAGTATGTTAATTCACCAGGTCCCTGGCATCATGCCTTTTGCATTAAAAAAAAGAAAAACAAAAAACTGCCCATTTTGTCAACAGTGCCAAACTCACAAATGATACTTTTGAGTGGTTTCCAAATTCGCGGGTCGTTGCCATGTGTTCCTGGTGATTAATGCGCATCTAATTTGTCGATGAGTATAGAACATCTAGTCCCGCTGATATCATAAGTTCAGGGTGAAAAAAAATGATTCTGGTAATTCACAGGCAAAAATATACATGAAAATCCAAGACCAATACACATCAGAGGGAAAAAAACACCAACAGTATAGCACACATTACTTAATTTTAAGTAAATCCAACACGGTTCCTAAGGGGTCAGGGGACAGTGACATGCCATTCTGGTTAACTGATTTAGATTATACAGTATGGAAGGCTCTAGTAATATCTTATCAATAATTTAAAATGCCTTAAACTTTGAAGACCATCTATAAAATACTGCAATGTTCTCATCACTAGATTCATGATACACTTGGGTAGGTTTCAATAGATGGCCAAACCCCAAGCCAGACAATTCATTTCATTTACTCTCTTTGTTGTGCAATTAATTTTCATAAGCCTAAGCCCCACAGTTGGGATTATACGGGTATATGAGGAAAAATGTGGTCAGTGAACTACATCACCCATTGAACTCACAGAAGAATAGAGATTTTTATCAGGAAAAATTTGACCGCTAGCAATTTTCCACTATTATTTCCTTCCTTAAACTCAGTTACCTTTGAAATTGAGCATGCTGTCTGTCTGCAGCTTCTAAATTCCCTTAAATTGATTCCATGGAGCTGAGTAGTCATGGAAGCCATGCCTTTTTTTTTTTTTTTTTTTTTTTTCAGTATTTGGTTTTAAGTGTGTGATTTTAAGAGCCCTTTTGAAAGCATTATTTCACTGTTGACATTTTTAAGGAGGCAACTCTCTCTGCCCTAGTAGTTACCACTTTCATTTCTCTTTACAGCCCCCTTTGCAGGAGGAAAAATCATTTTCCAACATTTCAAAACAGAAGTGAGAGTCAAAAAGGCAAACTTTTAAAAAACAATGATATTTAGTTTCAAAATTCTATCAATTTCAAAATTCTAGTAACACAACACAGCAATGAAATGTTTGACAACCTCCAACGGGCAACAGTAGCCTCAACAACCACAGCCACTTCACAATCTCCCTAAGGTTTCCCTTGCTGGGCTGATCTCAGCCTTAGTTAAGGAGCACCGCTGGTGAGTGTGTATTTCATGGGCGCTTGGATAGCTGTTTTACAGGTCTGAGTAACCTCTGGTATACTTCATTTTTTTGAAAAAACCCAGGTGCAGAAATGGTGTAACAAATGGAATATTTAAATGTATTGCCTCACTTCTTAAAATTAGAAAGAAAAAAAATAGGAATTTTAGAGAAAAAACATAATTTGAGCAGCACGGACTGTATTTTTTCAGCATCCTAGCTTACAAAACTGCTATTCTTTACTTTTTTTTTCCCCTCTGTAATTTTAAGTGTGGAAGAAAGCTGATTTCACTGCTTGAAACACCAAATTAACTTCTTAGGGAATAATCAACGTAGTTATTCCATATGGAAACAGCATTTTAAATGACATCAAAGTTAATGGACTCTGAAAACTGATTTCAAGAGATTTTTCATAGTTACTTCAAATGTTAGAAAATGTTAATCCCGTCTTTAAGTTTCCAAGGGAACATATCTGAAATTATTTTAGGAGTAAATATTAAGAGCCTCGTTCTTTCATAATTGTATCATGGTCTAAATATTGGAGGTGTTCCATCTTGGATTTTGTATATATGAGTGTGTATGTGCACAGTTGTATAAGTGTGTATACACGGCAATTTTTTTTTGCCGATTCCCTGTATACTAACAATTTATTTGTGGATTAGGGTCCAGCTTCTTTGGCTGGTTTCATTAGCACCTGTTAGGAAGAGATAATGCATCTGAAATTTAAAAGCAATTCAGATACACATTTTTTTCAAAATGAACACTAAACTTATTTAGGTATTTATAAATTGTGGTCCTTTAAATAGGCCTTGGATGGTTCTCTCTCTCAGGCAGAGTAGAAATAGAAATCGGCACTTTAATAAGTGCTTACTATTATTATTTAGTTGTCAACATTAGCCCCCGTTTACTGAAATAATCTGTGGTCTAAAATGTATATATACTTATTAACTTATTTGAATGATGTGAAAGTATGAATTAAAAATGACTGTATTAATGTCTTTCCAATGGCTGCCATCACACCTAAGATTGTTGGATAAGAAAGTGGCAATTAAAGAGTCAATGCACTTAGAATCACTTACACTTAGGTGCCTGTATAACACAGTCAATTTAAATACACTGTCTTCGGTCTGGGGAGTCCACTAACTGAGACACTTGGTGATAAAGAAGTTTCCACCACGGAAAGCTGCTGCTAGTCAGACACATACAAAATTTTCCTGGGAGGGATAAAACTCAGACACTGCACATTCATCAATTGACCAAATTACAGTTCCTTGTTTGAAGGCTCTGGAAGGTTCCTGCAGCTGTGACTTCGCACTCTGATAAAGTCGGCAGCTATTCTCAGAGAAGAGAGCAACCATGATGGGAAACCAACCACAGTGCCTACCGCCATTCAGGCAGTTAATTAAGGAAAAAAGTCGTGTCCTCTATAAAACACATTCAAGTGTTGCTTAAGACCCTTGCAAATATTCAACTGACGCCCCTACAACTAAACTGGCCACATGATTACATATAAACCTGTATGTATCCTACTTTGTCCTAAAGTCTATAGTAATAACAAATGAAATAAAACCAGTGACAAGCGTTTTTGGCAAACATGTCTCAAGTCCTTAAAATATGTAAAATAACGTGGCATTGTGGGAAAACATCTAGCTGTCTAGAAAAAATGTTGTAGTCGTTTTATAATATGATTACTGGTGTTCTTTTTTATAGTTATATTTCAACTCTCTATACATACTTTTTTAATTGAAGTATAGTCAGTTACAATGTGCCAATTTCTGGTATACAACATAATGCCCCTATTATGCATATATTACACATATATTCATTTTCATATTCTTTTTAATTAAAGGCTATTACAAAATATTGAATATGGTTTCCTGTGCTATAGAGAGGAAACTTGTTTTTTTATCTGTTTTTATATATAGTGGATAACATTTGCAAACCTCAAACTCCCAGATTTACCCCTTCCCACCCCCGATCCCCCAGTAACTATAAGACTGTTTACTACATATTCGAGTCTGTTTCTGTTTTGTAGATGAGTACATTAGTGTAAGGTATTCTTTTCTAATTCTTTGGATAATTCATTCCTTTCCTTATGGAAAGTATAACCCAGATGGTGTCTCTATGAAATGACTAGGAAAATAAAGATAAAATAATAATGCATGGAGAAAAAAAGAAAGAAGGAAACTGTTATATTTGGGGTCCCAACCAAATTAAAGAATTAGTTAAATGAATAATTCGTTAAGGATTAGTTTTATTAGTAATTAGCTAAGAATTAGTTAATAATTAAAAGAATTAGTTATAGTAATAAGAATGTGTTAAATTAATTGATAAAAATTCATTAAATTAATAATTAATTAAATTGGTTAAATTATTCAGAAGAATTAGTTAAATAAGAATTAATTAAAGAATTAGTTTAATCTGTATAAATGATTTATTCCTTACACAAGGTAGTTGTTCTCCAAGCTCATATTATAAATGAGGAAAGTTAGGGAAACTAGTAAAGTAAATCAAACTGAAGCTTCTCTAAATCAAAAATCCACTTTCAACCATAACCCCAAGAGAACTGATGATTTGAAGTTATTCGGGGGTTAGATACACAAACTTTTCTTCTTAGTTTTTCTATATATTTAAAACATAAAGGAATTTGATCTTATTTATAGAGAGCCTACCAGTGGGCAGAAACATTCATTTTGACAGCAGCAAACCTATTATTACGTCACCCAAAAAGGAGTTATTCTTTTTGAGATTTAAACGTTGACAGGAGGAAACCTGTAGTCCCTAAATGTATGTGAAAAACGCACAAGCTAACAAAGGGGCATTATAATATTTTCAAGTCTTTTGGGGACGAACCTCCCACACACACGCAACAGACCTGCAGTTTGTCCCACACGTTCCTCCTGGCAGCTCAGCAGCACATAAAGGCTGAGATCTACACCTACATTAATTACTCAATTCTTCTCCGACTGCAGGACCCATGGACTCACACAGAGAAGAAAGGCAAGGCCACCTCTCACTGGCTGACAAGGCCTTCACTGTCACCTCCACGCAAGCCTGTCACCATGGACACACTGGACAAGAACTGAGCCAAGGAGTCTGAAGAAAGTAATTTCCAGGAAGGGGCCAGGAAATGGTTCCAAACTTTTGTTTGCAGGAGAATTTATTTTGTGCTTAAACTATAGTTCACTCTCCTTTCAGAATATGTGTTTTCCAAACACAAGTTGAGCAATAAACCCCTAAATATTGCATGATTGTATGATTTCACATTGTAACCAGGCAGGACTCTATAGGGCCTACCTGGGACAGATCCCTCCCACTATGTCCTCTGCCTGCCTTTTGTTTGTAGAACAGCTGTAGTCTCCCAGGCCTCCCCTGAATCACAAAAGCCTAACTCAAGAATTTATGGTTGCTTAAAAAGACTAAAAATAAGATTTACCATATGATCCAGCAACCCCACTCATGGGCACATATCCAGAGGGAACTCTAATTTGAAAAGACAAATGCACCCCAATGTTCATAGCAGCACTATTTACAATAGCCAAGACATGGAAGCAACTTAAATGTCCATTGACAGATGACTGGATAAAGAAGTTGTGAGATTACACACACACACACACACACACACACACACACACACACACTAGAATATACTCAATTATAAAAAAGAATGAAATAATGCCATTTGTAGCAACATGGATGGACCTAGACATATCATACTAAGTGAAATAAGTCAAACAGAGAAAGACGAATATCATATGATATCACTTACATGTGGAATGTAAAAAAAATGATACAAAGGAACTTATTTACAAAATAGAAGTAGACTCACAAAAATAGAAAACAAACTTATGGCTCTACCAAAGAGGGAAGGGGAGGAGGGATAAATTTGGAATTTGGGATTAACAGACACACACTACTATATATAAAACAGATAAATAACAAGGATCTACAGTCTAATATAGGGAGCTACATTCAATGTCTTACAATAACCTGTAATGGAAAAGAATCTGAAAAAGATTACATACATATGTATGTATAACTGAATCACTTTGCTGTACACCTGAAACACTGGAAATCAACTATACTTCAATTTTTTTAAAAAATTACTGTTTGAAAGGACATGAACATGTAGTGACAAAAGCAGCAGATGGGCCAGGAAAACTGGTAAGAATTTAAACAGTAAATCAGCCATATGGCAGTCACAGAATCTTTAGTTCCTCCCTGAAGTACCTAGGTAACACTATCTGATGCATATTCCTGAGCTGTTTTACAGATGCTAAGACCACCACCAAATGGAAGACGTTAACTACTTGATGACCATGAGCACAGAGCCCCCAGACCTACTGCACCTAAGGATGGCTAATGTCAACCCCTGTGACACTGCCCTATTACCTCACCATCAACCAATCAGAATTGAGCACGAGCTGCTAACACACCCTGTGACTCCCCTCCCTCACCCTGCTTTTAAAAATGCTTTGCCTGAAAACCCATAGGAGACTTTGGGCTCTCTGAGCCTTAGCTGTCCTGGATTCCTCATATGGCGCCTGCAATAAATGCTGCATTTTCCTTCACCACCACCTGGTGGCAGTAGATTGCCTTTACTGGGTACAGAGCAAGGGGATCCAAGTTTGGTTCTGTAACAACAGCGCCTTATGAATTTTTTTTTGAATTGTTTTGTTTCTTTTAGCCCTCAACATCAAAAACCAGAACAAGCAACAAAACCAACCAAACAAAAACCTCTAGCAGTTTTGCTTTCTTTTTCATGGTGCTTTAATGAGTGGTAAAGAGAGTTTAATTAGTGATCATGATAGAAATTTAAATATGGACATAGAAAACAAACTTGTGGTTACCAGTGGGGAAGGGAGTGGGAAGGGATAAATTGAGAGTTCGAGATTTGCAGATACTAACTACTATATATAAAACAGATAAACAACAAGTTTCTACTGTAGAGCACAGGGAACTATACTCAAAATCTTGCTGTAACCTACAAGGAAAATGAATATGAAAAGAATATATGTATGTATATGTATGGCTGAAACATGATGCTGTACACCAAAAATTGATACAACATTGTAAACTGACCATACTTCAATTAAAAAAATTAAAGGGAAAAATGAACAAACAAAAACAACAAAAAGAAATCCATATAGACATGTAGCCAGGTAATCAAAATACTAATCTACATTATTCCAGACCTCACTCGAAGGGTATTTGGTACCTGTGTCAGTTAATTCTGGTTTGTTTCACCACCACATTCATGGTCATCATTCTCTGCTCTACTTTGAACCCTATGAACTCTAGTGGGAGGCACCACCAGGAGACCTGAGGAAGTGGGGCTGGGGGGCACTCTGAGTACTCTGCCTCAAAGCCTAGGTTCTAATTAGCTGCAGTCCCCCACCCCACCCCCTCCTCTTCCATCCTAGGGGCCTGGGCTCTCTCTGGCTCCAATGCTAAGACTCCCCCATTAGCCCTGCCAGGCCTGGGGTTGTTAGGTAGTTGACAATTTCCCATGAGCTAGTCTCTGAGAACTTCACCTGAACCCTGTCCACATGTCTGTAAACAGATCTTTCTTAAACTCCATCAGCAAAAACTCTGAAGGTGCCATTTGTGTCTGTACACAATGCGACAGAACAAAATAAGCAAGAATTAAGACAATAGGAAATCACTCATGGAAGGATTAAATAATGCCAGAGAAAAGATTAGACATCGGAAATGTATTCCAATCAGGTTCTCAAGTCTATTGATAAAGGTAGGTTGCAAATTTGATTCCAAGCTTTCGGGGGCCAGAGGCTTATGTCCTGTGAACTCAATGAAGCTTTAAGCTTCAGGGCCCCCCACTTGCGGGGATCTTCTTAAAACCTTGGAAGGGAGCCTAGCAATATGCTTATATGGTCATTTCTTTTTTGTCAGATTTGCATAAATATTTCAACTGCAGTCAACTAAAACCATTGTCTCTTTCTAAGACAGTTTTAGCTCAATCACATGGGGTGACAATACCGTGGTCCTGGGCGATTTGAGATCCAGCTGTGGTGAAGGAAACTAAAGGACCCATTCAGGCTGGGTCTTGTGGGATCTAGGTATATGGTCAGAGTGATCTTTGCGGTCCCTCCCCGGGGGGAATGGGTTCCTGGAATCATGCTAACTGATGACTTACAGGCGCTGGGACAGGAAGGTTTTATCACAATAAGCACACCTCGTGCCGTGCCCGGCAGTGGGAGTAGGTGGGTGGTGGAGGAGAAAAAAAAGATTTTTTCGCACATCGTGTACAGACCACAAAGTGAGCTCCGTGGAAAATGATTCTAAACGCCAGGCTGATAAAACTCAAAGAGTTTGGTTCTCATCAATGTCTTGTCCAAACAGAAGTTCTCTGCTCTCAGCAATACACGTGATAAACACGCCATACTTTCTCTCTTGTTCACGGGAATTGCATGGAATAGAATTTACCATAACCCCTGGGTGTTCAGGGCACAAACCTGGAGCAGTTCTACAAACGGCAAGTCCGCCTTTGTGCCAAAGGCCATGATTTATTCATCTCAGCTATCAATAATAAAATTCACTCTAGGGGAAGACTGAATCAACTCTCTATTTCCCTTAGGGGGAAGAAAAAAGTATAAAACTGATGTCTTATGAAGAGGTGATTTAAAAGTATGCAGTCAAAAAATTAGGAAAACTTAAAGAGCTATCTCAGTTGCTTAACTATTAAAATTCCTGAAGTATTCTGGATTTCATGACACTAGCAGCATTTATCAGTTCCAAATGTACATTTTCATATGAATTTGTTTCCTTGTCTTAAATATTCACATCCATATCTATACTTTTGCATTCTTTCTTTAAAAGCGACTGCAAACTTTATTAAGGCTGTGGATACCACAAAATTCTGTTGTCTTGCCTCTTGAATGTTTCTCCCTGCCATGGTCGAGCAGAGATCACCAACTAGATTAACGTTATCTCCATATTAAAAATATATAAAAAATTATAAGTATTTTTGTTAAGAAGAAGTATGTGTTTCCTTTGCTAGTATCTAACCCACAGCTAACAATGGTATGTTAATAAAGGAATACAGAACTCAGATAAGGAATAATGACTATGTTTAAAAACATTTTAAAGACTGACTAGATAATACCTGGGAGAGAAAAATGAAGTTAAAAAATTCCATGAAATTAAACACAAAACGCTTATATTGGGTACATTCCCTTTATGTAACACCCACCATATGCTTTATGTTTTGGGGGAGTTATTAGGGACATAAACTTAGGACAGGCCCTTCACAGAAAAACCAAGGCAGAAACAGAAGATGTATTTCCACAACCGGACAATGGAGCTTGTTACTGCACAAAAAATCGGTAAAAAGGACAATATAAGCTGTCAACATAAGTGAGCATGAAATAGCCCGGTATTTGGGGAACAACAAACAGAAATTTCAGCAGGAGGGAAAAGGTGAAATCATGACTCAGACTAGGTGTCTCAGGGACTACACCTTTACCAGAAATCTCAGGCTTGGGTGAAGACCAAGCATCCAATTAAGTAGAGGCAGATGAAGGGGAAATCAGAATCTCTGACAGTATGGAATATTTAAATTTAAAGAGAAAGCACAATCTTTAAAAGTTAGATGGAATCTAAAATTAACCTTATACGGTAGAGCACAGGGAACTATACTAAATACCTTGTAATAGCCTGTAATGGAAAAGAATATGAAAAGGAATACATACATATGTGTGTATAACTGAATCACTATGCCGTACACCTGAAACTAACACATTGTAAACCGACTATACTTCAATAAAAAAAAGAAACAACATAGCTATTTTAAAGTACAATTTGATAATTTGATTTTACTTGGTCCCTTGGTTGGTTTCTGGTGATGTTAAACTTTTATTTCTCTTGGTTAAAAAAATAATAATAATAAATTAAAGTACAAGTAACCTTACTGACGATGGCTTAAGGTCAGAGAGAAGCGAAAGTAGAAGGCTTGAGATCAAGTCAGCTGCACACTAGCTCAGCTCCACACTTTTTCTGACGGTGGGCAAGTCCCTGGACCTAAATATTACCCTCTTCAAAATGATGGGGTCGGAACTGAGGTTCTTAGATTCTTTGTCTACAAGCCAAGCCTGACGACTCAGTCCTAGGACGGGAGCCTGGAGGGAACGAGCTCCAGCTTTCATGACGTAATTTTCTCTGACAAGTTATTCAGTCTCCCCTCGACTCAACTTCCCCAAGAGCCAAACAGAGGGAACAATATCTTTCTCTTTTTCTGAATCTAGTTGAAAGGGATGATGAAAAACTACCTTGTTCTTACACTAGAACTAGGTGTGCTTTAGTGAACCACGCAGCTCAGGATCTAAATGCTGGGTTTTAGTGGGGGAAAGGCGCTTGGGAACGTCCAGGTGGAGTTAGTTGTACATTATTTGTGTAAGTTACATGTGCAACTTCTCCTCTGAAAGGGAAGATTCATGTCTGTATAATAAATACACAGTATGTGTTTGTTGCTTGTTGACACTCACTCGGCGGGGCGTGTCCCAGGGCCTCGCCTGGGCCCCGGGACGTGGCCATCCTCTCATGCCCCGTTTTTCCTGTGTCACAGGCATTTTTTCTATTTGGGGAGTCCCTATCCATCAGACACTGCATCTTACAGACTGAGCTGTACTTTTTGAATTCTTCCAGTTTTCACTGTCCATCTTTGTACTTTTCCTACTTTCCATCATCTTTCATTCTGTATTTCAACCTCATATAGTGAACGTGTCTTTCGCTTCTCATAGTTTTCACTTCTAAGAGTTCTCTCATGTTTGTTGAGTTCTTTTTTCTTCTTCCGTTTTAGAGATACAATATCTCCTTTGATTTCTTTCAGGATAACAATGTATAGCCTCTTGGAAGTTTTGCTCTCACAAAGTCATTTCCTGGGTTCCTTTTTCACTCTTTTTATTGGGACTGTTAATATTAGAGGTTTTCCTTAACTTACTTAGGAGGAAAATGCTGAGTAAGTTGCCTGTCACGGCAGCCAGTGTCCAATCAAGGAGATTCACAAATGCAAATCGAGGTTTTTGAGGAAGGTCATGTCTACGGGTGTGAAGAAGGTCTTTTGTCTGAGTTGGTTCAATTCTTGTTCCTCCGTCCTTCCCTGAAAGGTGGAAGGTGTGGCCATCTGGGGTCTAGCGGAGTAAGAGCTAATCATGGTCTCTTTACATATTTCCATCCCTTTTTGTCCGGTAGGTCACCCCACCCTCCTATGAGTTTGAGAGTCAAGTTCAAACACTCCTTGCTTCCACACTCACATATATTTTTTTTCAGACTAGTTCATTTTTTAATTTTAATGGATTTATTATTGATTATTTATGTATTTATTTATTTTTAGGATTTTTGGAGGGGTGGTAATTTAAGTTTGGTTAGTTAGTTAGTTAGTTTTTAACAGAGGTACTGGGGATTGAACCCAGGACCTCATACTGTTAAGCACGTGCTCTACCACTGAGCTATGCTCACCTCCCCGATACTTGTGTATTTTTAACATACACAAAAGTATAGACTCCTATTTTAAAAGAACCATTATTTTTTTAAAAAGGCATTTCTATGGTAATTTTAATGAAAAGAATTAACTTAGAATTAAATTATATGCCTATATGGTTTTACTCCAAAACGTTATCTGTTTATGTGTAGCTAATCTATTGTCTATTATAAACACATCCTCAGTTTTTTTTCTGGGAAAAAAAATGCCCCGATATTAACACTAGAATCTCTTATAATTGCAATTTATATCATATTGCCCTCATTTTTCTCCCAAAGGAAATCAAGTCCCTCTTAATAAAAGCTATATTAAAAGAACGGGGCCTAATTTAAAGTAGGCCAGACATCGCAATTCAGATTTCAGTGACCCCATTATAAAATGTATGATTAAATCTTAAGAGATGGCCATATTCTGCCACTGGGGGTCTAAAAAATACATCTTTTGAATCTTTTTTGCCCCTGAGCTAACAAGATTATTATTAAAAAGCTGCTTGAGCTTTTATTTTTTTCTTTTCTTTTTTTTCCTCCTAACTGACAGTATGAACTATAACAAACAATGCAGCGGAATTAAAACTAAGCAGCAAATAGCCAGGAAAGGCATTGTGCAGGCTCAAGATCCAACCAGATCCATAAATAAGACAGGCAGGTAGATAAACCAAGTACATTAAATCCAGAGCAACAGAGAAAACTGAAGGGCAGACATGAGAGCTATCAGGAGACTACTGGAACATTGCAAATAATTCTAAGATACTATGAATGAGAAGAAGACAAAAGACTGCAAACGAACATTCAGAGTGAGATTTATCCCACATCTATGTTGCCATGTCACAAAATTTTGAAATCATATGAAAACTGAGATGTTCAGCTTTCCTGGTCAACATGTTAGATCAGGTAACACTTCCCCCATTTCTAAGGTCATTTGGAGCTAGGAAGCAGATGTCCCCTCCAGACTGTTTCCTGGTGTCCTTATCACTCACACAGTGCAGGGACACCCATGCCCTCATGCCCGGCACCCTTCACCCAGGTCTGCACCTGCCTGATACAAAAACGCCCTTGCATTTGCTTTGCCTTGTATGAGGCACGTGCACAGAGAAAAGAACACCCCTCCAAGGTTAAATGCAGGAAGTGTCAGCAGGGATTTATAAACCTAAGTCACAGCCTTCCACGGGTCCCACATCTCATTCCAAATGGAAGCCGAAGGCCCTGCAGTATCGGCACAACCCCAGCTGCCAGGCCACACAGTTCATCATAATTCTAGTGACCAACTCACTATGTTCAATATCAACATTCACCTAATTTAAAATAATGCCTACTTACTGTAGGAAACTTCAAAAGTATGAAATAGGTAAAGAAAAAAAAAAAACTACTCTTAATCCTATGTATTCTAAAATAATCACCATGCTGGTTGTTTTTAATAACCGTATCATTTTGTTTGTCTGCTTCTTTTAATTTAATAAGAGAAACGATGCAAACAAATTTAGCAAATCAATAAAATTTTTAAAAGTAATCTTTGTTTTATGGCTGTACCATATTACCTTATGTCATAATTTATGGACCAAAGTTTGGGTACCTTTTTTCCAACGGAGTGTCTTATAAATACAACCATCATAATACAACTTATTAACATCTCAGATTATTTTTGTAAGACATATAATGGGAAGAAGAATTATGAATCAATTTATTTAAAAATAAACAGGTAAGCCACCTTCCACGATTCTAGCTAGCAGTGTGTACCTGAAGCCTTCACATAGCTTTGGCTAGTTTTATTTTAAAATATTTAACTATTTGGTTTTTAAAAATCAGTGAACCAAGCACATTTGTGTCATTTGTCACTTATTTCATTCACGGTGTTTGGTATACATCCAAAATGGTTAAACTTGTAACATCAAATATACTTAACTATTTTTTTTAAGAGTTTCTTCCTTGGCTTTTTATGTTAAAAAGTCCGATTGCCACTGAGACCCAATAATCAATAAATTTCTTACGGAATTATAATTGTTTATTTGTTCTTTTTGAAAAAAATCATGAATACTGAAACTTCACGTGGTATATGATGGGGAGTGAGTTTTTAAACTAACTTTTTTTCTGACAATTAACTTGTAGAGTGCATTGTGTGACTGAAAGTTTATCAATGTAAATAAATTTATTCACATAATTTGTTGTTCTGAATTTATCTGCTTAGGTCAAATATCCATCTTCAAGCCACCTCAGCTGTTATCTTCATTTATGTAATAGGTTTTGTCTTCAAGGATCTTCCTGCTTTGGGAATGTAACAAAATAAGATGAGTTCAAGCAAAACTGACTGCATTCATTGGACACTGGAAGTACTCCTTCACCATCAGTGTGTGAAATAAGCTCTCTTAAGCGATTCTTGTAAAAGACGGTCAAAGACCAGTAAGGGTGTATCTGTCCCACGAGTGGATTCAGGAAAGAGAGCTTGACCTCAAGTGTTGAGCAGGAAAACACCATCTTCAACTGGTTCTCCAGGAACAACGTCCACTGGTTTCTTCCTCGGATCCTTGGTTTCAGGGTCAGCCTTGACAAGTGAACCTCCCCTGCTGGACTGGAGAAATCTCCCAGCTCCCTCCAGCACTTGACCTGCCTGCCTCCCATGGCTCCTCTTCATACTGTTGGTGCCTATTTCCTCCTCACCTGGAACCAACGCTTCAACCTGGTGTCACATTAGAGTAAACACACAGATTTCTAGGACAAGTTTAAGAATATGATACTTGCCAACATCTAAATTCGATGATAAATTCACAGATAGCCATAGACTCTCTCCTGGATTAAATGGGAAAAAAGTAGGTCTGAAGTGCACTCACCATGTTCAGTCATAGCCTGATTGCTGTTGTGATAATAATGATTATTTACCGGCCTAGTGGCCAGTCTGAATCTAGTCTAGTTCCATCGTGAATTCTCTGATCTCAGATTTGCAGTTAAGAAAGGAAAAAGAAACAGGAAATCTGGAGAAAGAAAGTCCTTTCTAATTCAAAGTAGTGATAGTGATACATTTATCCATCTTTTCTTTTCTCTGAAAGCTAGTTAGTGAGTATATTTATGATGCAGGTTGAGTGTTTGTTGAATACTGTTGTACAGCTATTATTAGATCAATCATGACTCAAAAACCAGTACTGATACAAATTTTCCTAGAAGTTCCTGATGGTTAGTTTTATGTGCTACCTTGACTAGGGCACAGGGTGCCCAGATATTTGGCTAGACGTGACTCTGGATGTGACTGTGAGGGCGTTTCTGGTGAGAGTAACATTTGAAGCAATAGATTGCATAAAGCTGTTGTCCTCCTCAGTGCTGGCTGGTTACATCTGAGTCATTGAAAGCCTGAATCATTTTCCCTCTCTGTCTGACTGTCTTCAAACCAGAATAGTCTTCCCCTGCCCTAGAACTCAGTCTGATACTGGAATTTATTCTGTCTGCTCTCCTGCTCACTGACCACTGATCCTAGGGCTTGGCCTGCAAAACCACATATACCAATCTTTTATTATATATATATTTTTATATATACAAATAAAATTGACACATATAAAATATTCTTTTTACATATATGGAATATATAAAATATATATTTTATATTTAAAATATATATTTAAAAATATAAATATATTTACATTATAAAATAAAATATACACATTTAAAAATATATAGAAAGTAGAATGATATATATAAAATAGAATGAAAGAAGAAACAAACCAACCAACATTTCTGGTTCTGTCCCTCTGGCAAACCCACACTAATACAGAATGAATAATAACTCAACATGAAAATTTTTTTTTTTTTTACTAATAACTGAGAAATAACGTGTACTTGTTTTACTGCGGGAGTCCTTGATTCTGCTGACATAAATGTAGTCATCATGAAACGTGCTTTTTTGTCTAGCCAAGTGTCCCAATAAATCGGAATTTTCTCATTTAAGTGCCAAGAGATTGCATTTAACTTAAAATATGTTCTCCAAAAACTCCTTTGGAATTGCATTTCTTCATTTTTCAAACTAACCATACCAAAGGTATCACAGATATTTCTTACTTACCTGACGTCAGCCTTTTCCCCACCCAGTAATGAACTGCACTGCAATGTGAGCATTGCTCTAAAACTAGGTGAGAGTGGTGTCATTGGAAGCAGTTAGGGTCTGGGAACAGACAATCCTTGGCTCTAAGTCCAGATCCACCTGTGTGACTTAGGAAGTCACTTATTCTGGAATGACTCAGTTTCCCCTTCAGAATTAATGGAAAATAGCACTAGCCTTAAACCGTAGGATGATTAGAAAATTTCAAATACTATATAGACGACGTCTGCCACTTTACATGGGGTTTATTACCATCACAGTTTTTTATTACTGCCAATCTGAAAAATCAGATCACCAATATTATTAGAATTTTCATACATGAAGCTAATCAGTGCACAAAATATCTTGAAAATATTGTCGGCTAAATTGAGGAGTCTTTTGCAGCAACCATTATGACCATCACTTCAGCCTCATCAGAAACTTTTTTTCCTTCATCCAAACATCCAGGTATTAAAAGGGTTAGATAGAGATAAATTCAACCTCATTAAAAGCTATTAACTTTATGAATTAGTTTTATTTTAACTAATTTAGTAAAGATAATAACTCTGTTGCATTTCGACAGATTTAGGAAGTTGGATGTTTTAGAATAGACACAATTCACTGAAGGGATGTTGTTCTAGAGGAAAAAAACAAAACCAAACAAAGAAGCATAGCTTTAAAAATGTCCTAGTATGTTTCCAACTTCATCACCCAGATAACTGACATTTAATTTCTGGGAAAATAATAATGTCACAGATCTGGAGCAGAACTTAAGTTTAATTAGGTAAGAGTAAGAAAGTAGTAAAGAGTGAAATAGCACTATTCCAGGGGATAGTTTAGAGATTTTAAAAGATGTGTAACTCATTTTAACTATTACAGGTAAGCAAAAAAGCTGCAAGGGTACTGAATTTTTTTAAAAAAAGGGAGCATTTCTCCCATAGCCTTGAATCTCATTCTTTTTGGATGATTTTAAAGCATCCTATTTAAATTACTCTTACCCTCTATGCTGTGTTCCCGTATTATTGATAAATAGATCTCCTATATTCTATGTCAGTTATGGAACAAGAGTTCCAAGTCTTCTCATGATAACCCTACCGTAACCCCATAACTTTGAAATAGAAAATAAATTGAGCAATATATATTTTAATTTCCAAGTTTTGTTTGTTTTTGTTTTGGGGTGTTTTTTTTTTCGCCACTTTATTTATTTTTTATTTATTTAAATAATTTACTGAGGTGAAATTCACAACCTAGAAAATAACCATTATAAAACGAACAATTCAGGGGCATCCAGTACATTCACGTTGTGCAACACCACTTCTATCCAGTTCCAAAACATTGCCATCACCAAAAATAAAACCTCTCACACATTAAGCACTTTCCCTCTATTGGTACCCTTCTCCCAGCCCCTGGTAATAACCAATATGCATTCTCTCTCTGTGGATTTATCTATTCTGGACATTTCTTTTTTCTCAATTTACATATATGTACTGTTCATTGTTTCTAATAACAGTTCAGAGCTTTAGCTTTTTAAACTTACATAGTTACCAAAGGAATAAAGCCAAACACAAAACAGAATGCAGTAATCCAATCTTAAAGGACAGTCAAATGTGCTTACACATATTCAAGAAATCCAAGTGTTTTATATATATTTATATTTTTATAAATATAAATTTTGATAAATTTATATATAAACATATAATTTAAATGCATAGAAAATAATATGTTATTGGTGGGGGAGAGTACAGCTCAGTGGTACAGAGAGTGCTTAGCATGCATGAGATCCTGGGTTCACTCCCCAGTACAGCCATTAAAATAAATAGATAAATAAATAAACCTAATTACCTCCTCCGCTGAAAACAAAAATATATTTGTTGTTATTCATCTATTAATAGGTATCTGAATGTATGTCTCAAAGGAAGAGGAAACTAACTACGAAACCAGTTGCAACTGATTTCATTTAGTTCTTCTGTTCCTGATCCCCAGGCACAGAAATTAATTTCTACCCTGTTGGGTTGCTCTAGCTGTTCGATTCAGAGTAGCCTAAAGACTTCAGGATTAAAGAGGACAGAGCACTCTGCCACATTTCAGATAGACTAAGAGTCCAGGATGCTCCACTGCCCAAGAGCAAAGTGCATAGCTGAGCTGTCCTCCAGCACACACTTGAAAACCTCCCTTCTTACACCCTGCCCGCTGTGAGTCTCTTTCATTCTCCCCTTCTGCTTGGTTCGTATAGGTCTATTTTTACTGCCTCTACCTTCCCTCTTCCTTCTTTTTTTCTGGTTTCTTAGCTTATTGGCTCTTTTTCCTTTTTTTTCCACCTTTATCATGGTAAAATTGATCAATAAAAACTGTATCTATTTCAAGCATACAACATATGTGTATGTTGTGAAATGATTACCACAGTCAAGCTAATTAGCATACAGTTCACCTCAAAGTTACAATTTCTTCGTGTGATGAGAACACATAAGATAAATTTCTTGGAAAATTTCAAGTATGGGGGCAAGGGTATAGTTCAGTGGGTAGAGCACATGCTTAGCATGCATGAGGTCCTGGGTTCAATCCCCAGTACCTCCTCCAAAAATAAATAAATAAATAAATAAACCTAATCCCCCCCCCCAAAAAAAAGTGAAACAAATTTTTTTAAAAGGAAGAAAATTTCAAGTATATGGTATCTTATTAACTGCCCTTTACTACGCTGTACAGTAAATGTTCATTACCTGTTCACACTACATAACTAAAAGTTTGTAGCCTTTAACCAACATTTCCTAATTTCTCCCACCTCCCAGAACCTGCCAACTACCATTCTAATCTCTACTTGTAATGAGTTCCACTGTTCTGGCTCCCACACTCGAGATCACGCATTATTTGCCTTTCCGGCTACATTATTTCACTTAACATCATGTCCTCCAGGTTCATCCATGTTGCTGCAGATTTCCCTCTTTTTTAAAGGCTGAAATTATACACATATCTCACAACTTCTTATCTGTTCATCCATCAACAAACATTTAGGTTGTTTCCATATCTTGGATATTGTGAATAAAATGCTACAATGAACATGGGTGTGCAGATACCTCTTCAAGATACTAACTTCATTTTTTTTGGGTAGATACCCAGAATTGGGATGGCTGGATTATATAGTAGTTCTATTTTCAATTTTTTGAGGACTCACCATGTTGTCTTCCACAACAGGAAAATCAAAGTACACTCCCACCAACAGTGTACAAAGGTCCCCTTTTCTCTATATCCTTGCCAACAAACTATCTAAAAAGGAAATTTAAAAAAATCCCATTCACAGTAGCAAACAAAAAGTATAATGTACTTAGGAATAAACTTAACCAAAGAGTTGAAAGACTTGTATACTGAATATTTTAAAACACTGATGAAGGAATTAAAGAAGACACAGGTAAATGTAAAGACATCCCATGTTCATAGACAGAAACATTAACATTGTTAAAATGTCCATACTACCTATGTGGCGTACAGATACAGTGCAATCCTTACCAAAATCCCAATGATACTTTTTACAGTAACAGAAAAAAGTAATCTTAAAATTCATATGGAACCACAGAAGACCCAGAATATCCAAAGCAACCTTGAGGAAGGACAGAGCTGGAGGCATCATAGGAAATATATTACAAAGCTACAGGAATCAAATCAGTATGATACTGGCATAACAACCGACACAGAGCCCAATGAAACAGAATATAGAGCCCCAAAATAATAATGCACATCTATTGTCAACTGTTCTTAGACAAGGGTGCCAAAAATAAGCAATGGGAAAAGAATCATCTCTTCAATAACTAGTGTTGGGAAAACTCCATAGTCACCTGCAGAAGAAAGAAACTGTACCCTTATCTCATACCATCTACAAAACTCAACTCATAATGGAATAAGACTTAAATATAAGAATTGAAACCATAAAACTAATAGAAAAAATGTAGAGAAAAAAATTCCTGACATTGGTCTGGGCAATGATTTTTTTGAAATATGACACCAAAAGCACAGGCAGCAAAAGAAAAATCAGACAAGTGTCACTGCATCAAACTAAAAATTTTCCTGCACAGCAAAGGGAACAACCAACAGAATACAAAGGCAACTTATGGAATACGAGAAAATATTTGCAAACTATATACCTGAAAAGGAGTCAATAAGCAAAATATATAAGTAACTCAAACAACTCAATAGCAAAAACACAAATAGCCCAATTTAAAAACAGGCTTAGGACCTGAACAGATATTTCTAAAAAGAAGACATACAAATGCCAACAGGTATAGTTGCGTTATTTTTCCTCCTTCTATATTTATCTGATAACAATATATCTATGAAGATTATATGTTTACATTTACTATTCTCACTTTTTTCTCTATGGGAAAAATATAACTGAATTCAGGTTTTTTTCTTTTGATGATGCCTTTCTTTGTTTTCATTGATGTACAGTCAGTTTGCAGTGTTGTGTCAGTTTCTGGTGTACAGCATGTTTCAGTCATACATATACATACATACATTCATCTTCATGATCTTTTTCATTATAGGTTACTACAAGACATTGAATGTGGTTCCCTGTGCATACAGAAGACATTTGTTATCTATTTCATGTATAGTAGTTAATATCTGTAAATCTCAAATTCCCCATTTATCCCTTCCCACCCCTTCCCCCTGGGTAATCATAATTGATGATGCTTTTTCTTTTAATATGTCTTCAAGTTATTTTTTTTAACTTGTTTCTCCTTCAAAAATAAAGCTGACCTCTTTGCTTGTCAGATCCACTGTGATCAGTATAGAATGGGGTTTCATGTGGAACGATTTATTAATGTGGGAAGATAGATTAACTAATTTTAGCCAATAAAAATGTGAGTGGAAGTGGTACTTCCAGTCCATAAGGAGGCATTCCTTCTCTACATGCTTTCCCCTCTCTCAACTTAGATGCAAGAATCTCCCCATCCCTAAGCGATGCGGAATCACAAGGAAGGAATCTGAACCCTACTATCGCCCCATGAAGGAAAGCCAACCACACACCAGGAACACCTTCACTGAACTGTTATAAGAGCAAGAAATAAAATTCCATTGTGTTCAGCCACTAAAGCTTTGGAGTTTGTTACAACACCAAACCTAACCCAAATTAATACACTCTCAATCTCAGTGGTTTTTTTTTTTTTTTGGTCTAGACTTAAACATTTTCATAGTAATCTAACAAATATTTACTTGTATGCAGTATCTCCTATACAATTTGAATGTTGAAATACCAGCATAAATATTTTTGAGAAGATGCATAGAAAATGTAAAAATCTAAACAATGCATTAAACTGGGATAGAAATTTGAAAGGAGCTAAGAAAAGCCATCATTTGCATTTGTGTGCTTAACACCAAAACATATGTCAGGTTGAAAGAATAGGAAACTAACTAACAAAATGGCTTCTCTGATGCTAAGGCTGTTCGCTGATTCATTCTGACTTAAAATTCTTGCAACTTGTTTTTCTCCTTTTCTCTGACAAATTCTCATCTCTGCTTCACTTGCTCAACTGCTTCTGTCCTAAAAAGCCCCCAAACTTTTCACTACACTCTCCACTCCCTATACTTTCTTTACCCAGAATAGCTTATCTTTTAACCCAGAAGCTGTATTCCAGGAAGGTACTCATGGGCTGATAGCCTCAGAAGAATGAACAGACCCTCCAGAGTTTTTCCATGACGCCAGGTGGATTCAGCAAGATTAAGAATACAGCATCCTGGAAAATGCCCGATTGTTGTTACTTTTCTGTTCTGTCCAGTTTTTCTATAAAACCTCAGGACACCAATCCCACGCTGGATTCACAGCCTTTGAGGCATTACCATTCTGTGACTCCGCTTTGCCTGACAAAGCAATGAAGCTATTCTTTTCTAATTCTCCCAAAACTCTGGCTGTAAGCCTCAATTTGGCTACTGGAGTATAGAGGCCAGTATTTTGGCAATAAGGTAAGTCACTGGATAGCTTGAAATAATATCATTTTGAAATCTTATCATTATTCTTATTATGATGATGATGATGATGTTCCTTCAGCTTTGTTATTATAATTATTTTAATTTATATATTCTATATTTTATGAATCCTGTAATTAATAAAGTGTTAAGATTTCTATAATACTGACAACCTTACATATTAAAAATCATAATCAAGTTAATGAATATAAGAAATTCTAAAAAAAGAGAGAGAAAACTGGCTACTAGATCAACAGGCAGGAGTCCTGAATATAAAGATCTGAATCCTGGATGTATTCCTCAATTTCATATCTTTCACTCCATCTAATTTTCCTCTGATCACATCCATATTTCAACTCCATAGGAATTCAACCTTTTATTTTTAACCACCATTTTTCATCATATATAGCTGTCATTTATATATTCAATAGCAGGGACTACAAATCCCAAAACATAGAGGCAGTGGGGAGTGGCCTAGGCCTGCAGGCCATACTTACTGGGCAGTGTGAGCTTGTAATGAAACGGAGGCAGCTGTGTCCCCTCTAAAGGAAGCAGATGCCAGGCTCCAGGCAAATGCCTTGTGGAAATGCCAGTGTAGGGATTTTGAATCTTCTGGTTGTTTTTCAGAAAAATTGACAGTGCAGAGATGCATGTGAAATTAACTTTTGAGACACTGAAAAGCAACCAAAATACACTGCGGACACAGCCCTGACCTGTGTTCTAAAGATTCTACCTATATGTGAACAACGGAGGGTGTATTTTAAATTGATGAAAAAAATAAAAAGCAAAGATCACTCAGGAGCAAAGATACTCTGCCCTGTGTTTTGACTCAGCATGTCCGAAAGAGACAAGATGGCCTTTGTTAATGACAGATTATCAATATTGTTATTTTTTTCAGGATTATACCTGGAGCCATTACATTTTTTTCTCATATAAGTGAATAAAGGAAAGGAAAGAAATTTGGATGCATTTTTGGGGTTGTGCCCTCTCCATTACTTGAAATTACATTTTGAATTCCTGTGATTCCATGTATATCAATAAATTCTGAGTGTTTCTTAGAAACACTCAGGTGGGGGGGAAAACACAACAGGGAAAAATAGTGGCACCTCTTAAAAAACTGAGCTGGCATCATAGTGACAAGAAGAAAGAGACTTACTTCTGAAGAAAACTGAGAGCTATCAAAGATTGGCATTAAATCAAAGCCAGTAGAAATGCACTGAGAACAATAAACCTCCTAAGGAAAGAAATCCACATGCAGCATTAAAAAAAAAAAAAAAAGAAAAACAAACAAAAAAACCTTTCAGTTTTACATAATGCATGCATTGCATTGTTTTGGTCTTCTGGAGGCTTTTAAGAAATTCAAGTATCTGAATAAAAGAAATGACAGAACTTTGCCATCTAATGTAAATATTCTTGCCAAAGATTAATGTATCGAGTACTTACTCTTTAGGTATACTCTTTGCCAAAAAAAAAAGTCCACTAAGGAGGATTTATTTAAGATTTCTAGAATTAAACAATGCAATCAGAATAAACAATATTCTGAAATGGTTAACTCCTGAGTAACAGCATTATGTTTTTGCAAACTGAATTGCAGACTCTCAAAATTTTTTAAAAAGCATCTTTTTAAGAAAGCTATTTTCCTTTAAATGCAGGTTGACTAGACTGGAAATCCTTAGTAACTTAGAGATGTTACCCGACTCCTTATACGCATGTAAAAACTGTCTCATTAATTCAACACACGTACATTAAAAAGCACAGTGTATTCAGCACTATACCAAGAGCTATAGAGGACATAAAAGTAGTTAAGGTACCGTCCCTGTTCTGGGGGACTTTACAGTTTAGCTGGGAACGGAAGCCCATAGAAATATTAGAAAATGAAAGCAAGTGCCTATTAATGTAGCTTGAAGAGATTCACAACATAGGTAGGTGCTTAAACAGCAGTTCTCTGGCTGTGAGTTAGCTTTATTACAGTTTCATTATCGCATTAACATTCTAGAAAGACAACACGATCCATAAACATGGCAGACTTTCATTTAGGAAACAAACAACGAAATGTTGGAAGATAATTTTAAAGGAGAGGACTCTTTAGGTCAAATCATTTTGAATAAATCTATACCAAGTATTTTCTCACACAAATGCTAAAATGGGACAAAGAAAAGGCATTTTGGGGGGAGTGGAAAACAAAATGGCAAGTTGGCAAAGAGAATGGACCTTTTTATAATTCTCTACAATGTTTCAATTATGAGAAATCCAATCAGAGAAAAGAAAAGTCAAGAAAATCATCAAAGAGCAGCACTAACTTTTATAAACAACAGGTTCTTCAGTGACTATTTGTGGTTTGAGTGATTAGAGAAGGTTCTGCATGTAACAGTGATTGAGAACCTTACCTACAGCTCCCCCTTTAGGGAGAGGTGGGAACAGCAGAGGGAGGGGCTCCATCACTGGTCTTCCACGGGGAAGGCCACACCCTCACCTGCAGGGAAGGTAAACTGGAGCAGCTGAGTCCTGCAAAGGCACCTCCCCACGAGCTGGCATCCCTCCAGACCTCCTACTTCCTGGCTCTCTCCTGCTGATTCTATTGCTCATCTCACTTCCTTAAGTTTACAGCTTTTCCTACTGGTCCTTTTACTCTCTCTGCCTTATACACAGGTTTCAGCCTCTTCACTTTGATTCCAATTTTGCTTTTTATTCTAACACTCATTTCACTCAACTTTATTTCTCAGCTCTAAATACTATTTTGAGCTTTGAAGCCTAGTTATAATCCTTTTTCTTTTTCTCTTTGCTTTTGATCCTTTAAATCTCCCATCTTAAATCTTTTGTGTACTTGTTTCTTTCCCTATATTTTCTTTGCTTACTGACTTTAAGCCTGAACTTAAAATTCCATAGCAATAATTTATAACCTCCTTTATCTTCTCTTCTTTTCTAAATTGACCATCAGCAAGATGTAAGCTTAGAGGAGGGGATGCCAATGTATCAGACTCAGGAGAGTGGAGGTTATCTTACTCCCAGCTACTTTGCACTTTGTAACCATGCGTTCAGGAAAAAATGCTAAAGTTTCCCTGACAATATCAATTTCTTGCAACTAGACTGCATTAAAGTTAAGACTGGTGTATATTAAATTTCAATATTTGCAAAATTAGCAGGAATAAGGACATCCTCTGAAACAGAGTCCAAAACCTCAACTTTTAAGTAACTTTCCCATCTTAACTCTTGATTTGATCCACACCCTCTGTCCTAGGCAAAACATAACTAATCTGTGAACTCCAAAATCTCTCAGGGGAGCAGAGCTCTCCCAATACAGTTTTGGAAAAAATCTAAGATTCACTTGGCTTTTAATGTTGCCTTTGTCAACTGAAAAAAAAAAATGCACAATCTAAAAGCTGAGAGTTATGTTTTATTCAGCAGACATTTCTAAGGACTTAAGCCTAGGATAACAGCCTCTCTGATCACTCTGAGAGACTTCTCCAAAGAGGAAGGGGAGGAGCCAGGATATATAGGAGTTTTTGCAACGAAGACCAGGTAGTCAGAACATCAAAAGACTACTGTTAATTAAAGAGAACCAGATATCTCAAATTAAGGAATTTAGCACGTTTCTATGTATGCAAAAGTCTGGGCTCCTTGAAATCATTCTTTTGATATGCATCTAGCTATCTAGGGCCAGTATCCTATTCTTCCATATCCTGAGTTCCTTCAGGGTGCACCGCGGGGGGCAGTGGTGGAAGAGATGCACTCTGCCATGAGGATGCCCATGAAAGGATTCTGTCTTCCAGGGCCCTGGTCCATCAATGATGGCTGTGCAGAGACTCTGCCCCGAACTTCAGTGTGTGGCTGGAGCAGTTGCTTCACAGTTTTGAGGTAATATCTGACCTGGGAACTAACTTCCTGTTCTCTGACTTGTACCACAGGGGATTATCATCAGTTAGCTTCTGACATAAAGTATTTAGTGGCTTAAAACCATAAACATTTATATTTCTCTAGATGACATGGATTGTCTGGGTTGTTCTTCTGAGCCTCAGGCAACTTCAAGTCTAGGTAAATGGTTACACATCTGGCCCCTGGTGGGGATGGCGGAAATGGTGGGGATGGCTGGATCCCCTCTCTTTGTGGCCTCTCACTTTCCAGAAGGCTAGTTCTAATTGCAAGCATTTCTCAGTGTCCCAATGGCCAAAGCAAATCACACAGTACACGAAAACGTGGCAACAATATTTTGCTGTTCTTCCCATCAAGCATCTATTCCCCTCTGTTTTGAATCTGGGCCGGCCCTGATCCTCATTTTGACAAATAAAATATGGTAGAAATAAGCACTTGCTGCTTGGATTCCTAGGCTTAAAGATGCCCTGCAGTTTCTGCTATTGCTCTTGTGGGACCCTGAGAACCATGCTGTGAAAAAATTCAATCTAACCTACTAAAGACTGAGGACACATGGGGGAAGCCAAGGTACCACCTTAGCTACTCCAGCCCCATCAGGATATCAGAGGACAGCCACTGTGCCTTCCAACATACAAACTTAGCAAGTCCTTTGTGCTTAAATAGTGAGAGTGATTTCCATTAATGGTAACTGAACTTTGACTTATTGCAATTTTTACCATAATTTCAGCAGCAACGTATGTCTTCTGGGATTGGAAAGTTTTAACATTACTATATAACACTTTCTTCTGTGTTCTTGTACTTACTGGAAATGAACATTAAAAACACATGAGGAAGCAAATGAAGCCAACCCATAATCCTACTAGAGGTAAGACTATGAATATTAACGTGTGTTTCTAGATAGTCTAAACATACACAAATACATAATTTAAAACTTTGGCTTCATAGCCACAATTTTTCTACCTTTGTTTCACTTAGCATTAAATCACGGTCACTTTTCTATGTTAATAAATACTGAAAACCATGAATTTGAATATTCATTATTATTTCAGCATAAAACATATCATAACTGAATTAATCATTTAGTTTTCACTGGGCACATGAATTTTTCCAGGTACTGATAAATATAAAAATTACACAAGAACATTACATAAAGATTTTCTGAAAATTCAGTTATATTCTTAGAATGCAGAATTACTGGTTTAAAGCTCCTGAGATATATCCCCAAATTTCTTTTTTTATTTTTGTTAAAAATTTATATTTTTATATTTTATGTATTTTTATATTTTTTACCAATAGTAGTTTTTTAAAAGGCACCTATGATTTCATTCTTCTTATCACTATTATCTTCTTCAAAATTTGCAGATTCTATAGATTAAAAAACTGATATTCTAACTGGCACCCTAATTGTTGCTTGAGTGGTATTTCATGACTAGTGATGTTCAGTGTTCTAATATATTTACTGCTCATTTGGATTTATTTTTTGATCTACTTTCTATTCATATCTTGTATTCTTTCATTACAGCACTTTTATGATAAGTCATTATTAATTTAAAATAATACTGACTTCTGAGCACAGTGAAACAGAGATTTGATTTATAAGAGCTGTTTATGCAGCAAGAAGGTCAATCTATTCTCTGAATTTTTTTTTTTTTGTAAATATCTTGCCTATTTGGAAATTCGGCTTTTAAGTTTGATTATAACATTTTCTGATATGTATTAGTTTTCTTTTCTTTTTTAAAATTTTTGATAGTCAATCTTATCAAAAATTTCTTTTGCATTTTCCATTTTTTTCTAATGTTAAATATCCTGAGATTACTGAAATATCAGTATTTTCTTTCAATTTTTGTAATTATATATTCACATTTAACACAGCGATCCATGTAACCCATTCAGATATTTTTTTTCCTTTTAGCATAAGATTTGAGGGGAGAATTTAAACTTGAGTTGTAGTTTTCCAAATAGCCATTTGATGCTATGAATTGAACATTTGATTCCATTTGTATCCAGTGATGATGCTTCCTTACTGAACATTAAGTTCCCATTAATCAATGGTCTCCAGGGCTTTATATTAAATCTCAGTGATATATGTCAATTGTTGAGTAAATATTTACACTTTTTACTTATAATTTTATAATTACTTGATAACTGAGTTCCCCTTAGAGGTCTTATTGAAAAAAAAAGTTGTTGTTAGAGTAATATTTTCAAACCTTTCCATTAAAAAAATCCACTGGAAATACAATTTTACTTTCGAAAAATTAACATTTTCATAAATCTTAGATTTATCATCTAAGCAAAATAGCATATTGTTCCATTTAAAAAAATTATATTCTTTACCAAGTTGTACTTTTTCTTCCAATACTCCTAATAAACTTTCACGAAGGTTGTCGGTAGCTGCAATTATCACATTTTGCTATGGTTGCTCTGGTGAACGCACTCATCATTGTATTGATTTCTTTCATTTTATTTATTTATTTATTTTAATTTACTCCTGCAACATTTATTGGGTGACCACTAAGCATTAAGGTAGGGGTTAGATGTTACACATTTAGGTAAGCTCCAGCTACGGGGGTCAGACAGTGTACGCAGCACCCCACAATACCTGCAGGCCACTGTTCCTCAACCACTGGAGCGACCTGGACCCCTTAAGAACTACATGAACATTTTGTACCCTGGGTTTCTAACCAATACGCTTGAAATCTATCAAGGAAGGATGGTTGGTCCCTAAGTAAGGCCACACTGTAGGGAAATAATGATTTTGTTCAAATATTTATTTGGAACACATATTATTTCTAAGAATTGTTTGACTCTCTAAGGCTCTCTAGATATAAATTCATACTGATGGAGTTCCTAAAATTTATGAATCTGTTGCCTTGAGTTACAGAGGACATAGCACTCTTGACTGTAAACAGAGAAAGACCTATGAATTAGAATTTTCACATGCAAAATCCAGTTTCAGTAGAAGTGTGAAACCACCAAGCAGTTTGATGTGTTTTGCTTAAATTTGTAATATTGAGTGTTTATTTTTATCATACTATGAGCAAATAATCACTTTAAACCCTATCAAATCTCCCCTTTTCAGCCATGAGTGTCTTCTTCTTGGTCATTCCAGAATTATAATGACAAACTGATCTCAGTTAATAAGACCAAGTCTGAACCTCATATTTTCAGTTATATTACTCTTTCCCATGGTTATAAGGCAGTTTGACTATAAAACAATCCATTAGAACCAGTGAACGACACCTCTTCATTTTCCAGGTAGTACTACTGACAGTCGTGGGTCAACTTCGCATCTATAAATTACTAAAAATCATCATTACTTTGGATATAATAACATTTTTTTCGAAGAGTCCAAACCAATTCCTTTAAATTACCTCATTATCTTGATTTTTAGCCTATCAAATTTCCATGACATTTATATCAACATCATGTATCATTACTTTTGAGGGGTAGTCATCCAATTATGCTTATGAAGTTCAAAATAAATCACAGTTTTTGACATTCACAACTGTTCAAAAATGTTTTAAGAGAAAAATGAAAATAGCCAATGATAAAATTGAGAATATAAGATGGAATCTAAATCTGCTACTTTTTACAGTGAATTAATAATACATTTTTTCCTTGAACTAGCTTTATAGAATGCAAAATAATGAGCACTGACAAAAATCATAATGTTATTTTTTGGGTCCCATGTTCAACACAGAAACAGCCATTCTTATTCAAGAGAAATATGGCAGACATAGGTTTTCACCAAATGGATGGGGCAGGTGGATACAAATAACAACCAATGCCTTCAACTCTCTACTTGAGGAACAGTCACACGGAGGCACAAAATCTTTAAAGTGGGAGGGACCTCAGAGATTCAGATCTAGGAGTCAAAACCTCAGATTCCTTCCATGGCCACACACCTAACATAAACGTATAAAGCAGCTGCACGTAAACTAACACTGAGAGGTACAGTCTGGAGAGAACTGGTAACTCCACGTCTTGACTGAGGCATTTAAATTAAAAACACCATAAACACTGTACTGATACATCAAAACATTTCTCCAGGCAGATTCAGGTCTGCTAGTAGATGATCCTAGAACTCATTATGAGATACTTCAATAATGAGGAACATGAAACTCACAGGACGGAAGTCTCTCATCTAAGGTCAGGGTAAATAAAGCCTATGAGTATATTCTAGCTGGGATACACACATAAGTAATTAAAAGATACTATATTAAACCTAAGACTATATCTATTTATCGTTTGATGATAGAGAAACTCTGAAGAGATCATATTGAACTGCTCAACTTGGGAATATAGAAATCAGACATTGATATACTGATGCTTGTGTGATATATATTTCTATCAGTCTGGCTGCAGCTTAGAATGTTAAAGCTCACTCCGTGTATACACTGACAGTAAATTCTGCTCCAAAGATTAAAAAAGAATTATTGGAAGCATTTAATTTCATCAATCATTACGTTCAAAATAAAGTATCTGTAGCATTATTAATTTGAATTAATTCAAAATTTAAAGTGAAATCCAAACAAAACATATATATAATATTTGCCCCCAAAAAGTGCCAATTATATGATGATGATGATGATGACAGCTAAACATTGTGTACTTATTACAGTATATGGTACTTGGCTAAACGCTTTGCACATTTGTGAGTTTCATTAAACTTCAACATCATTCTGTGCAATAGCTACTTTTTGTGCTCCCCCCACCCTCCCAGAGGTATACAAGTTGTCCTGAGATCTTATAATTTTAATTTAGATAAAATTCTTTCAAAAAAAAATTGGGGGTGATGGTTAAAGACTGCAGAGGATCAACAAGTTTCTAAACCTTTTTCTTCCCAATCCTTTAGACCCAATGGGCACAACTGAAGGAGTCGGAAAAAAACTAACTTCCCTGATGCTAAAACTGTTTGCTGATTTTTTCTAAGAAATCCTGCATTTGCTTCCTCTCCCTTACTGCTTTTCTGCTAAACACCCCCAAAGCTTTCCCTTACATTCTTCACTGAGAATAGCTTTCACCCAGAGGCTATGCTCCAGGAAGGAGGTAATGAGCCGATAATCCAGGTAATCCCCAAAGAATGGACAGACCCTTGGGAGTTCCCCCATGACACCAGAAAGATTCATCAAGGTTAAGAGGAAGGTAGCAGCACCCTGTAAAGTGCCCTGATTGTTATCACCTTTTCTGTTTCATCCAGAAACCCAAGACCCCAACCCCAAGATGGACCCACAGTCCCTAAGGCATTAGCCACTGTGACTCCACTTTGACTGTCAGAGCAATAAAGCTGTTCTTTTCTGATATTCCCAAAACTCCGCCTCCAAATCTCAATCCGGTTTTGGGAATACAGAGGCCGGTTTTGTGGCAACACAGTGAAACATACACAGAGGGCAAGACTAACTCCATTTTCATCAAAGACATGAAACCACCATCAGCCCTGAAACACCAGCTGCGGAGAACCTACAAATCCCATGGAAAGGGGACTGTTGCTAGAGTGGCACCTCACTCCTCAGCCCTCAAGCAGGATACAGGGGTCCCTAAAGTCTCCTGGCCGGTACAGAGGGCTGAAGGTCATGCCTGGTAAAGGTGGGAAGGGTGAGATCCTATGACTTAAATGATCTCACACACTGTGGGTCTTAAATGATCTCAGACACTGTGGGTCTGAACACAGAAAACAGAGATATCCTCTCAACCAACCGCCAAGAAGGAATTAAAAGAAGACTCAGTAAGAATGTGTAAGACTGTACACTCTGATGGAAATTTCTCCAGCATATTCACTTGCAACCACACTCTCTCTACCCCCAAGACTCCCTCACTTGCCCTCCTCCTATGAAATTTTTCAGCAAACATCTGAAGGCAGTGAAGTGCCCTCCAGTGGAGGAGGGCACAGGCTTTGGAGACTGACTGCCCTGGTGCAGATGAGTGTCCTGTCCCTTAAGTCCTCCACCAAAAATTGCATGAAACCACTCATCCTCAGCCTCCTTGCTGGGGCCAGAACAGTGTGAAAACACTAGGAAGACAAGATATTCCATCCTAAACATCAAGCACACCTCAAACATTTTCATATCATGGCATTTCAAAACTATAAGTTTGAAGATGACAGCTTATCAGCTTTAGGTAGTGATGGGGTTGTAAAATAGTAAAAATGTGAGTAAGATTATTCATTCTATTTTACAAATGTAGCACATATGAGGGAAAATAAAATAAATTAGGGCAAATGAGAACAGGGATCATTAACAAAATGACAAACACCACTCAGCGTGTCTTACACCATTTACAAATAATCCTTTTATCCCATGAATGGAATTTCTATGTTCAAATTTTGCTGACGGGGTGATTTTCCTATTGACTCACATGCTTTTAGGGAAAATTAAATTGCCCAGGAACAGCCACACTGCAGATGTTTTAGTCAGGCTACTTGTAATTTATAGATAATGTAACTCTGAGGATCACAGTATGTAGGATGCTAAAATGCCGGCATCATCGGCGGCTTTCACTCAGTTCACACTGAAGTTTCTAGATGAAGAAGAAACAAGGGAAGGCCTAATACTCTGTTCCACTCTGCATGCTTAATTCACATTGAAATCAAAGCAATTGGTTCATTGATAGCTGGGGAATTTCTACTTTAAAATTATTTCTACTCAAAGCCATTAACAACTTCCAAAGAAAGAAGGGAAACATTTCAAGTGGGCAATTCTGAATCCTACTTTCTTGAAGGCAAACTGTTTCTTTCAAAATAACTCAGAATTCCTACGATGCACTGCCTTGTGTAGGCAGAACATATATGGACATTAAGAGCAGATTTCAGCAAACGCAGGCAACGTAAAAGGCATAAAATTGGTTGCATGGGCTTGGATGGACAATTCAATCCTTTTCATCCTCAAACTGAAAATCCCTAAAATGACTCTTAATATATAAAGACTTTTTTTTCAAATACTAAAATGTGGATTTGTGTTTATGCATAATTTATTGTGCAAAGTTTTGGTAAACTATATACATTTATAGAATTCTAAGAAGAAAAAAATTTGATTCCAAAATCAAGAATCACTTCCAACAGCTTTTCAAAATAGAGCTGATGGGGGTAATGGTACAGTTCTATGTAGAAATTATATAATGAATACAAACAATAATTTATTGTTTACAAAATACCATTAAAATTCTTTCTTAGAATCTAATGTCTTCTTCCTATGTATTTATAAAACTTCAGAAAAATGAATTGGAATAACAGAGGTAAGTTAAAAGAAAATGTAAGTTGTTTAAATTTTTTTCTTATCTATTTTAGTTTTTATTATTTAAATAGCTTGTTAAAAGCTGATAAAATTAATATGATAAAAATGGATTCTTTATTTGACAAATAGGATTGCATCGTATCTGAGAAGAAATTTGTAGCAACATTTTTCTATCAATTTTTAAAATCTCAGGGTTAATTTTTTTCTTTTCATTTTCCCCTGTAAGTTGACTAGTTCTAGAAGACTGCTTTTTAGCTTTAATTTGAGAAACAGTGCCAATAAAGTCAACAAGCAAGATTTTCATGATCCCCTTGTGACAAAACTAACGTATATGCATGAGATTTTTAGCAAGACTAAAAATGATATTTTTACATATGATACATTGTAGTATAAACTTTCTACAATGAGTGGATTTTATATCCTAACATTATTTTTAAAGTACATTTGCTATTTCTTAGAGTCAGAAAAATAAAACATTTATCTGTAACTTAATTCAATGACCCTTAAATAACAGTGTTTAAGAAATCCTCAAAGAATAAACAGCTTTATATTTTGACTATCCCTGGCTCTCCTTTTGCCTCGCACAGCACTATTTTGATTTTAAACGTTAGATTTTGCGATGCTTCGGAAAACCATACAATGTCTGAGACGCATGTCCCATGATGACAGCTTTGAAGTCCTCTCCCAAAATTCTCTGCTTAACCCTGTTTTCGCTTCTCACAAGTTGGCCACTCCCAAGGGCTCCCAAGGACCTTAGCCCTATCCTATGGTCTTCACCTCAATTCTCTGTCTTAAGTCACTGCCATTTCTGATCATATGAAATAAGTTACTCGTCTGAAATTAGACTACTTTCTCCAGTTACTTACTGTTTTTCTCCAAAATTAAGCACCAACTACATGCAAGTCACTACTCTAAGCTCTATCAATAGACTGACTGATTGATGGACGTGTTTCTGTGTGTATGTGTGTATTTACTTCTGTGGCGAGCCCCACCGCTATCAAGTGACAGAGCTGTGATAGGAAAGTCTGATTTTTCACAGGACACTGCCAAGATAATTATCTGCCAAAAACCTCAGACTCATCATTTCTGAACCATACTTGACTGAACTTGAACCAGCTCCTCTTTGCAGATTCCTCCCTTGTGCCAAAGCCACAATCATCAAAACTCAGGCCTCTTCTTTCCCTCCGGTCTTTCATTTGAAAAACGGATCACTTCTTGCCATGTTTTTTAATTTAAAAATTTTTAATTGAAGTATAGTTATTTTACAATGTGTGTCAATCTCTGGTGTACAGCAACTTTTTTTCTTTCTTTCTCTCTTTTTTTTTTTTTTTCAATGGAGGTCCTGGGGACTGAACCCAGGACCTGGTGCTTGCTAAGCATTCGCTCTACCACTGAGCTACCCCTAGCACGCCACCTTTTGCCATTTTAAACATCTCAAGCTAATCATGTTGCTTTTCAATTAGGGCTGTTCAGTCACATTATTAGAGCAGAAACGCCACCACTAGATGTAAGATACCTTACATCTCAAGGTGTAAGGTATCTTATATCCCTTCCCAGATAGTCTAATTCTGCTGTTACTTAGACTCCACTCAACCTCTACCTTCTTCATGATAAACTCTTGCCCTCCTCCCCCACACTCATCATCAATTTTTTTTCCATAGCTCCCACTACCTTCAGATTAGAACCCAAGGTGCCTAAGCAGCTCTCCGATCTGTCCCACCTAATTCTATGTGCACCCATGCCTCTTATAACCCAATCTCTACACCTCTCAAGAGTAATCCATAAATATTCCCTTACTGATCTCTGTTAAAGCTGTTTCCTTCGCCTCAATTATACTCTTGCCAATTTCTGAATGTCTAAATCCTAGTGGCCGTGAGCCATAATAATCTCTTCTTTTTGACCCTCTATAGTGTTTGCTTCTTCCCAATAATGGCAAAAATCTTAAATAACTCTTCATTTGGGATATATATTAAACATGATCCTTATATTTCTATTGCATGGCTCTAACGTCAAGGACAAGAACATAACATATGCAATAAGGCCTGTTTGCCATTACTCATTCATGTAATACCATACCTACAGACACTTCTTGGAAAGTAACATTGCAAAACAAATATTTTGTACAGAAAAGAACTGAACTCATCAGACTACATCACTCTGAGATACCATGTATATGCCAGTAATTACATATTTTAACTATTATATACAAATTCATCTAATCTTATTCTTGCAAAGTGATCTTAGGGTAAAAGAAAGTAAACACCAAAAATCATGATTTTTCTTTCAGCTTATCAGTCAAACTATCTCAGATTAAGGAGATATATATATATATATATATGCCATTTACAACTATTGTAATGTGGCATGAACTAAACAAACTTTGCTGGAGAGAAGCACGTGACAAAATTCAAGCCTCTTCCTTGACAATAGCTTAAAAACTAGAATTATTGTAAGAGTAACTATGCCACACCACTGAAGCTTAGTTAGAGATGAGACATTTGGAAAGATGTCCATTATGGTTTACTTTTCAAAAATTTCAACTTTGTCTTCAACTGTTTTCACTCTATTAACTCTGCCCCAAAATTTAGATATATGGGAGTAAAATTTTTAAAGGAAGGAGTATCAATCTGAGCGATTTTGGCTTGGAAGGACAATTCACTCACTATACTAACTTTTGGTGTTTTCTAACAACTGAGAGTATAACGATTATTTACTTTTTAAATGAAATCAGAAAGTTAATCATTTTTTCACTGGGATCTGAGGATAGGATCAAGCTCATTTAACATTTCTAACTGAAAGCATCCCAAAGTTATCAACACTCTAAAGGAAAATAGATTAATATTAAAAAGATTCATTTGAAAGGTTAAAAACTTACAGTATTAAAATATACTACACTTATTACGTATTATATACAGTACATACAAAATTTATAACATAACAAATATATTAAACATGTTAAAATGCGTGTGCTCAATTCTTATCAAATCTAATGTTGAATCAATTCAACATTAAGGTTCTGCTAAATGTGACAGTGGCTGTTAGAACAAAATGACTTCTTGCATCAAGTGTGCTTATTTCAATTTCAAGGAAATTCTAACGTAATTATCTGTGTCAGCTATCAAGAGTTAGCTTTCTTTTTACAATTTAATAATGAAGTTGGAATCTGATTTTAGTCCATGTTATTCCCATTTTGCATATAAATTTCAGCTGACATTCTATGGTTAAGAATTCTCAAATCTTCTTTTCCTTTTTTAAGCAAATCCCTACAGCAAAAGAAAGCAAGAATTAATAGTAGTTAATCCCTCCTAGTATTTGTGAGTGCTTGGGGGATCAGTGTAGTAGATGCTTTCTGCTGCCTTAACTCGCACTACTCCAGCTGTTAACCAGATGTTCAAAACAAGTAAATTGCCCCAGAATGTTTTTCTAAATTCTTTTTCTTAATCTGCTAAATTATGCAAATGCTAGAATATTTTTAATCATGCACCTAAAGTCTTGCTACAAAAGTAGCAAGAATTCTGGGGTAATTCAAATACAATTACCCTTCGAAATAAATGAAGTATATCAAATAATGACTATTGGGGCTGACAGGAGATAAGGCATATTTAAGTTGTAATAAAAATATATTCTCTATAAAATTCAATAAGAAACACAGAATAAAATGTATTGGGGAATATGTTTTCCTAGTACACATAAGTGTGAAAGAAATTCAAGAAAATATAAAATAAACAAAGAGAAAACGGAAGTAAACCTTAAATCTTCTGATGTCCGTGAACTTTTCAGGTAATTGTTTTCCAGTTATCTTTTCCACTTTTTACTTCATGATTGACATTTACCTACAGAAAGTCTCTGAATTCCCCTTCTTAGAATAAATGGAATAGATGCTCTTTTGATGAAGAAAAATGATTTTATTTTGATTACTTCCTCTCAAGAAACTCTTACATCCCCAAAACACGGAATCACTGTCATTCAAAAAGAGAAGTAGGCACCAGCTTGATTTTCAGTATTTGAATGTTATCACAATGAAGACAATTCCGCAAAGAATGATTTTAATCAGAATGGATCAGGATCTGTTCTTTTTCCCAATAGGATAATAGTCATTTTCAATGGCCAAGCAAATAAAAGCCGAGAATTTAAAAAGAACTGATCAAAATTAATTTAAGGGCAAAGATTAAATAAAATATTCCCTGAGATGGGGAATGAAATTTTCACCTCTGCTCCTTTTTATAAGCTTCCTGTATTTTCTAGCGTTAGAGACACTTAATCCAACTATCAACTATTTTTGTCTAATATAAATGGCATCTTACCAACTTAAAATGCTTAACTTATACAAGAAAAGATCATTGTAATTCTAATTTTATTTTGATCTTCTATGATCATAATTACAGAAAAGATGAAGCACCTCTTTGTGTTAATGTGGTGCTAAGTTCAAGGTTATTAAACCACAGTCTTCACCATCCATACTCTCGTAACCTAAGAAATTCACCTTTATTGAAAAATATTAAACACAGGCTACACTGATATCTAAATGAATATTTACATTAATTGCAAATATAAAAATTCAAAAATGTATATTTATGAGTTAAAAAGTATTTCATAAGTACTGCATGTCACAGAGCAGGTCAAAATCAATACTCTTATTTTAATCACTTGATGTTTCCCAGGAGAGATGAGATCGAAGAGTTCTATGAAAAATGGACTTGGTTAAAGAAGAAAACTCCTGTGTTAGGATCTACACCCAGGCTAGGGCTTGGGAAAGACTGAGGGTCGAAAGAGTATCAACAGAACAAAGGAAACACACACACACACACACACAAACACACACAAGGAAATGTACTTCGAAGGGACTGAAATAAAACTTTATACTGTTTTAAAACACCTTGCATTTCCAAAGGATTGCAAGAGTTAAGTACGTCTTGAATTATTCAAAATATTGATTGCATTCATCCTTACAGAGTGTAAGGATTAAAAGAAGCGTTCAAATTCAGCTCTTTTCCCTTCTCAATGTGACACTGGGCAAGTCACTCAGTGTCTCTGTGTTCAGGATACTTCACCTGGAAATTGGAGGTTATAACAATAATAGACATCTCACAGGGGTCTTATAACATTAAAAGAGTTGATATCTAAAATTATGCTTGACACACAGGTATTCATTAGTATTGTGATTAGAAAATAAAACACACATAAATTTACAAAAAGTTAAATTTAGAAAGTATAGTCTTGGTGGTCCATTTTGTTCCAGTTGGATTCTCTTGAAAATATCCATTATCCATGGTAAATTTCTGTTAATGGATTTCTAAAGTAGCCATTCCCCACTGATGCCAGGTTAACAGAAAAGTTTATGACATTAGAGCTTAAATTGTATAATGCCAAGTGTAGGAAGCTAAATCAAAGTAAATACTTAGGCTTAAGCCTGAATTAAAGAAAGTCTGTTTTAAAAATCTGAATATAGTTCCACCTATTAACTTTGCTACACTTGTTCAAAAGCACAAAATTGAGTGTTTGCAAACAGTGTTTACCAAGTATTCAGTTTGCCAAAACTCTTCAGAGGTTAATTTATTATTTTAAGTAGAAAGTAATAGGCAGGCATTCTATGTACTCTATTTGATGAATAATCCCATCAGAACAACTGCATGTCTGGCCGCTAGATCACAGCTGACCTCTTAAATAGTCCCACCTGTGACCTGTAGAGAACAGATTCCAAGCTGTAGTCTTTTGAGGACCGATGGGCACCTCATGAAATCATCAAGCTCTATCCACGTTTCCATATTTTAGTCTGTTTCAGAACATACCCTGTTGCAAAATTTACCTAACGTGTAGTCCTTAACGATGAATAAATACATTTCATTTTTAATTGCTTAATATGACACAGAAACCCTTGCTTATTTATAGGGAGACTTTGTCCCCTGGAGAAACAAGTAGTTCTGTAAAGTTACAATTTCTCCCACACAGGTTTTTGGCACTTGGGATAAGTTTTTGGGGCAAGCGTTCATCTACTCGGTTCTCTGCTAATGCTAACTCCTGACTTTTCCACGACACAGGAGAGAAACGGTGTGTTCATTTTCAAACTGCTTCTCTGACTGACACAGAGTGCAAGCGGGGTGGGTCACTGTGTTCCTGATGTTCATCTACAGATGAGGAAAGTTGGAGCTGAGCACAATTGAAGTCATACTTTACTGTGGGCAGTCTAAAACTTAAAGCTTCCTATTTGTTAAAAGATATCTTTTTTTTCATTTTTCATTTTTTGAGGGGAGGTAGCTTTTATTTATCTGTTTGTTTGTTTGTTTTTGAAGGAGTTACTGGGGATTGAACCAGGGACCTCATGCATGCTAAGCATACGCTCTACCACTGAGCTAAATCTTTCCCCCCTTAAAACTTAAAGACTTTGACTACTCTGCATTAAGAGAATTGACCACTTCTGCATTTTTCATGCATTCATCTTAATATTGTTTTCTGTACAGACTACATTAAAAAAAAAAAAAAGGCATAGAGATGACTTCTATTATACAGACCCAGAAAATGTGGTTTGCAAATATGAAGCAAATTACCAAAGGTCACCAAGCCGGTGGAAGGCCAGGCTGAGAATCAAACTAAAAGGTTTGAATGTGAAGCTCAAATTGTTATTGCTTCCACTGATGTAAAAAAATAAAAGGAAAAACCGAGAGAATGGTGTTTTCCCAAGGACAGAAGACAAAAACGTCCAGCCCAGCCAACCATCCAACAATCTGTGATATTTAGCATCACGTGACAGGACCCTTACTTCACATACATACACGCCAAGGAGCTCAACTAATATACTTAATCAAATTTACAAGTTAATGTTGGCAATAACAGTCACAGCCACATTTCTGGATGCCTCTTTTCATTTTCTTAATGGCCTTCATGTATAGTTTTACTTTTCATATTACCCAGTGAGTTTCAGACGCCCGTTTTTATTTTCATAACTGAGCAGACTGAAGTTCTCTCTGAGCTGCTGTGACTTGCCTGAAGTTAGGGAAAACCTCATCCAGAAGGTTGCTGTTCAGTCCTTCAAGTGCCCTTCCAAATACAAAACACTATACAGAGTTGGGGAAAAAAAAAAATCTAATCCCACATTGCTAATTCTCTTGTTTATAATGGCAAAAGGAAAAGTTTTACAAAATTGAAGTAGAAAAGGATGATCCTTTGAAAAATATAGTATGGATTTGTGCTGTATTGATATTTTCTTCCAGTAAGCCTTAGAATAAATGTTAAGAAGCAGAGAGCAAGCAAGCTATTTCTCCAGGAGCTCCGACTCTGCTCAGAAGGAAAAAGGGATTCACTGCAAGCCAAGAAGTAAGTTACAGTGGGCTTCATTTTAATATGCATATCAACTCTTAGAAAGAAATCAGAATACAGATTTTACCTTGACTTAATCAATAAGATATGAATTCACTGAAACCATAATTTATGGAGAAACGACTATCCCAAAGGGACACATTTTCAGGAAAATCCCCAGAAGATGAAGTTGCTTCAAGGGACAAAATGCAATCAACAACGCTTTCTGCTTAGAGGGGACCTGGGTCTCCAGGAGAAAAATCACTCAGGGCAATTACTCTGCGTCAAACCACCTGTGAATATCCCCGGTTAGTCTGTTTTAAAAGGAAAATGACGAAGCTGTGAACAGAGTAGTTCATTTCTGAAAAGAGACACGGCAGCTTAACTCAGACTGTTCTCGGGAACGTGAGTATTCAAAGGGAGGAAAGGATCAAAGAGACAGTGCGTTTCTCCAGACTAAACGACCCAGGAGGCATTTTAATTTCTTTGAGGTCAGTTAAATAAATTGATTACTTTTTATTACAAGCCAAAATTTTACTTGTTGCACTAAAGAAATCTCATGCAGTAAAGGGTTCCAGAATCATCCAATTAATGAGAGTTAACATTCATTGAGCCTCTACCACACAGTACAGGAACCGTGTTAAGTTTTTATATCAATTATCTCATTCAAGCTCTCAGTAACCTCACTACAATAATCACCTCTTCGCAAGCAAAGAAACCGAGAGACTTCCGTTAGAAGTTGAAAAAAAAAAAAGTTTAGAACCCAGAAGGTCTGACTCTCATCCACTATGAAATGTTGTCTCTTGCAGCATTTTTGTTTTACAATAAGATTACCTCTTATAAGGAAATGTCTAAAATCTGAAACAGAATTAACGGCTGTGGGATGTGTGGGCTCCAATAGGGAGCCAGTTCCAAAAGAAGAAAATAATGATTAAAGAGAATTTAAAAGAGTACTAATTTGTTATAACATGATCTACATGAACTGCTCAGAAACGCAAATGTTCACTTTTTGAAACGGACATTTGTTTTCAACCTTGGGAAACCTGCTTGGCAAAAGATTTACTCTTAAATCCTAAGTAAAACGTTCATCTCTGATATCCAAGAAGATCCACGAAATACTGATCTGAATGTATTTATTAAAAGACTCCAAGTATGAATTTTCAAACCCATCAACTTGAAGTTTCCCTTGCAAGCGGTATCTTTATTCTCCATGCTTCCTAGGGTCTTCTCCTCAGTCACTCCAGCTAGATTTATATTTTGTAAACACTGAGTTAGTCTATGCACTTTAACAGGGACAATATTCTCTAACTATTGAAAAATGTTTATCTTCTCAAATCATATTGCATAAATACCTGTGAGCATTTAATACCACGGATTCATAGATGAGTGACTACGTGTATATGGGCATCATCCCGCACATCAGATATAAAATATGTGGGGAAGAAACTGACAGATTGCTCCGTATTTGTATTTTTATCAGAAGATGAAATAAAATGGAAAAAAAAAAGAAACCTGAAAGTGTTTGTGTTCATTTTTGTTTTAATTTCTCAGTTGCTCAATGTTCCGTACCCCTCTATTTAGATCCTGGAGTCTCTTAATTCCTGAGCCTATCAGAATCCAAACTTGAAAAGAGGAAAACCAGGGAGCTGATGGGAGGCACCACCCGGGATAACAGAACTTGCCACTGTAACGGCAACATCCAGTCTGCACCAACTCACAGGGGCTTGTTTAAAGCACACAGCAGCCTACTTTTCCCCTCCCACCTCTCACGGAAGGGAAGGCTGCTCATCGTGGCAGAAGCCCACCTACTCAAACGGGAGGTAATTATTACTACATAATTAACCTCACAAGAAAATTAAGATTAATGAAGCGGTGCTTACCCAGTGATTATCAGCTCCTCCCGAACCGCCATAGAAATATCTGTTTACCACCAACACCTCCCTGTATACTGATAATGGAGTCTGTAAATTACTGCAACAGGAAATCTGGATGAACATGCATAAATCATAGCTTATGTATCTGGGGGAAAAAGCATGTAATAAAGAAGAAGAAAAGAAGAGAAGGGAAGGAAGAAATAAAGAAGAGAAGGAAGGATGAAGGGCAGGGAACAAGACAGGTTTTTACCTTTAGCAAGAACCACCGTGCCACAATGAATGTTTTCTACTTAGTTCTGTGACCATTGTGACTCAGCAAAAGACCACCATGCCCTCTCTAATCGGGGTGAGTTTGAAAACTCAAAAACTCAGATCAGATTTTTTTTTTTCTAAAAACCCAGTAATTTTAAATCTATGTCAAAAGGATGTCCTTTGTACTATAAACATACAATTATTGTAGGTATATTAACGTTTGTTTTAATTAGACTAAAACAATTAAATATTGATAAGTCCATTGAAAAATGGACTCCAGAGGGTTGCTAGCAATAGATTCAAGTACAGCTACCCCAGAATACATTGTGGCATATGCAGGTCAGTTTCTCCCCACCAAAAACATCATAGTCCTGTATGGCCATCACATCATTACAGGTGAATCACAGAGCACATCACCAACGTGACACATCACCTTTAGCACAGTCAATCAACAGCACTGCAACCCAATCTTCCCTCACAGGACATTGTATCAGTCAGAATATGCTAGGTTAGGCTGCAGTAACAAAGACAACCCCCAAATCCCCCATGTCTCAAAAGAGGAAAAGTCCTGCCTGGTTCAGTCTTCAGGACCACCACAGATCAGCAAGGGAAGTGGGGAGGAGGGACCTTCTCATTTCAGACATTCAAGGACTCAGATGGACAGAGGAGGCCCTTCTAAGCACAGGTCTCCCTGCCAGAAGTAAAGGCACCTTGGTGGCCTTACTCCAAGGTCTTCATTTGGTGTCTCACTCCAATGAAGTGATCCAGCTCAGAATGTGAGGAATGCCACCTTTGCTCACAATTCATTGGCCAGAGCCAGTCACATGACCCCATCCAACAACAAATGGTCCAGGAAAAGAATTCCTACTTGTGCCCAGGCTGCTAGAAGGCTGGAACTACATGAAGGGCTTTAATTCCGCCTCAGTTACCCACTCCTATCTATGCAATGGCCATGCTAATCAGCTTTCCCTTGTTTTAATAACCTGTCTTCAGCTGTGGATATCCATTATGTGTGAGCCATCAAAGGAACTCAAAATAATTTTTATGCCCTTGTCAGTGAAAATAATCAATCAGTAATAAGAATAGTAAAGAGTTTTATTTGAGCCAAACTGAGGACTGTAGCCCGGAAGCCAGCTTCCCCAATTACTCTGAGAAGCTGCTCTGGAGAAGCAGGGTTTCCAGCATAGTTTTTTTTTTTTTATATATATCTTGTCATCTTGTCATAACAAAGAACATTAAACAAGTCACGATTATATTTCTTCAAGTTTAAAAATTAATCAAACACACACACACACACACACACACAAACAGCCCAGCACACACACGTACAGCACGTACAACGTGGCCTTTGCACCTGGCACGGGTGTCTTATCACCAAGTAAGGACCAGCACTGGTGTCCCGGGAAGGGGGGCATTTAAATCTTTATTTCTAACATGGACAGTCTTTACTTCTGGCCAGTGTGCCCTCTTCTTTAATAATTAAAGCAGATGTACAATGTATGTTCGGTAGGTCACAGGCCATTTTAGTGAGCTCATGTGTAAGCCATAAGGACTTCCCTATATCTCATTTCATTTATCATCCTGATAACTCTAGTTTATTGCAAGAAATTTGACAGTTTGCAACTGAACTACTTGGGGATTTACCAAACAGAATGACTACCACACAAACAGACTCCACTTACAAAGATTTCAAGTGAGGGCTTTACTATTTATCAGGTAAACTTAAAGAGCCAGAAGGATTCTAAAGAATGTTCGTATTTCTCTGAGTAAACTAGGATGTGAGCCAGAGACATGACTGAAATAAGCAAATTTGCAGATTCAGGAACCCTGGGTGGAAGAGGTTTAGAATCCAGATTAAAAGGATGGCGAATTGGGCTGTTTGTCCTGAGACCCCACAGGGAGCCACGGGATGAACTGGCAGACCCGGAGGGAAGTGTTCACATCACAGGCACGAGGGATGGGTCACGAGCGGGTCTCATTCCACAGGTGTGGTGCTGGGGTGGGAGAGGGGGCTGCACCTCTGGAGACCAGTTAGGCAAGGCTCTGGGCCTTCTGCCCACTTCCACCAAAGCAGCTCTATTTTTAAAAATCTTTTTTGTATATTGGTTTTTATTCAGAAAAAAGGTTCTAAGGCTAAAGGGGAAAGAAAAGCTGTATTAATTCACAGCCCATGTGTACTTATTTATTGTGCCTTAATCAGTTCTGGCTGCTCAGTGGATCACCTTCTAGAATGCTTCCAAACTCCTCTTGCTCTGTCACTGTGGTTTCGGTGGCCTCAGGATGCAGAGACCAGAGGCAAGTATATGTAATATTTATGATTGCCTAGAACTTGTTTATGACTTTCGTAACCAACTGAACACCAAAGTACAGTCATCAGAAAATTCCAGGGAAATCACTAAACGAAAAGAAGCCATACATTGTTAAGAGAACAGATTTTTAATATATTAGAAACTAAGGTATTAAAATGTTCTGTACAGTGCAAACAGAACAATAGGGCTTCGTGGCTATTTACTTCATCATATTTGGAAGTAAAAGCCTACTGAAGGACTGCACTTGGTTAATTTCTCAGGCACCACTTAAAAAATATACATTGTCTGCCCTCTAAGTTACAAAAACCAAGGCCAGCCAAAGAGAGCTGACCACAGGCTGACTTTTCTGTAAAGGAAGCTGACCTCTCTGGGAAGCCAAAATAAACTGAAATTTCTCAGTCTATGGTGCAGAAGCAGATCTTTGAAAGTCTGCCAGATTTATGTGGAAAGATTATATAAAGCAAACAGATTCTCTGTCTTCCCAAGGTGCCCTCTTTTCCACATTACAATTCTTATGAGCAGCCAGCATTAGAAGACATATTTCCAAAAGCAAACACTATATAATGAATATTTGTTATGTATCATCTATCCAGAAAGACCATAAAGCTGGATGCCTACAGAATGTCAGAAAAAATTTAGCCCTTTTTTTTGGGGGGGGGGCAGGAGGAATTACTTCTCTTTTTCCATTTTAGGACCCTTCCTTGACATGAAAGGGAACCAGTAGCGTAACACAGAGCAAGAGTTAAAAATTGTAATTTTCTTTATGAAATCATAAGGGCAACCTTAGCTGCCTTGATTTCTTCTTTGCGATGAAAAAAGAAAAAAAGAAAAAATTGCTTTGTGTGAGGTGTGAGTCTTGGGTTTTGCTTTTGGGGTTTTTTGTTTTGTTTTGTTTGCTTTGAGAGGGTTAGTGAAATCAACAGGCAAAATGAAACATATTAGTAACTGAAATTCTGTTTTTGTTTTGTATTTCCATAATTATAATGACATAAAATTAGACCAAAATATTAATCTGTCAAGATTTTTTGTTTTTTTATATGCAAGCCTTGAAATCATCAACTCACACAAGTTTCTTTGACTATCCAGGCCAATTCAAATGTTCCCTAGTCACAACACTGAAAAATTGTGTATAAGATGTATCTGAATGGATGCATGTTCCGTGATTTTAAAACAAGCTAAATAATCACCAAACCAACAGGTAAGTATAGGAAAACCTCTGGAGGAGGGCCCAGACTCCATGGAGCTATGAAGATGAACATGTGTTGAGGCTGAGCTAGAATTCAGTGTAAAAAAATCACTTCAACTGAGCTTAAAAAAATGGCCAACTGATCTTCACTTTCATTAAGCCAGTTCTTTAAATTATCATTCTTATTTATCTCTTCGTTAAATAGGCTGGTCTCTATGCCCACCTGGAAAAGGGCCAATTGTTATATAAGATCTTTAGCACATTAAAAGGAAGGATCAAAGATTTTAAATGCTGGTTTTAGACCAATCTCATAAGTAATCAGAAATCACCTCACCAATAAAATCATACACTCCTGTACCAGTCAGGGCCCTAGCAAGAAACTGACCATGTCCTCAAGGAAGGTAGTTTGAGAAGAGAGTAAGGCGCGGACAGTGCTTGGAGAAACCAAGGAGACAGAGTAGGCTCCTGGGGCTAGAAGCAGTGGGCAGCCTCCCGAGTGACAGGAGAGAGTAGGTTTCCAGAGCGCCAAGGGCAAGTCCATCCCACAGAAGCTGTGACCTTCGGCACAGGGAGGAGATCCTGACCTCCCTGTCTCCCACCGGCAACAGTATTTCTCAATGCATCAAAAGATGACTAAAAAAATATGACATGTCATTTCTCCAAAATACAGACTTCCCTTGAAAATGATAATGGAGTGAAAATCCAAGATGGAGCTTGCTAAATGACCTTCCTAAATCCAGACTCTGGACTTGAAACACACTGCTCTTTAAATTTAATGAACTTGGACTGAAAACCAATAGTTTTTTTGAGACCTACATCACATTTGTTTAAATAATACACACCAAATAGAACAAAAATCTAATGAATGAAAGCCTTGATTTTTAGAGACTATATTAAATATTTTAGCCAAGTATACTCTGGTTATTGTCCTGGCTGGACACCAGGTAGCTTTTTTCTTTCTTTTTTTTTTTTTGATTAGGTCTCTCCAGCTGTCCTAAATGACTGTCTCTCTTTCACATTATAGAAGTGGTATTAAATATAAACTCCAAGGAGATGTATGTTCAGCTGAAATAATGTTCCGATGATACATTTGCAGAATGGGATTCCTTTAACCAGGTAAGATTTGGACTCGATAATGCCTAAAGCCCCTTACAAACTGAGAATTTGTGATTGATTCAAGTGCTCCAGAAATAGAAAACCCACGGCTCTGAAATTCTATAGTTTTTCATTTGAACCAATTAACAGTTACCTCACACAGTTACTGCCCCAGTAAAACGGCACATGTCACAGACCTTTGCAAACCAGAAAGCACTTGCTCAAAGTTAGGGTTCATTGTATTTTTTTAATTTATAAAATGCTTATTAAAACACTTCTTCATTTACTTAGGGGTGATATGTAACTGAAGCTTCTCTTTAAAAACAGCTTATTGGTGAACAGATTATCCCTCTTTAGATATGCAAGTACAGAAATTATTTTTTTAATTATCAAATTATTTTAAAAATATATATATTAATATATAAAATATATTTAAAAAATTAAAAATTATTTTAAAACAGGAACACCGGTTGAAGTGTCATGAAATAAATACTCTACACCACTCAGCCAGTATGAATTACCCAGGAGAGCAAGTATTTCTGTGACATTTCTATCACCTCAACATATCTATTGCTAAAAAGTAATTCCCCAAGGTAACCATCCCTGGTTGGTTCCACAACTGTTTCAGTGCTTTTAATTACGTCTAAGTGCATGTAAATTACATTCTTCCGCAGTAATCTGGTCCCATCAATGTATCAATGTCTTTTCCATGCACATATTTGTTGTTTCCCCCAAGCAACTCTCAGTCCCCAAAGAAACTTGTTACCTAGAAGAAATAATTTGAGAATAGAACATCCGAGATGGGGTTGGCAGGTAAATTACTTCACTCAACATGGCAGAAACCAAACAACAACCACTTTGCCTTCATGTTTTATAACACGTTCCAAGCATAATAAATGTGTGATAAGGGGTTGATTATGGGAAGACATCAGCAAACATGTCAGATTTCAGAAAAGACTCCTACTCATGCAATTATTTTAGAGAAACAGCCACACACTAATGTATTTACCATGCATTTGTTACTTGTGCAAATTAGAAATATATTACTTATTGACCCACAACAGATAAGCTAGGTCAAAATTCCTGACTGACAGTGGAAAGATAACTGAACATAGGGCATTTAGCATTTTATGGAGGCCTACAGACGGCACTTTGTAATTTTGCTTTAAGAAAATATCAGATTGTTCGAATGAGTATTAACTAATTTTTAAAATTTTCTTTTCAATACCTGAATATGTAAGCCTTTGGAGGAATCTTGGGGCTCTCTGGTCAATAATAACTGGTGAAAAACATCCCAAAAAAGTCTTACTTTTTTCCAAATGGTTTACTATACACTTAATATCTCAAGATAATTCCTTTTCAAAATAGATCTCAAAACATGACAACTTTGCATAAGGCAGCAAAGATTAAGATCCTTAGAAGCTGCTTAATTTACATTTCAATTTTGCAGACTATCAGCAATGATATCCGAAGGACAGCCTCCCAGGCGGAGAATGACTCACACACCACCAGCTCCATCTATTTGATGTGTTGGCCATGCCTCCACCAACACAAAGGTATTAGATGCCTTTCTTTATATAATACAAAACACACATACATTCAAGATGATCAGTGATCCTTTGTAAAATGCCCTAAAGTCTTAAACAAGTTGAAATAATTAACCTACAATCTACTTCGTTATTTATTATCAATTCTCTATCACTTCTAGTCAGAAGATAAGGATAAAAAAGAGGTTTCAAAAACTGAATTAAAGACCTAATGCAACTTGAGCTAAGCTGACTGAGTGTTTTACATCTGCAATCTCATTTAATACAACACTCTGCTATGGTAGACTGATGAGTTAAGCTCAGGAAAGCTCAGTCCCTTGTCAAAGATGCAACGAGGTGGCTGAGTCACTCCCAGGACCCAAGTGTTTCTTACACCAAAACATATCTTTCATTTCAGTGAAGGGACACTCTTAGAGAAATTGAATACCCCTCTTATTTTTATTAGCTAATTGAATTGGTAAGACATTTCCACAGGGCTGACAGGAACTAAAATATTCCAAGCCATTAATTTTATTAGCTCCTTCCTTGCTTCCTTCCTTCCTCCCTCCCTCCCCCCTTCCCTTCCTTCCTTCATTTCTTTTCTTTTCTTTTTCTTTCTGTTTCCTTCCTTCTCTTTCCTTCTTCCTTCCTTCCTTTCTTCCTCCCTCCCTTCCTCCCTCCCTTCTTTCCTTCCTTCCTTTCCTTTCTTCCTTTCTTTCTTTCTTTTCTTTCTTCTTTCTTTCTCTTTCTTTCTTTTTCTTTCTTTCCTCCTTTCTTTCTTATCTTTCCTTTTTTTTTTTACTACATAATGTCATATCCTGTTCTCCTGAGGAATAAGCATTACTAACAATCTGAGAAGGTAAGTCACGACTCAGTAGAACACAGCTCTGAGGTGAAGGAGCAGATTCAAACTCAGCTCTCTGTGTTTGGGGTCCTTAGCCCAGCTCATGAAGTTTCAAAAAAGTAAGAAAAGTTTCTTTTACTTGTTTTTGTTTGGTTTTTTGTTTGTTTGTTTTTATTTTTATCTTTATTTATTTATTTATTTATTTATTTATTTTACTGAAGTCTAGTCAGTTTACAATGTTGCATCAATTTCTGGTGTACAGCACAATGTTTCAGTTATACACATACATACATATATATTGAATGAACACTGATTTCAGATCCAAGGGCCAGATCGCTTTTATATGTAATATACATCAAATTGACTCTAAAGAATACTATATTTCATAAAAGGATTCAGTTTAACAATAAAATCACTTCTTTCAGAAAATGAAGTAAAGGAATGCATGAAGCAAGATTCAAAGTAAACTTTACCTCTCAAGTTTGAAGACAACTAGTCTTCAGTGCATTTATCTAAGGTAACAGTAAAACCTGTTGAAATGTGCATTTCAGCACACGTGTGCATGTGTGACACACGTGCGTACACAAATATGTTCTTGTTAATATGTAAATCTGCTGTCTACCAAAAAAAATTGCCATCCAATGGAGTTTCGTTTCTATTAGTACTATGTATATATAAGCTACTTCCTAAATTGCTTCACAAAATTCTACAATTGTCAAAGTAAAAATTAGGACATGTTATTTGAGCAGCCCTACAACTTTAGTATTCTACTATTACAATATTTATAGATCATTTCCTATATTTATAGATCATAACCTGGAGTGAACAGCAGAAGTGCGGAACTTGACAGGCAAATACTCATTTCCTCTTTCTTGGAAAGTGTTTGCATACGTGTGTCTTCACATTGTGGAAGAAAGGATTGGGGAAATGTCACTTCTGTAGAAGTAACACTAGAGCCAGAAGAGAGAAATGTAGGCGGAAACAAACATAATAAAACAAGTAGAAATCGGCAAATTTTCTTACCACTTTTTTTGTAGATAGCCATGTATAGAAAGTTATATTCAACATTAATTATTAATTAAATAATACATATGGAATTAAGACTATTTCTCAATGATTCCATTCTTCTTGTTCTTTTAAAAATGTAATTAAACATTAACCATTGAGATTCAGAGCTGGTATAAATAATACATTAATGGAACTGGAAATGCTATAAATGGTAGCCTTCTTCCCCTAGAAAAAGAGACAGGAACAGAGGCTGCTTTCCAACAATGAGTCATTTTTATTCTTTTGATTGCAATCAATTTATTGCTACCTTTCCTATTGAGATTTTTGTTTTGTTTTGTTCACTTAACATTCATTTCAACAAATGTTTCTGAAGCTCTGTTTAGACTGTGCTGGACAATTAGAAGACCAAGTCTGTATACTTGAATAACTCACAAGTCCAGTGGAGGGAGATGGAAACATAAGTGGAAAATACACTGCAATATGATAAATGCTAGAACAGAAATACAGTGTGTGCAAAGGGCCATGGGTCCAGCCAAGGGGTAGGGCAAACTGTCAGGCTCTGTGTCTTCAAGGAACAGCAGACTCAGTGTATCTTTCCACAATCTCACAGAGAGTGTGGAATCATCTTTTGTAAATATTTTTGTAAATATATTTTATAAAAATACAGATTTTATAGATATTACTTATGAAACAGACTCAGATATAGAAAATTAACTTATGGTTACCAAAGGGGAAAAGGGGTTGGGGATACACTGGGAGTTTGGGATTAGCAGATATACACTGATGTATATAAAACAGATAAACAAGGACCTACTGTATGGCACCAGAAACTATATTCAATATCTTGTAGTAACCCAATATGGCAAAGAATTGGAAAAAGAATATATATATATTCATATATATATATATATATGAATCACTATGCAGTGCACCAGAAACTAACACAACATTGTAGATCAACTATTCTTCAATGAAGAAAAAAGGGTGTGCAATCACAGCATTTGCAAAGGAAATAAGATCAAAGGAGGGCAAAGAGGAAGGTGAAAGGGGCCTGAAATACTAAAGAGGATAAAAAAAGCAAAGGTAGAAAGAATTAAAAACACTTAAAACTAAGAGACACACAAATTGCTCTAGATCCTGTGCCTAAAAGGGCAAACACACTCACAAACACAGGTGAGATTTCACACAGGCACTTGGTGAGACTTCCCTTGGGTGGTTGATTATCAAAGGATCAGCAGAGGCAGAATGAAAAGACAAGTAAGTGTGTGTGTTCAGATTTCCTGGAATTATACAGGGATCCCAACCTCCCTTCACATAAGTAGCACCATTGATGTAAGTAGCAAACAAAGATTCCATTAAGGCTTATTATGTGACTTAAATACTCTGGTGTGGACGTTTTCTGTCCAAGCTGTTTTAATTACTTATTTTAAGTGAAGTAGTAAGAAATAAGATCATATTTCACCTTTTATATTTGAGCTGTATAGTCAGAATCATCTTTGGTAAAAGAGTCCTACAAGACACAATAAAGAATTATGAATAAATGTCGCACTCTCCCCAAACTTGTATCTGAAAACCAAGTTAACAGCAATGTTATTTGAGTCTTCTTTTAAAAGCAGTTATATGCACTGTAGGTAGACAGTTTTTTTATTTAGTAACTCCCTGAAATAAGATATCATTATTTTTAAAAGGCTTCATTTTGTTGATTTACTTCGTTTTCAAGTTTTCACATAAAAATTGGGGAATGACAACTAACTTTCTATACTCACATAGCCCCTCAAATATGACCTTAAATAAGAAGAGACTTAAATGTACTCAAATTTAACACTTTAAGGAACATCTTTCACTAATTTACTTTTAAAATGTATTCAAGGTAACATTGGTAATTGTTGGTGTTGTCATTTCAGTGACAGTCTTCTTGCTATTTTCTGGCAATGAAATTCTTAAGTACCTGAATGTATCATTAAATTAAAAATCGTAGTAGAAATCCTATCTCAAAGTTGACATCACACTCCTAAGAGCCTACGATTTTCTCAAATATTAACTAAATATGATAATACCAATGGACACATTCAACATATTCAACATTTGGTATACCTCCAGCATCACTATTAGCGTCACATAAAACAATTCTGGGTCTGCATCTACTGAGCCTAACTTCTCTTCTGTCAAATCTGTGCCACCTCTGTGATGTAATAAATGTGGGAAATATTTCTACTCAGGGCTTCTGAGTCAGTACTTACTACAGTGAATAAAGTGGGAGTCAAAAACTATGGAGAATCATCTTGTATGTATTCCCCGATGACTTAGAGAACAGTTTATTTTTTCACAAAAAAAATAGAAACCATAAATTAATATAAAATAGAAGTGGAATTTTTAAAACTCCATTTTAGAAGCTAGGATTCCATGTTACCAAATAAAGTGAAGCTCTTTTGGAGTAAAATCAGATGGGAGAAGCACAAATGTATGCAATTATTAACTTCAAGCCTTGTGAATATCATTATGTGGCAGTTTATTTGCAATAGCATTAAATAATTCTTTCATAAGATTTTACATGTCGTTTATATCAAATATTCAAGATTTAATGTACTTTGCATAAATTTGACTGAATTAAGAGTCTGCAGATTCTCACATTCCTTTCCTACAATTCAGCATAGTTTCAAACATCTTCTTTGAATGAGGTAAGGCGTGCTATATACATACTTTATAAGAATTACTTACAGATGCATCAGCTACCATTATGTCATCACGATTACTCTTACCTTTCTGACTCATAATACCTAAACAATTACAGAGCACAAATTTATACTACAGAGAACACAGGCTGTGCAATTTTACTGATGCAGCCTATATTCTTCCCCTTTTACATTAACTTTTCTTCTTCAGTTCTATTAACGTGTTAATCTTAATACAAACGTTTATTTGTCTATGGAGGTATTTCTCATTTTGCCAGCTAATTAGCCAAAAGAAACGTACGTTCTCCCACACGACTTAAACATCTAATGTCTAAAATCACTCTTATGTTTAGTCATTCACTAAAACGAATGGCCATTTCATCCAACTTCTGTAAGTCCCAGCACTGTCTTAACCCACACTGCGTGATCATAACCAGCAAAATCTTTGAAAATCATATTTCATGTGCCCACAACAGCGTTGTTTTTGTCACTTGCTACCATTCACAAAAAAAAAAAAAAGCTTGTCAAACTGGATTCTCTTTCCACTGTCATCAGCAGTCATGTTGAAGATAAAAATCTTAAGCATTGAAGACAGAGATTTTCTGAATTTCATTAAAACAACAACAAAACAAACAAACAAAAACTAGTTCCTCGTGTTAATTGTCTTATTAGCCAGTCTGTAGCATCACACTTTCCTTGGGTACTGTAGCTTCTTATTCTAGGGGACACTAATTGGTTTTAAATGGTGTTAAATACCATCCTTGCAGTGGCAAGTGCTTCTCTGGGATTTTTACTCGAGAAAAGAACTCCTGTAATTTAAAACCACTTTGCTTTCCTCAGTCACAGCTATTAGTGAAACACTGACCTGTAGAAATCGTAAGGTTTTTCACCCTTCTCTCAATGGCATTAGTCTGTCTGCATTTGTTTTCCAACACTTCTTTTCCCCCTGTGCCTTTGCACTTCCTTAATTCCCATCCCCCAACAAATGCTTTCAGCAGAGAAATCACTGCTTTTCGCTCGTTAAGCCCTTCTCTCTCTCTCTCTCTCTCTCCCCTCCCTCACCCCCCCCCCTTTACAAAACCTTGGCTACCCTTAAAGAAAATTCTCCAACAACGTGTCAATTTTATAATGGCCACAAAGACAACTTCTGTTGGCGGAGGGGGAGGAAAGAGGGACTGGAGCTTGGCTGTCCCTTTCCAGACAAGGATCTTTGTGGCGATCAGAAAACATTTCCTGCATGAAAAAATCAACGCACTCTTTGGCTGCAGCGTTGGGGAGCAAGAGCGAATATGCACCAGCCGTGCCCTCAAACGAACAGAACACATGCCCTAACCTTCCAAACAGGAAAGTCGTTTTCTTAGAATCTGACAGCTTTCTTGCATCATTAAACATAACCCACTGTCTCAAATCCCCTGGCAGCTCCCCCGCGAGGGGCTGGGTGAACGCTATTAATCACTCCTGTACTTTCTCTTTTTGCCCTGCATTTCCCTTGCCCTGGTTTTCCATCTAGCTCACCCCTGACAAGCTCCCTCTCCTCCTCCTGGTTGTTGTACACCAACAAAGGACCGAGAAGATGGGGCAAAAGGCACGCCAAGGGGACATCAGGTCTGGCAGCATCCGCCTGTTTCGCTTCCGCCCTCCTCTCGCCCCCACGTGACTTCACAGCCCAGGGGACCAGAGTTTGCGCCGCCAGCGGGGTTCCCTGGACAGAAGAGCCAGCAGGCGGACTCCTCCTGGCGCAAAGCAGCCGAAACAAAACCCGGGCCTGTGGGGGAGGGGCACCCTTGTCTTCGGGGGTCAGTAAGTCACATTTGGTCCTCACAGGCGCGCTCCTGACTGTGCGTCATCTTTGAGTCGCGATGCCCCAAGTTCAAACCTGGAAAGAGGTCACGGATGAGAGGGTGGGAGGGCGAGGGGAAAGGAGAGGGCAAACGAAAGGGACTTTTTCTGAGCAGGAGAGAAGTCGGCAAATGCATTCACCGTTGTCGCGTGTGTATGTGTGTGTGTGTGTGTCCGTCCGCCTGCCTCCCCAGGAGCTGCAGCCTAATAAAGCACTCTTCCCCCACCCCCTCCCTCCTCACCGACCTCCAGCGCAAACTGGCTCCGTGATTTTACATCTCTTTTTTCCCTGAATATTCCGCTGGCACCTCGGGGGCCTGTTGCGGAGAGCTATCCCATCCTCACCGACCCATCTCTACAATCTTGAAACGTAAAACTAAGCTTAAGAGACCTGAAGCAGTGACGATCACAAACCACATGAATCCAAAGGTGACAGGGCATAGGAGCAAAGATTACGCGTTGCCACACAGCACATCTTAGCTCCATCCCTCCCCCAGCCCCCTCTCCGCCGGCGCTTACCTTCTTTGGGCGGTCGCTTGGCCTCCCTGGTAAGATTGCAGACCTGGGTGGTTTGCAGCTCTTGGGTCAAGCAGCCCTCGGTCTGCTCATTCAGGGGTAACACCACGTTATTTAACAAAACCAGCGACTGGTCGTCGAGCCCCCACTCTCCCAAATGCTGAGGACAGGTGCATTTTGTATACATGATCCCGCAGGACTCGGTTCTCCCATTTTCTGATTTTAAGCAGCTCTCCAACCAAGTGCATAAGACATGGCAACCGAACTGGCTTGGGCTCACCTTGTTCAATACCAGAAACTCAAAAAACGATTTCTGATCTTCTTCCCCTTTTTTCTGTAATCCAGGGAAGTCGGTTGGAAAGACCCGACGTATTTGAATAAAATTTTTATCATACTGTAGAAAAACGAAAGCATTCTTGGATTCGCAGAGTTGCATTATCGAGTGATTCTTTCTTAAAAGATCCTTTATTTTTTCATGAGAAAAATGATCAAACTGATAAGCCAGGAGGGAAAAGTTAGAGCAGCTAAGGTCCTTTTTGGAAAATTTCAGGTAAATGCTATATTTGGTTGGATCTGGATTTTCCAGCGTCCAAGTGCAGTTTGTAAAGTTTTTGGGAAACATTTCACTTACAGAATACGATCCATAAATAACTCCCTTCACCAAAGTTGAACACCAGAAGTCTTGGGCAGCATTAAATCCAAACATAACCAGGAGATAGGTGGAAAATATATAAATCAGCAGGTTACGAACAGCCTTCATCCTATGTCATTTGGCCTGTAAAAATGGCAATGAAAGTAAAATGCAAGTAGGAGTCTATGCGCATTGAAAAAAAGAAACTGCTTCCAATAGTACAGCCAGCTGTTTTCAAGATTTCAGTTTAAAAAAAGAAAAAACCCTTTTTAAAAGAAGGGCAGGTGATCTTTATTTTGTAACGCCAGAGAATTATCTGTTGCTGTGTGAACAGCGCCCTCACGTGGTTGTTCACAATGGCCAAATTCTCTACATGCATTTTAAAAATAATATTCAATAGATTATTAATAGGAATGCTCTTAACTTCTCTACCAGAATTTCCTTCAAGCGCACTATGATTCTACTGAAAGAAGAGGAAAAATAATTTTTTAAAGTATAATAGCCTAAATGTTAATTTTTTGAAATATTGTTAACAACCTGTACCACCTTTTCTTTCCCTCAGCCGTCTGCCTGCAGTAAACATCACCACACAAAATCTAATCTGATAATCTGGGAACAGCTGTCATAATATTTCTTTGCTTTTAAACGTGAAAAGCCATTGTGATAAATGTGAGCCTCAGTGTTACAAGCAAAACTGATCATTTGTTGCAACTGGAACATCATTTCCCAAATGCTGCTACTAGTCTTTGCAGGGGCCACATTGTGAGCTAACGGGAAATTCCTGTGCAGAAACACAGGTATTCACGTGGATGAACAGAATCTTTAAACCATCATCCAAGGAAGGGCAGATACATAGGGAACACTTGTTTCTGGACATTATCACTGAGAACCAGGATTTAAAACAGTCATTCCAATGTGACATGCCCTCTTGAGATACATAAAGTGGATCACTGTATTAGTATCTGTATCCAAAGGCCATGTCAGTGAAAAAATCCCAGAACCACAGGAACTGAGCTGGTTGCAGTCTTTTATTTTTTTTAATTAGGGCTATTTTATCAAGAGTTACCTACTGTAATTTAAGATTTGCACATAGTAGATAAAAGACATTCAGCACTGTCTTTCCTAGCAGATTTCAATTGTCAAATTAATTGATCTCTATCCAACCCCAGCTCCAAAGCTCCTCTTTTTTACTTTCCTTTTTTTTTTTAAACCTTGCCTTGCATAATACAGTAAACCTTGGTTATATTTACCTCTGTAAGTTGTTATCCAAAAGTAACTTGAATATTTTTCAGCTTTAACCTTTAAGAAGTTATTTCTTAGAACAAATGACACTGCTTTTTGTTTGTTTGTTTGTTTGTTTAGCCTTGAGCTGGGAAAAGTGATGCCAAGTTAATTTTAAAAGTCTTTAGGCTGCAGTCTCTTCCACTGTTCTGTAAACAGAGACAGACATACAGACATACATAGATAGTTAAGAGTTTTCATGTCTTTGCCTGGGTCCTCTCTGAACCAAAGGATAAAACCCTTCTTCATTGCATAACACACACCAACGCATGCACACAAAATCCAGTGACTGAAGTCCCTGAGGATAGATCTGCATTCCCCAGACCATACTTCAAATTCTATGCCTTGATATAAGCAAAAACAGCCCCAACTCTAAATCTCTGTATAGCAGCAGTTTAAAATAACATCAGAATTGCTGGGACTATCAAAACAGTGTTCTCTGAGTCAACCACGCAGCTCCATGAATAATGCATTTTTCTTCTTGAGAAAATAAAGCCAATGAACATTTAGAGGTTAAAAAATTGGGAAAGTTAGAGGAAATTCTGGAAAAAATTTCCTCTTTTTTTTTTTTTTTTTTTTTTTGCTGTAGCACTTTGCAGGCAATGCAGGTCTGCGCAGTGTTCTTCAGGATAGAGTGTAGGCGTTGAGAGCCAATGTGACAATAAGTGTCTAAATTAGGAATTCCACCCATGAAAGGGGGCTTCATTTTAGAATCGGTAACTCAAAAAGAGGTCGTATCTCTTTGCCTAGTGAAATCCAGTACTTTTGCTTCCATTTCTTTGCCAGTGCAACGTCTGCATTGCTGTGCTCATCAAGGATTAGAAAGAGTGAGGAAATGGCTCTGATCGCACTTTCGAGCCTGGTCAAGAAAGCCCCCTCAACAGGATGCGCTTTATTTGAGTCATTCCTTCTTGGTGTACGGAGTCTCCTTATTTGATTATTCTAAATAATCAAAAATGAAGCACTGAACTCTGTCGCCACTCGCCTCCCACCGCCCCCACCCCGCTCCAGCCCCCGACTGCAGGGCCGGTTCAAACAATTGTATTTTTCTCTTTAAGAAAGAAAGAATGGGGTGGGGAGGGGTGCCTAAGGGCCGGCCACCCAGGTTTCAAGGATGCTGCATTTATTTATTAGTCTCCTGCTGCGAAGCAAAGCGGCGTTTAGTTTAGATCTGCTCCAAATTGATTTTCTGGGTGACACTTTAGTTTAGTCGAACATAGACGGCGCCCTCACTCCACTGATTTTTTTCCCCAATAGCAGACCCACTGCCTCCCCTCATCTTAACTTCCTTTTAACCTACAATTTCCCCCCATAAAATTACCCCCACCACGCACAACCATCAGATTTTCTAGGTCTCCCTGCCTCTTCCTTCCGACCCCGCACATATCCTGCAAACCCGACTTCTCTAACTTTTCAACTGCGTCGTTTAAGTAAACGCAGACAGTCGGCTTCGCTCGCAGCCCCTCCGTCAGCCAGGGACAGCCTTGTCTTGGCTGGTCCTCCCTCCGCAAACTACCCAGCGGAAAGCTCCCCGGTGACGACCCTGGCAGAGGAAAGGTGACCCCTGGACCCCCTTCCTTACCTTCCACTCCGAAAGCTCAGGGAGGCTCTTGCTCTAAGACACCAGCGCAGGCACGCGTCCCAGCAGCGGTGACGGAGAGACTCCCCTTCGGCCCCAAGCACCGTTGCCCATTTTCCCCGGCTGAGCTTCAAAAATCAGGATTTATTATTTTTTTTTTTAACGCACACATAAGATGAGGCAAAAGATGGGGGGAGGGAATCAAAGAGGGGGGTATGAGAAAAAAAGCCCCCAGGATCCCCGAGCCTACGCCGTATCCAACTGAATCCAACCTCCAACCGAGAGGCGGCGGCGGCGGCGGGGGGGCGGGGGGAAGCCCCCAAGACAGACACCAAGAAAACAAAAAAATGCAAGTGGTTTAAAAGCGAGGATTTGTTTGACCGAATCTCCCCCCACAACAAACCGATCAGCCAAGAAGCAAAGAAAGCGCTGAGACGAGAAGCGGCCGGCGGCGGCGGCAGCTAAGGCAGATTTGTAGGGGCGGTGGGTTTATTACGAGAGTATTCGTGGTCGGATCGGAAGGCTCAAGCTTTTGCTTTCTCCTCTTTCCGCTCTCCTCCCTCCTCCTCCTCCTCCTCCTCCTCCCCCCCGGCAGGTACTGATGGACGGACGGCGACTAAGCAGAGGGGGGGAAAATCCCTGGCTGGTGATGTCGGAAAGCTGTTTGAATGCCCAGCGAGGAGGGAGGCGCGGGAGGGAGCGAGATAGTAAAGCTCTGTCTCGGGTGTGCGCGCCGGTGCGCGGCGCTCGCTCTCCCTGGGCGCACGAGGGAGGGGGCGCGTCCCCGAGGCCGCGCGCGCGCGCCGCCGCCGTCCCGCGTGCTCGTGGGCGCGCGCGTCCCTCGCCGGCACCAGCGCGGTGCGCCCGGCGGCCGCCCGGGGCTCCCTGCGCGCACGCGGCGCCTCCCCGGAGCTCTGCGGGGCGCGGGCGCGGGGCGCGGGGCGCGGGCGGAGGCGGGGGCGCGGAGGGAGGCGGGAGGGGCCCCGCCAGCTCCAGTCCCGGGCCGCGGTGCGCCTCCACGTCACCGCTACTCAAAACCGAGCACGTCCCCCGAGCGGTATTCTCCGCGTCTGGGAGGTCTCTGCATCCTCCGTTCCCACCATTGGGGCTGGCGGCGCCCCACTCACTGTAAGAGAAACTCCCTGGGAGGGAGGCTAGGGGGGCGCGGAGTGCGGGGAGGCGACTCCGGGGGCTGGGAAGTAAACAGTGGACTTGATCGTCTTTCTCTCTCTTTTCAGCGCGGACCTGTCGCAGCCGAAGAGCTGTCATCTCCGCCCCGGGATTCAGAGCGGATGGCTCGCCCACCGCGGAGGGGGCACGTCGCAGCTCCCGAACTGCTGGTGTCCCCGGCTGGAACAACACTAGTTTTTCTCAGCGAGGCTGCAATTAGCATCTTGTTCTGGCTGATACAGGCTTTGTCAGGACCGCGGTGCGGCGACCGAGGTTGGGCATCCGCGTTGGTTTCTGCATGGCAATGGGATCTAAACTTTTGTTTTCTTAATGTCTCAGATTCTTTTCAAGTTTCCCTAGTAACAGGTTTGGGGAGGGGATGGGTGGGAAGGAAGGAGGGGAACGGGGGGGAAAAGCCATCAGATTCTCGCTTTAGCCGGGAGAAGAGGGATAAATTTCCACCGTTCCCCACCTTAATTTTCTTGCCTCCGGGACAGTTGGCCGACAAGTATTTGATGAACTAGCTTCCAATTCGTGCTGCAAAAGGTCATTCGCCTACCGATTGTGTCTCTGCTTGTAAATGCAGTTGGTGGTTTGCAAAACAGGTGCTAAAACAGTGCGGTGATCTGGTGGGAGGAGACTGTAATGGGTAATTCATCTGAAGTGTCGAGTCTTCTAAGGGGGAGTTGCTTGAGCGGTAGGTGAAGTTGAATAAAGCAATTTTCCATCATTTTTCTCTCCCTACTTTTTCTGCATTTTTTTCTTCCTCTTGTCCCTCACCCTTGGGGCGATTGGATAGCCAAGAACGTCATTTTAAAAAGAGGATTATAGTGAACACAGGAAGGTGCCAGTGATCTTTTATACACAGGAGTTGTTTGAAATATTGAAATTGGCCCTTTACTGCTTAATACATATGAATAGGGTGACCCTCTTCAAGGCCTCTTCTGGGACAAGTGTTCAGAATAACACTCTGTAAGGGAAACAGTTAATCATTCTCCAGCCAGCAGGCTTCACCATGTTCCAGGAAAATTCACTGCTGAGAGAGCCGCCTGGGTGGCAGTTTGGTTTTGTGTCATTTTTGTTTCATTACAGTATTTGTTTTTTACTCATTTAAGAGAATGTGGAAGGAAAATAAGGTTTATATCCAGGGCATAACCCAAAACATTGTGTCTTTAGCAAACACATTTTCTCTGAAAACCAAACTACATTCAGCAATACATATTTCGTTTATTTCAACTTCTACTGAAATTGAGATTATGCCATTTGCAAGACATTTTGGTCAGTTCTGCTATTTTGCCAGGAGCAAAGATAAAGAGACTAATGACGTGCAAAAAAAAAAATGGAGAAAAGGAGAATGTTTTGCATAATTTGTACATAAACAGGAAACACTGTGAGGTTTAGCTATACTTTCATTCTGCATCCAATGATTTCTCACATTATCTTGGAACACCGATTGAGATGTTTCTTTAAAAACTGTGTGTGTCTCATGGCATAATGACATAAGAATAACAGCCAAAAGGGACAATTTAAAAAGCCTTAATCAGGCAAGGAAAGGATCACTCTCTCCCATTTATACTGAAGTGGAACGCAGGACTGGATTAGGGAGAAAGCCACCCTTAATAAAGCACTTCACCCTTCACTCTGTTTTCCATAACCTTCATAAATTGCAGGTTACTGAGCCGGCCTGATGGTGGTCCTGCTGAGGTGTATTTATAGCAGATGATTTGTGGATGATAAATATGCCAAGCAAGACACGGGCTCCAGTCATCCCAGGCTGGTCTGACTTCCTCCAGGAGTCAGAATCAGGAATCACAAAAAGAACCTTCCATGGAGAATCTGGTCTCTGGACCCTGACAACAGCACAATTCCAGGGCAAAGCAAGGGAGAAGCACCCTAGCAAGGTCTGCACGGTGTTCCTCGTGATAGCACCACTGACACATTGACCCGCCAACAAAAGGAGCTCAACAGTTGACTTGCTGTAGGCAGGCTCTCTGTCCTTTCTACTGAGATTGGTCTGTGTTGTGCTTTAATGCATTTAAAATTACCATTTCAAATTATAATCATCAGCCTTCCTTGGCCTCTTTCACAAGTCCCTGTATGTGTCTGTATGTACGAAAACACATGTACACACATATACACACGATAAATACACATGTACATCCGTGCACATGTTATATGTAGTATGCATACACCCAGCTATAAATACATAATACGTACAAGTGTATTTCAGTTGTTACACATAGATTTGTTTGGGAGGATGTTTTCACTACATTGCTTTATATTTATTTCTCTTTGATAAATTATTCTAACCCCCAAATGGCCAGATTACCTGTATAAACTAATTTTCCTTTCAACAGTTTCCTTGGCAACTTTCAAAAGGACTATTGAGAAACCAGTGTTAACACATCAAGATATAGTGTGGTATTTTCAGTTGGCCCAAGTTTGTCAAGTTAAAGTCTTTCCAGTTTGTTTCTCTAAGTTTTTATACATTTTTATTAAAAGTACTTCAGAAAAATGAGATTTCTAAGTGTAATTTATCTCTCACTTTTTCTTCTATGCTTTTTTTTTTCTTGCTATGTTTTGGTCCTACTACATTTGAAAATGACCCCATCCTCCAGGATCACGGTTTAAAATTCAGTATCAGCTACACAATTCTCAGCCTCAAAGAATAAGAATATGTTTACTCAGTTTTCATAAGTGTTTTCTCTCCTCACCCCACTCTCTCATCATCTTTCTGGTATTCCTATATTACCACATTCTAAATTTTATAACTTCTCTTCTTATGGCTTTCAGAAGCACCAGTAAGTTTGTAGAGTATTCCTTGTTCAATATGCCCTAATTTTTCAATACTTAATGTCTCCAATGTACACTAAAAAAGATCGGAAACCACTAACTCCTTCTAAAGAGGGAATTTAAATTAAATTATGGCATTTAAATTAATGTAGTAACTTCAGAGATACAAACCTTTACCTTATCATTTATGATAATCCACTAATGCTTATATATATTCTATGTTGATAAAACAAACTATTACATGATCAAGTTATGAGTACTTACATTATACTTACAATTAGCACATTTATTATGAACTGAAACAACAGCTTCTCTTTCTCCTCCTCCGCCTCCCTTTCTTCTTCCTTATTACTATTATTAAATATTGGAGTCTTTCAGGAACTTAGCTGATTCTCATCAGTCTCTAAAAACAAATTGGCCGTTTTCACTGGGACATCCCAGAATAGAAAGTACATGAAAAAAGTACTAAAAAGCAAAAGACAGAGTACAGTAAGGGGGATGTGATATGGTGGTTATCCTGGCTTGGTTAGGCCCAACTTGCCCCATGCCAGGCACAGCCTGAGTTCCTTTTAGTTGGAAGAACGGATCTACATCCCGTTTCCATTTCTGTGTTTATGTCCCTCTATGGTGACACAAGTACAAAAACTGGTAAAAAAAAAAAAAAAAAAAAAATTTGGCTATCAATTTCCAAGGCTCCATTTGAGATTCAGGAAATGCCATAGGTAGATAAGACCCAATGTCACACTTGTGTGCTGTCAAAGCATCTTGAAAAACATGGACTTTAATAGCTCAAAATATAGGTTGGCAATTAAACAGGAATTCACTCCCAGATCCTTCCCTTGTCAGCTACTTTGTCTGCCTACATTTTTGTTATGAGTTACTATATCTATGCCACTATCTTTTATCCACAGAACTTCAAGTGAAGTAAAAACCAAGAGTCTTCTCATTTTCCCCGAATCTGACACTGTTTATATACCTGGTCATGGACAAGATGCTGTGGACTTCAGTTTCCTCAAAGAAAAAGGTTTGAGTAAATAATTTCTAAGCGTTTTCCTGCTATCTTCTAACTAAAAGAAGGCATCTCACAAGAAATGGAAGCAATGAGAAAAATGCAACGAAGTCCAGCCTACGAAGAATGACGGAGGTTCCCCTCAAACACTGGAAACAGCTTTACTCTATGTAATTTTTAAAGCCTCCATTGTTTTACGAGCTTTACTTTCATCCCTGCTGTCATCTGCTAGTGTAAAGACAGCCCTTTATGTGCTTATTCTTTCCTTGCCCTGATCATTTTTTTTTCTGAGATTGAGTTCCCACCCTACCAGTCGTGACAACAGGAACTAAAGCTATGAGGACCAGCATGTCTGGCTTTAATCAACACTAGAGATTGAGGTCTATTAATCACCCGTTATTTCTGAACTCCTGTACTTTTCCAGTCCTATTCCTGACCAGTCCTGACCCACTCACCCCTACTATTCCTCTTTCTGCCAGATTTTCTCACTTTGCCTTCTATTTTCTAAGAATTTTTTATTGAAATATTGTCAGTTTACAATGTTGTGTCAATTTCTGGTGTACAGCATAATGTTTCAGTCATACATACACATACATATATTCCTTTTCATATTCTTTTTCTTTAGAGCTTACTACAAGATATTGAATAGAGTTTCCTGTGCTCTACAGTAGAAACTTGTTGTTCATCTGATTTTGTGAGGATTATCCTTGTATTTCCAATGTAGAGATATCCTGCTGAAGTTCAGTAGGTGTCCTGTGCGACTTGGTCTGTATGCAGGTGTACTTCTTGACGTGTTCATGGGAGAGGGTGGGTACCGTGTCCTCTACTCCGCCATCTTGGCAGCCTCCCTCCCCACTTTGCCTTCTAGATCTGCTTGGTCTTGGATACCAACACACCCTCGGGCAGTCTGATGTCCCTGTACGCTCACCAGGGTCACGTGGCCTCACGCACAGGCTGAAGATCTTAACTTTCACTGGTAAGCCCACTTTCCCATTGTACCCTATGAATATTTTGTAACTTTTACTTGATCATTAAAACTTAAAGCTTCCCTTTACTTCTGATAACTTTCTGCATTCTTCTTCGATAAAACAGATGTGAGCACATAGGAACTCCCTCATCCCACATAACAAATTCTGCCAACCTACTGAGTCTTCACCCATTTTCTCCTCTTGTCTCTAGGGAGATACTGCCTTGTCTCAGAAGCCATCCCACCTCCAGGTGCTTCAGATCTTACATCTATTGGTCCTCACACCACAAACCCCCCCTGTCTCCTAGATCTTTCTTATCAGCATACAGGTATTTTATAGCAGTGTTGCTCATCCTAAAATGGCTTTTGATCAGCAATCCCTATCCTCTGTTCCCCTTTGTAACTAACCTTTAAAAAGCAATCTGTCACATTCATTTCACGTCCTCACTTCCCTCTTTATTTCTTCTTTCACTCCAGCCTGCTTGCAGCCTCACTGTCCCCCTGGAAAAGTTCTGACCAAGGTCACCAAAGACCTTCCTGTTGCCAAGTTCAAGGATAAATATCTTTTCTCATTAGACTCCAACTTTCAGGGGCATTTTGCTCACTGAACCCGGCATTTTGAAAACCACTTCCATCTTGGTTTCTGTTTTCTCCTGCTCTCCTAGGCCTCACTAACTTTCCATACTCTTTAACTGGGTCTTTTTCTCCATGACCTTGAAATGTCACCTCCTTAGAGATCAATGTTGGATCTACTTCTCTCCATTTCTCTGCCATCTCTTTCTTGGTGATCTAACACATTCCCTGATAGCAAATATCACTGGAAGAATGTAGACATACACACATACATAGAAACAAATGAACACACACACTTATATAGAAACACACAGGCACACACAGATATATTTCTTTAGCCAGGAACTCTCTTCTGAGCGCTGGATTTTCATATAATCAGTTGTCTAATGACAGCTGTACTCAAGATGTTGTGCAGCCATCTCAGATTTAAGTAACCAAACAAGACTCCTGGTTACCCCCAAAGAAACGTGTTTCCCCTCAGTCTTTCCATCTTCACACTGTGCACCCAGCTATGCAACCTGCAGGCGTCGGAATTATGCTGGTGCCTCGTTTTTTTCCCATTCTTCAGTCCAGCCTCTGGATGAGTGCTGCCTGTTCCACTTTGTATTGGTTTGCTAGGCCTATAACACAGGCTATCGCATGCTGGGTGGCTTCAACAACATAAATACATCTTCTCACAGTTCTGGAGGTTACAAGTCCAAGATCAAGGTGTGGGTAGGGTTGATTTCCTGAAGTCTCTCCTTGGCTTGCAGATGGCCACCCTCTTTGTTTCGTCACATGATGGCCCCTCTGTGCCTAGCACCTCTGTGTCTCTCTGTGTGTCCTAATCTCTTTTTATAAGGACATCAAGCAGATTGGATGAGGGCCCACCTTAGTGACCTTATGTTAACTTAATCACCTTTTTAAGACCCTCTCTCCAAATATAGTCATGATCTGTGGTACTGAGACTTACAGATTCAACATATAGGCATTTTGAGGGGACGTTATTCAAACCGTAACACATCCTAAACACATGTGTCTCAAATCTGGCCAATTCTTTCCCTTTTCACTTACATCTTTCTTTCCCAGAGCTTGGCGTTTTTTGCCTAGTTGACTGTGATAGCCTTCTACCTGGCCTGAAATGTTCCTTGTTAATCCACCTTCAATCAATCATGCTCAAGGCAAAAAAAAAAGGTGTGTTTTTTAAAATGGATTGAAAATATTTTTTTTAACTCTTCTCATGGCAGCACAGGAATAAATCCAAACCCTTCGTCATGGCCTACAGGGCCCACATCATGTGACTCCTGTTTCCCTTCATCCTGCACGTTTTTGCTTACTTCCTCTGTCTCAAGGGTACCAGTTCTTTTCCTTTCCTTGCACCCTTCCCATGTAAGGAATGGACTTCCCTTCTCTTGGCAGTTGGGATAACTCTCCTTGGCCTGTCTTTTTCTCAGGTTCCATCTTGAAAATCGTCTCTTCAGAGAAGCTTTTTTTGTAACCACCCAGTCTCTGGTCTCTCTCCTTATATTCTCTCTCAAGATACTTATTTGTCTGTTTTATACTATTTGCTAATTTTTTTTTCCAGTGGAAGTACTGGGAATTGAACCCAGGACCTCATACGTGCTAAGCATGTGCTCTGCTACGGAACTATACCCGCCCCACCTCTGCAGGATTTGCTGAGTTTTAATTATTTAATTGCTATTTAAGTTTTCCTCATTAGCCTGCCCTTTTGCCTAACATGCCAGAAGTCACATAGTAAGTGATTATTTAATATTAAGGGAATGAGTTGGTTGAAATTTTCAGCAAGATAAATTCCGTATGTTGGTATTAGTTTGTGCCCACTGGGGTATTGTCTGTTTTAATAGCTGTATGACCCATGTTTGTATCACAGCTCAGAGTTCTCTCTTCCCTGGACCAAGTGCTTTGTTTCCTCCAGTCATTTCTTGTGTGCCTTGTGTCAAGACTCTCCACTTTTATGGCTGTTTATTTATGTTAATGAAATTTGGAGGAATGGCTTTATTTGAGAAAATTAAATCGTAGATCTGTTTTTCACACCGAGTCTTCATGGAGACCCTTTCATCCAAATTCCCAAGCCTGCTAGAAGATGGTAACATAAATCTTTGCAGATGACAATTTATTAATATGCCATCTTTTATTCACCTTTATGGCTGCTTTTAGTTGAATTTATTTCAGTTTGTCAGTATTTCGGTCCTTGGATGGGCAATTTTAACAATTACTCCAGACTGTAACTTTCTAGCATATATATGATAAATCTACTTATTCAGTTTTAATGGATAAAGATTTACTGAGCATCTACTTAGCCATACTCTGTATTTGCAGGATGAGTATCTCATGGTCTTCCATTTGTGGAGAATAAAGCTTTAAATTCCCTGAAATGAACCAATCAGTGATGTACTGAACACAATTATTAAACACATACTTCATATGAGACATGTTGTAAGATGTTTGGGAAACAGGTGGTAATAATAGTGCATGACCTTGTGATGATTGTCTCTGTTGGTAGAGAGAACTAATGAGCAGCCAGGCATTACTTAATTGTAACTCGCAACTGTATATAATGAAAGGTGTGGAGTGTGTATGGTGGAGGAGGGGGGATGTATGACCTGGTGTGGGAGGACAGAGAACATTTTCTTGAAGAAGTGACATTTGATCAGAGATCTGAAGGCCAATGAGAGACTCCAAATTATTCCATGCAAGGGGGACAGAGTGTGCCCAGGTACTGAGGCTAACGGGAGCAGAACACATTCTAGAAAATGAGAATAAAGGTGAGGGGGATGAAAAAAAAGGAAGAGGTCAGTGGTAATTGATGCTGTTGGTGAAGATTAGGATGAAATCATTAGGTCTTTATACTAATAGCAATAAGTTTTGTAAACAGAGAAGTAACTCATTCAGATTTCTGTTTTTTTTTGGGAGGGGGGCATTAATTAGGTTTGTTTGTTTGTTTGTTTGTTTATTTAACTGGAGGTATTGGGGATTGAACCCAGGACCTCGTGCATGCTAAGCAGGCGCTCTACCACTAAGCCATACCTCCCCCACCCGGATTTCTGTTTTTAACTGTTCTTCTCACTTCAGTATGAGGATCGATTTGAGGAGAGTAAGAATGGGTACAAAGAAACGACTTATTAGGATCCTGCATAAGTGACAGTGGTGACAGAGAGAAGGAGAAGTATCCAAAAGACATTTGGAGGTAATATCAGTAGAATTTGCCAATGGTTAGATGCAGCAAGAATGACTGGATTGAGATAAGAGCCTCTGTTAGTGACCCTACCTACTGCTGGTTCATTTTGAAGTGACAATCAGTTATAATGCTTTGACCGATGTGTTATTTACACAATTGAGTTTTTAGTGTGTGTGTGGGTGGGAGGACATCCCTAAAACATGGTGGCTTATTAACAGTCATTTGTTTTCCTCCTAAATATATAGTCTGAGAAGGGCTCTGTGGGTGGGAAGGATTGTCTCTAGGCTTTGCAGTGTTTGCTGGAAGAGCTTGTTCAAACTGCATCAGGAGAATCTACTTCCAAGATGGCATACTCATATGACTGGCATTGGGCGGAGGCTGTTGGCTGGGGGCAGTCACTAAGTTTGGCCAAGTTCAAGGTGCCTGTGGCAGTGAGGGGTAGGGTTGGAGGAATGTCTCTAGTTCTTGACGTGATCACTTCTTAATGGAAGGAATGTTAAAGAATGTGTGATAGATGGTGCCCACTCTGTTTATCAACATTTATGGATGGATTGTACCATTTAAAGTATCAAGTATTATTTCTGAATTAATGACACCTGCATATCTGATGTGCTTATCCAAGACAGTGGAAAGTGGACAGGTAAATAGGTCAGGTTCAAATATACTGTCCAATAACAACACACCACTAGAACCATCTCTCCATAGGGTATACATTTCCAGAAAGCAAGGATATTGTCTTATGCCGTGATTTTAGTCTTTGGAGCAGCACCTGATAAATGCTTGTTGGCTGGACCACTAACTGATATTCTTCTAGTTGTTGTAGAGTGCTTTTTACCCAAACAACCCACATCGTTTATCTTTCCTTTGTCCAGGAATATACCAGATGATGCCAAATACCTTGTAATAAGAAACATCTGACATTCCTTTCCTGTAACGTCCCCAGCAGTAGCCACTGGATTAACAATACTGTTTCTTAGGATAACCAGTTTGGTTCCTATTTATCACCATTTTGTTTTCTATATATTCACCAACCACCCATTCAATAATTTATCTCATAATTTTTCCAGGGAACAAATACTGAATTTATTAAATTATGGTTTCTAGAAATTAGTCCTTTCTCCCTTTTAGGATAGAGTCAGTATCTACCATTTAATGCTGTCTTTTTCCTGTGCCTATTTACTTTGCAGGATTTTTCAAAAATCATTGAAAATGCTTTCATAAGCCCATTTATACCTTTTTTATACTGTGATGCAATTTTTCTGGACTAGGACATTTGAATCAATATGAAGGATGTGAGGGTTCTTTCAGTATTTTCTTGATTGCTTGAGTATCATTTCATTCAAACATTGTTGGACCATACTTACAAGGTGAAAGATCATTTTCTTTTTGGTGGAAGATAACATCAAAGTAAGAATAGAATAAATGTAGCTTTACCCCTCTCCTCCATTGTCATTAAACGTTCTGGACCATGAAGTCAGGATCTTCAGATTTTCTGTTATGACTACACATTTGAACTTACTTGTTTCCTTTGTCTTGCTTCATGTGATCATATTTCTCTCTTTTTAATATCCTTTCAAAATTTTATCTCAGTTTGAGGGATCCTAGTGACACTATCTCACATAATTTTGGCCTTATTTGACAGGAGTTACATAGATTATCCATTTGGGGCAGTTCATTTTCTTAATACTTTTAAAACATTTTTCCTTGAAGGTAAAATAATCTATTAAAATAGAGTCTTTTGAAGAGAAATTTGTTTACTGGAACCTCTTTTATATATCTTGACTTTTAATACTATGGAGAAATTGACACATAGAGAAAGCATTTCTGCCATCTAAATGTCCATCAATAGATGGCTGGATAAAGAAGTTGTGGTATACCTATTCAATGGAATACTACTCAGCCATAAAACATAAAAATAATACCATTTTCAGCAACATGGATGCACCTAGAGTTGTAATATATAGTGAAGTCAGCCAGAAAGAGAAAGAAAAATATCATATATCACTCATATGTGGAATCTAAAACAGTGATACAAGAGAACTTATTTACAAACTAGAAATAGACTCACAGACATAGAAAACACACTATGGTTATCAAAGGGGAAAGGGGTGGGGTGTACAGATAAATTTGGAGTTTGGGATTAATAGATACACACTACTATATATAAAATAGGTAAACAGCAAGGTCCTACTATAAGCACTGGGAACTATATTCAACAGTTTGTAATAGCCTATAATAAAAAACAATATGAAAAAGAATACACACACACACACACACACACACACACACATATATATATATATATGTATAACTGAATCTCTATGCTGGAAACAAGAAACTAACACAACATTGTAAATCAACTATACTTCAATCAATCAATCAATCAATCAATAGATTATTTTTTGATTTTGCTATTGGAGATTAAATCTCAGGCACCTTTGCCATTTTCATGTTACCTCTGTCTCCCTATGATCTTAGTTGCTCTCCTACGGGCAAGACTGGTAAACAGCTCCTTACAAAGGTCTCTTTTTAAAAGCCACCCAGCCTCCTCAGTTGACCATTTCAGTGTCAACATCTGAATAATTCCTTTATATCGCAGAGCCTGCTCAGCACAGCTGTGGGGCACCCAGGTGACACGTTAGTCCTTAGAACCTTAGCTATAAAGGCATTATTTGGTGACTTCAAAAGAAAAACAAACTGCTAATTGGGTCTCAGTTATCTAAATGCATCTTCGTATTTTCTTTATAGGGAAGAGGAGGGGATTCAGCATGGCTCGTATTCATTTTTTCCCTCTGTGTCTCTCTTGAATCACCCTGAGTTAGAAGCAGTGAAAGCTTCATTTTCAGCTGCCATTAAGATATAAAAATGCAGATTCACATCTACGTATTCAGTTTCCCCATAGGCTAAAAATGAAATGTCCTCATCAAATTAATGTTACCTTCTGAATTACTGAGCACATTAAACATAGGGAGAAATTCATGCTTCACATATGCAACTTTATCTTTATTTTACTCAATATTTCGTTCTTCATACTGTCTTCGTAGCAGGGCCTGCAGTCACAACAGAATTTGTACTAAGGCTAAATTTTATTTTCTTCAAGAAAGTAACTTACAAACTGGAGGGAAAAAAAAATCTAGATGAAGCACAAATATGAGCAATGATGCATCATGTGGATTATCCACTCTCCATTTTCTGCATAAGACTTCAGTCACTTAATTAGAAAGTCGAATTATGGATTTTCATAACTGTAAGCAACACTGGAAGCAGTTTTCTCCTTTGTTTCTGAAACTTACCTTATCATCAGCATTAACAAGGATTTGCATTAAAATACACACTCTTATTCTCAAGGACTCTCAATCTCTAGGCTTTCCAGAATTATATTTTTAACCTTGACCCCAAGTGATTCTTATGATTAGATCAGTGTGGGAAATGATAGTGTAGTAGAAGGTCCTCCCTTTATAGATAAAGAAACTGAGACACAGGTGTCAGCATGACCCAGCCAGCGTTACCCAGCAAGGCGATGGCAGAGCTGAGATGAGAAGCTAGGTTTCCATGGTCAGTTTCCATGGTCTATTCTCAAAATCATTTCTACTTTGATATTTTTATCTCAATTCCTGAAAAATGATTATTCATCCAATTCTCCCCAGTAGATGTTTTGATCATTTTATTAGATCAAATTTGAACAAAAAATATACTGCCTTATTTTCTCTTCCTTGATAGTAAGATATCAGTATTCCTTATCTTTCTGCTCTGGGACCTGCATTGTGGCTGCTCTGCTGAGAATAGGCAACCTTTAGAGAATGGGGAGCCATCCTGGTGACCCCTCTTCAGTGTGCCTGGACAGAGAGCCGGTTAAATATTATGTAACCCCTGGAGAGCTTTGTTCGGTGCACTTTGAAATTAATTATTTAAAATTGTGGTTGAAATTCATGGAAGTCAAAGAGTGCTATTCATAAAACCAATAAGCTTTTACTAATGCATCCATTTAAGAGAAATGTTTGCTATGTCTCTGTTCCAGCTATAGATATGCTGTATTTGAAATAATTCAAAGATCATCATGGCCTGCAGGATAGAGATAAACAGAACATGTCAGTGCTGAAGTATAGGTTTTGAGACAGACTGAAGTTTGGATTTTGACTTGGCTTCCTAATGACTTAGGTAAGTCATTTCCCATCTAAGTCTCAGTATTAAAAAAAAAATCAGTTATGAAGATGATCCCACTTAATTCACATCATTGTCATGAATATTAGGGATAATATGGGAAGTGCTAAGTATGGTGGAAGAAATAAGAAAGACTTCATTTATAATATAAATAAATATTATAATTATAAGCTGCATAATTACATTGTTATTATAAGAAGTGGTAATGGTTGGCACTATTTACAAACCTATGACTCTGACTCATAGATATTGACTCATATATGCTGAATTAAGCAGTAGTGACAGAAGGATAAATATGAGAATTTCCTGTTCTCAAGGTAAAGGATTGATATGACCCAGAGCCCTGCAGGTGGTGCTGAGCGGGGAGGGGTTGACATGTAATATTGTTAAGTGTTGCCCACATAGTTTTAGACTGGAGACTACTTTCTATATCAAATATTCCAAGCACTTGGCAGAGAAAGGTTAAAATGAGCTAATATAATACCCATTTTCTGTTATGGTTTAACTATTAAAATAGCATTACTTGAACTTATTTGGCTATATGTGTTTTTTCCATGAAAAGCAAAATAAAAGCTAGATATAGAAAACTGATTGAATGAAACAGTTTTCTAGAGATGGTGACATTCAGGTCATAATCTTTGGAGTCTGAATGGTTATCATTAAATCCTAGCCATGTTAAAACTCTTTTCAAAAAACGTTACTTGTATGATAGAATGTGAATTATGTTTTCTTGAAGCAGTAAATATCTAAGCACAAATCTGTCTTCATTTGTGGATATAGCATTTAAGTATTGCTGACGTATAAAACCAGCATTCAGATACATTCCTACTTATGCCAAGTAATTTTATTTATAATCAGATTTGGGTGATAAATAATAAGTCCATGATTCAGGAACCATGTTAACATTTTAAACTTAAATTTAGTTTTAATTCTGTGAAAATAAGCACAATAAAATATCAAAATATCTCTTAAGATTCTTCTACATGTAACAAAAATGGCACTAGAAGCTTTAAACCTACTTTTCACTTCTGATTATTTAATAGTGATCATCTTAGTTTTCAACAATTGCATAAGAATAGATTCAAGACATATGTTAACTCTAACAATTGTCATGTTTTTTTCAATTCACGTGATTGAAGAGTTTGCTGAAAGAGGCTTCAAGCGTAAAGTTTTATTCTGAGATGAACATTTCCAGCGAACGTCAAACTGCTCGCAACCTCCTAAAAAACACACAGAGAATACGACTGTGGCAGTATAGTTGAGTGCTTCCATAATAAAACTCAAGTAATTGGAAAATTAAGTTTCTGTGGTGTGCTTACAGTAAAAAGTAGATTATGGCAATCATTGAAAACTTAGTTTATCTGAATTAAAACTTAAGATTAAACTAGGGTTTAATCTAGCTGTTTTTAGGTATGACGTTTCGAAAGATGTTGAACAGTGTTAAGTGTTCTGGGGTCATTGCTAGGTGTTACTAACTGCAACACTCTTTCCAAACAATCGCTAAGTATAAGTTAACTTGAAACAACAGCCAATATTTTTATTTTACAAAAATTGTTAAATACGCCGGTTATTTCAAAGCAAAAAGAGAAAAGGACTCATGGCAACTTTTGAAGAGAACATTTTACAAATTGTCAGACACATTCTTCTCACTCTTCCAAATCTCCATAAATAATCACTATGTAGCCAAGACATCAAATCTTCATATCAATGCCCATGGAGTTCATAAAATTTCAGAATTCCATTGAAATTCAATAGGAATTGAAGAATCAGATTATCTCCCTTGTTACGTAAAGAAAATTAATGTTGAGCTCTGAATGGCATATCGCATCTAGTATTCTGCATTAGAAGATCTTTCCAGGTCTCTCTGCACAGTCTCCTCTTGTCTGTTGGAATGCGGAATGGAGCCAGATTTTAGATTTAACAAACATACATTTTGATCAAATTCCAACATCATCTGTTTGACATTTTCAGTATTTTAATTTATTCTTTCTTTTTAACACAAGGTATTTCATTTCCACCCTTTCTCAGTTTGTTTAGTTATAAATGTATACGGGATATGGTTATAAGATTGAAGGGGTATTCAAAAGCTTTGCATGGAAATATTTGAATAAATGTCCTAGTAATGAGAATGAGCCAGCCAGTTTAGGTAATCCGGTAAGTAAGTTAGCTTGAATTTTGTTATCATAGCCTTTATCAGATAGATGGATAGACAGATGGTAGGTAGATAGATAGATAGATAGATAGATAGATAGATAGATAGATAGATTGATTGATAGATTGATCGATCTGATGTCATTAGGAGTCTTCTATGTCTCCTGAGATCTTAACAAGGATGCTTCAAAACCCAATTTCTGTGGAATGATCATGTCACAAGCCAACCAACACACACTTCGACGTTGCATATTATACATTCATATTCCTAAAGTTCCCTTTAATTATAAAGCCATCTTCCTCTCTTCATCTTCCATCTTTCTTCTCCTACTCTGCAAGAACAATGACCAAAAAAAATTATCTTATTTTCAATTATGTCTCTATATCCTGGTATTCAAGTCTTACCTCCAAGCAACTCACCAATCTATTTTTCCAAACAAAGATACTTCCTCCCTGAGCAATGTTGTGGTGCCAGCTATAAAGACAATTAATTTCAATCTAAAACTATGTAGTTAAATCAATATGAACATTGATATTGACATTGCTGATTATATTTTGCATATTGTATTGGCGAAGCGGGTGAATTCTGAAAAAAAGAATACTGAATCTAATTGTAGTACTACCACTTATTTGAATTGCTTAACTTCTGAACCCCAGTTTCTTCATCAGTAAAATGGGGAGACTAATGTTCATTTTATAGGGTTGTAGGATTAATAGTAAGGAGTGTTAAATACTGATTAATATCCTTAGTCTATCAAAGGCACTCAGTTTCCTCAAATATAAATTGGAGATAATAATAACACCTGCTTCATAGAGTTATTGTGAGGTATGAAAGAAAAAAATGCAGTTGAGTTTCACAGTAAGTAGCCCCAGGCACAGCACTGAGCAATATATTATATTGTCCCTGCTTTTACTTGTAACTCAACATCATTTTTCTATACACACTGTATATTTACTGTATCTGGCAATTAAGTGTAACAATAATTGCTCATTGCTTGTATTATTTTAATAACATTTTTATATATAATATTAAATCAGATACTATATTATTGTCCACGCCATAAGGAAGCCTTTCTACTGGGTCAACAAATTCAAACTGAAACACTAGCATGTATTTAATAGACAAATATAAAATACCTAGGAAGAAATATAGACTTTCCGTGTCACAGTCCTTTACGTCCAAATCCTTATGTAGTAGTAAATTTCACGTTAAGAAAGAAGATAACCTGTTACCCTTGTTATCTACTTAACTGGATGTTTATAATAGAACGGCAATGTTCTTGGTGTAGTCTTCACAGGTGACTATTTCTTGTGTGTACATATATGTGTGTGCTGACAAGGCTAATGCAGTCAGCAGGAAAATAGAAAAAAATATACATCTTGATAAGAAAGTAGATCAGAATGATTAACTTAGACATGTAGAGGTGGTTTTAAATGTTTATCACGTAGAAAGATGCAGGCAAATCTAGCATATGTCAAACAAATTGTCTTGAGAAAGGAGAATAGCTTAAGTGGTATAAAAGAGATTTCCAAGTAAATACTTTGGCAAGGTTCATACTCAGTTGCTTAGTTTAGCTTTTGAAGTGGTGACCTGGAAAAAATTCATAAAAGTCCTTGAATATTAAAATGATTTGCTCTCATAGCAGTCACACCGTCTCGTTCTTTGTAGCATCTGCAAGCATCAGAACAAGGCTCTACCTCTTGCCTCCAAGTCTAGGGTTTAAAACAACAACAACAAAAAATTAATACATAGCTGAAGTCTCCTGGCTACATTCATATCTTCCTGGTTTCCAGCCAGTTCTTAATTGAATTCGGTTAGTCTAATTGCTCCTCAGAGATGTCCATAAAATGGGCTCTCCTGGATTTCCTAGCAGAAGTGCCATTGTCTCTGCTCTGCATTCCCAAGCAGACAGCAAAGCTGACATCAGGCTCCGTCTTGCTGAACAATGACTCTTTAATGTGGTCACCTCGTGTGCTTTGTATTTCAATTATAATTTAGGATGAATTAAAATCCATTTAAATGGATAGCATCGCCCCTTACTACTCTGATGGAACATTCTATCTCTTTAAGGTGGCTCAGTAAGATAGTATGTAACCTTAATGTTATACCATCTATTTCATTCTCCTGTGTCATTTCATCCTACGTTTTTGTTGATGTCCATCAATCAAATAAAATGCAGTCGTGTGTTTATGCCATATGCTCTTCATAGATGAAACATCAAAATTTGACACTTCAAGGTATATTTAAAAATCCAGGATTTTGTGTTTCGACATTAAAGAGCAGATATTAGACTCAAGCTGTTCATGGAAGTGAGTCAAGTTACTTGCTATAGATCAAAGTATCACATTATGATGTTTCAACATAGAAGTATCTCACAGAATGAAGTCTAAGATTACAAAGTTATTAATAATAACATCATGCAGGATTATAGCAATTCACAGTTCATGAAGGAGTTCATTCCCACGTGCTTGGTCGTTTATGTCAGCCCTGTGAAAGAGTGTTATTATTCCCATTTCATACATCAAGAGTTGGCAAACTGTGCTCTGTGGGCTAAATCTGGCCAACCACTTATTTGTGTAAATAAAATTTTATTGGATCACAGCCATGTCCAATCATTTACATATTTTTTATAGCTGCTTTGGACCTACAGGGGCAGAGTCGAGTAGTCAGAACAGCGAAGTATAGCCCACAAAACCTAAAATATTTACTATCTGATCCTTTGCAGAAAATGTTTGTCCGACCCTTTTATAAATGCCTAAACTGAAATGCAAAAAGTTTGACTAGTGCTACATATTTATGTACCTAATCGAATGCACATGTGCAATCAATCAAATGCAAACCCAACTCTTTTAAATCCATGTCCAGGCTTATTTTCTCCATAACATCATATGAACATTAGCAGGAAACACCTGTCTTAGCAATGAAAAACTGTACAATCGATTTTGATTTGATATGGCTGCATAGATGCCTTTTCAGTGCACAACTATGCAATTGTCTGAACTCTACAAGGAGTAGAAACAATGTGAGGGGGAAACTGAGGCACCAGACATCACATTCCAAAGCCAGTGAGTATCAGCCCTGAGGAGCCGACCGTACAAGGTGATGCAACCTTTGCCAGAGGGGTGTGCAACTTTCCAGAGGCCAAAACTCAGGAACTAGGTGCCCAAACAGAAAGATGCTTGAGTGACAGGGGTCACTGATGGGAGATGAAGTTAGAATACTGAGGTTCCGAACAAACCAACAGAAATATCCTGGATTCCCGGGCACTGCTGCGCCACCCGCTCTCACAGATGTTTTTTAGACTCGGGAGCTCTGGGAGGCTCTCCTCTGGTTATTGTGAAAGGTTTCACTGTACTAATAATAGCTACATGGGTTTTTATCAGACAACTCACTCTGTCGTTTCAACAAATACCGTGATAATTAAACACATCTACTTTCTTATTCTAATCTCTGCGCAACTGGCTTGACAATTTCAGCATGTTACTACCTTATTAATAAAGATCAGGTTTTTTAATGTCATATTAGGTTAGCCCATTGCTTCCTCATATTTATTCAAATATTTTCATTCTCTTTATAACTCTTTATGTCTCTAGTGGACTAATGTGCTCGATTCTTAATTTTTTTGCTCCAAAGGAGTTATGATTCAATATATGTCAATACAGATTTCATACATGTTTAAATCACTTTGGCTTATAAATTAAACCCTTAATAAGACACCAAAAAGTTTTTGACCCCACTCCCACCTACACAATACTAATAGATAAATAAGTCCTTCAAATTACATAGTTCATACAGTTCACTGATCTATGGATGTGATATTTAAAAGTTGCATATACAAATTATATATATATATATAAATATATATATAAATTATATATATAAATATATATAATTTAATAAGGAACACAAGTTCATTAAGAATGTGACCAGTTTGAGGAAGAAAATATTCAGAACTACACATGGCAAGATTTGTATTTATAACCATCTCCTTGGTTGCCTGTGTATAAGTACATTTAAGTACATATGCACAATCGTATCATCCTGTGTATATATTCTGTAACTCTTTTTAATTGAAAAAAATTTGGAATATCTTAATAAAGTGAATTATGCAAAGGGATATAGTATGCTTTCTACATTTCAAAGCAATAAAATGTAAAAAACAAATACTATAATATAAAACTATGTAAAATTGCAAAATTATATAATGCATGGCATACAGAATAATAATGGTAAACAACACAGGAAACAAACATAACCGTTTCTGGATAGGGCTTAACTCTGGACAAGGAGGAAAGAGAAAAGGAGAGTGGTAAGAGGGTTTTAAAACTGTATCTAAGTTTTATTTCTTTATAAAATAATCTGTGGGACATATTGCAAAGCTTTAACGTTTGCTAAATCTGACTAGAGTTGACCCTAGAACAAGGGTTTGAACTGCATAAGTTCACTTACATGCAGATTTTTTTCAGTAATGAAATTGCAGCATTGCACAATCTACAGTTGGTCGAATCTGTGGATAAGGAGGAACTATGTTTTTGGAGAGCCACCTGTAAACTTTACTCTAATTCTCAAATGCACAGAGGGTCAAAGCACCTAATCTCCACATTCTTCATATGGTCAACTGTATCTCTGGTCTTCTGCTAGTACCATACTGTTTTGATTACTATACCTTTATAATATAGTTTGAAACCAATAAGTGATACCTCCAGCTTTGTTCTTCTTTTTCAGGATTGTTTTGGATATTAAGGATCTCTTATGTTTCCATATTTAGAACTGATTTTTCTATTTCTGTGAAAAATTCCTTTGGAATTTTGATAGAAATTGTATTGAATCTGTAAAGCCTTTTGGGTAGTATGGATATTTTAACAGTAGTAATTCTTCTAAGAACATGAAGTATTTTTCAGCTTCTTTTATCAATGTCATAATTTTCAGTGTAAGGTCTCTCACCTTTTTTCTCAATATTTATTCTTTTTGATGCTATTGTAAATGGAATTGTTTTTTTTAATTTCTCTGATACATCATTGTCAGTGCATGGAAATACAACAAAATTTTTTGTGTTGATTTTATGTCCTTAAACTTTACTGAATTTGTTTATTAGTTCTAACTGGTTTTTGTTGGAGTTTTTGGTTTTTTTGCACAGAAGATTATATAATCTGCAAACAGATAACTTTACGTCTTTCTTTCTGATTTGGATACCTTTTATTTATTTTTCTTGCCTAATTGCTGTGGCTAGGATTTTAAGTATTATGTTGAGTAGAATTGGCAAGAATGGGTATCATTGTCTTATTGCTGATCTTAGAGGAAAGCTTTCAAGTTTTCCCTGATGAGTGTGAGTTAACTGTGGGCTTGTCATAAATGGCCTTTATTATGCTGAGATACATTCCTTTTATATCAATTTGTTGAAAGCTTTTGTCAAAAGGATGATGATTTTTGTGAAATGCTTTTCTGCATCAATTGAGATGATCATGTTATGTTTATCCTCTGTTCTGTTAATGTAGTGTATCACATTGTTTGGTCTGTGATATGTTGAGACATCTTTGTATCCAGGCATAAATAACACTTGATTATGGGGCATGACCCTTTTAATGTGCTGATGAATTCAGTTGGCTAGTATTTTCGATAATCTTTGCATCTATATACATCTATATACAGGGATATTGATAATTTTCTCTCTTGTAGCTTCCTAGGCTGGTTTTGGTTCAGGATAATGCTGGTTTCATAAAATGGGTTTGGAAGTGTCCCCTGTCTTCAGTGTTTTGGAAGAGTTTGGGGAAAACTGGTATTACTTCCTCTTTAAGTGTTTGGTAGAATTCACTAGTGAAACTGCTTGGTCCTCAGCCTTTTTTGTTGTTGTTCTGACAATTTTGATTACAGATTCAATTTCTTTACTCTTTATTGGTGTGTTCAGATTTTCTGTTCCTTTGTATCTCAGTCTTTGTAGGTTGTATGTTTCTAGAAATTTATCTATCTCTTCTAGATTATCCAGTTTGTTGTCATATAATTTTTCATAGAATAATCCTTGAAATTTCTGCATTGTCGGTTGTAATGTCTTCTGTTTTATTTCTGATATTATTTGATGCTTCTCTCTTTATTTTCCATAATTTGTCTTGCTAAGTTTTGTCAATTTTGATTATCTCTTCAAAATAAGCTCTTTGTTATTAATCATTTCCATTTTTTATGTCTCTTTATGTTTCTGCTCTGATATTTATTGTTTCTTTCCTTCTGCTAAGTCTGGGATTAGTATGTTCTTTTTATAAATCCTTGAAGTGTAAATTTAAGTTATTTATTTGGAACCTTTTTTGTTGTTGTCAATATAGACATTTAGCATTATAAACTTCTCTTTTAGAATTCTTTTTCTGCACCTCTGAAGTTTTGGTATGTTGTGTTTCCATTTTGTTTATGTTTGTGTTGTGTTTCCATTTTATTTGTTTCAAAATATTTTTGACTTCCTTTTGATTCCATCTTTGACCTATTGGTTGTTCAGGAATTTGTTGTTTAATGTCCACATATTTGTGAATTTTCCTATTTTCCTCCTGTTATTGATTTCTAGTTTCATGTCAGTTTGGTTGGAAAATGATGCATGATATGAATTCGGTCTTCTTAAATTTGTTAAGATTTGTTTTGTGACATTACATATGGTCTATCATGGAAAATGTTCCATGCGAATTTGAGAAAAGTGTGAGTTTTGCTGCTGTTGGTTGCAATATGCTGTTATGTGTTGGCTAAGACCACTTGCTCTAAAATATAGCTTAAGTCCAATGTTTTCTAATTGATTTTCTGCCTGTTGAACATGGCATATTGAATTCTCTTTCAATTATTACATTGCTGTCTATGTCTCCCTTCAGAAGTGTTAGTGTTCCTTTAATACATTTAGATACTGCAATGTTGGGTCCGTATATATTTATAATTGTTATATCCTCTTGATGAATTGACTATTTAATCATTATATAATGATCATCTTTAACTTTTTAACTTAAAGTCTATTTTGTCTGTTAAAAGTAGAGTTACCACTGTTCTTTTTGGTTTCCATTTGTATGAAATATCTTTTTCCATCCCTGCAATTTCAGGCTATATGTGTCCTTAAAGCTAAAATGAGTCTCTTGTATGCAGCATGTTGTTGGATTTAAAAAAAAATTCAGCCACTTTTTGTCATTTGTTTAGAGAATTTAATGCATTTAAATTTAGAGATTTATTGATAGATACAGACTTATTATTACTATCTTGTTGATGGTTTTCTGGCTGTTTTATAGTTCCTTTCCTTTTCTCTTGCTGTCTTTGTGATTTGATGATTTTTCTATAGTGATGTGCCTTGATTCTTTTTATCTCTTGTATATCTACTGTTGGCTTTTGTGTTGTGATTACCATGAGGCTTACATAAAACAGCTTACAGTTACAGTAATCTGTTTGAAGCTGATCACGCCTTAACTTTAGTCAAATGCAAAATCTCAACCCTTTTACTTTCCCCATTCCATTTTATCATTTGATGTTACATTTACATCATTTTATATTGTGTAACCATTAACAAATTATTATAGCTATAGTTACTTTTAATACTTTTATTTTTTAACCTGTATATTAGAGTTAAGTAATTACATGCTGCTGTTACATTATTAATCTGAATTTCATCATATACTTCCTTTTACCTGTAAGTATTATAATTTCCTATGGTTTTGTGTTACTCATTACTGCATCTTGTTTCAGCTTGAAGAACTCCCTTTAGCATTTCTTTGGTATAGTCATGATGAACTCCCTCAGTTTTTGTTTGTCTGAGAAAGACTTTATTACTGATTCATTTCTGAAGGACAGCTTTGCCAGGTAAAAAGTGTTTGGTTGGCAGTTTTTTTCTTTAAACACTTTGAATTTATTATTCCACGCTCTCCTGGCCTGAAAGTTTTCTGCAGAGAAACTCTCTGATAGCCTTATGGGGGTTCCCTTGTACACAATGTTTCTTTTTTCTTGTGGCTTTCAAATTTCTCTCTTTGTCTAAATTTTGGCAGTTTTGTTTTAATGTGCCTCTGTGAAGTTTTCTCTGGCATAAATCTGCTTGGGGACCTAGGGGCTTCATTTAGCTGGATGAACATACTCTCCCCAAGTCTGGGAAGATTTCAGCCATCATTTTTAAAAATTAGCTTTCTGCCTCTTTCTCTCTCTCTTCTCCTTCTCGGACTTCCATATGTATGTATGTGTTGTTTCTCTTGACATTGTCCTATAATTGATATAGCCTTCTTTTTTTCATTTTTTCTCCTCTGACCACATTATTTCAAATGACCTGTCTTTGAGTTCACAGATACATTTTCTGCTTGATCACATCTTCTGTGATGGTCTACTCATTTTTTGTTTCATACAGTGTAATCTTTAGCTCCAGAATTTCTGTTTGTTTTTTTTTTTTAAATGATTTTTCTGTCTCTGTTCAACCTCTCATTTTGTCCATGTATTATTTTCCTGATTTTATTGAGTAGTCTGTGTTCTCTTACAGCTCACTGATCTTCCTTAAGCTAATTATTCTGAATTTTTGTAAGGCAATTAGTAGATTTCCATTTCTTTGGGTCAGTTACTAGAAAATTATATTGTTCCTTTGGTGATGTCATGTTTCCTTGATTTTTTATGTTCACTGAAGTCTTGCATTGTTGTCTCCAATGTTTTTACTGACTGGCTTTAGGAGAGAAATGCCTTCACTAGTCAGTTCAGCTAGGGATTCTGAGGCTTTCTCAGACCTTTTCTGTGGATATATCTGCTCTACACTTCAGGTTCCCTCTTGTGGGATAAAAAGTGTGTGTTGTATGCCGTCCCTCAATCCTGCAAACCTCTAGTTTGTTTTCCGTAAGGCAGTGTCCTGAAATACTCAAGCTCGTGAGTCTTTTGTCAATCTCACAGGGTTGGGAGGCTTTTTGTGAGTCCTTGCCAGCTGTTTGCAAAGGCTCATACATACTTGCTGTCTATTGGAGTGTGTGTGGGGATCTGGCCATGGCAGAACAGAGAGTTTGGGTGAGATGTGCAGAGCACTGGAGCATTGGGGTGCCTGTGTTCCTGTTGGAGGGGTCTGCAGGGAAGTTGTCCTCAGCAGCTGGTGAGCTGGCTTCCTGATGCAGTCCACCAGGAGACTGATAGAATGAACTGTGAATTGATGAATAACATCCCTTTAAAGTGTCCTGAACTCTGGTTACTGTGCCCCCCATCTCTCCTGACCCATCAGCTTTGCAGGTCACCTCAGTATTCCAAGTGGGGCATGAAAGAAGTGGGCCTTTGGGCAGCACCCTGCACGATGGGGAAGCCAGGCACCTACGACAATGCTATCATTTTCCCCGTGGTAGGGGTCCTGGGCAGAGGGGATCTCTCAGGCACTGAGCTACAACACTGGGGGAGGAGTGATGTGGATGGAGTGAAATTGTTTTCTTACCATATTCAATGTGTCCATCTCAGATTTGTTTGCTCTAGTGTTGTGCTGGAACTTCTCTGCTGAACTCTTGAACTCTCCCAAAGATACTCTCATTTGTGGCTGATTGTCACAATTGGTTTTCTGGTGGGGAGGCAGGGAGGTGACAGTAGAAAATTCTAGTCTGCCATCTTGCTAATGTCCCATTTTCCATCCTTGCCATGATGTTTAAAAATTCCCACTCATAACTTGTTTTTTAAGGAATGTATATTTGGCTTTTTTTTAAAAACTTTTTTTTGTCATCACTTTTAATGACTATAAAATTATATCATAAGAATGTGCCATACATAGTTCATTTAAACATTACTTTCTTGATAACTTTGAAAGTGTCTAAAATTTTGGTACTATAAATCATATCACAATTATCAAACTTTTCTAGTTCACATTTCTAATGACATTTTAGATGAATCTCTTCTAAGTGTAACAGATGACAATTTCTAAGGATTTGTGTATATTTATATTGCCAAGTTACCAAATGTCATAAACGAATTTGTGTTAATTTACACCCCAAACAAAAATGGACAAGAGCGACTAATTCAATAAGTGTCTCCCACCGCAATATTCACAACTAAAAACATTTTTCTGTTGATAAATGAGTAAGACATATGATTATTTCTTTAAGGATCACCACTGCTTATTCCTAATGAGAATATTTTCAGATATGTATTGACTGTTTGCCATCTTCAGTGCAGTGAAATGGTTAAAGGCATGGCCTTCAGCGTAGAGGGAGTTGAGTTTGAGACCAGGGCTCTGATATCATTGGATGTGTTCCCTTGGATGTATTAATTCATCTAAGACTTTTTTTTTTCTTTTGTGTATTACTTCGCTGGGGCTGTTGTAACAAAGTACCACAAACTGGGTGGATTATAAACAGAAATTTACCTTCTCACAATTCTGAAGGAAAGAGATTTGAAATCAAGGTGTCAGCAGGGTTGGTTCCCTTGGAGTGATGCGAGGGTAAGGGTCTGTTTGAGGCCTCCCTTCTTGGTTTATATGGGCTGTCTTCTGAGAATCTCTTCACATCCTCTTCTTTCTATGCATGTCTATGTATGTGTCAAACTTCCCCTTTTTATATCACCATTGGTCATTCTGGATGGGGCCCACGCAAATGACTTCATTTTAACTTGATTACCTCTATAAAAACGGTATCTCTAGATAAGCGTACTGGGGCTTAGGACTCCAACATCTTTTTGGAGGGGACACCATCAACTCATGACAGGTGTAATAATATCATCTCATCACAAGCTCATTGTGGTGATTAACTGCTGCCAAGCTCTTAACACAGATTGTGGCAGAGTGCAGTCGGATTCCCTGTCAGCTAATGTTATGTGTTAAGATTCTTGCTCCTATAGTCTTTCCATTTTTCTCTTGAGATTATTTTTCTTATAAATTCTTAAGACATGTTTCCACAGGAACAAAATAAATTAAAAATGTAAATATAATTTCCCAGTTTTCAAAGTTTTCTCATTTTAATTTATATAATTAAGAAGTATTTTATAAACAAATCTACTATCCTCTTTTTTTTTTTTTTATTATTTCTCTCTCTTTCTTTTTTCTTAATTCAGGTAATGCTTTCCCCACAGTAGGGTGAACTAAATGGGCATCTTTATTTTCATCTAATTATTTGATTAGTTGGTTTCAGCCCATGCACCTGCTCCATGTATGTGTCCTCTGTAATCCCAAGCTGTGATCGTGTGTGATACCTGAGAACATGGTAATTAAGCGCTCCAATGATGAGATTAGGCAATAAGGAATGATGAGGGTGTTTTGTAGATGCAATTAGGATTTCTTTTTTGTTTTTGGAGGGGGAGATAATTAGGTTTATTTATTTATTTATTTTTAACGGAGGTACTGGGGCTTGAACCGAGGACCTAGTGCATGCTAGGCACATGCTTTATCACTGAGCTGTAGCCTTCCCCTGCAATTAAGATATCTAATCAATTAAGTTCACCAAGAAGGAGATCATCCTGGTTAAGTCGGACATAAGTGAGCCCTTTGAGAGTCTGGAGGTCAGAGATGGAAAAAGGCGGAGAGATTCAAAGGGGAGAGAAGTCCTGTTGTCCTGGCGTCAGCAATCTGCCCGTCTTGGGGAGAGGGCCATGTGCCAGGAACAGCTGGATGACCTCCAGTAGCTGAAGACCTCAGTCCTGCCACTGCCAGGCACTAAATTCTGTGACAACAACTGAGCTTGGAAGAGCACCATAAACATCAGATAAGATAGGAGCCCGGGATACGTGGAGTAGAGCTTTGTGAGATACTGAGCACAGGAACTAATGTGTACACACACTCCACACACCAAGAAACTTGAGACGATACATCTGTGTTTTTTAAAGCCACTAAATGTGTGGCAATGTGTTACGTTGTAACACATAATTAATACACCTTATCATATACTCCTGGCACTATGCATGGATTCCTAGCAGGTACCTAAAATGCCACATTTTCCATTTCTAAGCATTTATATATTTTTGAATCTCTTGGAAGAATCAATGTGTTTAAATTATTTCACTTTATAGTTATGGTTTCATATTATAGATATAAATCATATAATATGATTTAATCTGTAATTCAATTTTCACACTTTTTTATTTCTTCTCCAAAAATTTCTAGACATATTTTCAACAGCTTATTAGGGGTTGATGAAAAAGTGGATAAATTATTCTTAATAATGACTGCATTTTGTTTGTCAAAGGATAGCATTACAGAAATAAAAATGCAAGCCATGGACAGGGAGGAATTTTCACAATATACATGTAAATAGTGTTTACCAATGGGCGTAAGTGTAACATACAGAAGCTGTTAAATGTTTGTACCTAACAAGCTAACATAAACGATTGTCTAGTTAATTGAACTTTATCAGTGATTCAAGGAAGAACCTGATTAAGATGATTAGCAAGATGCCTTATCTTTGATATCAAGTTCCTCTAAAAGCAGCTTAGAAAGAAATTTTTGTAAAACATTTAAAAAAAATCAGTTGTGAATATAAAAATCTTTGACGTGGGTCAAAAGAGATGACCAGGGTCTGTCTCACCTTCACCAGGGACCTAGTGTCCTGGAATTAGAACTCAGCCCACCAACCTTTAATACAGACAAAAGAAAACAAATGGTAAAGGAAATGACTGTAGCCCAGAGAAGACGGGTGCTGGGAGATAAGGTGGTTTTGGATTATGCAACAGCTTCCAACACACGTTCATTTTAGCTCTGTCCAGGCAAGATCTTCTGTTGCCAAACTGGTCTCAAACATTACTTTTAGAATGTTATTTCCCAATTCAGAAAATTTTAACTGTATCAAATGTACACTTTTTGTTGCCCCTTGAATGTGTTCCTCACCTTTCTTCACCCTGTCCTCCCAGGAGCAGCTATGTTTCTCTTGAGTTGGATTATTTATTTTGCCAGCTGACAACTGTGTCATGATCATTTCTCTCTCCAATTCTTTTTTCCAGTTATTTCCTAGCCATAAATTCAGTTTAATGAGTATATTCACTGAGCTCCTCATCTATGGAAGACACTGTGAGAGATGCCAAATGAACTGAAACACTGCCTTCACGACTGCATATAGGGTCTTTAACATGTTGGATGCTGAGAAGATACATGAGACAAGGAATGAATACATAATCAGCACTACATGAATAACTTTCCCTTTGCCCCTTCATTTTTGAAAAGGAGTTAAGGTATCAAGATTCATTTTCTCCCAAAGCCTTCCTTAATTACTCTAATGCTTAATTGCTTTCTTCTTTAGCTATTACAGTCTACACCCACTGCTTCAATGGTGGTCCAAGGGCCAGAGTTTATTAGAAATGCAGAGTCTCAGGCCCTCCACCAGATCTACTGAATCACAGCCTGCCCTTTAAGAAGGTCCTTGGTGATTCATAGTACATAACAAATTTAAGAAGCACTCGTCTGTTCCATGGAATTTGACATTTTGGGGGTATATTACCTATACCATTGTTTATTGTTTCCCTGATTAATCTCTTACCTGTCAAGCACAGGGATCGCCACACGCCTATGAATCCCCTTGGGACAGTTGTTGACTTGCTATATAATAGACTCAGAATAAATGCCTGTTGACTGATCACATTCAGACACTGCCAGGATGTTTATAATTCATAAACAGTGTGTTATAGTTAATGTATAATACAAGCTAGTGAGAGGAAGTGTAGTCATGTAACTCCATCACGATAACCAGAGGAAATACTTAACACCGACTCAGTAATCTAACATATGATCTATTTTGAAAATTTTTCACTTTTTCTAATAATATTCTTTTCACTTTAAAAAATATCCAGAATCCTGTGCTATACTTGCATAGCACAGGGAAACACATAAAAGATCTTGTGGCAGCTCACAGCGAAAAAGAGTGTGACAATGAATATATGTACGTTCACGTATAACTGAAAAGTTGTGCTCTACTCTGGAAATGGACACAACATTGTAAACTGACTATAATTTAATAAAAACAAGTTTAAAAAAAATCCAGAATCCAATGAAATTTAGAGCATTGCCTTTGGTTGTAAAGTTTCCTTTTACCTGGAAGAGCCCCTCCCTTCTTTTTGTGCCTTTCCGGATATTACCATTTGAAAACAAAAATAACAAAACATTTCAGGCCACTTGTTTTTTAGAATGTCCCTCAATTTGAATTTGTCTGATTAGGACCTTATTGTGACAATCGGATTAAATACTGTTTTGGAAATAACATTAAATAGGTGACATGTCCTCAGTATATCATAGCAAGACACCCACCATGCCTGTGTGCTCCATATGGAAGCCTTTAGTTCTGAAGGCTTGGTTGAGGTGTCCAACAGGTTTCTCCATTGCTAAGGTGTCCTTTCCTTTTTTTAATCAGTATGTAACATATTCATAAAAAGTCTTTGAGACTAGGTGAAGACCCTGTTCCCAATCATTCACCTCATGGTTTTAGCATCAATGGATGATTCTTTTCTACAGCATGTATTATTTTAGTGGTTTCTAAAGGTAATTTTTAATCTGTCTTCCCTTCTACAATTACTGTTCATCATTCTTCTGTAAAGGACAGCTCCCCTCGTACCCACCTCCACTGTATTTTTGAGTATCACTGATGACTCAGTTAACATACACACACATTCAGTGTGTGGCACTTCCTCCCTGTCAGCATAGATATTCCAGGCTTACCTTACCTCGCGCTTTTCACAGTTCAGTCCTGGAATCTGCCATTTCTCCAGTAGTCCTTTCCCAACCGCATTTTCTGATGAATGTCATTGGGCACTGGAAATATGCATAGCTCTTGAGTTAGCATTGCCTCAAGGCCCTGCCAGGATCAGAGCTGGGGAATTCACCTGTTCATGTTGGTACCTTCAAGTCCAAGGCCATTCACTGTATCTTCTTTCTGTCCTTCCTGCGTCTGTATTTGCACCTCTCTTCCCTCACATTGAGAACCTTGGTTCTGAACTATATCAACGTCTTTATTTATTTACTCTACTTTCATGACAAAAGAAATGGTTTAGAGTCCAAACACGCCACCTACTTACCAAATATGGCTCAAATATTTCTGCTGTTCATTTTATCTTTGAATAGTTTTCTTGAGGGTGTGTGGTAAGAGGACTGTATCCAAAATTACATGCACATATTCTTTTTTTTAACTTTTTTTAATTGATTTATAATAATTTTACAATGTTGTGTCAAATTCCAGGGTAGAGCCCAATCTTTCAGTTATACATGAACATATATATATTCATTATCACATTTTTTTCTCTGTGAGCTACCATAAGATCTTGCTATACAGTATAATCTTGTTTATCTATTCTACATTTTGAAATCCCCATCTATCCCTTCCCACCCCCTGCCCCCTTGGCAACCACAACTTTGTATTCAATGTCTATGAGTCTGTTTCTGTTTTGCATTTATGTTTTGTTTGTTTTGTTTTGCTTTGTTTTTAGATTCCACATATGAGCGATCTCATGTGGTATTTTTCTTTCTCTTTCTGGCTTACTTCACTTAGAATGACATTCTCCAGGAGCATCCATGTTGCTGCAAATGGCATTATGTTGTCAGTTTTTATGGCTGAATAGTATTCCATTGTATAAATATACCACCTCTTCTTTATCCAATCATCTGTTGATGGACATTTAGGCTGTTTCCATGTCTTGGCTATTGTGAATAGTGCTGCTATGAACATTGGGGTGCAGGTGTCATTTTGGAGTAGGGTTCCTTCTGGATATATGCCCAGGAGTGGGATTCCTGGGTCATATGGTAAGTCTATTTCTAGTCTTTTGAGGAATCTCCGTATTGTTTTCCACAATAGCTGCACCAAACTGCATCCCCACCAGCAGTGTAGGAGGGTTCCCTTTTCTCCACAGCCTCTCCAGCATTTGTCATTTGTGGATTTTTGAATGATGGCCATTCTGACTAATGTGAGGTGATACCTCATTGTAGTTTTAATTTGCATTTCTCTGATAATTAGTGATACTGGCCATTTTTTCATGTGTCTATTGATCACTTGTGTTTCTTCCTCAGAGAATTGCTTATTTAGGTCTTCTGCCCATTTTTGGATTGGGTTGTTTGTTTTTTTCTTATTTAGTCATATGAGCTGCTTATATATTCCAGAGATCAAGCCTTTGTCAGTTTCATCGTTTGCAAAAATTTTCTTCCATTCTGTAGGTTGTCGTTTTGTTTTACTTGTGGTTTCCTTTGCTGTGCAGAAGCTTGTAAGTTTCATTGTGTCCCATTTGTTTATTCTTGCTTTTATTTCTATTGCTTGAGTAGACTGCCCTAGGAGAACATTTTTGAGATGCATGTCAGATAATGTTTTGCCTATATTTTCTTCTAGGAGGTTTATTTTATCTTGTCTTATGTTTAAGTCTTTGATCTATTTTGAGTTTATTTTTGTGTATGGTGTAAGGGAGTGTTCTAGCTTCATTGTTTTTACATGCTGCTGTCAAGTTTTCCCAACACCATTTGCTGAAGAGACTGTCTTTATTCCATTGTATATTCTTGCCTCCTTTGTCGAAGTTTAGTTGACCAAAAGTTTGTGGGTTCATTTCTGGGCTCTCTATTCTGTTCCATTGGTCTATATGTCTGTTTTTGTACCAATACCATGCTGTCTTGATGACTGTAGCTCTACAGTATTGTCTGAAGTCTGGGAGAGTTATTCCTCCAGCCTCTTTCTTTTTCTTCAGTAATGCTTTGGCAATTCTAGGTCTTTGATGGTTCCATATAAATTTTATTATGATTTGTTCTAGTTCTGTGAAATATGTCCTGGGTAATTTGATAGGGATTGTATTAAATCTGTAGATTGCCTTGGGCAGTGTGACCATTTTAACAATATTGATTCTTCCAATCCAGGAGCATGGGATATCTTTCAATTTTTTAAAGCCTTCTTTAATTTCCTTCATCAGTGGTTTATAGTTTTCTGTGTATAATTCTTTCACCTCCTTGGTTAGATTTATTCCTAGGTATTTTATTACTTTGGGTGCTATTTTAAAGGGGATTGTTTCTTTACTTTCTTCTTCTGTTGATTCATCATTAGTGTAAAGAAATGCAACTCATTTTTGAACGTTAATCTTGTAACCTGCTACCTTGCTGAATTCTTCAATCAGCTCTATATGCACATATTCTGACTGTACAAAATGACTTCTGTGTATGTTGTCAGCTGGTATGCAGTTCGATTCATTTGGCTTTATGACTCTTCAGTTTTAAAGATTTCCTCCCCATTTTTGTTGATTTTATTTTATTTTTTAATATATAAAACTTTGGTATTGTTAAAAAAATCACAATGTAATGAGATAAAAGCTCAAAGCTGTCTCAACTCTCTTTCCAGTCTTTTCCATCTCATTCTCACAAACTTCCTACAAGGAACCAATTACACTAGTTTCTGGCTTATCCTTCCTGCATTGCTTCTTGAAACTTAAGCAAATGTTCACATGTGGTCTCATGTCTCCTTCTTTGTCACACAAAAGTGTATTATATAAACTCTTTAGAATTTGGCTTTTTTTTTTTTTAATTTATGGTATGTCCTGGGTATCAGTCTACACCAGTTCATGGAACTCTTCCTCATTCATTTTTCAAATATCTGCGTAGTACCTGGTTGCATGAATGTCACATCACAGTTTATTCCACTAGCTACTTATGTGTGAGCATTGAGATTGTTTCTAATATTTCACTCTTACAAATAATGCCACAGAAAATGCTCTTGTGTCATGGGTTTTTAAAACACAGTTAGATGTTTATGTTCCTTAATAAATGCTCAGGAGTGGGATTGCCGAGTCAAAGGACAGATGCATGTGTAGTTTTGTTAGGTGTTTCCAGAATCTTCTCATCGGTTGTTATGGACTGAAAGTTTTTGTGCTCCCCAACCTCAATTCATACATTGGAGCCCTAAATCTCCAACTTGATGGCATTTGGAGGTCGGGCCTTGAGGAGATAATTAGGTTTAGATGAGGTCATGACCTTGTAGCTGTCAAGATGAGATTAATGTCTTTACAAGAAAAGGAAGAGACCAGAGCTTGTTTTTTTCTCCTTCATGTGAGGACACAGTGAGAAAGTGGCCATCTCCAAGCTAGGGAGAGGGCTCCCATCAGAACCCTACTCTGCTGGGTTATAATCTCAGACTTCCAGCCTCCAGAACCTTGAGAAAATGAGTTTCTATTGTTTAAGCCACCCAGTTTATGGTATTTCCTTATGGTATTTGGAACAAATTAAAACAGGAACCTTCTGCATTAATTACCAAGCCTCCAAGAATCATGTTGCAAAACTTATATGATTCCCAGTGATAAAGATATGCCTCCTTTCTCCTGTGCTTAATAATGTATGTAAGAAGGGTGTGTCTGAGTACTTGTTTCAAAAAAAATATCTGTGATGGTTATAGAATAAAGTAGCTACAAGCATGTATTGTACAACAAAGGGAACATAGCCAGTATTTTGTAGAAACTATAAATGGAAGGTAAACTTTAGAAATCATGAGTCACATTGTTGTGCACCTGGAACTTATGCAGTATTGTACATCAGCTATACTTCAATTAAAAACTACCTGTAATAGTTTGGATTTTTGTGCAGAAGATATTGACCCCCTTGGGTGGAATGCACTTCCTGTCTTGCTTATATGGTGGATTAGGCCATGTGTTCCTTGGTCTTATGGTGGGCTGAATATGCCCCTTGACTCTGGGTATGGCCACGTGACTTGCTGTGACCAATGGATTATAGCAGTCATAGTGCACGCAAAATCCGGAATTTGCCTGCACGGGGAGGGGTTGCATCTTGTTTTCCCATCATTACCAGGAGAAGAACATCCCCAGGCTAGCTGCCTCTTCATCCCAGACCCCTGAATGAGAACATATTTAGTAGAAGAGTGATGAATCAGCGGTGAGGAATCACAGTTTAAAACAGATCCTCAGACGTACGAGAAATAAATGCTGGCATTTGTAGACCATCGAGATCTCGTGGTTGTGTATATAGCAATAGCTGCCTGGTAACACATCCTTTTAGTCTGAAGCAATTGAAGCCATTTTTAAGTACTGCTGTGGAAAGTTTGATATGATGAAATATGTAATCCATTACTTTTCAAAGATCAACTGATATTCACCTATTATTTCAAGGCTTAAATAATGACATGAAAAATGAATAAACAGAAACGTACATTAGAGTGGGGAGACCAGCAAGGGGGAGCTCTCACACCCATTGATGATAGCCAAGGCCCACAGGAAGGAAAAAGACTCCTGTTCTTTCCCGGCAAGGACTCAGCCAATGAGAAGCCATGGACTCTTTGTTGCTAGAGCCCCCACCCCCACTTCCTCTCCCCTCTATAAAAGGGTTCTCATCTCTATTTTTGCTGGGGACTTGCATGTGGCTCACCACATTATATAGATGCAGAATTGCAATTCTCTGCCGGTCCCACATAAACCCATCTCTGCTGGAGAAATATCTAGCAGTCTGTTTGTCTCAGTTCAATATACTTAACATTCCTTTAAAATTTATTTTATTTCAGTATTAGGAGAAATGCTTAAAAAGCAAATTGTCGTAGAAGAATTGTATATAGTATTATTAATTTCTCATTCATACTAAATGTGTATCTCAGTTAAAAGAAGGAATGAGGGAGGGGAGCCCAGTGGAGGGGGAAAGCATAGGATTTGAGTCACTCAAGAAATAAACAATGTCACTCTAATGGAGAATCAGCTTTCTATAGAATATTGTCACCACAGTACTGGTTGAAATCTGTTTGAATTCATATATAGTTCTTTGCCAAGTGTCTTTATCCTTGTGTTTGCTATAGAATACATCTGCAAAAATCTGAAAATAAACTTACTTTAGAAGGTGAAATTGTTAAAAATAATTCTCTCTCCAACTTGTTTTTCCCTTCACGAATATATTTTCTTGTCAGTTATAATCACTTACTCTTATACTTTCGTAATGTTGCATTCCCAACCTTTATACCTACCCATTCTTTTGAGACAACTGCAGTCACTGTATGCTATAGGCAAATTTGTTTATAGAAAGAAGGATTCTAGAGAGCTTAAAGATCTTGGGGGTTGGGGGTTTAGCTCAGTGGTAGTGTGTTCTTGGCGTGTATGAGGTCCCGGGTTCAATCCCCAATGTCTCCATTAAGGGAAAACAAATAAAATTTTTTAAAAAAAGAATTAAGAAAATAATTTATTCTAAAAAAGATCTGTATGTGCAATATCTTAGTGACCAACGTATGGGGAAATATTAAACAATCTTCAAAAGCACCCATTATAAGGGAAAAATTTGACCATTGGGATTATGTGAAAATTGGGGATTTTTGTGAAATGAAAGAGACCACAGATCATAGAATGGGAGAAGATATTGTCATAACACAACATTAGTGTTATATACAACACGATGTTATGTTGTTTATCTGGAATATACAAGTGATGTCTTTACTAAAATGAGGAAAGCATCCAAAACTGAAAATGAGCAAATGATTTTGTGATGCCAGAAATGTGATCCCTCAATTTCACGAGTATAAGAAGAGATTTTAAAGTTATTGTATTCATATAAATGCAAACTAAAACCACCTTATTTCACTATACCTCTTTCAACCCAACCCAAAGTGCAAAGCATGGGTGGCTGTGTGGGACTTGGGAATACTCTGGTGGGACTGTAGTTTGGTGCAACCATTTTTGAGAAAAGTGTGCTAATGCTCAGTCATCAATCACCTTCCTGAAGATGAACCCTGGAGTCATTTTTACACAGCTCCATAGGGGGTTATGTATGTATATGTTCCCTGCAGTAAGCTATTATAGCAAGTGAGCAGTTGGAAGCACTCTGGGTTTCCATTTCAAGGGATAAGTAAAACATGCTTGATGCATGCATATCATACTGCACTTAGAAGCAGCTTATTAGAAGTCCACTGGATAAACAAAGGCAGATCTTAAAATAACAGTGCTTAGTGAAGAAGCAGAGAAAGAGAATTAGCTGTACAGTGCACAGGCCTTTATGAGAGTTAAAAACACAAACCCACAAAACAATTATATACACTTTGAAAAACCACATGCAGACATGAAATTTAATGGTGGCCCGTGCAGAGAAGTTGAAGAAGAGTATAGAATAGAAGGAAATCAATAAATAAAATAGGAAAAATTGTAAAATATCAACCCCTGCCCATGCCTACTGTGTGATTTACATTAAACCTTAATGACTGATCCAAAACCACAGAATACGAGACAGCTTCTTTGTTGTTTCAAGAACCAAATGTTAACTAAGCCACAATCTGTCAAAATATTTAAATTCTTTTTTGGGGGGAAGGGAGGAGGTAATTAAGTTTTTATTTATTTATTTTTTAATAGAGATACTGGGAATTGAACCCAGGACCTTATTTATGCATGCTAAGTGCTCACTCTACCATTGAGCTATACCCCTCCCCGCTGGTCAAAATATTTATATGTGATCTATGTTTTTGTGTTCTTAAATAACTAAAAATTCCACACTTCTGGAACATAAATCTCCAAAATGTGTATGTTGTAGAATGTACTGCCCAGAAGGCAACTGAGATAAAGTTACTGAGTATGAGTTTTGAATTGGTCTCCAGTAGGAAGATAAGGTGTAGGTAGATTTGTTATTGACATGACAGTGTATTTCCTCCAAAAGAAGTTTGATCAGAGTGGAGCAGTACCTCCATGCTGAGCACCCGGGAGATAAAATAATTTTTATGTACCATTCGAGTGAATGGCATTATTCTTATTTAAGTAAAGGGAGGAATACCTCCATGGGTATACAATATCTGCTACTTTTCCTTTCTTCAGTAGATGAACACTCACTGAAGGAGACTATGATGGGAGGATGCTGTTAATAATTTCTTGGACACAGAGAGCAAGCAACATATCTCTTCTTGTCTTGGCACTCCACCTTGGCTGTATTCATTTAGCTTTTAATTAAGATCAATGAATGCTCTGTTATTTTATACAGGCAACTGAAGGACTTGATTGTCATTACCTCATTTGAAGCTTTTTTTCCTACTGATTTATAGAAATCACGAAAATACATGGTGATAGTCCTTTCAGAAGTGCAGACCAATTAGCAACATCCGTGAGGTATTTTATAGGTTTAAAATGCGTCTTGATGATGGAAGCAGCTACATCATTAAGTAGTAGTTCCAGTATATTGTCCTTGTTGAGAGTCAGTTTGGACTTTGATCAGCAGTGTGATCATAGCGTGTTAGTAAAACAAAACGAATAATTATCCAAGCCTGCGACCGTACATAGAGAAGAGCCTGTGCTGAAACTAATTGGACAGAGATGAGCATTGTCTGTTTGACCTAATGTGCTATTTTTCTGTCTCGTAGATGGACACGATACTTAAAACAAAATAGGCTGCTCCACTGGTATAAGCCCAGTTCCAGATCGAATTCCTGTGGTTTTGTGATTGCTGATTTCAAACTAAACCAAAGCACCGGGTTCAGGCTGCATGACTCGTGTAGCCCCTCAGGCTAGGATGAGCATGGGGATCTGGAAGGCTGGTAGCAGAAAAAGAGATTTTAAGATCAGCAGAATACCTTTGTGCTGTCCTGAGGATTTAACAAACTATTGTAACTGTGTTCTGAAATCCTCCCTCTCAAGTTGGATGAGGAGGGTAGAAAAAGGCTACATTCTGAGAGTTAGTTGGAAAAAAAAAAGTTTCCCATTGTAGAACTGTGAGTTTGTTTATTTTGAAGAAATGCTTGATTTAGAAGAGCCAGTTCTTTGAAAATGTAGCCTCAACCTTTAAATATCTTAAAGTCACTGGAGAACAATTATCTTCCACGGAATTAGTCTCTTTGTTGCAATATTTGGCATTACTCCATTCAGAATCCAGGCAACTAAAGTGTTGTGCAAAATGATTATTTGCACTCATTGAGAGATTCGTTCTATTTCTTTCTTTCTCTTATTTCTTTTTTCTTTCTTCGTTCTGTATCGGGAGGAGTCGGGAGGAGGGCGAGGGAGGAAGAGGAGGGGGGGAAAGGGAAGGAAGGCAGGGGAGGACCAGGAAGGAACGGGGGTAGGGGGGGGGAGGGGGGAGGGAGGGAGGGGAGGCGGGGGCTGGAGGGCGGGCGGGAGGGAGGACGGAAGGAAAGTCAGGGGGGGAGTCTTCTTCTTTCTTTCTTTTCTTTAGGCTTTCTTTTCTCTTTCTTTCTTGCTTTCTTTCTTCTTTCTTTCTTTCTTTCTTTTTTTTTTCTTTTTCTTTCTTCTTTCTTCCTTCCGTCTTCTTCCTTCCTCTCTTCTTCTTTCCTTCCTTCCTTCCTTCCTTCCTTCCTTCCTTCCTTCCTTCCTTCCTTCCTTTCTTTCTTTCTAGCTGAATTATATGTTGTACTTCAGTTTGAATCATAACCGTAAAATTTAAGATGTCAGGCACTTAGACTATGTTGGATCATTTGCATTATCACACAGCCACCTACTCCTGGGTCCAATTCAGACAAATAGGGAAACAAAAGGGAAATTATGGATTCTTCAAGTGTCAATTGCTCTGTGTGTGTGTGTGTGTGTGTGTGTGTGTGTGTGTGTATGTGAGAGAGAGAGAGAGAGAGAGAGAGAGAAATATTTTCTTTTACTACCAACTGTATTATTTTCAGGTATCTGACTGCCTTTGTCACTTTTTTTGTTCCCTGTGCTATAGAGTAGGTCTTTCTTGTTTATGCTTTTGTTAGTTTATTTAAGCCAAAACATATGTTTTACTTTGATAAAATAATTGAGACATGGTTGCTTTAGATTACTTTTTAATAGATAACTGTGTTTGAAATTCAAATAGCTTATGAATGTGACTATTTGTCCAGCATGGGGAATATAGTTAATAATAATGTCATATCTCTGTATGGTGACTGATGGTAACTGGACTTATTATGGTGGTCATTTTGTAACATTTGAAAATATAGAATTGCTATGTTATGAAATAGGAACCCACACAATGTTATAGGTCATTTATACTTAAACAAACAAATGCTTAAGAAAAGAGATCAGATTTGTGGTTCCCAGAGTTGGACAGGAGGGGCAGGGGAGACTGGATGTGGATAGTCAAAAGGTACAATTTTTCAGTTACAAGATTAATCATACTTAATCTTCTGATGGAGCGATTAAACAGGCACTCGTACTGTCTAATCTAGGTTTTGAAATCTGTATGTCCTTGTCAGGAGGGGATTTATACTAGGTGTGCATTGTAATCATGGTAGTTTTATTCATTTTAAAACCTCAGAATTTATTCTCTTCTCTTCGAAGGAAATTCTTCTAGGTATTCGTAATTTATGACCCCAAACTATGACTATGAATTCTATTTGCAGTTTTAATTGCAGTCACAGGAAATCGAAACAGAACATGAAGATTTTCGTCAGAAAAATAGAGTTAAATGGCATCCCCAAGCTATGCTACTTAGGTAGGAAATGGTGCAACCACCCCAAAAGAAGTGAGGACGATTCATCCAGAAAGACCCACACAAGCTCTGGGCCCCAGGGGGTGTCTGGCATTAAGATGACACTAAACCCCAGGAGCAAAAAGAATAAAGTTTGCAGTCATTTGGATGGACAGATAGTAAAGCTAGGTCTGGATCATAAACCTAGGTTCTGGAGTCCTATTATTTTGGAATCTTAAAGCCTTCTGAATGATGGAAGCTGTAAAGACTTGGTGTAATGGTCACGTGGAAATGACTTTCCCTGAAAAGAGACCATATGGTCTTTTCCATACGATGCTGATGATAATAAAACACCTTCCAGTATTTGACGGTATTCAAATAGTGTATCTTTTGCAGAGACAGCCCAACCCATCTTGAAGCAAAGGTAATATTTCGACCTGTAATTTTTCAGTGGAAAAAACTAAAGTTCAGCAGGTATGGTCTGTGGTTGTAGAGATAATAAGTGACAAAGATAGATCTTAAATTTTTTGTTTGTTTTTTGTTTTATTTGTTTCAATTTAGAAAAATATACAGACCCCTGTGACTTAGCGTTATTGTCCAGAAGCCTATTTCCTTTGATGCTAGGTGCTTTTCCTCTTCAGTTCACCAGCGTTATTACGAAGTGTTATCTGGAATGATGAACTTTGATCTGTTTAGACAACAGATTTTCTTTTCATTCTTTCTTTTTTTTTTTCTTTTTTAAACGTAGTTTGGGAAGTTGAAACCTGGTTAGATACAGTGGGTTCGGGTTTTGGAAACACCACTTAAGACGTGCGTGAACAGCATCAGTGTGAGATTTTTCCGGGTCTTGGTTTGCCTGTTTATAAAAAGATCATTAATCCTTCTCCACTTACTTCTCAGGGTCATTAGAGGATTTATGAATAACATCTGTATTATTACAAGATAGAATATCAGTACCTACTTGCAGATCTGTACTGAGAAATACGCCAACGGATGGGTCTGTAGGCTCGACTCCTCCCCTTTGTTCGGGCCGCTCCGTGCTTACCCAACACTGTTAAGTCATATTATTGAGGAATCAGGGCTCAAACTTCGAAAAATGCCTTCAGGGAGACCAGAATGATGCTACTTCTCTCTCTCCCATGCCTGCCCCCACTTCCCCAGTCACTCAAAACTCATCTCAATGTAACTTCTTAGAGATTTTTGTAAGAATCTTTTTGGATAATTTTTTAGGTGATTTTGATAAGGGGTCTAGCTGACCCTAGAGGTGCCTCCCCCAGATTCCTGGGGAATCCCTTTTCACCACAGCAGCAGGGGTGGCCAAGGACTCAGCTTTCTCCAACCTTCCTGGAGTGCTGATCCTTTGACTTTCGGAGCTGCCTCACTCCCTGGGGGGCCAGAGAAGGCCTGACTATGTTGGACTGCAAGGGCCCTTGCCTCCGGGAGACAGACCGCAGTGAAATGCGTGCTCTAGAGCCTGATGGGACCAGGCTGAGTCACTTCCCCTCAAACCAACCCTTCCCTCACTTCTCCCCTTCCCTGGAGCAGCTCTATTCACAGCCTCAAAGGCTTCTCCTGAGGACATGCCCTTGACAATCTTAGGTCTAAGAATCTCAATCTTAGTCTTTTTTTTTTTTTTTTCAAATTTAAGCAATTTAATAAATAATGCTACACTGTTGATAAGCTAAATATTATCATAATATGTTGTATAAGTTCAGCATAGGATGATTTTAATGTAGTGAATTACCTGCTCTCACCTGTAATGAATCATCTTGTTTTTAGTGATTTTTTTCTTTTTCTCTGTCTCAATAAATTTTTTTAACTGAAGTACAGTTTACAATGTTGTGTCAGTTTCTGGTGCACAACGTCATGCTTCAGGCATACACACACATATATCCCTTTTCATATTCTTTTTCACTATAGGTTACTACAAGATATTGACTATAGTTCCCTGTGCTCTACATTAGGACCTTGTTGTAGGATTTGTCTGTTTTAGATATAATAGTTCGTATCTGCAAATCCCAAACTCCCAATTTATCCCTTCCCACCCTCTTCCTCCCCTGGTAACCATAAGTTTGTTTTCAATGCCTGTGAGTCTGTTTCTGTTTTGTAAAGAAGTTCATTTATGTCTTTTTTTTTTAATTCCACATGTAAGTGATATTATATGATATTTGTCTTTCTCTTTCTGGCTTACTTCACTTAGAATGATGATCTCCAGATCCATCCATGCTGCTGCAAGTGGCACTATTTCATTTTTTTTGGCTGAGTAGTATTCCATTGTATAAATACTACACATTCTTTATCTAGTCATCTGTCCATGAACATTTAGGTTGCTTCCATGTCTTGGCTATTGTAAATAATGCTGTTATGAACATTGGGGTGCATGTATTTTTTTCAAATTAGAGTTCCCTCTAGATATATGCCCAGGCATGGGATTGCTGGATCATATGGTAAGTCTATTTTTAGTTTCTAGGGACTTGACCTCAGACAGACTCTGAGTTCTCTTCCTTAACTCAAATCTGCTTAAGGGGTGACATTTTAGGTGGTTTTCAGGAACTTATTTATTGACCACAAGACCAAACATTGGTAGGAGGTAAAAATGAGAACTGATTGCTCAGAAAAAGGTGAAGCATAAAAATCTGAGAGGACACTCTTTTGTCTACTTCACAATTATGCAGAGGCTAAAGCAGCAGAAGGAGTTGCTTGGTTGTGTCACTGAGATAAAAATTAAACTTTATCTTAAATATTATAGAAATACTGGGCCACTCAGCCTCACAAGTGATCACTTGAGTGTTAAAGCTGAATTCTGATGTTTTGACTTGCTTTCCCTTTTAAAATTATCACTTAATATGCATTCTCTTGTATTCATTTGTCATCTCTGCCCTTTCTTGTTTTTTTTCTTTTATGCCTTGGTGTGTGGTAACACAGCTATGGATGACCTTGTTTATGGAGTAGAAATAGTTCATTCATGCATATGTTTCAGCTTCTGGCCCGGGAGCAGTGGTGGAGTTGGTTTACTACCTTGTCCACCACCGTGTTCTTTTCTAATAATCCTCCACAGGAAACAATATCCATTTTTGGAGGGAGTGGTGTTATATATGATTTTGTAATTGCTGTGTTGTTACATGTTTTAACAATGATAATAAAACACTCATTGCCGACTTTGTTTCCAAGATCCCAGACTATTTCTGACCTTCCTCCCCGTTCTGCCTTTACTTCCGCTCCTACGCCTCCACTTTTCACCACGTCATCCACTCAGCAGTGTCTCAAGCCTCTTGCTTGGCATCACTGTCAACACTGCATCTGGTCACCTATTTGTATCATCCTCGCGTATTACACGTAGTCGTGTTAGGAGATCTCCCTGGATTCCTAACAGCTACAGATGACTCCAGTGCATCAGCTAGACTTGAGACAGACGGGGACCTAGAACCTGGGACCCTGGGCTGCAATGCCTGCACTGGGATCCGAACAACAAAATACAGGGAAACTATAAAGGACTGAAAATAACTGCATGCATGTACAGTTAGGGTGAATTATGAGCAATAAGATACAAAAAGACCAAAAACCCAACAGCCACTTCTTTTTTTTTTTTCATTTCATGGCATTTTATTTTTTTATTGAAGTATAGTCAGTTTACAATGTTGTGTCAGTTTCTTGCGTACAGCATAATGCTTCAGTCATACATATACATACATAGATTCATTTTTATATTATTTTTCATTATAGGTTACTCCAACTGCCACTTCTGAGGCGTTAGGAACAAAAGCAGGGTCCCTGGGTCAGAAGCCAGATGCTGCGCGGGATCCCTACACACAGCACCGCCAAGGAGGTGGGCAGCCCACCCAAGCCAGCCGTCCAGCCCAACTCCTGGACCCGCCCTCACCCCAATTAAGGGGCCAGCTCCCCCACTGCACAGGGAGCCAGCAAGGGAATCTGCTACTTGTATTTGCTCCCTCGTGCTGTAGCATGAGTCCCAGTAGAGTCTTCACTGAATTTCTCATCTGGCCTCTTATCAATTTCTGTTGGTTAAGGAGACTGAGAACCTGGCCAGTGACAGACTTACTCTAGGTTCTCTACTCCATACTTTTGTGTATTCTGTGCAGGTGACTGCATAGTGGCCGAAGTCGCATGAGAGGGCAGAGTGAATGTGAGCTGATGTCTTATCACAGGATATGCTAACAAGGAAGGTAAGCACTGAGCAAAGGATGGGTTTGCTGTGTCACGGAGAGCAAGACAGTGAGGGAGGTTAGCTGCGCTTTTTTACTCCTCTGTGCTATAATTTGCCTGGCATTTTCTATGTATTCAATCTGCAACATCATTAACAAGGTAAGTATTATCGTCTCCATTTTAAGTAAGAAAACTACATTCAGGAGACTTAAGTAATTTAAGAGATAGTGTTGCCAATATTTCAAACCCATATCTGTCTCCCTCAAAAACATGCCCTTTTAACCATTATGCGTAGTAACACTTGTTATTACATAATTGACTTTCCACCTATTTCTGCTCCAAATATCTGAGTTGTGTATTCTCTTGACGTAGCAAGAATTAACAGCTGAAAACCATAGGTTTCATGTAAAGCTCTTCCATCACCCCCAAAACCTCTCATGAACTTTTTCCTTTTTTCTCCACTTTTTTTTTTTTTTTGGATTCTGATGTGGGATCAGGAAAGTCATATGAATGCTCCTGCTAATAGTTTATACTTTCCAGAGTCTTTATCTTTTTTTAATTGAAGCATAGTTGATTTACAATATCAGGTTCTAAGTGTAGAGCAAAGTGATTCAGTTATATATTTATATATATACATATATTATTTTATAAATATGTATATATTCTTTTGTATATATTTTTTCATTATAGGTTATTACAAACTATTGAACGTAGTTTCCTATGCTGTACAGTAGGACCTTGTTGTCTACCTGTTTTATATATGGTAGTTTATAGCTGCTAATCTCAAACTCCTAATTTATCCCCCCACCTTCATCACCATAAATTAGTTTTCTATGTGAGTCTCTTCCTGTTTTGAAATTAGTTCATTTGTATCTTTTTTTCTGGATTCCACATACAAGTTATATTATATGGTATTTGTCTTCTCTGCCTGATTTACTTCACTTAGTATGATAATCTCTAGGCCCATCCATGTTGCTGCCAATGGCATTATTTCATTCTTTAGAGTCTTTTTTTCTTTCACCCATTATTCTGTAGACTTATTCACTCCTCCCTCTCTTCCTCTCCCATTTTTAATTCATTCTTTCTTCTTTCTGTGTTTTTTTAAGTCACAGCATAGGATTTTGTTTCACCAAAGGGCTTTTTTTTTTTTTTTAACCAGTCACCTTTTATTATTATTTATTTCAGGCATTTTTCAATGCCTTTATAGATTTATTTATTTATTTATTTATTTATTTATTTATTTATTTTTATTGGAGTATAGAATTTACAATGCTGTGTTAGTTTCCAGCGTATACCATACTGATTCAGTCATATATATTCAGTCATATTCTTTTTCATTATAGGTTATTACAAGTTATTGAATATAGTTCCCTGTGCTATACAGTAGGTCCTTGTTGTTTATCTTCTTTATAGGCACTAGTGTGTATCTGCTAATCCCAAACTCCTAATTTATCCGTCTTCCCCCTTTCCTCGCTGGTAACTCTCAGTTTGTTTCCTACATCTGTGAGTAGTGTTACGAGGGTAAGTGAGAGTGGCTCTGTGAAAGCAGAGATGTACTGTAACATCCCTGCTCACTTGGAATCATTTTGGCTCATAAAGAAATACTATCTGTTGTGTTCTTCTGCTAGTCTGCACTTTTTTGATAGATGCCACATATTCCCTCAATATACCTCATGAGAGAGTGAAATAGCAGTTTGATCACAGATGTTATAACTCCCTGCATAACCCTTAGCGAACAAATAATTAAAAACAAAATGTAACTTTTTGAAAACAAGAAGAAATATAGCAGTTATTGGATACAGTAATTTGAGAATAAAGCATTAAATTACCATTGCTAGGGTGAGAGAGAAATCAGCTTTTCTCTGGATATGCAGAAAACAAGACACTGTGGAGTTTGCCATATAAATTCTCTTCAGCTAACCTCTCATAAAGGAAAGATGATTCAACACTCATAAACTGAAGAATTTTGTAATTAAAAAAACGGCAATTTATTATTCCATAAGGAATCAGTCCATTCTAGTGACTGGATTTCCTTCAAGTAAAATAAAACTACAATGAAGGCAAAGAAATGTGATACAAAGTCATTATGAAATTCAAAAGAAGATTTCATCAAGATGGAACACACACTCTGACTCTACCTGGAGTGAGATACTCCAGCTTCCTAATTTCATACAGTAACTAAAATAGAGATACAATAAAGACACCAACCTTGCTGGCGTATTTGGGATGGCGCGGTGCAGCTCATTTACTCACTGAAATGTGAGTAAAATACATTACATGATGCTTAGTGAAATTTGTGTGTGTGTATGTGTCTGTATGTGTATGTTAGGTAAACTGTTGCTATTATAAACAATATCTGGAAATTTTATGATTGGGATAAAAACTCTAATTTATTTATTATCACCTAATAGTTAGATTTGAATAGTTTTGCATAGAAAGTATTTATTTGGCTGAAAAGGCTTTTTAAAATATGAAATTCAAAATATGTATCTTCTTTTGAGTGAAAACTAAGGAATATTCTTTGAGGGGCTGTTTCACCCTCTAATAGAAAAAGTATATGATTTGCAACCATCAAGAGGTCGGGGCTGAAATGGGATCTCTATTTTTCTAGCCCGTTTTGGAGCAGTTTCACACCATTACCTTCAAGGGTTATGAGTCTATCAGAAGTCCATTAGTGCACTTAGCAAAGACAAAACAAGGAATTATTTCCACACTCCATTCAGATGATGGATGAAAACTCACAGGAATTTCCAAATGGAATCTCAAGACTCTGCTAGGGAAAGAAAAAAAGTTTTGGTTTTGAGCATTTGGAAACCTAAAGGAGGGGGAAAGTATGGGGTAACTTATGATACTGTTAGGGTCTCATTCTAGAAAACGTGGATAAACTACCTGAGTATGGTCTGTTGAGATGGAGATGGTGACTAAAAGCTTTAAGAATCTTATACACTCGAAGATCTGTTACAAGTCTCACTTCACTTTTTGATATTGTTTTATTGGCCTCTACAATTGTTACAGATCTATAAAGCCTAATCTCCAATTTGAAATAACAGCAGATCTTTACACGTATCAGACAGCAAATACCTGTCCACAAAACACCCCATTACGTAGCTGATCTACCCAAAGCATAGCTTACAGATGATGTAAATTCTGTAATTGAATCCACTAATTTCTGTTTGACCAGATTCAAATGACACTTCCACACTTTCCACATACTTCAAATGCCAGTTGTCCACTTAGTTGATTATTCCTTTTATGAGTAAGCATAGTGACACTGATACACTGTCTCTTTTCTTTACTGGAGTTAGGTGATCAAGGTGTCTCTTTTTTTCATAACTCTTCAATATCGTGTTCCTTTTCTCCTTGCATCTTTATGTATGTTTTCCTTGTTTTAAAGGAAGCTGCAGAACATGCACGTTGTAATGTAGCAGGGACTGCGTTGTGCAATATTGTAACAGGCTCAAATGGCCATGGGAATGGTGGGAAGGGTTCTGAGCCAAGACAGAAGGCTCTGACAAACAGGAAATCTAGAGATCTCAGCTCGTGGGAGTTTGGTCACTGTGAGTTCTCATTGCTTCCTGAACCATCTTTTGTGGACTTTCTGATCCTACCCTGTGAGGAAAGGCATCTGAAGTCTGGAATGACCATGATAGGAGTCAGGAAGTAATACCGAGCAAGAGATTATCCTATCATTAGTTTCCGCTCCCAGAGAGACAAGAGGTACAGGAGTGAGTCCCGAAGTGTTGGCAGTGGTTGTGTGAGAGCATCAGTCAAAGCCTAGTAAGTGATCGGGGTGGAACTGGTCTTATCTGTGGAGCCTTCCTCTAACAGGTGTGGGTGGAGCGGAATGATTAGAGACGGAACACAATTGAGTAGAAATGACAATCAGGTGAGAAAGAGGACAATTTTTCTTTTGGGTGTAGGTGAAGATCAATGTTCTCTATTTCTTCATCTTTTATTTTCTCTTCTCTCTTTAAGAATCCCAACTCATAATCATCTACCCCAACCTGCTGCAGACTACCTGTACCATTTCTTTTCCCTTTTTCTCAATCAAATCTCCATCTTCTTATTCCTAGGATCTTTACATTCTTGGCAGAGCTCTAAAATCTTATAATTGGGATTATGTTTTTGGAAAGTGAGTATCTGTTTGCAAGTCTTGTCACACAGTTGCCTTGTAGAGCTTACTTATGGTGACAGATTGTCAGCTCCTAATGGGCTTAGAGCTACTTTAAGGTTTAAGTTTTGAACAGTTCTCAGCATAATGTCTTGTGTTCAGTGCATCAGCTGGCTGGTGATATGTAGTTGCATGCATTAATTGATATTTTTCTTTCCTTTTTCCAAGAATTGTGTAGATCTCACCCAGAAAAGAAAACTTTATAGCTAATATGAAAATCCTCATTCTTACAGTTTGACTAGCTTTTATTTTTGACAAAGTAAAAACATTGACTTTAAAATAAGGCAAAAATCAAAGTATTTATTTTCATATCTATTAAAGGCTATGAAATAGATTCAGCTCTCTATTATCTGAAAGATACAAGTATAAAGTATACTTTTAGAGTATAAATTATTGTGTTCAAGCTGAGTTAACTAAATAAAGATTTTTCTTTACAATTTTTAAAAATAATTTCACTGTGAAAAGAAAACAATAATGGAACAAATCATGAAAAGACAAATACTTCTTTTATAATTGCTACAGAATATCGATGCCTCCGCTTCTTATAGTAAATGATTGCAGTATGTATAAAAATGTTTCTTAATCCAAAGTGCTATCTTTTTATTACATAAGGGCAAGAAGGGTCAAGCAAACACAAATGAATAGAGAAAGTTGCTCGTGAGTGAACAAAGGCTTGTGCTTCCTCTGACTCCTTAGACAGCTGGACAAAATATGTATTAAAAAGGTATCTTTTCCTTCCAGGTCAACACAGCCCCATGACTTTAAGAACAGATTGGAGGCAGACTTCGTCTCAGTCACCTGCTCAGACTGGTCCTTGTGCAGGACCCTAGTGCACCTGTGGAAGTCATCCCTGATGGTATTTGTACATTACCTATGTATGCATGTCTTAGACATTAAAGAATATCAGAAGTATTCCTCCTCTACTAAATTATTTTTAAAAAATATTTTTCTAAATTATTTTCTTTTGTGGCTAGGTAGTCCTAGTGTTTTTTTAAACAAATTTAATATTTTTCCTGAATGAATTGTGATGCCCTTTAGTTCTTCAAAATTTAACTTCACTTGGAGGTTCAGTGAAGTGGTAATAAGATACTCTCAGAACGGGAACCAAACATTAGGACTTAGCTCTTTAGAAAGTCACACAAATTCTCATTGGCTTTGATTTTACTCCTTTGTTGTATCCTGGTCTCCTCGTCTGATTTTGATTGTTGCATATTTATTCATCTCTCCCAATTTCTTAGTTTGGTGTTTGCTACAACTTATGATTGCAACAAAATAGATTCCTGATACTTTGTCACTTATCAAGTTCAGATTCAACAAATGATCCCAACAGCACTACTTTTCTGTCCTCCTTGGGCTAACGTGTTAATTAACATTTATTCCTGACACTACGCATTTTCAAGTCAGAGCAGACAGTTCAGAGTAAACCAGATTTTCCATTTTTTTGCTGGTACTGGTGACTAGGCAGAGTCAACATATTACATCTCCTGATTCTCCTAAGTTAGGAAGCCTGTCTTCCATCGTAAAACAGAATTTGATCAATTTAAAAAATATTGTTATGCAGAAGTTCTGTTCTATTCTTCCTGCTTTGCAAAGTTTTACAAGCTAACTTTACTTGACATGTTCTTACATTTTTCAACCAAAAACTCATGACAGATGTGTAAATTGGTATCTTTCATCTTGTTAAAAAGCACAAAGATCAGTGTAAGAGCTGTGTCATGTACTTGTGTATTCACCATGGCAAAGTTCAAGCTATAGAGTAAGTGCTTAATACATTTCTGTTGAATTGAGTTTCTTTTCCATGTTCTAGTTTACAGTTTCATATCAGTTTCCTGGGTCTAAAAGATGATAGCTAGCAATTTTGTTGAAATCCTAAAAAGAGGCACGTATATATAATATACACTGAGGAACATAAAACAGGAATCCTGCCTTTATTAAAATACCTAGAAGTTCCCCCAGAGAACTCTTAGATCTTAAATTCTGAATAGGTTATACCTTTGCATTCAGTTAAGGATAATTTGCCTAAACTCGAAGCTGTGTGAGAATGGTGTGTGCATGTGGAGGTGTGCAATATTTTGAGATTATATATTATATTTTGATATATGGTTTGGAAATGTACCAAAAAAAAAAAAAAAAAAACAACGAAGAGGCTCTCTGCAGTCTTGCTTATGCATGTGTAGTGTGTGGTAACGGTGAAAAGAATATACAAAAGCATTATTTAGATACACAGCTTAGACTTTAATTAGGAAACAGTGCCCAACCTAGAAGACTGGGTCTAGGAATATTTTATATTGCCTTGTGATGGAAAGAACAGAAATGAAACCTGACTTGGGTGGTGGGCTACAGGGATCCCGGGGACAGGACGGGCACGCGGTGCAGCCGGTGGGAAGAGTGTCCACTCACTTTGGGAGGCAGCCTCCTGCCTAATTATTGCAGACAGGAAAATCTTAATGCCCAGGCCTTTTTTTTTTTCCTTTTTTGAAAACCATAGAAACAAAAACACTTGCTTTCATTTTAAAGATCACTTTAATTTTAGCCATTGTGAGTTTCAAACGTTCAGTTTCCCAGAATCGGTTTTACTGACATTGTACTTCGCTGCCTCATACAGTTCGGGAGGTGAGAGGATACTAAGTTCGGCTATCAACAGCCATCCAGGATTTGGAAGGCGACAGGAAGCCAAGAAAAGCTCAGCAAGTTACATTTAAACTTAGTAAAGTCTGCAGTATGGGTCACCCTCTTAGGGGCGGCTATGTGTTCACAGGAGCTATAATGACGTGACTTTTTTTTTTTTTTTAACACCAGAATTATACTTCAGATTGTTATCCCAACAAGGAATAAACAGTTGCTGAAGGAAGTGGGTGAGCCTGGCTCGCTGGGCCCCAGCGCTGACTCAGTCATGCAGCGCTAATTTCCTGGCGGTCTCTGAATGCGCGTGAAGCTGCTCTGTAGCTGCCGCTGACAATGAACTAGTGACTGGAAAAAGGAATCTTAAACACAGTCACATCTCCTGACTGTTAAAATCCTGTTCACAAGCCACGCTGATCTAATACGCTACACGACAGGAATAACATTGAAAAAAAAAAAAAAAAAAGAAAGAAAGAAAGAAAAGAAAAGAAGAATAAACAGCTACACAGTATACAAAGTTTCTCATCTACTTTTTGGTGTGTTGCCAGGCAACTCCATCATTCTTAACATATATTTCTCAGGGCACCAAAATTCTATTCTGGCTATTTCTTTCCAGTGAATCATTAAATGTTTCAAAGTTTGCTAGATACGTGATTTTATAGTAAATATTTGTCATGACATCTTAAATGAAACAATGGTGTAATTACATTTAGAATGACCGTTTTTTAAAAAGTCCGAAGACAATTTGCATAGAGAGTTTTAGTGGAAGAGAGTTAATATCTGAGACTTACAAGGAAGAGACCACTTTAACTGATTTCTAACCTACTGACAAAGGTTGGCTTGCTAATCAGTGTTTTTGGACTAAGATGAATCACGTGGTTGGGTTTGTTTAAAATGCAAGTATTAGAATCAGACAGACTTCTCAGCCTTCACTACTTGTGGTAAAAGGAAAAGAAAAGAAAGCGGAAGGTTGCATCATGCAGTTACCCCACGTGGGCTTTGCAAGGGACGGATTTTCCTGGCAATCCTCCTGGGCGCAAAACAAGACTGTACTGCCCTCTAGTAGTGACGCGTTTGTCAAGTTCATTTGGGAAATTAATTGTATTCACAAATTTAGAGATGTCTGAGAGAAAAATAGCGTCAGTATCTAAGAATAAAGATAAATGTGTTAAAGTTGGCGAGAACTTTAGGTAATTTTTTCTATAATCTTCATATGAGTTAACCATTAATATCAAATTCAACCAGAATACAGGCATCTTGGCTGCATCCTTTTAATCGACTTTATTCACCTTTTTCATCCTGTGTGATACTTTCTAATTACCATCAGTTTTTTTTTTTGGAAAGGGTAAAACATGAAGAAATAGGTTATTTTGTGTATTGGAAGATATACAGAAGAAAATAATCTGGGGCTTTAAAAAATACACAACTAAGTTAAAGTAGATTTTATTAAGTTCTAAATATGTGTTCAACATTTTTACCTACTAAACTGGTCATTAATTTTAAACATGAATGAACAATGCTTTTACTTAATTTTAAAATGATGCGCTTATTAACTTAATATCCTCCTTTAACTATTTTTCAACTCATCAAATCCTAGAAACAGAGTTAAAAGGAATCTTGTTATTCAGCCCTTTAATTCAGGAGGATTTTTAGATTTTCAAGTGTTTGGATTTTTTTACCTGCAGGTGTTTGTCGTTCATGTCTAATTCTGAACAGTATAATACCTGTTTTGGGAATTTGAGACTTTTTAAATTTGTGTTTCAGTTTATAGCCAATTTCTGAAAAGGTTTTGCAGAAAATTAAAGTTATGTTTCCTATTTAGGAAATTCAAAATATATATCAACGTTCCTCCACATTTGTTCTGCTATACAGTCTTCCTTGTCTTCCTATTTCTACTGATCTGTCATAGAGTGATTACTATATTTTGGGTTTTTATACCTTAATTGCATTTCTCTCAGATCTGTTATTTTTTTCTAACAGTTTTCTATCTCTATGTTTTTGCTATATTATTCAATTGATAGAGGCCCATACATGTTCGGTTTTCATTATGCATTTAACTTCCATCAGTACAGATGTTTGTTGCACTCATGCTTTTGTTTGGATTCTTTTCTGACGTAATACTCCAATTTTACTTTATTTTCTTTATAAACGTTAAGCGTCATTTTTGTTTAAGCATCTTTATATCACAGTGGTCCTCTTGTGAGCAGTGGCAGTGGACGTCTGTTGCCATTTGTGTTTGCTCTTCACTTCACCCTTTTAAAAAAAAATGGATTATAGTCTAATTACAATGCTGTGTTAGTTTCTGGTATACAACATAGTGATTCAGTTATACAGATATATATGTTTGTTTTCATATTCTTTTTCATTATAGGCTATTACAAGATATTAAATGTAGTTCCCCTGTGCTCTACAGTAGGACCTTGTTGTTGATCTGTTTTATGTATTGCAGTTAGCATCATCTCTCCCTCTGTCAGCACTTCCTCCTCCTCCTGTGGGGCTACTCCATCTTTGCTCTGTGAGTCCCACACGCCTGGCCACAGCGATTGGTTCAGAAGAGGATTTGTAGCCATAGTTGGGCCAATCAGAGTCCTTTCTATCTCTCATTACTCAGGGTCACTCATTACTTAGAATTTTTAAATCCTTAGCTGTGGCTTGTTTACATTGTGGCCACCACATGGAGAGAGCCTTGCAGGGAATGAAATCAACACTGGAATCTGACGGTGAGAGATGGATGGCCAGCGTGTCCCAGGGCTGCTTTGAAACCATGGATTCTGTCACATCTGGAACCAGCCACATCAGTTGTACTTTGCAATAATAAATTTCATATGTTGAGTTAGATTTCTGTTACTGTAAGCCAAAAGACTCCTGACTAAAATGGAAATACACCGTTATATAGTTTATATCTCAATCTGAGAGTCAGTTCATTGTTAGGAAATTAAAACCATTTTTATAATTACTTTTTATTCAAAAATACTTGTTGTAATATCTTATCATAACTTCTTTGCTTTAAATATCTCTGAAGATATTTTAAATTATTTTAGATGAAATGCCAGTGGTTAAGGGCACAGTTTCTGGAAACATCCTGCTCAGTTGCAAATTCTGGCTTAGCCAGTTCCTGGTTGTATGAAGAAGGATAATCAGCTAATCCACTCTGCACGGAACAGGGGATGGCGATGCCTCCATCACTGGGTGCTTGTAAGAATTAAGACTGTATGTAATTTTTTTTACCTGGAATATAGTTGATTTACAGTGTTGTGTTAGTTTCTGGTGTACAGCATAGTGATTCAGTCATACATATACATGTATATGTATTCTTTTTCATATTCTTTTTTATTGTAGGTTATTACAAGATACTGAGTATAGTTCCCTGTGCTATATGGCAGGACCTTGTTGTTTACCTATTTTATATGTAGTAGTTTGTATCTGCTAATCCCCAAATCCTAATTTATCCCTCCTCCCACTTTCCCCCCTGGTAACCATCAGTTTATTATCTCTGTCTGTGAGTCTGTTTCTGTTTTGTAAATAAGTTCATTTGTGTAACTTTTTGGATCCTACATATAAGTGATATCATATGATATTTGTCTTTCTCTGTCTGACTTATTTCACTTAGTAGGATAATCTCTAGGTCTATCCATGTTGCTGCAGGTGACATTGTTTCATTTTTATGGCTGAGTAGTATTCCATCGCATAAATACACCACAACTTCTTTATCCAATCTGTCGATGAACATTTAGGTTGTTTCCAAGTCTTGGCTATTGTAAATAGTGTTGCTATGAACATTGAGGTGTATATATCTTTACAAATTTAAGTTTTCTCCAGATATATGTCCCGTGGTGGGATTGTTGGATCATATGGTAACTCTATTTTTAGTTTTTTAAGGAACTCTCCATATTGTTTTCCATAGCGGCTGCATCAATTTACATTTCTACCAACAGTGCAGGAGGATTCCTTTTTCTCCACACCTTTTCCAGCGTTTATTATTTGTAGACTGTTTAGTGATGGCCATTATGACTGGTGTGAGGTGATACGTCCATTGCAGTTTTGATTTGCACTTCTCTGTTGATTAGGGATACTGAACATCTTTTTATGTGCCTGTTGGCCATCTGGATGTCTTCTTTGGAGAAATGTCTATTTAGGTCTTCATCCCAGTTTTTGATTGGGTTTCTTATTTTGTAATCTTACTAAGGATTCAGAGTATATGTAAAGTGCTTAGAAAATGATGAGCCACATCACTGAATATACACCTTAGCTCAGGTCTTTATTTTCTTTTAGTTTTTCTTATTAATGAACTATGACTTCTTCTATGAGAGAGAATCCTATCTATCTGTCTGTCTGTCCTGCCTGCCTGTCTGCCTGCCTGTCTGTCTGTCTGTCTATCTATCTATCTATCTATCTATCTATCTATCTATCTATCTATTTATCTATCGATCTATCTATCTAAAATGTGCTGGTGGTTTAAGTTAAAAAGAAAGCATATCTATTTCTATATAAATGTAGGCATGGGTTAATTCTGTTTCTTTTCCCATAACATTCTGAGCAGAAAGATCTACAGACAGATTTTCTTGCACAGGAACATGTTTTATTACAATGATTCTGCTTATTATCATTCCTCCTGCTTCATTTGTTTGTTCTCATTTCTTCCTCGGCAGCACCTGTAATTCATGGGTTGGGTCCCCCTCCTCTCCCCTCCTTATTTATCATCTATTTCACTTTCGTCTCTATTTCACTTCCCCTGGATTCGTAGGAAGCTTTTCATCTTGTCACTCAGTTGTGCCTCTGCAGTGTTAATTCTCCCTTTAATGGACTCTTTCTGGGGAACTTAATTCTCATATTTCATCTGAGGTACTTTTTCATTCTTGTTCTATTTTCATTGGGATCCCCTTTGATTTCTGTACCTGGAGCCACTCAGTCCACTGTCTCTTAATCTAATCTTCAGTCTCACATTTTACCGTAGCCACATGTTGTATCGGTCTTATGCTGTGCAAAGTAGATGCTTTCTGGATATTTATTTTGTTTCTCTGTTGTTGCTAATGATTTATTGTTGTAAAAGTAGGATAGTTCTATGTAGAACTGACGTTTACTAACAGAGAAGACATAGATTCTTCTGCATACGCTGTAGTGTTTGCTGGACGTGGACAGAGCCCTCTTCCTTCGTTTTAAGCTATACAGTCTAGATGTGTACACACCCTCAACAAACTCCGCGGACCTTGCAGCATTGGCCTCAAGTGGCTTTATTGGCTAAGGAGGGAATTTTTATTCTTCCCCTTGACTGGTTATCTCTGTGGAGAAAATGTATTCCTGTATAAGAAAAGGCAATTTGTGCTTTCTTTTTTGACCAAAAGATATACGTAAAAACACAATTAAAGTAAACTGTATCCAGGACCCTCTCAGACTTCACTTCCAATACCCACTTTTTTTTTTTTTTTCTGAGAAACAGAAGAAAATGAACACTCCCCTGGTCTCCTAGGCTTTCTTAGCTGATGATTTAGTACAACCTGGGCACTGTATCTCCAAATGGATGGAGGGACCAAGGTACCTCTGATGACAGAGTGGTTAACAAGGGTCAGAATCAGTGTGGGATGAGGGTAGAAGAGTATACTGCTCTCGGGGAGGGCTGCCCGCAGAGTAAGGCCTGAGCACTAAGTTCCTGAATTGATTCTCTGTTGATAGACTCTGAGATTCTGTAGTAGCAAATCTTAAGAGAGTTGAGTTCAGTCTAAATCTGATAAGCCTCATGTTTGACCCCGTTAATTGAGTTTATAAGTCAAAGCACCCATTGGTCACTGATAATTTCTCAATGTGACTCCTCTTTGAAACTCTGTTAACTCATATCATACTGTTGTATTTTGGGGCTGGTACAATTTTTGTGACTTTTTGTGAGTTTTCATGGCTATTCATAATCATTGCTAGCTTATTATGAAAGTAATAATACACATAAACCTTTTTAATAGGCTTCTGGTTCTAGCCATGTATCAGACAAATTAATCTGAAAAAGCTGCTGTAATGAAATATAGATAAATTCTGGATAAAGTTTATCAGGTATATTTTAAAATTACCACTTGAGCATTCAAGAAACGAAGAAAAAAACTAAGAATCTAAAATAAAGGTGAAACCAAAATCTGGGTTGTTGAACGCCTGAGCTGACTCTCAGGCCATTCTGGAGGGTTTCCAGTTTGGTAACTAAGGGGTTTGGTTGTTAACAAATTTCTAGGGAGACAGGACAAGAGCTTGTTTGGATACACAGGAAGTACAGAGAGAAAACTAAACCTTGAAACACTAGGAATTGATCCACTGCTGCCAAAAGAACAAGACTTTTCTATATTTCTATTTAGACTCTAGGCCAGGAAAAGCACCTTACCCGTGAATTTGTAACCAAGGGCCAAAACCCAACAAATATATTTGGGTTTCAAACATACGCTATCTGTGTGGGCCAGAAAGCAACAAGTTGAGAGGGTGAGATGAAAATACACCCCTAGCTGAGAAGCACCTGATAAAAAATGTGAAAGATGCTGTCCAGGAAGGCAGAGTCAACTCGATTCTTGGAGGAATTCCACAGAGGAATTTTTATTTAAGATTAGCTCAGGGATTTCTGCCTTCAGCACCACCAACTTGTGCTAAGCAGACTAATTCTCGAGCCCAAGAACAAGGGGAAAAGTGGGATAAACAGAGATCTGGATTCAGACTGATATTGCTGTAGGTAAAGCTGCAGGAGGGTGTGGGAAGATTCCAAGACTGGGAAGAAATGCTGGAGCAACATCTAGCAGACACACGAGCTGCAGGGGCACGAGCAGAGCATTCGGGTCTGCTTTTACTCGGAAGAAAGATGCTTGTTGATTTTGAAGGGGCCCAATTATCTGAAAATTTGGGGAGCAGTTTGACAGTCTTGTAGGGCTAGGGGTCAATGTTGACGTCAAGGGCCTGCCAAAGGGTATATGCTAATGACCGTGCTTTCTGTGATTTGAGACAGAAGGGCTGCACCCTACGAATAAGGATGAGCCCCAAGTAGAGATAATTTAACAAAGACTGTAGCTCAGCTTCAGATGATCTCAGTCCCTGTATCGGATTGTAGCTCTCTCAAAATGAGTCTCTATAGGCACCCAGCAAAGGCAAAGCCAATTCTCTGTGGAGGAAAAATCACATTATCCTGGGCCTGAAATTATTTCTATAATTTTTATATCAGATATCCACCACTCAATCAAAACTAACCAGACACATCAAGAGATGAAACAGTGTGATTCTCAACCATGACAAACAATAGATAGCTGAAACAGAACCACAGGGGATCCAGATAATGGAGTTGTCAGAAAAAGACATTAAAATAATTGTGCTTAATATGCACAGTGAAATGCAAGCAACACTGAAATTTCCAGCAGATACTTGGAAAGGATAATAAAAACCAAATAAAAGTTCTATAACTGAGAAATACAATAACCAAACTTAAGAAAAGATAGAACAGAGTATCTTTAATGTGGACCCTTGAACTTTCTCCACTATACACCCTCTCGGGTTGGGAAATGCTCAGGGGTTATGGTAAATTCTGTTTTTATTCTCATGCATATAATGTTTTATGAATTCACTCCAGGTGTTTTATTATTATTACTATTTAAAAATGTATTGTGAATGAGACCATTGCATTATATTTTACATACATTAATCATATTTATTACTTATGCCTGTATCTGTCTATCTATCCATCCATCCATCTATCCATACCTAATCTATATTTTCATACTTAATGTGTATGTGTTTCTGTTTTTTTTTTAATTATTTGATTGTATCAGTAGGCATCTAAACAGGGTTTCAATTAGACCCTATAATGAATAGCTCCTTTATGAGTATTTTAATGAAAAGTTTGAAGGAAAATTAGGCACTGATCTCATCTACATCTTAAATTTGAATGTCATCACTTGAAATATTTTTTTGATAACTCATCCAGTCATCTAATTTTAAAGATTATTTTCTTCTCTTTGTGCCAGTGACTTATTGCTGAACTTTCAGTGATAAACAAGAAACTATCCCTTCCCTCCAGGAGCATATGTGCTGAAGGGGAGATGGTTAAGTAAATAGGCAATTGAAACTCAACATAATGAGTTTTACGTTAGAAATAAATGCAAAACGGAGCCTTAAGGAATGGTATTTCACCCTGTCTGCAGGGAAGGAAAGTCTCCTTGAAGGGGATGCATTTACCCTAAACCTGAAGGATCAGTGTATGAGGATTGGGGAGGAATAGCTTTTCAAGCAGGAGTTACTAAAATCTGTACAATTCTGTATGGATGGAGGAAGGAAAATAAGGGCAGAGTGTAAGTGCCAGTATTTTGAGAAGGAGAAGCAAATCTGCATATGATCATGAAGAGTATCCCCATACTACAGAGCTTGCACTGCCAGCAACATGGAACTGCTCAAGACTTTTAAGAATGGAAAATACTATAAATACTTTGTTTGTCAAAAAAATCCATCTGGATGCAGTATGGTAAAAAGATTGCTCTGGTCTAGTCTAGAAGCCAAGATACCTTTTTTAGCAGTAATCCAGAGAAACTCCTATAAGGCTCAAAGGTATTATTAATGGGATCAGGAGAAGAACATGCCTTCAAGAAATATTAAACAGACTTGACCAGACCTGGACATTGGTTGGACATAGAGAAGAGTGAGAACCGTCACGTGAGAATGAACACCAGTTCCTGGCATGTGTTATGTGTAGATGCCACTGCATTTGCAAAGATGAGGCTTTCTGGAGTTGGATGCAGGTTTGGAGGGAAATACAGGCTCCATTTCAGTCACCTTGAATTTGACACGTCTGTAATTTTTCTAGGGGAATTAATAGTTAATTTTTACTTATAACCAGAATTTATGGTTTTAGATTTTGAAAAGAGATTTTTACAAAGAATTCAAATTTGTGCTCAATTAGCTAATAGATAAAACAGAAGTCATTGTAGTACTTAAGAATAATCAAATACTGATTTCAAATCATGAGCAAAGGTCTCTTTGCGGGTCATGAATAAATTTAGAGGTACCAAAAATTCATCTGTAAAAAATGAAATAAAATAGCACAGAATACAAAATATTAAAGAGGATTGCACATAGTTCATGTAAATATTATTTCAAAAAACATTTTGTGTCAATTCTATGTAAATACATACATGTGTGCTAGGTTCCAATGTAAAATTTATTTTTGATTGTGGGACATAGTCAAAAACTTTTTAGTCCATTGACATGTAGAGATTGTATAGAATAAAAAGATGGAATATTAGAACCATGATTATAAGAACTACGTTCATAGGAGCAGTAAGAGAGGAGCCAGTAAAGGAAATGGAGAAAAAACAGGCAGAGCTAAAATGGGTGCTCCCCTCAAGTTATATAACCACAAGAATATGGCAAACATTGCCGTTTATTGCTGAGGGCTTAAATAAGAAGCATGAAAAAAAATGTGTTGGCTATAATGATACACGATTACTGCTGGCTTTTTGTCCTTGTGATTCAAGGGAGAAAGAAACCTGTGAGTCATAAGCAACACCCTCAATTCATTCATGAACCCTTCATCAAACCCCACTGATGTAACTTTCAAATATTGTGAAGATCTTTCCACTTTTCCCAGTTGTCACTACCAGCAGGCTAATTCCAGCAACCTTCATTATTTGTGTAATAGCCTTTTTTGAAAAAAATTCTTATTTTTTTATTGAAGCGTTGTCGATTTACAATGTTAGTTTCAGGTGTACAGCAAAGCAATTCAGTTATACATATACATACATACATATGTATTTTTTTCAGTTTCTTTTCCATTATGTTCATTACAAGAAATTGAATATAGTTCCCTCTGCTATACAGTATCTTTGTAGTTTATCTATTTTATATATAGTGATGTATATCTGAACCCCAATATATACATATCACTATATATATATAGGAATCTCAAATTTCTATTCTATCCCTCATCCCCTTTCCCTAACCACAGTTTGTTTTCTATGTCTGTGAGTCTATTTCTGGTTTGTAAATAAACTTTGTATCTTATTTTTTTAGATTCCTCTTAACTGTTCTCTTTGGATGCAATCCTATATTCCTGAAACTCTATCCATGCTGCACCCAAAATAATTCTTTCAAATCAAAATGCACATCTAATTTACTTACCACCCTCAAGTTTATCCAGTGTCATAATTCTAATATATTACTTTTCAGTTATTTTTGTATTTACAAATTATGTACATGGTTATGATCATTCTAAGTATTTCAATTTTGCAAAATTATAGAAATAACCCTCTAAAGAAATTTATATCCTAGTTTTTAAAACATTTTTTATTGAGTTATAGTCATTTTATAATGTTATGTCAAATTCCAGTGTAGAGCACTATTTTTCAGTTATACATGAACATACATATATTCATTGTCACATTTTTTTTTTGCTGTGAGCTACCACAAGATCTTGTATATATTTCCCTGTGCTGTACAGTATAATCTTGTTTATCTATTCTGCATATGCCTGTCAGTGTCTACAAATTTTGAACTCCCAGTCTGTCCCTTCCCACCCTCCTCCCCCTTGGCAACCACAAGTTTGTATTCTATGTCTATGAGTCTGTTTCTGCTTTGTATTTATGTTCTTTTTTTTTTTTATAGATACCACATATGAATAATCTCATATGGTGTTTTTCTTTCTCTTTCTGGCTTATTTCACTTAGAATGACAATCTCCAGGGACATGCATGTTGCTTCAAATGGCATTATGTTGTTCTTTTTTTATGGCTGAATAGTATTCCAGTGTATAAATACACCACTTCTTCTTTATCCAATCATCTGTTGATGGACATTTAGGTTGTTTCCATGTCTTGGCTGTTGTAAATAGTGCTGCTATGAACATTGGGGTGCAGATGTCTTTTTGAAATAGGGTTCCTTCTGGATATATGCCCAGGATTTCTGGGTCATATGGTAAATCTGTTCCTAGTCTTTTGAGGAATCTCCATACTGTTTTCCACAGTGGCTGCACCAAACACTCCCACCAGCAGTGAAGGAGGGTTCCCTTTTCTCCATATCCTCTCCAGCATTTGTCATTTGTGGATTTTTGAATGATGGCCATTCTGACTGTTGTGAGGTGTACCTCATTGTAGTTTTGATTTACATTTCTCTGATAATTAGTGATACTGGCCATTTTTTCATGTGTCTATTGATCACTTGTGTTTCTTCCTCAGAGAATTGCTTGTTTAGGTCTTCTGCCCATTTTTGGATTGGGTTGTTTGTTTTTTTCTTATTAAGTTGTATGAGCTCCTTATATATTCTGGAGATCAAGCCTTTGTCAGTTTCATCGTTTGCGAAAATTTTCTTCCATTCCGTAGGTTGTTGTTTTGTTTTACTTATGATTTCCTTTGCTGTGCAGAAGCTTGTAAGTTAAATTAGGTCTCATTTGTTTATTCTTGCTTTTATTTCAATTGCTTGGGTAGACTGCCGTAGGAGAACATTTTTGAGATGTACGTGAGATTATGTTTTGCCTATATTTTCTTGTAGGAGGTTTATTTTATCTTGTCTTATGTTTAAGTCTTTGATCTATTTTAAGTTTATTTTTGTGTATGATGTAAGGGAGTGCTCTAGCTTCATTGCTTTACATGCTGCTGTCCAGTTTTCACAACACCATTTTCTGAAGAGACTGTCTTTATTCCATTGTATATTCTTGCCTCTTTTGTCGAAGATGAGTTGACCAAAAGTTTGTGGGTTTATTTCTGGGCTTTCTATTCTGTTCCACTGGTCCATGTGTCTGTTTTTGCATCAATATATCCTAATTTTTAAACTTATTATACACTGATAATTTATTCTGTGTTGCTACATACTTTCCCAAAGCAAAGATTTTAATGGTCCCATATCATTGCAGCACATTCATATATACTTATTAATTATCATCCTCGGACATCTTTAAGTTGTTTCCAGTTTGTCAACATTTAAAAAATAAATATAGATACATGTTTGTATATGTTTCATTTGCCATAGCTGATTATATATTTAGGAGAGAAATGGAAGTTACATAACATGGAGATTATTTAGTATAGAACCACATCAATTAAGTCATTGCTACATAGGGTAAGAACACATTTTTGATTCTTAAAAATACCAAGTTCTTCCTTGAAATATCATGCATATTTATACTCCCACCGACAGTGTGTAGGTACCTCTGGACTCTCGATTTTCTCTCCGTGTTCATCTGCCCATCATAGTTCTCTTTTATTTAGTGTTACTTTTTTTTACTTTTTTAATTTTAGGACTTTAAATTTTAAGAGCAATTAAAATTGCTTACAACAAAATTCTGAGTGAGGTACAGAGATTTCCCATATACTGTGCACCTCCACTCATGCAGCATCTTTCTCTTTTATCAACATCGCTCACCAGGACGATACACTTTTAACACGAACTTACATTGACAAGTCATAATCACCCAAAGTTCAGAGTTTACCTTTGGGTTCACTCTTGGTATTACATATTCTATAGATTTGTACAAATGTATAATGATGTACAGCCATTGTCACATTATCACCTAGCATATTTTCTCTTCCCTAAAAAGCCTCTATTCTTCACCTACTCGTTCTTCCGCTCATGCCCAACTTGGGGCAACTGCTGATCTTACTGTCTCCATGGTTTGCATTTTCCAGATATACAGTTGAAATCATACAGTATATAGCCTTTTCAGATTGGCTTCTTTTACTTAACAATATGAATGAAAGCTTCCTCCACTTTTTTTATGGCTTAATAGCTCATTTGTTTTTAGTGCTGTATAATGTTCCACTGTCTGGATGTACTGCAGTTTATTTATCCCTTCACCTAGTGAAGGGCATTCTTTGTTGCTTCCAAGTATTGGCAATTATGAATAAAGCTGCTGTAAATATCCATGTTTAGATTTCCTTGTGGACATATTTTTTTTTCCAGCTCCTTTGGGTAAATACTAAGGAACATGAGCTGGATTGTATGGGAAGAGTATGTTTAATTTTGTAAGAAACTGCCAAAATGTTTTCCAAAGTGGCTGCACCATTTTGCATTCCCTCCAGCAAGGTGGGGGAGTTCCTATTGCTCCACATCCTCACCAGTGTTTGGTTGTCACCGTTCTGGATTTTGGCTGTTTTACTAAGTATGTAATGTTGTTTTAATCTGTGTTTCCCTCAAAGCAAATGATGTGGGCCATCTTTTCATGTGCTTATTTGCCATATGTTTATCTTCTTTGGTAAACTGTCTGTTAAGGTCTTTGGGTCATTTTTAAATTGGGTCATTTGTTTCCTTTTTGTTAATTTTTAAGGGTTGTGTATTTTGAATAATAGTTCTTTACCAGATGTATCTTTTGCAAATATTTTCTCCCAGTGTGTAGTTTGTCTTCCAATTTCTTGATATTGTCTTTCACAAAGCAGAATGTTTTAATTTTAATGTCACCTGGCTTAATTATTTCCTTCATGGATTGTGTCTTTGGTGTTGTTTCTAAAAAAGAATCACCATACCCAAGATCATTTAGAATTACTCCTATGTTATTGTCTAGGAGTTTGATAGTTTTGCCTTCTATGTGTAGGTCTATGACCCACTTTGTGCTAATTTTTGTGAAGCGTGTAAGGTGTGTGTCTAGATTCATTTTATTTTTTGCATGTGGGTGTCCAGTTGTTCCCACACCATTTGCAGAAGCAGCTCCATGGTATTGTCTTTGGTTCTTGTCAAAGATCAGTTGAGTCTACTTATGGGGGTCTCTTTCCTATTCTGTTCCATTGACCTATTTGTCTGTTTTTTTTCACCAATATCAAACTTTCTTCACTACTATAGCCTTGAAGTAAGTCTTAAAGTCAAGTAGCGTCAGTCCTCCAACTTTGTACTTCTTCAGTAAGGTGTTGCCTATTCTGGATCCTTTGCTTATCCATTTAACTTTAGGATATATTTGTTTATATCCATAAGATAACTTGCTGGGATTTTGATTTTGATTGCACTGAATCTAGAGATTCAGTTCAGAAGAGCTGACATCTTAACAGTGTTGAAAGACATGTTCTTATCCATGAATGTGAAATCTCACTCTGTTTATTCAGTTCTTTTTAATTTCATTGGTCAGAATTTTGTAGTTTTCCTCATATAAATCTTATATACATTTTGGTAAATTCATGCCTAAGTACTTCAGTTTTTTGGGTGCTAATGCAAATGGTATTTTGTTTTTAATTTTGGACTCCACTTGTTAATTGTTGGCATATCGGGAAACAATTTGCTTTTCTTTCTTTTTTTCTTTTACTTTTTTTGCTCTAGGGGACTTATTTATTTTTTAATCAGTGAGCTTTTTTATTCTGGACATCATCTCCACTCAAGCAGTAGTATTTATCTTTTTATAAAAATTATACATTAATGAAAGCATATTTTTATTTTTTATTCAGTTGCTATACCCTCCTATGCATTTTGAATGAATGACTATTAAACTTCAGGTGAAAGCAGACTTCATACTTCTGAGGAAAGTTGGTTTGACTCTTTTTCAGCAGGTTCTTGTCACCCATTGCTCACCTAAGAAGACTGTAGTGAAATCAGTTCCGTAATTATTTTCTGGATGCTGAGTTTCTCTTCTTTTTAGTTTACTGTTGTGGTGTCAGAGCACAGGAAGACTAATTATCCTGTCTTTCAGGTCTTATTACAGTTTTTAATAGTTAAGTGAGATTTACACAAATACAACTCAGAACATAATTCAGGTTAAGGGCCTGCAAGAAAATGGGAAGAAAATTTTGTAGCTTTTTTCTCTCCTTTTATACACACCAAATTCTAAAGTATGCATCAACCTCAACTTGTTCTGGTGGAGACAGTCCTTAGTATAATTTTATTTGCTATCCCATTAAAATGCTCTTCTCATATAAAAGCTACATGTATTTATTATAAAAAATTTGGAAAATGTGGAAAAATACAGAGAAGAAAATAAGTAACACTTTTTATCTACTTCCTTTAAAAAGGTTCATTATGTGGTATTTGAAAATATTTATTTTTTGACCCAAGATGAATTATTTACCTTTAGACGGAACTTGGGTACAGCAAATTAAAAACTTCAGATTGTTTGGAGAGAATAGAAAAGCATTCAGGTAAAATAGTTCTAAATGTCACTACTTTATTTTGACATAGTAATAAAACATGTAGTTCTAAATTTGTTTATTTGTCACTATATCAAATGTCACTCAAATCTTGTTTTTACACGTTTAGCCTGATATATACTGAAAGTCTGTAAAAGAGATTCTACAAAAGGGGATAAATTCTAAAATTATGTTTTAATAATACAAATGATGGTGATGTTGCAGTGGAAACTAATGTGGAAACTTAAATTATTGATTTTAGATTTTCTTTTCTAATATATGCATTCAGTGACATCAGTTTCCCTCTAAGCACTGCATTTACTATATCCCACACATTTTGAAAAGTTGTTTTTTCATTTTAATTTTTTTCAGAATATTTCATTTCTCTTGAGATTTCTTCTTTGACCCAGGGGTTATTTAGAAGTTTGTTTAATCTTCACTTCATTGGGGATTTTTCCTTTTTTTTTTTTGTTTTGTTAGTAATTTCTTACTTAATTCCACTGTGGTCTGAGAGCAGACATAGTACAGTTTCTATTATTTTAAATTTGTTAAGGAGTGCTTTCCAGCCCAGGCTGTGGGCTATTCTGGTGACTGTTTTACGTGAATTTAAGAAGAATGTGTATTCTGCTGTTGTTGGATGAAGTAGTCTATAAATGTCAATTATGTTGAATGAATTGATGATGTTGAGTTCAACTATGTCCTTAATGATTTTTTTTGCCTGCCGAGACTGCATTTCTGATAGAGGAGTGTTGAAGTCTCCAACTATGATAGTGGATGCATCTATTTCTCTTTGAGTTATATCAGTTTTTGCTTCTCATGGTTTGACAATCTGCTGCTAGGCATATACACATTAAGAATTGTTGCATCTTCTTGGAGAATTGTAATGCCTTCTTTACCCCTGATAATTTTTGTTACTTTGAAGCCTGTTCTGTCTGAAGTTAATGTAGCTACTCTTGTTTTCCTTTGATTAGTGTTAGCATAATGTATTTTCTCCATTCATTTACTTGTAATTTATATGTGTTTTTATATTTAAAGTGGGTTTCCTGTAAACAACATCTGGTTGGGTATTTTTGATCCATTCTAACAACCTCTTTTAATTGGTGCATTTAGACCATTGGCATTCAAAATGATTATTGATATAGTTGGTTAATAGGCACCATATTTGTTACTGTTTTCTATTTGTTGCCTTTATTTTTTGTTGTTATTTTGTCTTCCACTCTTTTTCTTCCTTTTGTGGTTTTAATTGAACATTTAATATGATTCCATTTCTTTCTTTTTTAAGCATATCAGTTTTACTTCTTCTTCTTTTTTTTTTTTTTTTTTTTTTTACTTTTTTTAGTGTTTGCCCTAGAATTTGCAGTATATATTTACAAGTAATCTAAGTTCACTTTTAAGTAACACTATACTGCTTCATGGGTAGTGTGAGTACCTTATAATTACAAAATAATCCTACTTTCTTTCCTCCTATCTCTTGTGTCATTGTTGTCATTCATTTCACTTATATGTAAGCATGTATATATATACATATATATATACACATATGTATATACACATAAGCATTCATAATAAAAATGTGCTATTTATTATTTTGAACAAATTTTTAATTTTTATTTTATTTTTATCATTCAAAAGAATGGCCTGTAAGGTAAATTAAGAAAGACAAAAATACAAATTTTTATTTTACCTTCACTTATTCCTTCTTCAATGATCTTTATAAAGATGTAAGTTTCTTATTTTTATTATTTTATTTCTTACTAAAGAACTTCTTTTAACATTTCTTGCAAGGTGAGTCTACTGACTAAACAAAGCCCTTTTTCTGTTTGTCTGAGAAAGTCTTTATTTCTCCTTTACTTTTGAAGGATAATTTCACAGGGTACACAATTCCAGGTTAGTGGGATATATTTTTTTGCTCTCACTACTTTTAAGTATTTCACTCTGCTCTCTTCTTGCTTGCATGGTTTCTGAGAACTCAGATCTGAGAAGTCAGATTCTTTGTTCCTCCCCAGGTAAGGTGTCTCCTACTCCTCACTGAACCCCAGCTTCTTTCAGAATTTTTTTCTTTCTTTTTGATTTCCTATAGTTTGAAGATGAGATGCCTAAGTGTGGTGTTTTGTATTTATCCTACCTGGTGTTATGGGGTTCTCTCCCTGAGTCTGGGATTTGGTGTCTGACATTATTTTGAGGGAAATTCTCAGTCATCATTGCTTCAACCATTTCTTCTGTTCCATTTTCCTTTCCTTTCCCCTGGCATTTCCATTGCATGCATGTTACATCTTTTATAGTTGTCCCACAGTCTTTGAATATTGTGCTTTCTTTCAGCCTCTGTTCTCTTTGCTTTTTGGTTTTTAAGGATTCTATTGGTATGTTCTCTGACTCAGAGACTTCCCTCATTTGTGTCCAGTCTACTAGTGAATCTATTAGAGGCATTTTTCACTTCTGTTACCGTGTTTTTATCTCTAGCATTTGGGAGGTTTTTCTTGGGGATTTCCATCTCTCTGCTCATGTCGTCCATGTGCCCTTACATGCTGTCTACCTTATCCATTAGACCCCTTAGCAAACTAGTCATAGTTGCTTAATATTCCTGGGCTGATAATTCCAAAATCCCTGCCAAGTCTGGTTCTAATGCTTGCTCTGTCTTTTAAAATTTTCTTTTTATTTTTGGTGGGGGAGGTTGTATTTTGTATGCCTTGCAATTTTTTCTTGGTAGCCAGACATGATACACTGGATGAAAGGAACTTCTACAAAAGAGCCTTTCGTAAGGTGGTGGTGGGATGTGAGGGGAGGTGAAGGCTTCTTTAGGTCTGTGATATAGCCGCAGCCTTTTAATTGGCTTCTACCTCTGGTTTATAAACTTCACAATTGTTTCTCGGTTTTTTCTCCCCTCTTAGGTGGGACAAGATGGCTAGAGCTGGCTAAAGTTGAGTGTTTCCCTTCCTTATGTCAGTTAGCTTCTGAAAATTCATGAGGAGGTTGGGCTCTGGTTAACTAGTTTCCCCTGAGAGGATCTAGGTAACTCGTTTCCCCTGAGCACAGGTCTTGTTAAGAAGAACTGAGAGCTCTGGCCATTTCAAGGTGGTTCCTTTTCTCCTCCTCCTGCTGGAAGCGTGAGGGGATTTTTTTCTCTGATATTCACCGTGCGAACCTTGTTGAGCTCCTGGAGGTAATCTCACAATATGGGGGGCACCAATGTGACTGGGACACCCTGGAGTTTTAAACTCTCAGAGTTGTCCACCCTGAGCCTCCAGCAACTCTTCAATGACAGTTCAGGTTTTCCTGCCCCAGAACTGGTTTCCACAGCGTTTTAGCTCACGAGTCTCTGCTCTGGTAAGCTATAACTTTTCTGTATTTGCATGTCTGTCTCGCCAATCCCAGGGGCCGTGGTTTGCCTTGTGTCCTTCCCTTGTCTTATGGATGAAAGAGAAGTTGCTCATTTTTCAGTCAGTTTGGCTGTTTATTCGTTGTTAGGATGAAGTGGCAACTTCCAAGCTCCTTACATGTGGAACCAGACTGTCCTTTCATTTATTATTATTTTTTAATTGGCATATTAACTCTCTTGAGTTTCCCAAGCCTAATAGAAAGTTTTAGAAATGTCTGCAAACTCTCCCTCTTTGGGCAAGAAGATATAAAACTATTTTCCACGTATTCATTGGCAAACTACTTGAATGCATCTACTAACTCACATTTTCACATCCCGTCACTCAATTCAGTCTTCTGCCTCGTCATTTTATCAAAACAGCATTTGCGAAGGTCCCCAACGACCTCCTAATTGCCAAATCAGTGCTGTGTTTTCAGCATTCCTCTTATTTAACCTTTCTAAACCATGAGAAAGTGCTGTCTCTTTCTTCTTGAAATTTTATTCTTTTGCATTTAGTGACACGTTGCCTCCAATCCACACTTTTCTCTAGGGCTCCACGTCCACTAGCCCTTTACCTGGAAGCCCCACAATGCTTAACACTCAGCGCAATCCCCAAGAAACCTCGTTCCTCACCCTTACATCCGGTCCCCCTTTCATTCCTTTTCTGTTTAATGATAAAATTTGTCATTCCTGCCTGCTTTCTTTGCCCTTACCAAGACTGTCTTGTTAGAACTGTGTGTACTGTCTTCTTCCAGCTGCAAATTTTGCCACATGCCTCTTTGTAAACTAGTTCTAATTAAGGCAAAGAAACTATTAATAGCCTCAGAAGCATGTTGAGGAAGTTCACAGTAAGTGAGTGTGTCATCTGGGATCCTGAGGCACAGTCATCCCTTTACCTCAGATTTTCTATTACACCCCCAGTGTTATCTCGTCCTTATAACTGGGTATCTATTTTTGTCCATCTCCTAGGTTTTCCCAGGCTCCTTTCCAAGAGTTTCTCCCATTCTGTTCTTCCATTCTCATTCCATTCTCCATGGAAACTTTCTAACTCATAAACTCTGCCACATTATCCATCTGTTTAAAAACCTTCCATAATTTTCTGTAACATATTGTCAATGTGTGATTAAGAACCTTAACCATTTAATAAAGTCAAGTGTCCACCCATAGTCTCATTATCTAGAATAACTCCCCAGACATCTGATTCTCAGTAGTCCCTTTCTACATTTTGTTGGTGTGGGTGTTTGTAACCCATTTCTGGGAACACGGTATTATTAAAAAGCTGTTGTTTCCCAGCCAGTTTCTGACACAGTAGGTCGAGTTGGTATGTGAGCAACAGTGTAATGACAGTTAAATTTAAAGCTACAGCAATTCATAGCCTTAGGAATAGCGTCTCATCTAGGATCTTGCAGATCATATGGTGGTGCTGTACTGGCCACGCCCTGGTAAATAAACATTGGGTGGGCTGTGATTGGCTTAAAGGCAAGCAAGTTCAGATTGATGTGTAAGCACTAATATTTAAAATATAGTCAGAACACTTATAAAAGTATATAATATCTCCATATCTGAACATATAGTTGACATCAGGAGGTCAGAGAACCAGGGGCAAGACTGGGTCAGCCAGTGGAGGTAATATCCCTCAAGCTATTGGGAGAAGAGAAGACATGGGTCATGGAAAAGAGGTATAACTTGCCAAAGCAAGGCTGGGGATTATCTACAAATTAATAATAGGAAGCACAATAGAGACCTAATTAGTTGGGAAATGTTATGATTGTAAAGGAGCAGAATCCGATGAGACTGTGGGTTACGGCTCTGATTCAATTTAACCTTTGCAAATCATCATGCTCATTGGATAGGGAAGAAATCTAATGAGAACTGCTCAGGTCAGCTTTGTAGGAGATTAATGGTTAGAGCTTGATGTATACAAATGGGCTTGTCCTATACTCTGCTTTGCCCTTGGAGGAATCCCGACTTCTTAAAAAATAGTCAAATCTCTCCTAGTTTGTGAAATATAAAAATTTTATAACATTAGGATTTCAATCAAATAAGCCTACAATTCAAGGTGAATCTAGCCATGTCCTTATTATGTCTTCAATTCTATGGCATTGAAGTAAACATTTATGTGTACTTAAAGCATGTTATTTAGAAATCAAGTTTTCGTGAGTACATTTCTCTCAAAATTGTAAAACTGTCTCCTGGAATTTTTCACTTTATAATAATTGCTTGCTGTATGTTTATCATTGCTGAATACTAGACTACTGAGTATGAGTGATCCTGTCTAAATAAACATAGTGATTATCCTAGAAGAGTTAACCTAGGGATGGCTTGAGGCAAAAGGTAGCTATTTAATGGCAAGAAATTGTATTGCACATCTTACGAAGCACTATAAATCTTATCCTTGCCAGGGACAGGGGTCAAGCCTCCTTAGTTGGCTAAACGCATGGTCTTTATCACCTGAAACATCCATCGGTGGTTCCTTACCTACAGTGGCATATTCAAATTTCTCAAGGACACTCAAGTGCTGACCACAGTGAGTTAAAGCATATTTATTATGTTTAAAAAAATCACATGATAAATAGTCAGTCTGTTTAGGGGTTCCAAATACAATATAGTTGGCTGTTTCTTCAAAAATATACTATCCTTTTACATTTTGAAGTTATAGGCAGCTGGAAACAGATAAATACTTGCCATATATATATTTGTTGTCATTAAGTCACCAATTTTTAAGACTCCTAGACTGACATACACATATACAATAAACATATATGGCAAGATAACTGTATTATGAGAAATGTAATTTTCTCTAGATAAAAACTCTAACCTATGATACATATACTATGCTTCCAGCATGAAGAAAAGAGCACTTGAGGCAAATATAAGTTATAAATAGCAAAGGAGTTAAAAAATACAGACTATTCTATCCGATATTTCCCAAATTTCCTCTCTAATACCTAAAGACTTGAAGTTTTATTGCACAAGAGAGGTAATTGTTCAAGATTAAAACAAAAAATCTCTGTTTTGCTTATGGTTTCCTTTGCTGTGCAAAAGCTGTAAAATTTAATTAGGTCCCATTTGTTTATTTTTGCTTTTATTTCCCAAATGGGAGAAAATATTTGCAAATGATGCTACTGACAAAGGTTTAATGTCCAGAATATATAAACAGCTCCTAAGACTTAGTAACAAAAAATCCCCAAGCAACCCAATCCAAAAATTGGCAGAAGACCTAAACAAGAGCTTCTCCAGTGAAGACATACAAATGGCCAATAAGCACATGAAAAAATGCTCAATATCAATAATTATCAGAGAAATGTAAATCAAAGCTACGAAGTATCACTTCATACCAGTCAGAATGGCCATCATTAAAAAATCCACAAATGATAAATTCTGAAGAGGGTGTGGAGAACAGGGAACACTCCTACACTGTTGGGAATGTAGTCTGGTGCAGCCACCATGGAAGACAGTATGGAGATTTCTCAAAAAATTAAAAATAGACTTACCATATGATCTGGCAATCCCACCCCTGGGCATACAACTGGAGGGAACACAAATTTGAAAAGATACATGCACCCTGATGTTCACAGCAGTACTATATACAATAGCTGAGACATGGAAGCAACGTACATGTCCATTGACAGATGTTTGGATAAAGAAACTGTGGTATATTTATACAATGGAATATTACTCAGCTGTAAAAAGAGTAAAATAATGCCATTTGCAGCAACATGAATGGATCTGGAGATTGTCATTTAAAGTGAAGTAAGACAGAAAGAGAAAGAAAAATACCATATGATGTCACTTATATGTGGAATCTAAAAAAAAAAGACACAAATGAACTTATCTACAAAACAGAAACAGACTCACAGACATAGTAAACAAACTATGGTTACTGGGGGGAAAAGGAGTGGGAAGTGATAAATTGGGAAATAGAGACGTGCAAATACTAACTACTATATATAAGATAGATAAACAATAAGTTTCTTTTGTATAGCACAGAGAACCACATTCCTATATCTTGTAGTAACCTATAATGGAAAAGAATATGAAAACAATATGTGTATGTATATGTATGGCTGAAACATTTTGCTGTGCACCAGAGATTGACACATTGTAACTGACTATACTTTCATTAAAAAAAGAATCTCTGTAGAAAGAATTGTTTCAGAACTTCTAGCAGGCAAAAGGGAGTATATGAGATCAAATGCTTTGCATCAACTAAAATAAAGCCCACATATTTTAATAGACAAGCTTTTATTAGTTTGGTAATCACAGTATATGTCAATTAGCTCATTAATTAACGGCTATGACCATCAGAATCCTTAAAATTAGTAATACTAAAGTAAATGTCACAAATATTCTTTCTTAAAGTTTAGTTTTAATATACCTTATGTTATAAATATTTGTAATTATTACATTATTACAACCAGGTTGTTTTTAACACCTTGGAGTACACAGAGCACTGTCATGTATATTCCTTCACTTAACTGATAACTGTATTCAAATTTGTAACTGAAATAAAAGCTTAATTCAATGCAACCCTTTTTTGTTCTGACTTTAGAAGGTATTCTAGGGGAAGAAATTGTACACAGCATTAGTTTCATTTCAGGATTATTTTTTAAAGAAATGCAAGAAAAGAGAAAGTCATAAACAATCAGAGGGAAGCCAGGAAAGCATGAATTATGTGAGCAGGAGTCCTTCATTACACGTCTACAGTCACTCTGTCAAATACAAGCAACCGAAGACATGGCCAGATACACCTTGATTGATATTCAACCTTCCTTAAAATCACTCAACAATTGACTGAGGTAAAGACAAAAGATGCTCATCTAATTAATATATTATGTGTTGAAACTTTAAAAAATCATTCTGGAATGATTAAATGAATGCTATCTGTGGGTGACAAATAACAGAGAAAAATGATTATAATATAGAATGACAACTTGGATAGCTTTCCTCTTAAAGCCCACCAGGTGCTTTAATACAGTAGGTCTCAGACAATTCTCTCTAAACACACTTTCAGGATGTCCCTGCTCTTCTTTTTCCAGACTTCAGAGAAGTGGTGGAGAGTTTTGCCATCTGCTAAGACGAAAATACACACAGATACACACATAAATGCTGTTGAGTGTACGAAGCACAGTGCAATTCAAAATATCCAGTTATGGATGAGGGAGGAAGAAAAAATCACTGTCTCCTGCATAATTAGCAATGGCTTTGAAGGAAATTAATAACTATCAGTTAATAAAAATGCAAATAGTAGTCATAGATAGTTTTCATATATATATGAATACGCATATACGAGTAATTATTTATATATATAAGCATTTTAAAAATAAAATAACATACTTCAGTGTCTCAGAGTTGAAATCACTAGACATAATCACTGAAATGTAGACATAGTCATATCCTAAGGGTGTGTTGTACTTCTTGTAACAGAAGACTATTAAAACATCCAGCTTTTCATTCCATAGTTCAGTGGTGTGGGAGTTAAGGAAGGGGGTGAGTTGACAGTGTTAATTATAGATTTTCATATTGCACATAATTTTTTAATTTAAGTATAGTCAGTTTACAAAATTGTGTTAATTTCTAGTGTACAGCATAAATGATTCACTTTACATATTTATATTCCTTTTCACATTTTTTTTCATTATAGGCCATTATAAGGTGCTGAATATAGTTCCCTGTGCTATACAGTAGGATCTTGTTGTTTACCTGTTTTATTTATAGTAGTTAGTATCTACACTCCCAGTTTATCCCTCTCTACCTCCTTTCCTCCCTGGTAACCATAAGTTTGTTTTCTATGTCTGTGAGTCTGTCTCTGTTTTGTAAATAAGTTCATTTGTATCCTTTTTTCAGATTCTACAAATAAGTGATATCATGTGGTACTTTTTTTTCTCTTTCTGGCTTCTCTGACTTAGTATGATGATCTCCAGGTCCAATCATGTTGTTGAAAATGGCATTATTTTATTCTTTTTATGGCTGAATAGTATTCCATTATATCTACATACTGCATCTTCTTTATCCATTGATGGCCATTTAGGTTGCTTCCATGCCTTGGCTATTGTAAATAGATATTGCATATTAATTGATTAAGAAGAAACTAAGTGCATTAGTTCCCTGGGGCTGCCATAACAGAATACTACAAACCTAGTAGCTAAAAACAACAGCAGTTCATTCTCTCTTGGTTCTAAAGGCTGGGAACCTGAAGGGAAGGTGAAGGCAGGGACATGCACCCTCTCTGAGGATTTAGGGGCGGAGCTTAGCCATGCCCTAACTTCCGGTGTTTGCAGGCAATCTTGCTCTTCCCTTGGCTTGCAGCTGTGCTCCAGACTCTGCCTCCAACATCACAAGCTTCTGCCATCTCATTTGTGTTTCGTTCTGTTTCTCTTCTCCCCATCTTCTAAGGACAGCAGTCATGTTGGCTAAGGGCCTGTGCAGGGTGAGTGCATATTAACTGAATTAATTACAGCTGCAATGACTTTATTTTCAAATAAGCTCTAATTACGAGGTTCCAGGAAAGACATGGAGTTTTGGTGGATACTATTTAGCCCAGTACACTGAGCAGTGCTTATCATTTTCTTTGGAACTTTGATCTTTGGGAAAAAGACCTTGAATTGAGGACCATGTGATTAAATATGAAGAAATTTCACTTCTACTTTTAAGTTACAGTTCTAAAATGTATTGAAATCTTAATCCTGAGGTGGTACCTTATTTAATATGGTGTGCACAGTATAAAATTACTGGTATAAATGACTAGAGCCATTTACTGTAATTGCCTTTATATGTTTGATAAAAGAGAAATACAATTTGGGCAAAAAAAGATGGAAGAAGTGTTAATAGGATTAATCAGTATGCTGATGGGAATAGTGGCTGAGGTAGGTAGCCTACAGCAACAGGCACACACAAAAGCAGCTACGGGAAAAAAAAATTTTTTTCAAGGATTCACGTGAGGTATTATTATTATTAAGAAATTCAGGTGTATGTCTAGGTAACTGTTATTATTCATTCATTGTTTAATAAATATTTATTAAATAACAACCATTTGTACACCTCCGTGCAGGTACCATGCAGTATAGAGACAAGTACAAATATGGTTTTTATTTCTAGTCCAAAACCTTGAGGAAACTTTTGTATCCTAGAATCTCCAGTGATAGCAACCGGAATTATGATGGAATTATATCCTCCACGGTCCTTTGACTTACAAGGCAATTTTAGTAATTATATATAACAACCTATAATATGAAAAGGCAGTGAAAAAGAGTATGTCATTGAATCTCACAACTTAATTATGTCTGGTGGTTCAAAAGTAGAAAAATATTTATAAATGCCTAGTAATTTCATATTGAATTAGTACAGAATTTTAAAGTGAATTGTTCTGTGTTCGGTTGCCTTTCTTTCTTTGTTCCTAATGTACTTGTCAGAACACAGAACAGTTTCTCACTGTCGTGAAAACACACTTATTTTCTAATGGTTCTCACTGAGCAAATTTCAATTTCAGTGGAGCATTTGCATGGATTAAGTGCTCATATAATTGTTTCAGAGGTCAGCAAATTTTCATGTATCTTAGGCTCCTTCCTTCAGTTCGTGAAAACGTTTTTGGAAGTTGATTTGTTGCAGGTGTTCAGACTACTGTTTAGCAAGGTCTTGCTTCAGTCCTTTACCTTGAAAGAATTAACCGTTTTGAAAATGTAGAATATTTTAGAAAAGCTTCAAGAGAATTGGATTCCACATGATTGAACAACATAGAGGTGAATTTATTTTCTTCCTACCCAATTGGAAGTGGCATTCCCATGAATGACACTTTGTTGAGTAATAAGATAGCGTACTTTGTGTATAAACTGACCAGAACGATAACAAAATTAATTTCTTACAAGTTCATAGTCAATAAAATATTGTCCCAGCCTGCTTTTGTCCTATCACTCAATTCAAGTGAGAATAAATTACAAAAACAGGGATTCATTTAAATGTTAATTCATTTATTTATTAAGTTGGTCTTTCAGTAAGTGTTCATTGACTGCCTGCTGTGAAGCAGGCACTGCTTTTTACCCTTGGAACACAACCTTCCAGTATTGCTAAGACAATGAAAAATAAATATAATAAGTAAAATTACATAGTTTATTAAAAGATTATAAGTATTATGGGAAAAGAAAAATTAGAGCAGGGTGAGGAGAATTGAGCACGACAGCTATGGGAGGGTTTGCTTTGTTTTATTAGGTATAGCCCTGTGGAAGGACTGCATTGAGAGTTTGAAATTGGGCATGGACTCGGAAATCTATCTAGGAGAGGAGCGTTCCAGGTAAAGGGGATAGTTGGAGCAAAGGCTCTGAGGCGGGCTATTTGAGATCAGCCAGGAGAGTTTGAGAGTTCAGGTGACTGAACTCTCACCTGGGAGAGCAGGTTAGAAAAGTGATGGGCGGGCCAGATCAAGTAGGGCCTGGAGGTAGGCCACGTAGAGACAATACTGCTACTCTGAGTTCAGTGGAGAATCATTCAGAGCAGATGAGTGACTTGATCCTTTCGGGGTGTTAATAGGGTAAGTAACTTCTGCCAGGTGACTAGAGCTCAGCAAAGATAGAAGGGCAGAGCTGTAGGATACTTTAGTAATCCCAATGAGAGGGAGTGGAGACGTGAACCAAATTAGCAGGAGTGGCAGATACACTATGTGGTCAGATTTCTGGATATACTTTGAAGGTCGAGCTAACTTGATTCTCCCTACACATTGGGTGTTGGTGGTGAAAAGAAAAGAAGTGTTTATGATGCCAAATAAGAATTTTGGCAAATGGAGGGACAGATTTGGTATCACTGATATGGGAAAGCTGGGCAGAGAGCAGGTTTTGGGGAAAAAGTATTCAACTTTGGAAACATTGACATTTTCCTAGGGAAGCTCTCAAGTTGCCAACTGAGTTCATGGTTTAAATTTGAAGAGAAGACTAGAGTGGAGGTTTAAAAACAACAAAAACATAATAGCAGAAACAACGACAAAAAAAAATCATTTCTGAAGAGAAAGTGTTTTTAAATCTTTGGGAATGGGTAAGATAGTTATCAGATTCCTGTGGCCGCTGTGACAAATTGTCACAGACTTGTTGACTTAAAGTAACAGAAAACTATTCTCCCCATTCTGGAGACCAGGAGCCCCAGATCAGTTTCTCTGATACTAAATCAGGGTGTCATGAGGCTGACCTCTCTTTGGAGGCTCCTGGGTGTTCTGATCCTTGCTTCTCTCACCTTCTCCTGACTTTACTTGAGACCCCATCATTCCAGTCTCTACCTCCGTTGTTACACTGCTTCATTCTCTTCTTTCTGTGTCAGATCTTCCTCTGTCGCCTTCATGTATGTGAGTGCATTTAGGACCCACAAGGGTGATTCAAGCTAACCTTCTCGTTTCAAGATATTGAATCCCACCTGCAGGGACCTGTTTTTCCAAAGAAAGTAACATTCCCAGGTTCTAAGGATTAGGACCTGATGTCTTCTTGGGGTTCTTCATTCACCAAGGGAGTGAATATAGATAGATAAGGACAAAATAATGAGCACTTACTACCTCTTTTATTGCTTATAGCTTTATGAAGTTACAACTGATACATAATAAACTACTTATATTGTGTCCTGTTGGATGAGTTATGGCATTAATGAAAACATCACCATCATCAAGGTAGCAAACATTTGCATCACCTTGAAAAGTTTTGTTGTACCCCTGTGTAATCTGTCTTTCATCCCCTGCTCAAAATAAACTGTGGTTCACTTTATGTCATTAAGAATTACTTTGGATTTTCTAGAATTTTAAATAAATGGAATTATGAAATACATACTCCTTTTTTTGGAGGTCTGGATACCTGTTGCACGTATCAATATTCTGTTCCTTTGTTTTGCTGAATAGTATTCTATTGTATAGATAAAATGCAATGCTTTTATAATCTGCTTTTTGATAGATATTTGGCTTGCTTCCAATTTTTGGCTATTAGAAATAAAGATGCTATGAATATTCACATACAAGGTCTTCTTTAGACATAAGCCTTTATTTCTCTTGGGTAAAAACCTGGGTGTGAAAGGGCTGGGCCATAAGCTAACTTTTGTATTTAATAAAGTTTTAATTTTAGAATAATTTTAAATTTATGTAAAAGTTGAAAAGATAGTAGAGAGGACTCAGTATACCCTGTGCCCAGGTCTTTTATTGTTCATATAATACATAACTATGGTGCACTTGTCACAAAGAATGAAGAATATTATACATTGTTATTCTGTATGTTCTTATTCTGTTGCAGGACCCTATCCAGGATACCATATTAGAGAGAGTCATCATTCTCCTTAGGTGCCTCTTGACTGCAATAGTTTCTCAGATTTTCCTTATTTTTGATAACTTTGACCATTTTGAGGCATATCATTAGGCACTTTGTTGAATGTCTTCCAATTTGGGTTTGTCTGGTGTTTTACTCATGATAGACAAGGGGCTATGTTTCTTCTTGGGTATAAGATGACAGAATTAAGTTGCATTCTCATAACATCATATGAGGGATATCTGCATCTATATAACTTATCACTGGTGATGATGACCTTGATAATGTAGCTGACTTAGTGTTTATCAGTTTCCTCCACTATAAAGTTACTTTCTTCTGTATGTGGCAACTTTTAAAGAAACTATGAAACTGTTTGCCAAAGGGATTGTAATATATTTCATTCCCTCTGTGAGAGTCCTTTCCTCTACCTCCTTGTCAACACTTGGTATGGTCAAACTTTAAAATTTTAGGCATTCTAGTGGGTATGCACTGGTTTCCCTTCTTTGGGAAGGTTTTTGTTTTCTCCACATCTTTTGCTTATTTTAAAACCAGGTTGAACCAGGTTGTTTGTCATCTTATAATTGAGTAGTAAGCCTTCTTTATATTCTGGATATAAGTCCTTTTATCAGATACATGTTTTGAAAATATTCTCTCTCATTTCTGTCTTAAGTTTTTATTTTTTAAAACCTGTCATCTGAAGAGCAGAAAATCTTAATTTTGATAAGGCCATTTAATAAAATTTTCTTTTTATGCTTTATATATGAGTTATTATATCATACAAATCTTTACCTAAAATCATTAAGCTTTTTTAATGTTTTCTTTTAGAAGTTTAACAGGTTTAGGCCCTTTCTAAGTCTGTGATAGATAACAGGTTAATTACTATCCCACATGCAAGTTAAGTTGTTTTTTTTTTTTTATTAGAATCCAGCATTCCCCCTCCTCCTTGTAATACTGTCTTTGTTGAACATCATTTGTTAAAATTTATCCTTGTCACATTTGTTGAAATCATTGTAACAGCTATGTATGGCTCTATTTCTGGACTCATGATTTTGTTCCATTATTCTATATGTTGATTTATGCAAATACTACACTATTTTACTTTTATATTGTTTTGAAATTAGTAATTATAAGTCCTTCAACTTAGTTTTTTCCCCCAAATTAAATATTTCATCACTCAAAAGTATAAAATTTACAGTGCCTGATATGCAAGAAAGAATTACAGACATTCAAGAAAGGAAGAAAATATGACACACAATGGAGAAAAAAAATCATGAAAACAAACCCAGAAATAATACCTGTGATAAAATTAGTGCACATGAATGTTAAATATGTACTAATATCCATATATCAAGAAAGTAAAGGTAGGGAGGAGGGTATAGCTCAATGGTAGAGCATGTGCTTAGCATGCACGAGGTCCTGGGTTCAATTCCCAGTACTGCCATTAATAAATAAATAAACCTAGTTGCCTCCCCTCCAAAAATAAAAATTTAGCCGGCAAGGTATAGCTCAAGTGGTAGAGTGCATGCTTAGTATGCACAAGGGCCTGGGTTCAATTCCTAGTACCTCCTCTGAAAATAAACAAACCTAATTAACTACTCCCCTGCCAAAATTAAATAATAAATAAAAAATTTAAAAAAAGAAGGTCGAGGAAATGTTAAGCATGACAATAAATACGAAATTTAAAAGAAAGACTCAAATCAGATTACTAGAGATAATCAATACATTGTATCAGATGAAAAATACAGTGGTTGGGATTAATAGCAGCTAAGATACTACAAAAAAAATTTACTGACCTTGAAAACAAACCAAGAGACTATTAAAAACAAAACACAAGTATAAAAAAAAAAAGAAAGACATGAACAGAGATGAGTGAATCCTGAGACATCAAAAAGTGTTCTTTCCAGGTGGCAGGCTGGGGCTGCCATACGCTTACCTTGTCTCCCTTCTTCAAGGATCATTTTCCTGGGCTAACTTGCTGAATGTCTGAAAGCTGTTGTTTCACAGTTTATTATTGTTGAAGACTGAAATGTAAGTCTGGTCACTTACTCTTGTATCATTGCCAGGAGTAGAAATTCGGAACATATTGATTCTGACCAAAGTTTTTATTATTTGGCCTTCACCTTGTTTCTTGTGAGCAAGCCCCTGCCTCATCCTTCAGATGGTTTTCACATCTATTCCCTCAGGCTGGATAACTGGTACTCCAGCTATTTCAGAGGCAGTAGTGCTTGCTGTTTTTGATCTTTCTTACACATGGTCCTGGACTGTGTTTTTTTCAGTCCTCTGAGTTACGTCTCTGCTAACCACTTCCAGAATGCTCTGAAAACAATATGCCTGCTTAAACTTTACTAACATATGCCATCTTCCTGGCATCACTCCTTCCTGCATTAGCTCATGGACCTAATTATCTTATCTCAGTCTCTGAGTCTCCCTAATCTCCTCCTGGCCCAAGTTGTGTAAGATCTGTCTTACTGAATATAAATCCCTGGTCTTTGCCAGGAAAATAATTTGTCCACAAAGATACGTATTTTCTAAGATGCTTACCATGTAGGAGATCTCGAAGGTTTGGGTTCTTTATATAAATCTTGTTCAGAGATCTAGAAAGCAGTCTATAGTTAGGATCTGACTTCTGAATACAATATGGGGCTTGGTTTTCTGCATACTGAGAATGTTCTTGTGCCAAAATTGTTTCCTCAGACTTCAGAGCTTGATATGCAAAGCACTGCGTTCATACCTCGATTTGAAAGAAATATGCTTTAGTCTTAAAAAAGTATTTTGCTTACATGTAACAAACACACTCTGAAAAGGATAGGAACATAAGACTTCTCAACTATCACTTTGGCAGGAATTAGGTTCTTAGTTTAATAGTTGGTAGTTACTGAAAATTACAAGAGTAAGACTATGCAGTAAAAGAATAGAGAAATCCTCAGGAATGACTGACGTGAACAGGGAACCCCTGGCACGCATGCGGGCTAAGGACAAATGACCTATTTCATACTTTTATCTGTAGCTGTATGGCTGAATAAATCCACAATGACCATCAAAGAGGCCACGGAAAAATACTATACAAAAAATTCCATTCTTTTTCTACCTAGTTATCTACGTTACTATATCTTCTTGGGAAAGAATGAGCAAGTTTGTTCTAAAAGTAAACATAGATTTTAAAGATGTGTTCTCTCTGTGAAGGGTTCTGGTTCAGTTTCTATTTCAGCTGTGGTTGGTTATTTCAATAGATATTTTTGATTCCATATAAAAATGCACAGATTAAGGAAGTGTTTGTCTAAGAAATGACCACATATCAAAATATTTTGTCTTCCATGGTCAAGGGCCATTAAGGAAGAGTTGAGACATTTAAATAGGGAATGGATACTGGTCTTGCTTAACTTCTTATTCCTGAAAGGTGTCGGGGAAGGAGGCTAAAAACAATAGCAGAATCCACCTGCTCTAAATGGCAATCCTATTTTAGTAGAAGACCCAGATTTCCCTGGCAGGGCTATTCAAGGAAGCATATGCTTATTTGAATCTGTTCATATCCGGGGAACATGGATTTCTTGGTGATATATGTGGTTGCTAGAGCCACAAAGTTGAAATGTCTACTTTCCTTTTCTGCAAAAAAAAATCTTTTTTTAAATTGAGACACCACCAAAAAACTATTGTGACTAATAAATGAATTCAGTAAAGTTACAGGATACGAATTGATATATAGAAATCTGTTGCATTTCCCTACAGTAATAATGAACTATGAGGAAGATAAATTAAGAAAACAATCCCATTTACAATTGTATCAAAAGAATAAAATACCTATGAATAAATCTAACCAAAGAGGTTAAAGACTTGTACTCTGAAAACTATAAGACATTGATGAAAGAAACTGAAGACGACACAAACAAATATAAAGATACACTGTGTTTATGGGTTGGAAGAATTAATATGATTAAAATGACTATAATCCCCAAGGCGATCTATAGATTCAGTGTGGTCCCTGTCAAAATAACAAAGGCATTTTCCCTTCCTTTTGTTGTTTCCAGATACTGAACCATCTTTCCAGCCCTGGAACAAATCCCACTTGGTCATGACGGATGAACTTTTAAATCAGTTGTTGAATTCTGTTTGCTTACGTTTTATTGAGGATTTTTGCATGTATGTTCATCAGATAAATTGGCGTGTACTTTTCTTTTCTTGTGGTGTCCTTTTCTGGTTTTGATCAGGATAATGTCAAACTTAAAAATGAGTTTTGAAGTGTTTCCTCCTTTTCTTTTTTGCAGAAGAGCTGGGGTAGGATTGACATTCATTCTTCCTTGAGTGTTTGGTGGAACTCACCAGTGTGGCTGTGCTGTCCCGGACTTTTGTTTGTTGGGAAGTTTTTAATTACTAATTCAGTCTCCTTACTAGTAGTCAGTCTTTTCAGATTTTTTATTTTTTCATAATTCAGTGTTGATAGGTTCATGTTTCTAGAACTTTCTTTCTTTCAGGTTTTCGCATTTTTGGTTATATATTTGTTCATAGTAGTCTCTCATGATTCTTGGTATTTCTCTGGTATTAGTTGTAATGTTCCTCTTCCATTTTTTACTTTACTTACTCGAGTCCTCCCCTTTGTTAATTTTGTATGGCTGAAATCTGGATTTTTTTTTTTTTTGCATTCCTTAAAGAGGTTTGGGTTTTGTTCTGGCAGGTACTTAACGCTATTTGAGAATCTTTTTTTTTTTTTTTAAAGCTTGATTTTAAGCTTGGTTTGTTATTCTGAATCCAGATTAGCTATCAGTCAGGTTCTAATTTTGCCTGATGACTGAAGTGTGGCCGTTTGGAACTTAATGTAATATCCTGTATTGTGAGACCTCGCCATTCTCTCTAATGGGACAAGGTGCTCTAAGAGGGATGTGTGCACTTGGGATGTTTCAACCTATTTATATCGTCAAGCATGGGGAGCGTTAAGCCAGGCATGCAGAGTTACTCATCCAAAGAGTAGATATGGCTCCTTTGCTGATTTTGCTCTCTGAAAGTTCTAGATGTCTCAGACGTTCTGAAGTCCAATATACATATTCTGTATTTACTGAGACTCCGGGCTCTGTTTGGGTTTCTGCTCTCTGCAGTGAAGCCTGGAATCTGACTGTGGGAAGTATCTGGGGAAATCAGAGGGCCCACCTTGTTTTATTCCCTTCAATGGGGCACTTCTCAGCAGCATAAGAGACAAACTATTGATGCAGGCAATAATTTGGATGAATCTCCAGGGCATTATGCTGAATCAAAAAAAAAAAAAAGTCAGTCTCAAAAGGACACATACTATATGCTTCTCTATATAACCTTCTTGAAATAACAAAATTGTAGAGGTGAAGGAAAAACGAGTGGCTTCTGGGGTGTAGGAATGGTGTGGGGACAATTGGGTGGGTGAAACAATGAAGAGGTAGCATGAGGAAGATATTTGTGGTAATGAAATAGGTTTGTATCTTGTGGTGGTCATTATACAGATACACAGATGTGATAAAATGGCATAAAACTCTACACCCACATTTTACCAGTGCCAATTTCCATGTTCTTATATTGTACTATGTAAGTTATGTATTGAGTAAGGAAATTCAACAAAGGGTACGCTACTATTTTTGCTACTTTCTGTGAATCTATAATTATTTCAAAATTTAAAAAATATATCTTCTTCCACAGAGAAAACTACAGCACTGGACTGTTTCATTGATAAATCCTCCCCAACATATAAAGAAGGAAAATAGCAATATAATAACAGTCTTACTTTGAAAAATAGAGGAAGAATCTTTTCTGACTATTTTATGATGGTTGTATAAACCTTGCTAGTCAAAACTAATAAGATTACCAAAAAATGAAAATGGTAGGCAAATATTTCTCCTGAACATGTACATAAACATCTTAATGAAATAAATCAATTCCAGAAATACATATATACATATAATATATATATATAAAGCACCATAACCAAGTGTGATGTATACCATGTATGAGGGGTTGCTCAGACAATATAATTCACCACTAAAATAATGAAGAGGAAAACCATGTGGCCACCTTGATAGACACAGAAGTAAACATTTGACAAAATTTAACACCCATTATTAAAAAATACTCTCAAAAAATATAGAAGAGATTTTTTGCAGTCTGACACAGGGTGCTAAAATCCCGCAGCTAATAATATACTTAATGCTGATGTACTGATTGCTTTCCCACAAGATCAGGACTAAGGCAAAGACGTCTTCTTTCACATTTTCTATTCAGCATTGTACTACAGATGCTAGCCAGTGCAATAAGGCAAGAGAAAGAAATATAATGAAATAAAATGCATAAAGTTTGAAATAAAACCTTAAAAATATTTTTATTCACACAAAGTTTTTGTATATAAATAATTTTAATATGATTAATAAATGAATTTAATACATTTGAAAAATGTATATTTAATATAAATGTCAAGTTTTTATTATTATGTTAGCAATAAACAAATGGAAAATAACATTATAATTATAATATAACATCTTTACAAATGCATACAAAGTACATGGGAATAAATTTAACCAATATAGGCAAGAAGTCTACATTGAAATATATAAAATATTATAAAATATATAAAATATATAAAGAAAAATTAAAGACCCAAATAAATAGAAACATCATGTTCATAGATTGAGGTATTCAATATTTTGCATTATTAATTATCTGTAAAAGGATCTGTAGATTTAACACAATTATCACAATCAAAATAGTTGCAAGTGGTTTTTTGATAGAAATTGACAAGTTAATTCTAAAATTCATACAAGAATGCAAAGGATCTAGAATAGCCAAAACAATTTTGAAAAAAAATTTTTTGAATTATTTATATTATTTGTTGTCAAGATTCACTAAAAGCTGTAGCAGTCAATTTAGTTTTGGTATAAGGCTAGAAAAATAGATCAATTGAACAGCAGAGTCTAGAAACAGACCCAAATTTATCATAAAATAATGAAAAATAAAGTAGTGGAGCTTTTTGCATATTTTGAGATTATCTCAGTAAACATATCAGGGTAATAAAAATTAAGGGAAATCCGTTCTTGTTCCATATGAAGTATATACTAAATACAAGCTTGCTCTTTCTAACATTAAAAAAAAAAACAACCCTTAAGCACAAGTGTTTACATTTCTCCCTCTGAAATCCTAACTGAAAAATTTGCTAACTATATAAAAATGAGAGAATTCCTGTAATATTGCCATAAACAAAGAAAGAACCCAATCTAAATGCCAAATTTTCCAGGTGTTTCTGACAAATTGAGAGCAAATACAACAAAATTTAAGCACAGTAAAGAGGGAAATTTCAGAAATTTTTCTTTCTTAGAAGAAGGATGGTATCTTGTTAGGTAAGTAGAAATGATTCTGCCAGAGCCCCATCACTGATCTTCTGAGGAGCAGTACCGGTGCAGATGACAGAAACAGATGGAAATAAATGACGGAAATGAGGATGGCAAGTAGATAGAAAGCTCTTCACTTGAGCTGAATTCAGTGCTACAGAAACTGAACTGAATTTCACTGATCCTAGAAAGTTCAAAATCAACAATCTTGATTTATGAAAACCACATATAGATACACAAACAGAATATAAACTACATATTATAATTTCCAAAAGAAAAAATGGTAAAATATGTGATCTGTAGGAAGTGGTGAAATTACTGCTCAAAATGACTCACAAGAAGCTAGCAAAGGATTAGTCACATTGCGGACATTTGTTTTATAATGGTAATGGTTGCATCTTATGAATTACCATGTAGAAAAGCAATACCATTTACTGTGGAGGAAGGAATTATTTGATCCCTTAAAACGTTGTCTTTTTATCTCACTGTGAAGAAAACAATCTTTAGACATATGTCAATGGATTCTGTGGTACTAGGGATGTTGTAGGTCATTATACTATCACCTGCTGGCAATGTTTTGCTAATTTCAACTAAGTTCTATAAGAGAAGAACCTAGTCTAGAGCAGTTGATTTTAAAGCACAGATTAAAGAAATGTCATGGGAAGTTTTTAGGAAAGGAGCTTAAGGGAGCCAACTCAACTGAGAAGATCACTATTTTCACCTTATCTTTTTTATTCTGGCTGAAAACTTTTCATATGATGGTTGGACTTCAGTATCCACCTAGGTTTATGTGGTGATTCTTACAGTGAAATCATACCCTTGGCAATAAAGCACAAAGACAATGATCTTAGTCACTGATGACCCAGTAGACCCTTCCTTGGACTGCTTCCTTCTAGGTTTCCTTTATGTAAGAGAGAGGTAAACTATCTTTAACTCACTGTACTTTTGTATTTTTTTCAATATATGCAGTTAAATCATTTTTAACTGGTATAATTGTGTATAATTAATAAGGAAACACAATTTTGTCCAAGTATATGGTTACCAACCTCAAAGGAAGATTTCTGTAACTTAGCTATGTAAATTTCTATGCAATTATTGCTTATTGGAAGATGAAACAGTCCTGGATTTTCACTGACTACAACACTAACGCTTAGTCACTAGGGAGCTATGCACTGAACCCCTGCCTTGTAGAACACTGATCCAAGCATCTAATTCTTTACATGAATTTTGATATATTTTGTCTTTTCAAGGTAGTAGTAATTTCTGGGTAATCAGAACATTTACAATTAAATGTTAAAAGTACCATCCATAAACACTGTAAGATGCTGACAAGGAAATTTGCTCTGCAATTCAAAAAGTTTCCTTCCAACTGCTAGGAAATGAATCATATTAGCTGAGAGCAAACTTTTGGACTTACTGCAGTAGGAAGAATCTGCCTCCAAAATAGCGCTAAAACAAGTTAGAAACACTGGTTTCAGTCATTCATTTAATGGATGCTGTATTTTCCTGATTACAAATTTCTCATTGGAGAGTTATTCATGGACAAAAGTTGCTGATCTATTCATTTTTCACTGCAGTATTTTTTTAAAATACTATATTATTCTGGGGGAAATTCTGGGGAAGCATTTTGAAAAATTGCTATCTCATATAGTGGTTTATTTTGGAACAATGGTATTTTCAATAATTGCTATCTCATATAGTGGTTTATTTTGGAACAATGGTATTTTCAATAATGATTATTTAAAAAATTATTGTTACTGCTTTATAAAAATTCTTAACTCAGGGGAATTCTGCTTGAAATGATTGGGTAAAGATTGATATGAAGGGTAAAAACCAATTCTGGGTCGAGGAGAATAAGTGAATAAATATTAAAGTTGATAGTCTGCTTTTTGCTTGACCTGAATTTAGTGGAGAATAAGTGAATAAATATTAAAGTTGATAGTCTGCTTTTTGTTTGACCTGAATTTAGTGTAGAATAAGATATATAAAATCAGAATTTCATTCACTGGAATTGATGCAAGATTTTAAAGTTCTAGAACATAATACTTTAAAATGTTTTAAAAATACAACCAAAAACTTTATTTTAACTGGTGTAAGATCAATATTGGAAAGAATAATGGAAATAAATATTCACTTACATGGTATTTATTTAAAACTATGGAAATTCCATTCCTTAAATTAGAATCAGAAAAATATTTTGAATTTACATATACATTTAGAAATGTTCTCCATAAATGCCAAAATATATGATTTGTATATAGTTAACATACATTTACTGCATCATCTTACATTTCAATAAGGATATGAATATGTAATAAACCAAAAAAGCATATTGCTGCTAAAAAATACACTTGTTTTAAATTTCCTTGGACTATCTATGTTTTTATAGAGTTGCCTCAAGTTGTCAAATAAAAACCCAAACTTCCTTTTTTAATATGTCCCTTTTTTGAAGACAGGGACAATATTTAAGTAATGGCAGTCTTGTAGAATGGAAATTTGTTCTCCAGCATCTTTCTGTTTATCAAAGAATATCTAACCTTCTTAGATTCTAAGGTTTCGTCCTTTTTCAGCACATTAGAAGGACTACTTAGTAATAGCCCTGATTAAATTCTACCTTCTAACATTCATTGTGTGAGGAAAGGATTTTGGGGCCAGGGGGCCCACAGCATCCCAATGGGATGGATGCTGAAAGTCATCCACTGTCAGTTCTTTAATTTGTGTGACAGAAAACTGATTGCCAGAGATGAACAGCATGGAAGAACCAGTGATCAATCATTGAACTCAAACTAGACCCTGATTCCCTTAATTTCTCCCTGTCCAGTGTCCATACTAGAACATTTCCTTCAATTACTTCCACTCACTGTAAGAGTTCTCCTTCCCAAATTGTTCATTACTTTTATATGAATGTAAAGTGCTCATTCTTTCATTGCTGATATGATTAAAATATGAATTTTTTACTTCAAAATTTTATTTAGAGATTTTTTGGTAAAATATGGAAAATGTATTGAAACATTACTTCATTATTAGGCCTGTTAGTTTCTCAGAATTGATTTAGAAGTATTTTAGATATTATTCTGGCAAAAAATGAATACAGGGCCCATCTTTGTGTCTTAATACTTGGATAAAAAAAGAGTAGTTGGATAAATATTTAATACATAGCAATATGCCTATTATCATAAGCCTATATTAAAGTATTTTCCAAGTATTTTTCACTTTTGTAGCATACCCTTCTTAATTTCTCAACCCTGACATCCTCAAAGCTATCACTGGAGATGCCATATATATCATGACCCCATATCCCCTGGTTCCCTGGCCATAGTCAATGCAACCATAGGTGGTTATGTAAACTAAGCTAGGGTGAAGAGATCCTTTCTTAAGACTTTTGCAATTAGGAATAATTGCATCAGTAGTAACTCTCACCAGTTAGTAAAACCACAGGATTTAGAATTTTGCAAATATAGAAGCCATGTGTCTTTAAAAGTGGAGTAGTCAGTTTGCAGTGTGGTAATAAAGTCCAAGATCAGAAGAAAAAAAAAAACACACACACCCGAAAAACAAATCTCCTTTTGCAAACAAACAAACAAACACCAAAAAATGGAGGGATAGTTAAAGAGCTGTAGAAATATTACCTACTTCTAGCTCTACGGCATTCCTGATTTGAGTGCCAAATGGCTTCCTTGTCCGTCCTTCACAGGGTGTCATTTTTTAAAGTTCTGTCTCATAAATCTACTTAAGTTGAGTCTATGTCTTTTAGTTTGAGTCTATGTCTTTTGCATCTGAGAGAAAGTATCTGAGTGATGCACAATTTTGGGAGGCAGTAGGTACCCCATTAGCTGGACTGACTCTTTAGCAGTCCTTATTATAAAGGAACAAAATGCTTGGTTAAATCAGTTACTGAGCACATAGCTTGAGTTTCAAGAAATAGCTAAATTCAGGAGACCTGATGAGAAAATATGCAAAATGGGAGTTATTGTAACCTTCAACAAAAGTCTGAAAGATTGAAACAACTTGCAATGCCATCTGAAAAGTTATACAGAACATCAGCCCAAGTGTGTAGAGTTATCTCCAATCAACTTTGTGAGGCATAACTTACATATTATAAATTTCCCCTTTCAAGTGTGTAGTTGAAGAGTTTTTCCAACATTCTGTTATGGAAATTTTCAAACACACAGGAAAATTGAAAGATTTTTACAGTGAATCTTCACACTACCACCCATTAGATCCTACTAGTTACATTTTCTTTTTTTTGGTTACGTTTTCTATAACTGATTTGTCACTTATGTGTCCATCTACCCATCCCTTTATCCATTTATCAATCCATCTTATTGTTTTGATGTATTTCAAAGTAAAATGCAAACAGTGGTAAATATCACCGTAAATGTTTTAGTAGGTATATCATTGAGTTCGACACTTACTTGCAGTTCTTATTTTTCTTTTGAGGTAAATTTATATAAAGGAAAATGCACAAATATTAAGTGTACTAGTCAATGAGTTTCGACACACTCGTATGGTAACCCAGACCTCTATCAAGAGCAGGAACATTACTATCACCTAGAAAGTTCTCTTATGCCTCTTCCCAGTCAATGTCTGCCCCTACCACCAAGAAGCAGCCGCGTTTCTTCTTTTTTCCACAGTAGATTCATTCTACTAGTTTAAGAAATTTAAATGAGAGGAATCCTATAATACAGATGTATAAGGCTTATTTACTCAACATTATTTTTTTTAAATTGTCATTGTTGTGGGGGTTCTTCCTCCCTTCCTCCCTCTTTCCCTCTCTATCTCTTTTCTTTCTTTCCTTTCTTTCTTCCTTCCTTCCTTCCTTTCTTTCTAAGGAGGTACCAGGGATTGAACCCAGGACCTCGTGTATGCTAAGCATGCACTCTACCACTGAGCTACACCCTCCCCCATAGTTATACATATGGTATGTATTTATAGTTCATTAGTTTGCATTACAGAAGAACAGTCTGTTGCATGGATATACCATGCCCGTTGTTCTTTTACTGGTGGCACATGGCCTGTTTCCAGTTGGGGACTATTATAAAAAGTTATTGCACATATCTTTTTGTGGACATATTTTTATTTCTCTTGGACAGTGACCTAGAATTGAAATTTCTGATCCACTGGGTAGGCATGTATTTAGCTCTATAACAAACTGCCAAATCCTTTCCCACTTTGGTTGTATCTTTTTACTGCCAACAGTGTTGAGAGTCTTATTACTGTACTTCCTTACCAACATTTGGTGTCACCTGTGCTTTTAATTTTTAGTCATTATGTATTTTTTTCCACTTACATTTTCCAAATGTGTTCTTTGTCAAGATTTCTCTTTGTCTATTTTAAGCTCTGCATTTCCACAATAACCTTGGACTCAGCTTTGCATTATCTGCAAAAAAAAATCCTGATGGAATTATAGGTAAGATAGTTTTGAACTTATAGATTAGTTTGCAAAGAGTTGAATGTTTCAAATTATTGTCTTCCAATTCATGATAATGGTATCCTTCTCAATTAGGTCTCCTTATAGTCTCTCATCAATAATTTGAGATTTCCAGTGTGCTAATATTGTACTTTTTTTTTTGCTAAAATTATCTGTAATTACATTACTCTTTATGATAACTATTGAAAAATATTTTTAAAGGTTTATTTTCAGAATGTTCAAATAAACATTCTTACTAAATATTTTCCTTGTTGCTGAATTCTGGGAGTTTTTTGTATTTTCTGGATGCAAATCTTTAATAAATTATGAAACTTCAAATAAATTATCTCAGTATATGATTTGTTTTTTCATTCTCCCAGCAATGTTCTTCAAAAAGCAGAGTTCTTTATTCTGATTAAGTCAAATTTATCAATGTGTTTATGGGTTAAGATTTTGGTATCATAACCAAGAAATTTTGCTTAACTCAAGGTCACAAAGATATTTTCTTATATTTTTTTCTAAATGTTTAGTGTCTTATTTTTCTCTTTTAGGCTTATGATATATTTGGAATTAACATCTGTGTATGTTGTAAGGACCATGTTCCCTTTTTTCCCTCCTCATGGATAGCTAGTTGTTTTCAATTATTTGTTGATAAGACCCCATCTTTTTCCATTGAATTTCTTGGTTGCTTTTGTTAAAATTTGTTTGGACATATGGGTACACTGTATTTATGCTTGATTTATACTCTCTTGATAACTCTAATAGTAAGTCTTCTTTTTCAAATCTCTTTTGAAAAAGGTTGACTCTTCTGGGCTCTTTGAATTGCCAAATACATATTGTCCATTTCTGCTAAAAAGTCTGCAGAGATTTCAATTGTGATTGTTTTGGATAGATCTATTTAAAAAGAATTAACATGTTAAGAATACAGAAACTGTCAATCTTTAAACATGAAACATTTCTACATTTACTGAGGACTTCTTTAGCCCTTTTCGTCAGGATGTTGAATTTTGTGTGTGTGTGTGTGCATGTCTTATTCATGTCATGTACGTTTTCTTTCTTTTTGATTTCTATTATTTATATTCATTTTCCCACATTATTGCACTGGCTAGCACCTCTAGTACCAAGTTAATTACAAGAAATAATAGTGGTTATCCTAGTCTTTATTTTTGCCTTAGTGGGAAATAATTCAGTATTTCACTCAAGTATAATATTAGTTATACATTTTCCACAGATTCCCTTACACACTGGAAAAGTTTTCTTCTATTACTAGTTTATTGAGAGTTGTTTTTAAAATCCAGAATGAATATTAAATCTTGTCAGATTTTTACACATACTGAAATACTTAAATGGTTTTTAATCCTTTATTCTGTGAATATGCTGGATTATACTGATTGTCAAATGTTAACCCAGATTGAATTCCCAGGATGTAACATAACTACCTGTGCTGGATTATTCTTTTTATAAATTGCTGGGTTTGCTTTGCCAATATTCTGATAGGGACACTTGTATCTACATTCATAAGGCATATTAATCATTTCTTGTGATCAGAATAGTGGTCTGGATTCTGTAATTTCATTTCATTTTTATAATGTTTTTGTAAAGTTTTGGTGATTAGAGCTTTGCTGAGGAGGAGCTTTCAAAATTAGTTGGAAAGTGTTCGATTCTCTTCCAAGAGGGTTTTTAGTTTCTTCATTTTTGTTTGCTTTCTTAATTATTAAAATTCACCAGGGAAGACTTCTTGGCCTACAGTTTTCTTTATAGGAAGGTTTTTAAGAATTAAATTACTTTTATAGATATAGGGTTATTCATATTTATATTCTTCCTTCATTTGGTTTTGGTAACTTCTGAGATTCAAAAAACTTGTCTATTTTATCCTAGTAGTTAAATGTATTGGCATAAAGATTTAAAAATGTATTTCTTTATCATCTTATTATTGTCTGTAGTACCTGTGGATATGTCATTTCTTCACTTCTGATGTTGACAATTTGCTGCTTTTCTTTTTGTCTAGGTTAGTCTAGCTAGAGATTTATTAATTTTATCAATCTTTTTACAAAACCAGTTTAGGTTTCACTGAATTTTTGAATTGCTTGTGTTTTCTACTTCATTGATTTCTGCTCTTTTTAAAAGTAATTTCCCACCTTCTACTTGTTTTGGATTCATTTTACTATCCTTCATCTAGAATCAAAAGATGGAATCTTATATCTTTGATTTTAGACCTGTTTTCTTTTCAAATATAAATATTTAAATATTCAACTATAAATACATTAAATATTTAAACATAAATATTTAAAGTAATGTTGCTTAAGATATAACACACAGAATTTGATTTGATTTATTTTATTTATCCTTCATATAAAAGTATTTTATAATTTTCCTTGTGGTTTACTCTTTAATCCATTTCTAAATATCTAAAGATTCTTTTAACACTGATTTCATTCATTTTAAATTCATTAAGACTTCTTTATAGTCCAACCTATTATCTTTCTTGATGAATGGTCCATGTGCCCTTGAAAAACCTGTATATTTTACAGTCGTTGAGTCAAGTTGGTTGATAGTCCTGCTTAAATATTCTGTATCCTTACTGATTTTCCACCTATTCTACAAATTGTTGAGAAGAGTTTTAAACAATCCAACAACAATTGCAACTGTGTACTTGTCTATTTATCTGTATCTGGCAAGATTCCAACAGAAAAGCAGAATAGCTAAGATAAATAATACATATGTTTTATACAATGTCTATACACACACATATATATGTATGTATATTACATATGTAGTTAAAGGAATTTGACCTTACGCAGTTCTGGGAACTGATTAAAGGCAAATTCTTTACAAAGGCCTGGTCATCCATGTGATGTTGGAACTGTAAGCCTCGGGACAGGCAGTCTAAAAGAGAGGATGGATGTGAAGCTGGGGAGAGGAGGGACAAGCTGAAACTCAGAAGCATAGATGGAACCACTGGGATCAATTGAAACCCATGTCAGTTCCCTTTGTCTCTAATCATGATGGTAGTGTTTATTTTTTCATCCGTATTTTGGTATATTAGATACGTTTGTGAATGATACATTTATCATTCACCCCATATGTTGCTTGACCATGAGAAACTATATTCATATGGAAACTATCTCTACTTTCAGCTAATTTTTTTCTGTGAACTCAAAACTACTCTAAAAATAAAATCTATTTTTTTTTAAACTGCACTCAAGACTGAAAGGAATGAATAACAACCAGAGGTTCTAAATTTGGAAGTGGAGGAAGTTGTTAGTTATGACTTTGGTTTGTTTTCTATTATAGCAGGAGTGAAAGTATTCACAATTTAATGTGATAAATCCAAAATAATATATCTAAAATATATTCTGGGGGAGACGGAAGAAGATTTTGAATTGTATATTTCAGAAGAGGGATGTGTTGAGAAGCCAAGGAGGTAACTGTGGAAGAAATTTGTGGTATTACCTATCCACACGGACAAACATTTCTCCTGGACACCTCTCCTCTCTAGTGCATCCCTAGAAAGCTGCCAAGTTCTTCTAAAAATACACCTCTCTCACCAAAGGTCCAAGTGTGACAGAAAGCCTGCTTTCTTGTTGGAACTGGGAATCAAAGAGAGTTAGCAGGTATTATTTCCTATTAAAACATATTCAACCTCCTTAGTGATCATCAGCAGAACCTGCTTCCACTTAAGCAGGACTAGAAATGACAAAACTTCACTTTCTCACTTAAGTTTATAGCAACATTAAATTTTTTTCATTTTAATTTTTTTATGTAACTATAGGTGACATACAATATTATAGTAGTTTCAGTAGCACAAAGAGTGATTCAACCTTTGTATAGATTACAAAGTGATTATCATGGTAAGTCTATAACTGTCACCATACAAAGATGCTACAATATTATTGACAACGCTCTCTATGACATACATGGCAGTGACTTATTCGTAACTAGGAGTCTGTATCTCTTAACCCCCTTCACCTACTTCATCCAACCCCATGCTTTTCCCACCCTGGTGACCTCCAGTTTATTCTTTCTACTTATGAGTCTCTTTATGTTTTGTTTTGTTTGTTTGTTTTATTTTTTAGATTCTATATGTAAGTGCGAGCATATGATATTTATCTCTCTCTGTCTGACTTATTTCACTTAGCATAATACCCTCATTTTATCCATGTTGTCACAAAAACCAAAATTTTGTTCTTTTCTGTGGATGAGAAATGTTCCATTATATATCACATCTTTATCCATTCATCTTTCAATGGACACTTAGGTTGCATCTGTATCTTGGCTATTGTAAATAATGCTGCAATGAACATAGAAGTGCATACATCCTTTTGAGTTAGTATTTTTGTTTTCTTCAGATAAATACTCAGAAGTGGATTTGCTGTATCATATGATGTTTTTAATTTTGTGAGGAATGTTAATTCTATTCTCCACAGTGGCTTCACCAATTGACATTTCCAAAAGAATGCATGAGCATTCCCTTTTCTTCATAATCTCTCCTCCAATACTTACCTTGTTTTCCTTTTCATATTATTCATCTGACAAGTGTGAGGTGATATCTCGCTGTGATTTTGATTTGCATTTCCCTGATGATTAGTGATGTTGAAAATGTTTTCATGTGCCTGTGAGCCATCTGTACGTATATTTTTAAATGTCTCTCTAGGTCCCCTGCCCATTTAATAATTAGGTTGTTTATTTTTTTATATTAACTTGTATACATTCTTTATATGTTTTTGGATATTAACCCCTTATTGAATATATGACTTACAAATATCTTCTCACATTCAGTAGGTCGCCTTTGTGTTAGTTCATGGATTCCTCTGATGTGCAAAACCTTTTTAGTTTGATATAGTACCATTTGTTGAATCTTAAAACAGTACACTTCCATTTCCCCTCTCCTGGTCTTTATGATATTATTGTCACACATTTTAATAAAATATATGTTGTAAATTCTTCAATTTGTTGTTATTAGACAGATAATTATCTTTTAAAGAGATTAAATAATAAAAAAATTCTGTCTACATATACCCATGTAGTTACCACTTCTGTTGCTCTTCATTTCTCTATGTAGATCCAGATTTCCATCAGAGATTAAAGGAGAAAAAAGCAATGAGAAATTTGAATGCAGTACACAACTCAAGATTTCATTTTACTATAAAGGACATTGTCTGCACAATTGCAAAAACTAAATAAAGTTTATAGCTTTCATACTATTGTATCAATTTAATTTCCTGATATTGATCACTGTACTCTGATGTTGTGGGTGAACATTCCTTCACCCATAAGGGAAAACATGATGATATATTTAGGGGTGTGGGGCTTCATATTTACAGCTTAACCTCCAATGATTCAGAAAATAAAGTAGAGCATAAGAGAAAGGGAAAAAATAAAGTATATGTGATAAAGTATTAGCAACGGGGGATTCTGAGTGTACAATTTCTTGTGTTGTTTTTGGTTGTAGTCTAGGTCTGAAATTAAGCCAATATTACAAATATTTTGAAGAAGTAAAATAAAAAGCAGTATGTGCTTTGAATTTACCAAGCACATCTGATATTTCAGGAGAGGAGTGTCCTATAAAATTAGAAACAGAGGGTTTATTTAACAGACACATAGGGGAAAAAAAAAAGAAACCAGCTTTAGTGTATTTAATTTAGGTCATCACAAATTTTTTTAATTTTACTTGAGTTATAGTCAGTATACAATGTTGTGTCAATTTCTGGTGTACAGCACAATTTTTCAGTCATACATGAATATACATATATTCATTTTCATATTCTTTTTCCCTGTGAGCTACTAAAAGACCTTGTATATATTTCCCTGTGCTACACAGAATAAACTTGTTTATCTATTCTATATATACCTGTCAGTATCTACAAATCTTGAACTCCCAGTCTATCCCTTCCCACCTCCCTCCCTGCTAGCAGCCACAAGTTTGTATTCTATGTCTATGAGTCTGTTCCTGTTTTACGTTTAAGTTCATTTGTCTTCTTCTTTTTTTTTTTTTTTAAGATTCCACATATAAGTGATATCATATGGTATTTTTCTTTCTCTTTCTGGCTTACTTCACTTAGAATGACATTCTCCAGGGACATCCATGTTGCTGCAAATGGCATTATATTATCATTTTTTATGGCCGAATAGTATTCCATTGTATAAATATACCACATCTTCTTTATCCAGTCATCTGTTGATGGACATTTAGGTTGTTTGGCTTGGTTATTGTAAACAGTGTTGCTATGAACATTGGGGTGCTGGTGTCCTTTTGAATTAAGGTTCCTTCTGAATATATGCCCAGGAGTGGGATTCCTAGATCATATGGTAAGTCTATTCCTAGTCTTTTGAGGAATCTCCATACTGTTTTCCACAGTGGCTGCACCAAACTGCATTCCCACCAGCAGTGTAGGAGGGTTCCTTTTTCTCCACACCCTCTCCAGCATTTATCATTTGTGGTAGATCATTCCAATTTGTTGAGTATGTACTACATGCTATGTGGTATGCTCAAATCTGGGAAGTCAGAAGAAGGATAAAACCAGAGATAGGAACACATTTAGGATACTATCATATGATGTGCAAATAGTATATGATGATCACTGTTACAAGTTTCTTTTCATTTAGAAACATATTTGGTCTGAGAGAGATGCAGGTGATCTGATTGCTGAATTGTCACATGAGAATTAATCAGTAAGAGAGATGTTTGAGAAAGTATCAAGGCCAGATAAAGAAGTTCTTATTAATGTGCTCCTAAAATAAATTACTGAGTTTGCTGATGAATAACAACTACTACAAAAAAAAATCTTGCTGGAAAATTCATTTCTGAAAATATATTTTTTACTGAAAATATATCTTAATTAAATGTATGAGGTTGTTTTATATTTCAGAAAATAGTTGGCGTATATTGTCTCTTAGATAGTGGGTAAATAATTGAGAAAAAAAGGAAATGTGAATGCTTTCTTGTGGGAAACCAGTAATTCAACAAATATTCATTCATATTCACTAAGTCTTATTTTGTTGTAGACTGTTCTAAATTCTGGACTGTTAGAAAAATACATAGGCAATAATTGAGAATTCATAACTAAACCTTTCAGGTTATCTTAAAAAGAATCTTACCTTTGTTATTTTATTAAAATGCATAGTAAATTAAGTATCACAAGCATTCTAGTTTGAAAAGAATTATATCTTTTTTTGATCTTTTGCTAGAAAAGCTGTGCAAGGCAATGTATTACATTAACATAATAAAATGATTTAATTGTAAATTCATGTAAATATTTTGTGGGAATGCTTTATGTGCCAGAGTTATACATAAAGCCAGGTTAATTTTTTCCTGATAAAGAATAAGAACTTTTCATGCTGTCTGCCTTTTTTTCCTTTTTCTTTCTTTTTTTGCTTTCTTGAAGTTAAGCAAATTAAGAGCTAGTCTTTTTGGAAATTAAATGAATTTACTTTAGTATCTGTCAAGTTATGAGTTCTGATTTTCATTTGACCAAATATAATCCCCATAATTGTGGTTTCAACAGCTAAAATATGAGGGGACGTCGTAGAGAATTACATTGTTATGTGGATCAACTAGTTTGATGCTTTTGTGTAGTATTTTTTTTGAAATTCAAATAGGAAGATAGAAGTGTTTGTTTTCAATGAAAGACGGTAGTCATGGCTGGAGGTAGAGACATTCAATATCCATTTATTTATTGATTCATTAAACAAATATTATTGCTTAGTATTTGCCAAGAACTTCCCTATATGCTTTAATTAGAAAAGTTCACACATGAAGCCGAGTAAGTATAGAAAATTTCCTCACAAAATGCAACTTTGAATGAGAAGGTAAGAGGACCAAACGCTAATCTCTGCAGAATAACTGCATCCGAGATTCGAACAGAGCAAGAAGGGACATGCACGGAGACAGGGCATTTGCAGAGAAACAGCCGGAGAGCAGGCCAGAGCAAAGAAGACAGACTCCCTACCATGGAAACCGTACGCTGCGATTCCTCTGCAGCGTGGAGAACCTTACAGCATCCTAATAGTGTCTGAAAAGCTGGAGTTCCAGGAAAAGGATAATATATTTGCCAGACATCAGTAAATTAGTGACTTTTACGAGCCTAATAGAGTGCTGGGAGCTGGAGCAAGGTTTCAAAGACTTAAAGAAGAAAAACCTGATGATGGTTAGGGAATGGAGAATAAATTATTTCTTAAAATACTTAGCAAGGAAGGAAAGGAAAAAGGTTACTGGTATTTTAGGAGGGAAGGATTAGTGGAAAGAGGATAGGGAATATATTTATTAGGAATGGCTTATGAGGAATAATTACTATAGCATCTGCTTTATATAGTTATTGATTCCTAACTTCAGAAAGAGGTAAAAATGAGCTTTAGAGAAAGCTGGAGCACTTGGAGGAATCTGAGGATATACATTACATCCTACTGTGCCCAACATGGGAGCTGGACAGTCTTCAGCTGAAGAAAAAAACTGAAAAACAACATGATCATAAAAAATAAGAATGTCATCAAAGGATACTGTAAGAGAACTGTGAAAAGATATTTTTAACTCACATATCTGATAAGGGTTTATTATTCAAAACATTAAAATAATTCCTTAAAACAATTAAGAATGAGATAAATTAATAGAAAATGATAAGAGACTTTGAAAATAGTAGCTAATTTATGACACTCAAAAACCTGTTTGTACTATATACTAAAATCCTCTTGGCATGGAGAAATGGATCATATACATTATTCTCCTTACAAGTTTATCAGCGACAGGTGTGAGAGTAGTTTAGGTTTAATGTAGACAAATAAAACGTTTGCCTATATTTCATCCACATAAACCATACAAACTGAGGGCTAGGTTTGCACATATCGATAACATTTTTTGAATTCAGGAAATACACTTTTTAGAATGTACAATACAGTCAGTGTTTTTAATGTTAAAGTGAAAGAATGGTATGTGATATAAATGTAGACAACATATTACTTAAATGAAATAGAAAGGCTGAATATAGAGACAAATTAGAGCTGCTTATTTGCGTAAAGCTCTGCTTTGTAAAACTGTTGTAACTATGGAATGATTTCTCAAAACGAAATCTTACCTGAAGTCCCCAATCTTAAACAGATCGATGATGGTTCAGCTTTGGTTGGAAATGTTAGTAGGAAACAAGAGTGCCCCTTGCCACTCCCCCCAGCCCCTCAATCATTCCTGCTGAGTATCGCCTCATAAATTTAGAAAAACAAATATAGGTCGGGATGTTGGAAGTTTGACGAGTCAGTTTCGAATGTAGATCATAACTGGATCAAGTAATGCTTGGTTTTGCTACTAAAGAGACTGCTCAGCCCTCGGTGGTGCCAAATTTTAAAATTAGCTGGGAGCTAGCGAAGACTGGCAGTAAAACTGAGAGGAAGAGGGAACAAAGCACAACCTCCCACCCTTGTGTCAAATGAAACTTCTTCTGGAAATGAATGCATCATTATCTAGTCTGGGAGTCCCCTAAATTTTTATATCACGCATTCCCATCAGTTAATATTTTTCCGTGTACATTCTCTAACCTCATACATATTTATGCATTATATCTGTGTACCATACTACTGAAAGCTGCATAACATAAAACAAATAAAAAAACAGAGTTTTTAAAAAAGGATGCGATAAAAATAAACACAAATAGATGGCAAAGGTTTTTCTTCCATATCCCGGCAGGAGACAGCTGGTTAGTTTCCTCAGGTCGTGTTGATTTTGTACCTTCCATTACAACAACTGTAAAAGGAATAAATAGTTTTCAGGAGAGCAGCTCCATTTGATGGTGATTTCGGTTTTTATCTCCTACTATAAAAGCATGCATAATATTAGAGTAGGAATATTACAAGATTTATAAGTGACATTTTAGATAATAGTGCTGACAGATCTTGCATATCTTATTCTAAATTTACATGATATGTTTTGGTGGGGGAGTCAAGCTCTAATTATTAAAAAAAAAAGTCTTGAAAGTTGCTTTGAACTGAGTCAACTAAGCCAGATTGTTCTTGATTTTTAGTGTGGCTAAGTTTATTGCAATTTTCATCAGAAATCATCTTATAGAATTATTTCAACTCAAATTAGAGATATTTGTATAGGATGACTGTGAATGAAAAGCAATTTATAAGTATATGACACTGAAATCATCATGTACTTGTTGACTAAGAGATTAGGAATGTAAAGATTAAATATTCTAAAATTTAATCTTGCCACATGTAATTAAAAACTCAGAAATTTTCAAATAAGAAGTTATTGCTCGTCTTTCTTACGGGTAATATTTTCTGTAGGACATAAAGGAAAATGCATGTCAACAGTGGACTGTAAAGTCTCTCACTTTTATTAAAAAGTTCTCCAAGGTCATTTGGTTGCTCTGCCCTTGTTAACCTATTAGCGGTATTCTGCATCAGCTTTATATCCTTTAACACCAATAAGATTAAAGAACATAAATGTGCAAGTAAACAGTATTGCCACCATATTTTAAAGAAGAAAAAGTAAAAATTTCCAATTTATTGCTCAATCATGTGTCATCTTTTGCTGACAAAGCCATATGTAAATCATTGGAAGTTAAGTTTCTCTAACTATTCATGGGGCATAGTTTAAATCTACTGTTTAAATCTTAATTGTTGAAGGGATATGAAGAAGACACTTATAGTTGCAAGTTTAGGCTAAACACATTCTTTTTCCAAAAGAAAAAAGTAAGCAGATATTGTTTATTGTTTACAGACAATATAAGATTATATTGTATTATATAATAAGCAATATTAAATAAACAGATTTCTGAAGGAAGAGGAAACAAAAAGTGATACAAATCTGCACCTAACTAAACTAATTTTTCTTTTTTATTGAGATGTAATTGACATAAAACATTGCATAAGTTTGATGTGTACAATGTGATGATTTTACACACATACGTGTTGTAAAATGTTTACCATGATAGGTTAGTTAAAACATCCTTCACCTCATGTAATTACCGTTTGATTGTTTATGGTGAGAACATTAAAGCCCTGCTCTCGTGGCAACTTCAAAATATACAGCAGTGTTGTTAACTATATGAATATGCTGTACCTTAGATCCCCAAAATTTATTCATTATAAAATTTTGATTTTCATTTTCCTGGTGATTCGTAATGTTGAACACTTTGTTATGCACTTGTTTGCCATTTGTATGTCTTCTCCAGAGAAATTCAAGTCCTCCGTCTATTTTTTTAAAGTAAGGTAGATTTTTTTTTTTTTTGCCAATGAGTTTCTAATCTATTTTGGCTATTAATCTTTTATCCAGATATAGATTTGCAAATATTTTCTTCCTGTTCCATAGGTTGCCTCTTTATGTTGCTGATTTTTTAATTTTTTAACTTTTATTTTTGGCTGTGCAGAAGCAATTTAGTTTGACGTAGTCTCAACTGATTTTTGCTTTTGTTGTTTGCTCTTTTGGTGGCATATCCAAAAAATTCTTGCTGGAGACTGACGTCAGAGGTTTTCCCCAGTATTTGCATCTGGGCGGTTGGCCTGAAACAGTCTTCCATTGATAGCCTTAATTCATTTTGAGTTGATTTTTGTGAGTGATATAAGGTGGAGATAGAACCTCATTTTTTTTAATGTGAATTTTTTACCAACACCATTGATGGAGGAAACTATCCTTTCTCCATTGAGTATTCTTGGCTCCTTGTCAAATATTAGTTAATCATATACATGTGGGTTTATTTCTGGGTTCTCAATTATGTTCCTTTCATCCATTTGTCTATCTTTTTGCCAGTAACGTCCTGTTTTGATTATGACTTTAGTAAGGAAATACCTTTACCCGCAGCAAGGCCATCCAGGAGCAAGCTCTGACCTCAGGCCTAGTGGTGCAGGGCGCCAAGTACAGGGGTGTGTGATGGTTCCAAGTCCAGGGGAGCATGATGACTCTGTAGCTCAGGCCACCAGGGTATGGCCCTTGGTGCCCACTGTAGGGGATCTGTAGTGGCTGCCAGCACTGTTCGGGTCCTCAGTAGGACCTCCAGGTCCAGTGCCAGGAATCAGGGCAGGCAGCAGGCGAGCCGGAGTGGGTGGTGCGCACACGCTCAGCTGCAGGAGCCCGCTGAAGCTATCTGTGTGGTGGCATGGGCCAGTTTCCCGCACACACATAGTGCTGGGGCCAGCAACAAGGCCCAGAGCCAGCTGGCAGTGCCCTGCCAGGGGCCTGGATGTTGCATGTGCTCCTGTGGCTGCAGGGTCTCAACTCAGGTCCACATAGTCGTGGAGGCCAGTGAAGGGTGTCTGGGCAGCAAGGTGCAATCTCATAGCTGAAGGTGCAAGATAGCCTAGCAGTGCAGGCCACTGACAGGTGACAGGGCCAGAGCCAGGCCCACAGGGAGCTGCAGGGGCCCTGGCTCTTGGCATGTTTTCTTGTGGTTGTCAGTTCGCCACGTGGGTTCATGGACATAAGTGGAGGCGAACGAAGAGAGTCAGGCCAGGCACGTGCAGGTGCACAGCTGGAGGGGCTGGCTGCAGGCAAGCACAGGGGAGCAGGCTAGTGACAGGAGACGGGGCGGGGCCTGGCCATCCAGCAGCCGCGGGGCTCTGGGTATCGGCATCTACCACTGTGGCTGCAAGCGCAGGTGTCGCCACTGGCACACAGCGGTGGAGGCCGGTGACGAGAACCAGGCAGTTGGCGTGCAAGTGACCTCGCCCCAGTCAGAGGGGCTGGCCCTGGGACACCCTCACGGTGGTGAGGGTCAGCTGTGGGGGTATAGGCTGGTGTCTTCCACTCGCACGGCTGTAGAGACTCGGGCTGGCTACCTGTGTGGGTCCCAGGCAGGGGAGAGAGATGGGAGGGACTCCGGTGGCTGATGTCAGGAGCGTGGATACCCGGGGGATGAAACGTGCGTGGGGAAGCCACTGGCTTCTTCGGCGGCGAAAGCAGTTCTCTGCACAGCAGGTCACCGGGCGCCGCTGCTCCCTCGGCTGGTTCCGGTAGCCCCTGTTCCTCCTTGTTCCCAGCTGTCTCTATACACCTCAGTTTTGCTGGTCTCTGGGTGGGGTGAGACCAAAGCGGGTCCCTTGTGTGTTGCCCCTAACGGCTGGGGAAGCTAGACCCTCACCCCATTCTCCCTTACCTGGTGAGGGGAACTCCTAGCTGGGGAATGTCCTCTTGGCATTGAGCTGTGCTGACCAGGGGGTGGGTAATGCCGGCAGAATGAAGCTGTTCTTTCTTCCCTTTTTTTGTGTAGTTACTCTCTGTTTTTGTTGTTGTTGTTGTTGTTGTTCCACTGTGTTGCTGAAATTTCTTAAGTAGACTCCCCAGAGTGGTTTTCCTTTGTGGACTGCTATTCAATTGTCGATCTTTGTTGCGAGGATGAAGGCTGGGGTCTCCCACTTCATAATCTTGGTGACCTCCACTTCCTAAATTAATATTTCTTGTTTCCTTCAAAACTCCACAGTCTCTTTGATTGTGGGTACACTGGAGGGTGTGTTTTGCCTTCTATAATGCTCTGGACATCTCATTTCTTGAGAGCTAGTGTGTTTGCAATTATGACATGTAATCACCATCTCAGTAATTGAAGTCTTTACCATTGGAAAGACATCTTTTGCTAAAAACTGACCAAGAAGATACTACAAATAATATTTGGCATTTGTAGAGTGCTAGTTATTTCGTTTTGGTCTAAGGATTGTACACAAGCCATCAGACTGAATCTTACCACGGTCCTGTGTGTTAGGGGCTATTATTTCCCTTGTTTAAAATGAGTAAATTGAGCTTAGAGAGGCCAAATTGTTTAAATTCATATAACGAATAAATATTGGAGCAATGAACCTCAGTCCTATTATCAAAATGATTCAGTTATAATCCCTAATCATATCCAAATGTTCACAAAAATTCAGCTTTTGGGTTTTTATTATATTTTCAAGTATGATGGAAAGATACTTTTGGTTGTACAGATGAAAATAAAAACAACATTATATAATGCCACCATTTTGTTCCTGATGAATTAGAAGAACCACATGGGATACAACATGAATAGTTCTTACCTTCAACATGGAAACTAACACAATTTACTCCGACAGGAAGGTCTGTGCCTTTTCTTTAACTAGACTATTGTATCTAGAACATACTATGTATCTAAATGCTTGATGCTTTCAATGTAATGGAAGAGTTGAGTGGATGTCTATTGTTGAATGAAGACTATTGTTTTTCTGGAGTGGAATGTATGAATATATTTAACTACTCATTGTACTTTCTTATACAACAGAAGCAGATTATCAACAGGAAGTTTAGAGAAATGGATTAATTCATTTCCACTCATGTAATATATAGAAATCAGTATATATCAGTGGGAAAATATTATCTTAATTGTCATGTTACTATAATCTGGTATGTCACACATATTTGGTGTTCTACAAATGTTTGGTGAATGGATGAATTAAATATTTCTAACTTTGAATAGATCAAAGAACTTTTATCCTTCCTGGAGTATACCATGCATTGTCACATCTACTTGGCATCAATCCCATTATTCTCTCTGCTTGAAATTCTAATTCACCCAGAAACAAATATCTACTCCTGTTTAAAGAAATGATTTTGAGCTACAGGACTTTTTAAAAATTTATGTATAATTGTTATGTAACATATTATTTTCAGCTGTACAACATAGTGATTTAAACTTTCTATTGTGAAATTATCACCTCATTAAATCTAGTTAACATCCAACACCATACATAGATACAAAATTTGTTTTTTTTCTTATGATGAGAAATTTTAAGATTTATTCTCTTAGGAACTCTCATAATTTTCAAATATGTAATACAATATCATTATAGTAACCATGCTGTATATTACATTCCCATGCCTTATTTATTTTGTAACTGTAAGTTTGTACCTTTTAACACATTTAACACACTTTGCCCTCTCCTCCCACCAGCTCTGGCAACTGCCAATCTGTTATTTATATTAATGAGCCTAGTATTTTTTTTAATTCCACATATAAGTGAGATCATACATTATTTGTCTTTTTCTGCCTAATTTATTTCACTTAGCATAATACCCTCAGGATCCATCCATGTTGTCACAAACGACATGATTAACTTCTTTTTTCATGAACTCTCTCCCTGTATGTGTTTGTGTGTGTGTGTATAACATTTTACTCATCCAAGCATCAGTGGACATGAGGGTTGTTTCCGTATCTTGGTTACTGTAAACAATGGCACAATGAACAGGGTGGTGGGTATATCTTTTCTGAGTCGGTGTTTTTATTTTCTTTGGATAAATACCCAGAAGTAGAATTGCTGGTTGTTATGGTAGTTCTATTCTGAGGAGCCACCCTACTGTTTTCCACAGTGGCTGCATCAATTTACATTCCTACCAGTAGTGCACAAGTGTTCCCTTTTCTCCACATCCTTGCCATCACTTGTTACTTGTTGTCTTTTTGATGTTAAGCATTCTGACATGTGTGAGGTGGTATTTTGTTGGGATGTTATTTGCATTTTCCTCATGATTAGTGGGCATATTTTCCTGTGGTTGTTGGCCATCTGTATGTCTTCATTGGAAACATTTCTACTCAGGTCTATTGCTTATTTTTAAAATCACGCTGTTTGTTTGATGTTGACTTGTATGAATTCTTCCTCATGATTAGTGGGCATATTTTCCTGTGGTTGTTGGCCATCTGTATGTCTTCATTGGAAACATTTCTACTCAGGTCTATTGCTTATTTTTAAAATCACGCTATTTGTTTGATGTTGACTTGTATGAATTCTTTGTATATTGTGGATATTAATCACTCATCATATATGTAATTTGCAAATATTATCTCCCATTCAGTAGGTTGTCTTTTCATTTTGTTGATGGTTTCCTTTGATGTGCAGAAACTTTTTAGTTTGACACAATCCTGCTTGTTTATTCTCGCTTCTGTTATCCTTGCTTTTGATGTCAAATCCAAAAAATATCATCTCCAAGACCACTTTCAAGGAGTTTACTGCCTATGTTTCCCTCTAGGAATGTTATAGATTCAGGTCTTATATTCAAGTCTTTAATCCATTTAAATTTAATTTTTATGTATGGTGTAAGAGAAGAGTCCAGTTTCATTCTTTCACATGTGCCTGTCCAGTTTTGAAAGCCATTTATTGAAGAGGCTGTCTTTCCCGCATTGTATATTCTTGGCTCCTTTGTTGTTAATTGAACATATATGCATGAGTTTCTTTCTGTGCTTTCAATATTATATTTCATTTATCTCTGTGTTCATTTTCATGATGATACCATACTGTTTTGATTACTATAGCTTTGTAATATAGTTTAAACTCAGGGCATGTGATACCTCTAGTTTTATTCTTTCTCAAGATTGCTTTGGCTGTTTGGGGGTCTTTGGGAGCTCCATAAAATTTTTAGAATTGTTTTTTCTCTTTCTCTGAAAAATGACATTGGAATTTTGATAGGGATTGCATTGAATCTATAAACTGCTCTGGGTAAGGATGGACATTGCAACAGTATTAGTTCTTCCAATTCATGAGTATGGACTATCTTTCCACTTGTTTGGATCTTCTTAATTTATTTCATCAATGTCATAGTTTTCAGCACGTAGATCTTTAACCTCCTTGGTTAAATTTATTCCCAGGTATTTTATTCTTTTTGGTGCATTGCAAGTGGGAGTTTTTAAATGAATTTCTGTTCCTGATACTTTGTTATACTGTACAGAAATGCAACATATTTTTGTATGTTGATTTTATATCATGCAGCTTTATGAATTTATGTAATTCTAACAGCTTTTTGTGACGTCCTTAGGACTTTTTGTATATAACGTCATACCATCCACAAACAGTGATAGTTTTACTTCTTCCTTTCTAATTTGGATGCCTTATTTCTTTTTCTTGCCTGGTTGCTCTGGCTGGGACTTCCAATACTATGCTGAATAAATTGGCCAGAATTGGCACCCTTGTCTTGTTCCTAATCTTAGAGGAAAAACTTCCAGCTCTTCACCATTGAGTATGATGTTAGCTGTGGGCTTGTAACATATGGCCTGTATATGTTGAGTTATGTTCCCACTATGCCCACTTTGTTGAGAGTTTTTATTCCAAATCGTTGTTGAACTTTGTCAAATGCTTTTCTTGCATCTACTGAGATGATCATGATTTTTATCCTTCATTTTGCTAATGTGATGTATCACATTGATTTGCAGATATGAAACTGAATAAATACCATTTGATCATGGTGTGATCCTTTTAATGTATTGTTGAACTCAGTTTGCTAATATTTTGTTAAGGATTTTTGCATCTGTGTTCATCGGGGATATTGGCCTGTAATTTTCCTCTTTAGCAGTGTCCCTGTCTTATTTTGGTATCAGGGTAATGCTGGCCTCCAAAAATGTGTTTGGAAGTACTTCCTTCTCTTCTGTTTTCCTTGGAAGAGTTTGAGAAGGATTAGTATTCTTTCAATGTTTGGTAGAATTCACCATTTCAGCCGGCTGGCCCTGGACCTCTGTTTGTTGGGAGGTTTTTGCTTACTGATTCAATCTCCTTTCTAGTAGTTAGTTTGTTCAGATTTTTTTACTTCTTCATGATTCAGTCTTTGTAGGTTGTATGTTTCAGGGAATTTACCATTTCCTCTAGGTTTGCTTATTTGGTGGCACATAATTGTTTATAAAAGTTACTCATTTATCAACTATATTTGTAAATGTTTATTAAGAAATTCTCTAAATATTTATTTCATGAATCTTGCTAGGGTGGCATATCTTTATTTGTATTAATATATTAGTAAACAGAGTATTAGCTGATAAATAATATTCTATATGATTTATATTATGTTTATATGTCTATATTTTCACAATTTCTCAAGCTTAGAATACAAGGTAAAAACTAAGAGCACTCTTGCTTTTATAATTATTAGATGACTTCTTACCGTTCTTGAAATTCCTTACTTGTGCTAATTTTTTGTTCTGTAAAATGCTCCTTCCCTGGTTATAATTTTATGTTTCAGATTAGCTCTTTTTCAGGTAGCATTTTACCTCAATCCCAGCTACACTGTACTATCTACTCCCATAATTATGCAATAAGGAAATACTTATTGAGTGTCTACTATATGCCAGGCATTAGCATCTCCTACAATTAGAAATATTAGGGAACAGAGCAGACAATAGCCCTTGCCCTCCTGGTGCCTATATTCAGTAAAAACAATACAGTTATAAATTACATAATTAGAAATTATGTTAAAAATAAGTATTAAAATGCTATTTCCTTATTTCTTATTCTAATATTGTTGTACTTTTGCTGCTTTTGTGAAAATTTTTTGTTGATAATATTAAAATGCCTTGATCTCCCTTTTACTGAAATTTGTTTTAGTCATTATCTGAATCAAACTGTTTTGGCATTTATTTTGGGGCTTACAAATTATTTTCTCAACAAAACTGAAGTTCTTTGTTATATTTATATTTATAAAAATACATGCTTTGGGGTCAAAGCAAATGAGGTCAAATTCTGGTTCTTGGGGGTAAATGATTTAATCTCTTTACTTCGATTTTCTCGTCCTTAAAGTGGAAATGACGCTGTGAAAAGACTAGTCACCACAGTGCAGATTTTCATGAGGAGTCAATGAAACGATGCATATTAAGTAGATACTCAGTTATCTCAAGCCACCACTGTTGTTATTGTTCGTAGAAGAGCACCTTTGAAGAGTGGACATAGTATCAGCTTTGGAAGGTGAATAAGTCTGGATCAGAACCTTGCTCTGATATTTCCCAGTTGCATGACCTTAGGCAAAATATTTAATCTCTTAGAGTTTCATTTTATTTATCTGTATTTAAGAAATATGTAAAAATACTGGGTTTTTCATAGTATTGACTGAGACAATGCTTGAAAGTGCCTAGCAGTGCTTGCCACCCAGCACCCTCTCAACAGTCTGTGTTTATCTTTCCCAGGGTGAGAGTGGATATCTGTGATTTTAAATAAAACTATGGATTGTTCTATTAAAATATGGTCAATAATACTTTTGAGTCCAAGCCTTTGAGCTTTTGAAAAACTACAATCTATCACTAATGTTTCACTTACAATCAATATAGTACTTCGTGTATCATAAAAACCATTTTTTTTTTCAGATCTGTTAAAAATGTTCAACCCTTGTCAGATGTCAAGTAATGAATTAGGCCTTCATTTTGAACATAATACTACATATGTCATTAAAACAGAAACCAATAATTCAAAATTATATTTTAATTGCTACGATATCAAGATAGAAGTGGGAGTTTCATTATCATAGAAGCAGATCGTACAGCACAGTAGGGATCACAGAAAAGTCTGGGATGGTTTCAGATGTGAGACTCATAAATATGAAAGAATAAGAATCCTGCATTTGGAAATGGAGTACGGGCCGAGCATGGGCCAGTGCGCGGGACAGGAAGCACCCCGGCCAGCTATAAAGAGCTCTGTCTGTATTCCTAGACACTGGAGTATGACTTTTGAGATGCTGACCAGGGACTCAGGTCTATACTAACAGGCACTGACAGTCGTTGGAAGGTTCCTTGGGGGAAGCAGAGTCCCGATGGGTTTTGGGCTTGGGGAGAGAAGAGTCACTGCCCTCGTTTCTCCCTCACTCTTTAGTCAAACCAATGCTCCTTTACATGCTTTGTACTTTAAAGTTTCCTTGAAATGCATTCCTTCATCTAATTAACAAATATTTATTAAGTGGCTATCATATTTCTGGCACTGCTCTAAGCACTGGGGATTCAGAAAATGACAAAAAAAGGCAAATATTTCTGTCTTCATAGAGCTTGGTACTCTAGGGAGAGAAAGACTACTGCTAATGAAGAGAAGTAAGTAACATGTACAGTATTTAACAAGGTGTTTAGAACTAAGATGGGCAATCCTAGTGATAGAGGAGATAGTGAATGTCGGTGGGTTGTGGAAATTTAGAAGGAGTGGCCAGGAAATGCCTAATTTTAAAAAATGATATTTGGGGAAAGGTATAAAAGAGGTTAGCATAAAGCATTCTCTGTTTTAACTGATACTATAAACATTATTTTATATAACATGTACTTAATGCACCCTGTTAGCAGATGAATGTGAATAAACTCTTAGTTAAAATGGATCAGCCTGGCTGTAGCATGTAAAACAGATTTAGGCAAGGCAAGATTCTAGGTAACAGAATCCATTCAAAGGTTGCTAACAAAATTCACATGAAGAGCCAACAGTAAATTATGGCAGAAATCAGGAGTGATAGGGAGAGGTAAAGTGAAGTGGCAAGGAAGGCAAGTCAGATAAAGAAATCTTCAGGAAATAAACAAATGGGGCCTAATTAAACTCATAAGCTTTTGCACAGCAAAGGAAACCATAAGCAAAACAAAATGACAACCTACAGAATGGCAGAAAATATTTGCAAATGATGCAACTGACAAGGGTTTTATCTCCAGAATATATAAACAGCTCATACAACTTAATAAGAAAAAACAAACAACCCAATCCAAAAATGGGCAGAAGACCTAAACAAGCAATTCTCCAATGAAGACATACAAATGGCCAATAGGCACATGAAAAAATGCTCAATATTGCTAATTATCAAAGAAATGCAAATCAAAACTACAATGAGATATCACCTCACACCAGTCAGAATGATCGTCATTCAGTCCACAAATGATAAATGCTGGAGGGGGTGTGGAGAACAGGGAACCCTCCTACACTGGTGGTGGGAATGTAGTTTGGTGTAGCCATTATGGAAAACAGTATGGAGATTCCTCAAAAGGCCAAAAATAGACTTAACACATAATCCAGCAATCCCACTCCTGGGCATGTATCTGGAGGAAACTCTAATGCGAAAAGACACCTGCACCCCAGTGTTCACAGCAGCATTATTTACAATAGCCAAGATATGAAAGCAATCTAAATGAAGCAACATATGACCGGACAAAGAAGTACCAGTGTATTTATACAATGGAATACTACTCTGCCATGAAAAAGAATAAAATAATGCCATTTGCAGCAACATGGATGGACCTAGAAATCATCATTTTAAGTGAAGTAAGCCAGAAAGAGAAAGAAAAATGCCATATGATACCACTCATATGTGCAATCTAAAAAAAAAAAAAGACATTATGAACTCATCCATAAAACAGAAACAGACTCTCAGACTTAGTAAACAATCTTATAGTTACTGGGGAAAGGGGGTGGGAGGGGATAAATTTGGGACTTGGATATTTACAAATGTTAGCCACTATATATAAAAAAAGATTAAAATTTTTTGTATACACAGGAAACTATGCTCAATATCTTGTAATAACCTTTAATGGAAAAAATATGAAAATGAATATATGTATGTATATGCAAGACTGGGACATTGTGCTGTGCACCAGAAATTGACACATTGTAACTGACTTCAATTGTAATTGTACTTCATTAAAAAAAAGTTCATCCCTGGGAAAAAAAGAAATCTTCAGGAAATAAAATTGGCACAATTTTGTAATAAAATGCAAGTAGATGAATGATTAATCATAAAAGCTAGACTGACTCCTAGATTTCTGGATCTCATAGGGTACAGATTTTAGCAAAGAAAGCCTTGAAAGTAATAAAACAAGACTGGTAGCTTGGGAAAGTTCAGCTCGCAAGCTGTCTAGTATACCTGCCATCTAGGAATTCAGCAAATATTTGTTCAATCAGTGAATGAATAGATTGTGTTAAATTTGAAGTAATTGTGACTCTAAGGACTTAGATAAGTGGGATCCTGAGGCACAAGTCCTGGCGTGAATGTATGGATTTGGAAATCATTAAAATCAAAGCGGGAGTTAAAAACCAAGAAAGTGAACGGAGTTGCCAAGGGAAGCATGTTTACAAAGATCAGCAGATTTAGAATGATGGAACACAGGAATACATGCATTAAAGTGATGGGGAAAAAACAGCACAAATAATATCCTTTATTCCATTAATTTAGATTTCATTGTTGTTAGCAGTGTATAAAATTATCTCTCCATCTCTCTTTCTTTACTGCTGATATTATATCCCATCATCCTTGAAAACTATCACACCTTTAAAAGAACACAGCCACATAATCACAATTAAAATCATCTAATCCATAATTCCATTTAGAAATAACCAATTGTTCCAATAATGCCACTTACAGCAAAGATTCTGGTCCAGGAAGATATGCTTTGTTTATCTGTCATGTCTCTTTAGTATCTCAGTTTGGAAGAATTCCTCCATTTTTCCTTGGCTTTCATGATCTTAGCAGTTTTGAAGAATACATGCCAATTATTTTGTAGAAAGTTCCTCAATTTGGGTTTGTCTGTATTTTATTCAAGATTTGATTCCACTGGCCAGGTACCTTTAAAAATAGCAGGATATTTTTACAGATAGAAAATGTGCTTTTCAAAAAATTGAGGTAAAATTAATAGATTCATAGCATAAAATTATACATTTTAAAGGGAACAATGTCTCTCTGACATACGTTCTTTCTGGGACTCCCATAGTACATATTGGTTGAAGGTTTCCCACAGGTCCTTTGATTCTGTTTATGTTTCTTCTTTCTGCTCAATGGCCAAGTTCACAGATTTATCTTTTCTGCCTCCGTACATCACTTGTTGAAGTTTCTAATGAATTTTTTTATTGAAGTATAGTCACAATATATCAATTTCTGGTGTACAGCACAATGTCCCAGTCATGCATATATATACATGTATTCATTTTCATATTCTTTTTCATCAAAGGTTATTACAAGATAGTAAATATATTTCCTTGTGCTAGACAAAAGATCTAATACATTTTTATTTCAGTTATGGTGCTTTTCAGTCCCAGGCTTTTTATGTTGTTCCTTTTCATACTTTCTTTTTATTGACATTCTTTTTTTCTTTGTAAACTGTTTTTCTAATCTCCTTGAGCTTTTGTAAAGCCTTTATTTCTTGTCCTGTGTGGTCACTGAAGTCTCTGTTCATGATCTCACGGGGCAGCCAGTGACTTGACAGGGGTTTACTTAAATGTCTTGAGCTAAAACATGGAAAGCACTATTTTACTTGGCTTGGGCAGTTTGGCCGTGAAGCAGGAATTCCTTCAGCGCTAAGCCAGGCCCCCTGCTGCCCTGTCCTGTCGTTTCCTCTTCTGCATTTCGTCTTAAACTCCTTGCCTGGAACCTGAGCATGCGCATTGCATTCCCTCCCACCCAGTACATGCGGAGGCTCTCTAAGCTCTTTCTCCCTCAAAGGACTTCTTACCTTACCTTCTCCTTCTTGGGTTTCTGGGTCTTTCCGCCGCTTACCCTGCTTGCTGTCTCTTATCAGGTGGGCACAGGTAGTACACATCTTTAAATCTATCAGCCAGCTGTGGCTGCCTGGGAAAACTGCTCAGCCTCAGGACCAGTCTCTGCACTGGTTCCTGAGGGAACTACAAACCCGTCAAAATGCACAACCACGGTATTTTAAGAGCAAGGTCAGCGTTAGTCCTCTGGAACCAGCAGCCTGCCCCAGGAACACTGGCTGCTGTGCCGTGCTGGGGAACGGGAGATGGGAGGCGAGTGAGAAGAGTACAGCCCTCTCTTGCTACCAGTCAGCTGCCCTTTTCTTCATGAAACAGCCCTCAGGCTGATGAAAGTTTTGGATTAGTTTCCAGATTTAAAACAAACAAAAAAAGATTCTGTCAGTCTTTGTGAGTTTATAATTGTTTTAGTGGAGGGACTGGTTCTTTGGCCTATTCTGTCATTTTCCATGATGTCACTTCTACAGAAAATATTCTTATCTATACATTTCTTTATTGTTTATAGGTTTTATGTTTACCAACACAGATAGAAGCTCAACTCTGATTTTAATTTTCTGCACAAATTTGTGTTCTCCATTTATGAAAAATATCATTTGTTTTTTTAATCTAGATTTATTTTTTAATTTTCGTTTTTTTAACTGAAGTATATAGTCAGCTTACTATGTGTCAGTTTCTGGTGTACAGCATAATGTTTCAGTCATACATGGACATACATTTATTTGTTTTCATATTCTCTTTCATTATAGGTTACTACAAGATACTGACTATAGTTCCCTGTGCTCTACAGGAGAAACTTGTTAGTTTATCATTTGCTTTTTTGACATCAAATTTCTTCATATTCTTCATGCTTTCCATATTTGTTTTATTCCTCTTGGTTGATATTTAGGATTAATGTCCTGGTGTAGCGTCCCAAGTGTGTGTCACTTCCACGATGCTCTACCCTGTTGGAATTGGTAAGTACCAATTTTAGTCACCTAACCATATTCAAGCATTGCAGAAGTAGCACTGATACAATCTTGTGACCCTTAGTATGACTCCAAGAAAATTCTCATATAATATTTACTTTTGTTTAAAAGTCTGCTTTGGTAGATAAAGATTTTGGACTACGCATTTCTATGTAACTGATTATAAGACTAGAATGAATATACATCCTCTAAGTTAATGCACATAGATTGGGGATTTCTCACTAACATCTCTTTTTTACATTAATGAAAGTTGATATTTTCCCGTAACTTCCTGATGTAGTAGCTTAATATAGAAAAAAATGTTTTTTTTAACTTTAATTCTGAATGAAATTGTTTAAATTAGAAAAGAATTGCATTTAGTTAATTTAATTGACTACAACCAACCATTACCTCAGCCATGTGGTCACCCATAAAATTACCCTGGAGGAGTCAGTTCCAGTAATGACGTTTATTATCTTCTACACACCATTGCTCACTTTAACATACACCTGGCTTGAGGAACCATGTAACATAAGGATTCAATTTAGAGACTTAAATTCTAAATTATACATTGAACTAATCAGACCAGACTCCTCTTTTAATGGTAGTAATAAATGATGGACGTTATAATTTCATTTCAGAAGAACATTTTTAGATTAGTTGTCGTGAGGTAACAAAGTTTTCATGAAATTCTTCAATTCTAATGTTTTTTCTTTTCATCTTTACATAATTTACACTTCATCTCCATAACCATTTCAAGCTCTTTGATTTTCTTAAAATTATCCAAAACAATGACAATAGTTTATTTAATCTGCACATATAGCCATGCTTTATAATTCTGCTCTCTGCTGTTCCTTCCTGACAGCTACCAGATGACAGAGAGCTGACCCGTTTGGCTTACACACCAAGACTTGCTCCTCCTGGACTTTGCTCCACTGCATTGAGATCTTTTATTAACATCTAACTACAGCAGCCTTATGTCTCTGGACTGCAAAGAAGAATTACTCTAGGAAAGGTCTGGAATTTGTTCCATTATATACTGGAACAGGGTCAAATGCTGACTACTTGATTTAGAGTCAAGTGACAGATTTAGTATCCATTTCCTCAAGAAGCCAAGAGATTTGAAATATATTTGAAGCCTGTCTTTATTCCCTATGATCTGAGATATTATTATAACTTGAAGTCTCACCCATTACCTTCTGAGTTTGACAACAATTAGTGGTATCGAATGAGAAGATGATGTGAGAGTTCACAAGCATCTCAAAGACAAGGAAACTTTTTTAAAAGTCCCTTTTCCTTATATGGACCATTAAAACAAAATTCTTTAACCCCAAGGAGAAGAGTTGCAGAAATTACAATTAAAGGTTATTGTGGGGTCACTATTGTTAGATATGTGTTCAAATATGAAAATTACGTGGATAGGACTTTAGAGTTACAGAGACAGGCAACTTAGGGTCTCCTACTCAAAATATATTTACACAGTCAATGCTTTTACCATGTATCAGACACTGTTCCTGGAACTTTCTATGTATGAATTAGTCTCGATGCTAACTTTGTAAAGTAGGTTGTTTTCTTCTGCATTTTGTACAGGGGAAAAGCAAAGATTATAGATACTAAGTAACTTGGCCAAATAACATTCTCATGAACAATATACTAGTAAGTGGAGAATAAAAATTCATTCTCTCATTGGTGTGGGTTTTCTATATCATAATATCTCTCATAGTAATGAAAGGTGAGATCTGCATCTTCCTTTAGAGGTTATAGAGCAGAGGATCTGGGAGTTGGTGGCATTCAGGTATCTCCTGACAAATGAAGTTACTCAGGCCAGAAAATGTGGGCAGCATGTCTACAAACACACAGACCACGAAACGATCAGTGCATCATCTGGATGCTGGCCAAACACTAGCCCTGCAAAAGTGGAGGTAGTGGGTGTCCTCAATACAGAGAAGGCACAGACAGGAGAGGAGGAGGCCCAGGGCTAGTCAGCCCGTTTCACAACTACACCCACAGTCTGCCATTATGCGCTTCTCTACGAATACAAACCAGATTTTCAATATTTCATAGCATACTGTATAAGCATATTGTGGTGGTTAATTTTATGTGTGAACTTGACTGGTCCATAGGGTGTCCAGATATTTGGTCAAATCTTATTCTGGATATTTCTGTGAGAGTGTCTTGGCATGAGATTAACACTTAAACTGTTAGACTGAGTAAAGAAGATTGCTCTCCCTGCTGTGTGGGCCTCAGCCAACCAGTGGAAACCTTGAGTAGAAGGAAAAAAAAAAAAAAAAAAAAAAAAGGCAGACCATCTCCTGAATAAAAGAAGATTCCTTCTACTTGACTGTCTTTGATCCGAGACTGATTTTTCCTGCCTTTGAACTCAGGCATTGCCTCTTTCAAGGCTTCCAGTCTGACAGCCTTTGGAGTAGAGTGACACCATTCTCTCTCCCGGGTTTCTAGTTTGACATCAACCTATAGATCCTGGGATTTATGTGTGTGTGTGTGTGGGTGTGTGTGTGCGTGTGTGTGTGTGGGTGTGCGTGCGCGCTTGCGCCCATGGAGCACATGGAACTTCTTGGTTCTGTTTCTCTGGAGAATCCTAATACAGAAAAGATTGTTTACCTTTCTCTGTTTTTAGTATGCAGAGTTTTACTCTGATTTGGGAGATAATTCTATATTTTTAAATAATTCTACATTTTAAAATTCTATATTTAAAAATTTTCATTTTTAAATGAAATTTAATTCCAGTAAGAAAATGTTATGATAATGGCAAAATTCATAAAACAGTTTTTATGTTAGGTTATACTATGAAATGCGAAGTCAAGTGTGATGTGTTTTGACTTTTTTTTTTAACTTATGTAATCTATATTAATGCTATTTTCCAAGCTACTAGATATGATTATTAACTACGATGACTTTATAAGTAAACCCTTTTAATAAACACTATTAATAAACCCTTTGTTTACAAAGAGTAGAAAACAGCAAAACTCGTCCTGTAGCAATAAACTCCCCCTCCAAAAATTATACCAATAAGAAACTACTTTGTAAATTTCCCCCTTATTTAACCATTGGCCCTACATGATTTAACTAGTAAATATTTGATGGCATGACCTTAACATGTTACTTACATATTTATATTTCAGGCTATATAATTTGATCTCATAATCAACCATGTTATAAATAAATTATGTACAAGAGCAGAACATCCTATAATGAGCAAAGGGCATAGATGTAACTGGCTCCCTGCAGTTACCCTTTGACTTAATTGGCACATAAAACTTCAAGGAATTAAAAACGTTTTACACAATTATCATTATTTAACAATAGAAAGTATACACATAAAATTTTTTCTTGAGAACTAATAACTACTACTGTTTATCATAAGTATATTATATACCAAGCATTACACTAACTCTGTTACAGGAAATTAGAGGTGGCACCCCTACCTGACTAGATGACACTTGGGTCCCTTTAATAACTATTAAAAGGAATTTTAGGACACCAGGGAGGAGACTGTTCAAAGGGTTTCAGCAAATATTTTAATCCCTAATAAGCAATTCTTAACTATGCCCTGGACGTATGTCCTATGGTCCTGTTGCTGAAGGTGAGAGGCTTCAGTTGAAAAGGGTCCCAGTTGAGGCTTGGTGACAAAGTGTCCAACCCTCACATTCCAGATCAGCTCTGACTGAACTATAGAATCACCCAGGTAACTTTTTAAGGACACTTCTGCTCAGGCCCCATTTCTGGAGTTTCTATTTAAATAGTCTGATGTTTACCATGACAAAAAAAAAAAAAAGTATCCCATAATATTATAATGTGCAGGCAGAGTTTAGAAGTACTGGCTTAGAAGGAAGGGCAATGTGACCTCTTTTTTACTTCTTAAAATTTTTTTTCTCTTCTGCAGAAAAGGCAGAGACAGTAGCTGGTGTTCAATTTCGCCTCAGACTCCCAGGGCTTATTTCTAGTAGATATTGTCTAAGCAAAGACATACTGCTTCTCACTCTGTTGATGTTAATTAACCTTAAATGCAAGAGCAAGCCCCTTTCTCAGTAGGGGAGACACAGATCCAAAAGGATGAACCAGCAAAACGCTTAAACACAGAGACTTGAAGCACAGAATCCACATCTGTTGTTTATTCCCTCTCGAGTGTGTGCATAGCTCGTGTTCCGAATAAGGAATGACCAGGATTACAGGTTGCGTGAACAGTTGGCCACACTTTGTTTAGCATCACGTATACTCCTATTCATGTCTCTCACAAGAAGAAAAAATCGTTACACGGCAGGTGATGAGGGAGGGTGGCTGAGGACTGTGTAAGTTTTCCTAAGCATCCACAGAACACACGAAGCAGGAGCAGCTTGACTGGGCATTGATACTCCACGCCAGCTCTGTTTGACTGCTCCCTGGCACAGAGCTACATCCGCAGGAAGGATGTGGTGCCTTGTCCTAACCGGTCTGCCGAGACCAGGGCGGAGGTGTCACTTTCTCCTAACTGTGCAGAGTAACATAAACTTTAAGAAAACTTAATATGAAAGGGTTTCCCTACCATTTACTGGTCTTGTCACCTTGGACAAAACAGTTGGCCTTTCTGTGCCTCAGTTTCTCATCTCTAAAATGAGGTTAATAATAAATACGAATTGGGTGGTTATGAGGATCGAATGAATGAGTTACTGTTGTTAAAGTGCTGAGACAAGTCCCCATCAAAGAGTATAAAAAATAAGAGCTTGTTAAAAAAATTTTAAAAAAATGAATCACTAGGCCCTTCTTGAGAGGAAACTATTGGGGTTCTTCAAAAGGGAGTGCTTTATGCATAGAGGTCTCTGAACAATTCTTCCACCTGTTTGGTTTGGCCATCACAAAAATTGTATACGGTATGTTTTTCCCACCTTGGAAGATGGATAAACTGAACCTAGAGAACTTAATCATATACTTAATAGTTTGCTGACCTGACAACTATTACCACCCAGATTTGATTTAAGGATTGTGCTGTTATTCACAAAGTGACTTACTTTATGCATCATGCATGACAAAGTAGAATGGTTGGCATATGACATAAAACCACTAGTACAGTGGACAAGTCCCCATCCACAAGAGTGTTTACAGCTGGAATTACTCTCATGCCTAACACTTCCTATATCCTTTCTTCCTTTTTCGCTTCTTAGCACACATTCTTGCATAACTTATTTATTCTCTGAGTCCCTATTAGAATGTAAACTCTATGAGGTAGATATTTGGGGTCCATTTTGTTCATTGTCTAAGAATAGGCAAGCAACAAATATTGACTGAAAGAATAATGCATGAACCCTCCTTTCCCCCAGCAAAGATGCACTTTTCAAAGAGCTTTGAAAATATTTACTATTAATTTACTATTAAATAGAGCTTTAAGGCTGTAGATGGACGGCTATTAACAATGACCATAACATGACACTTTGAGTTGTCTCATGACTTTCCAAATCTTTGGAAGGCGGTGAAGTAAAGTCAATTCTTATTTGAATTATTTTACAGGATTATAATGGTTTTAATACTTGTATAGTACATGTTATGAGCCCATGATTATTCTAAATGCTTTACATTTATTAATTAATTTAATCCTCACATCAGTCTTGTGATGCAGATATAATTGTACTCATCATTTTATAGGTTGAGAACTGAAGCACAGAGAGCGTAATATATTGGGCCAATTTCAGGCTACTAGGAAGTGGTGGAGCCAGGACTGGAGCCCATGGAGTTTGGCTCAGAACCCATACTCTTAATCCTTGCCCTGTGCTACAAATTGTATCACTGTAAGAGAAAGTCTGATGTTTGTACTATTAGATACGAAGTTTAAAAAGTTATTTGTTTTCAATTTTTAGAAACCTGACATTTTATTACCCAGGAGGAAAACCAATCCACTTTAGTAGAAATAACTTTAAATGGAGCCAATATTCTCCATTATGTATGAACTTTGAATCTTATCAAGCAATTCAAAAGTACTTGAACAAGACTCTATAATTCTTTAGCAAATGGTACCAAAAAATGTTGACTGCGATGACTTTTTAATATTTGGGGCAAGTGTTAATTTACCAAGGAGGCATCATAAGAAATAAAAAATCTAAACAGTGATCACTAGTAAGGTGATCGAATCAGTAATCACCTCCCCCACCCAAATGGTCTAGGAGAAGATTGCAACACTGGTGAATTCTACCAAATAGTCAAAGAAAAATTAATACAATCTTTCCCAATCTCTTAAAGAAATAGAAAAGGAGGGAAAATTTCCAAACTCACCATACAAGACAAGGGTGCCAAAAGAAAAAAAAAATACAGGTTAACATTCTGGATAAACAAAGATGCAAAAATCTTCAACAAAATATTAGTAAAATGAATTCAACAAGATATTAAAAGTATCATACACCATGATCAAGTGGGACTTTTTCCAGGAATGTAAGGATGGTTCAACACATGAGTCAGTCAGTGTAATGAGGCATATTATTTACATTAAGATAAAAATTATACGATCATCTCAATAGATGCAGAAAAAGCATTTAATAAAATTCAACATAAATTATGAAAAAAAACTTTATAAAGTGGGCATAATAAAGTCATATATTGACAAACCTACAGCTAACCTTATACTCAGCGATCAGAAGCTAAAAGATTTTCCTGTAAGATCAAGAATGAAATAAGTATGCCTGCTGTCACCACTTTGATTCAGCATAGTACTGATTTCTTATCCAGAGCAATTAGGCAAGAAAAAGAAGTAAAATACATCTAAATCAGAAAGGAAGAAGTACAACTGTGAATATTTACAGATTACATGATATTATATATAGAAATCCCTAAGACTCTACTGAAAAAATGTTAAAACTAATAAACAAATTCAATGAGGCTGCAAGATATAAAATCAATATATGAAAACCTCTGCATTTTATACACTAACAACATATCAAAAAGATAAATTAAGAAAACTAACTTATTTTCATTGTATCAAAAATAAAATACCTAGGAATAAATTTAACCAAGGAGGTGAAAGTTCCATACACTGAAAACTATAAGACATTGATGAAAATAATTATAGAAGCCTCAAGCAAATGGAAAGAAAATTCCGGCTCATGGATTGGAAGAATTAATATCATTAAAATGTCCGTATTACCCAAAGCAATCTACAGATTCAATGCAATCCTACCAAAGTAACAAGGGCATTTTCTACAGGAAGAGAATAAATGATCTTCAAATTCATAAGGACCCTAAGGGACGCCAAATAGCCAAGACAATTTTGAGAAAGAAAAACAAAGCAAGAGGTACTGAGACCCATGATTTCAAAGTAAATTACATCGCTACAGTACAGGCATACCTCAGAGGTACTGCAGGCTCACTTCCAGACCACTGCAATAAACTGACCATCACAAGCGAGTCAAGTAAATTTTTGGCTTCCCAGTGCACATGAAAGTTATGCTTACACTATGCTGTAGTCTACTCAGTGTGCAAAAGCATCATGTCTAAAAAATAATGTAAACACTATAATTAAAATTTATTTGGATACCAAGCCCCACAGCAGGGTTTCTAGACTTGGGATTTCCGCAGAGATCAACCAATATGGTGAGGTAGAAAGACCCTGAGCTCACCTTTTTTCAAGAGCAAACCAAAATCACAGCCATCTTCAGAACAACTACTGATGAAAAAGAAACGAATCTACCAGAAGCGATCTTCCAAAACTACAGACATAAAGAAGGAACCAATACAAGATGGGTGGGAGGGGTGGACTTGCAGCATAATCACATCTCATGCTCCCAGGTGGGTGATCCATAAACTAGAGAATAATTATATTTCAAGGTTCTCCTATAAGAGTGAGAGTTGTGAACCCCATGTCAGACTACCTAGCCTGAGGGCCCATCACCAGGAAGCTGAACCCCCAGAGCATCTGGCTTTGAAGGCCAAGAGGAACCCCACAGGACCAGGAGAAAGACAGAGACCTCATTCTTAAAAGGTGCGTACAAAATCTCACGTGCACCAGGACCCAAGGTAAAAGCAGTAACTTGATAGGAGCCTGAGCCAGACCAACCTGTTGGTCTTGCAGAATCTCCTGGAGAGGGAGTGGGCAGCTGTGGCTCACCCCAGGGACAAAGACACTGGTGCAGACATATTGGGGAACATTCCTGGCAGCTGCCATCTTGGCTCAGGAGTGCCAAGACCTGGCCCCACCTAACAGCCTAACAGTCTCCAGTGCTGGGACCTCTCAGACCAAACAAATGGGGGGGGGGGGGGAACACACACAGTCCCACCTATCATCAGACAGGCTAACTAAAGCTTTCCTGAAGTCAGAGCCACTTCAAAACATGCCCCTAGACATGGCCCTGCTCACCAGAGTGCCAAGACCACCCACCAGTGGAGAGGAACTGACCCCCACTTCAGGAAGCCTGAACTAGCCTCTAGGCCAGCCTCACCCACCAGGGGCGCAGACACCAGAAGCAAGAAAACTATGATCCTGCAGCCTGCAGACTGAGTCTGCCCACCAGGTCTGCCCTCAGTGGGCAGACCCTACCCTGGGACCAGCTGGGTCCTGGCCCTGCCCACTAGCAGGCCAGTGAAACCTTCGGAATACCCCAGACCCCATTCTCAACTATGTCAGGAACCCCACCACTGTCTCTCTCACCAGTGATCTGTTATGAGCCTTCGGATCCCTGGGCCCTGCAGCCAGACTCCAGGAACCAGCTCTGCCTGTCAGCAGTCTGGCCCTAATCCCAGGGTCTGCCTTCACCTGACAGTGGTGAAGAGAGTTTGGGACCCTGACTCCGCTCATCACCAGCCCTGGGGACTCCTAGGTTTCCACAACCAGCCACATCATGACCAGGCCCTGCTAAACAGCAGCCAGCAGCATCTGCAAAAGGCAGAGCCTGGCAACTATCCAGTTTAGGGGCCAACCAGGCCCACCAGACTGCCCACATAGCCCACCACAACAGAAGGACCCACTCAGCTCTGCTAGGGGGATCCTAGGGCATAAAGCTTGGGTGACCAGAGGGGAGTGCCCTGCTGGGATGCACAGGATGTCTCCTACAAAGGCCACTTCTCCAAGGTCGAGAAATGTAACTAACTAACTACATGTATAAAAATACAAACAGCAACTTAACCAAATGAGGCAAAGACGAGTATGTTCCAGATGGAAAAAAAACTATAAAACCTCAGAAGAAGAACTAAATGAAGACAGGCATTCTATCTGAGAAAGTGTTCAAAGTGATGATTGAAAAGATGATCAAAGAACTTGGAAGAAGAATGGATGCATAGAGTGAGAAGTTAGAAGGTTTAATAATGAGTTATAAAGAACAACCAAACGGAGATGAAGAATACAATAACTGAAAAATACACTGGAAGGAGTCAACAATAAGCTAAATGATACAGAAGAATGGATCAGTTCCTAGGAAGACAGAATAGTAGAAATTACTGCCATGAACAGGGAAAAAAAAAGAGAGAGAGAAAAGAATGAAAAGAAATGACAGTTTAAGAGACCTCTGGGACAACGTCAAGCATACTAATGTTTGCATTATAGGGGTCCCAGAAAGAGAAGGGAGAGAGAGAAAGGGCCTGAGAAAAATACTTGAAGAGATAACAGCAGAAAATTTCCCTAACCTAGGAGAGGAAAAAGTTACCCAAGTCCAGGAAGCACAGAGTCCCGTACAGAGTTAACTCAAAGAGGAACACACCTAGGTATGTTATAACTGAAATGACAAAAATTAAAGATAAAGAGAGGATATTAAAAGCATCAATGAAAAAGCAACAAATAACATACAAAGGAACTCCCATAAGACTGTCAGCATTTTTTGGCAGAATTTCTGCAGACCAGCATCTGGAATGATGACTCTTTTCCAGAAGACTATCAGTTGACTTTACCCAGATCCATCAGAGGAATCACAATCTATGGCAGCTGTAGTCTTACAAAATATGTTTCTTAAATAATAAGACTTGAAAGCAAAAATTACTCCTTGAACCATTGGCTGCAGAACAAATGTTGTGTTAACATGCATGAAAACAATGTTAGCCTTGTTGTGCATCTCCATCAGAGTTCTTAATAATGAGCAACAATATTTTGGGAGGAATCCTTTTTTTTTTTTTTTTTTTCCTGGACAGTTGTTCTCAACCATGGGATAAAAATAACCAATAAACCAGGTTGTAAAAAGATGTGCTGTCATCCAGGCCTTGTTGTTCTATTTACAGAGCACAGGGAGAGTAGATTTAGCATAATTCTTAAGGGCCCTATGATACTCAGAACGGTAAATGAGCATTGGTTTCAACTTCAAGTCACCAGCAGCATTAGCCCCTAACAAGAGAGTCAGTTTTTCTTTCAAAGCCTTGAATCCAGGCACTGATTTCTCCTCTCAATCCTAGATGGAATTTTCTTCCAATAAAATGCAGTTTTGTCTACATTGCAAATCTATTGTTTGGTGTAGCCACCTTCATGAACGATCTGAGCTCAATCTTCTGGATAGCTTGCTCCCTCTTCTGCATCATCTTGCACTTTTACGTTACAGAGATGACTTCTTTCTTTAAACCTCATGAACCAGCTTCTGGTAGCTCCAGAATTTTCTTTTACAGCTTCCTCACCTCTCTCAGCCATCACAGAATTGAAAAGAGTTAGGGCCTGGCTCTAGGTTAGGCTTTGGCTTAAGGGAATCTCGTGGTTGGCTTGATGCTCTCTCTAGATCACTAAAACTTTCTCCATGTCAGCAATAAGGCTATTTCAATTTCTGTTCGTTTTTGTGTTCACTGGAATAGCCCTTTTAATTTCCTTTAAAACTGCATTCACAGCTTGGCTAACTGTTTGGTGCCAGAGGCCTAGCTTTTGGCATATCTTGGTTTTCAACATGCTTTCCTCCCAAAACTTAATCATTTCTAACTTTTGATTTAAGGTGAGAAATGTGTGACTCTTCCTTTCATTCAAACACGTAGAGGCCATTTTAGAGTTATTAACTGGCCATATTTTAATGTTGTCTTGTCTCAGCAAACAGGGAGGCCTGAGGATTGACAGAAGGAGATGAGGGGTGGCTGGTTGGTGGAGGAGTCACACACACAATATTTATCAATTAAGTTTGCTGTTTCATCTGGGAGTAGTTTGTGGTGCCCCCAAATAATTATAAGGGTAACATCAGGAGATCACTGATCACAGTTGTCATAACATATGTAATCATAAACTTAAGAGTTTGAAATACTGTGAGAATTACCAAAGTATGACACAGAGATACCGAGTGAGCAAATGTTTTTGAAAAAATGGCTCACAGACTTGCTTAATGCAGGGTTGCCAGAAACCTTCAATTTGTAAAAAACTACAATGTCTGCCAAGCATGGGCAAGTGAAGCACAATGAAACAAGGTGAGCTTGAAATTAAAACAGTATGATAATGTCATAAAAACAGACACATTGATCGATGGAAAAATAGAGAACCCAGAAATAAGCTTATGTATATATTGTCACTTAATTTATGGTAAACGAGCCAAGAATATATAATGGGGAAAGGAATCTCAAATAAAAAGTGTTAGGAAAACTGGACAGGTACATGCAAAAGAATAAAACTGGACCACTATCGTATACCACAGCACAAAATTTAACTCAAAATAAATTAAAGATTGAATGTAAGATCTGAAACCATAAAACTGCTAAAGAAAACATAGGCAGTAAACTCACTGAGTTTACCTTGACATTGGTCTCAGTGATGAGTTTTTGAATTGACAACCAAAAGCAAAGGCAATGAAAGCAAAAATAAACAAGTGAGACTATATCAAACTAAAAAAGTTCTGCACTGCAAAGAAAACCATCAAATAAATGAAAAGGCAAACTGCCAAGTCGGAGAAAATATTTGAAAATCACAAATCTGATAACAGGTCAATATCCAAAATCTATAAAGAACTCACATAATTCAATAGCAAAAAAAGAAAATGATCCATTTTTTAAAAATGGGTAGAGAATCTGACTAGACATTTTTTCCAAAAATGATGTACAGTTGTCCCACAGACACATGAAAAAGGTGCGGAACATCACTAACCATCAGGGAAATGTAAATCAAAACCACAATGAGATATTTCCTCATACCTCTTAGAAAGGCTGTTACCAAAATGGCAGGACACAACAAGTGCAGGTGACGACGTGGAGGGGGAGCCCTTGTGCACTGCTGGTGGGAATGTGATTGGTGCTGCCACTATGGAAAACAGTATGAAGTTTCTCTTACGATTGAAAGTAGAACTACCATATGATCCGGCAATTCCATCCCTAGATATTTATCTGAAGAAAATGAAAACATTGACTCAAAAAGATGTATGCGTCCCCAAGTTCACTGCAGCACAGTTTAAGTTAGCAAGGATATGAAAACCACTTAAATGTCCAGCTGATGGATGAAGAAAATGTGCTATAGATACAGTGGAATATTGTTCAACTATGAAAATGAGGGTAATCCTGCAATTTGTGGCCCCATAGGATGGACTTGAGGACATTATGCCAGTGTGAAATAAGTGAGACAGAGAAGAATAAATACCATATGATCTCACTTATATGTGGAATCTAAAATAAAAACAAAAAACAAACAAACAAAAGCTCATAGATACAGAGAAGAGATTGTTGGTTGCAAGAGGTGCAGTTTTGGGGGTAGGCAAAAATGGATGAGGAGTGTCAAAAGATACAAACTCCCAGTTATAAAATAAATAAATGGGAGGAGGAGGTAATGCTGAGCATGGTGCTATAGTTTGTAAGACTGTATCACACATTTTGAAGCTGCTCAAAGAGTAGACCAGAAAATTTCTCATCACAAGGGAAAAAATTTGTAACTATGCATGGTAGACATTAGCCTGACTCATTGTTGTCATCATTTTGCAGTAGATACAAATGTTGAATCAGTATGTTGCAATATGAAACTAATATAATGTTATACATCAATTATACCTTAATTAAAAATAAGAGACAGCTGAGAACAAAATAAATATTTTATTTGAAATGGCTATTCTCACCAGAGTTGGGCTTTGCTTTCGATCTGATAACTATTTAAAGAAATTGCTGAAGTCTTTGTTTCATAAATGGGCAGTCATTTCTTTGTCTTCATTTTGATGTGTTCATACATCGTATTTGTCTCACTTTGCACTTACAGAGGAAAGATGGAATGATGGCTCTTCACGGTTGGCATTATCCATCTCTTCCTCCCTATTCCCAACCCAGACTTTTGTTAGTGGAGTCTTGGTACTACACATGTTTCCCCACATTTCATTTTCATTTTTCATTTTTACAAACATTGTTACCTGTGAGTAGTTGTCCTCCAAGAGCTGCCAATTAGGACACACTGATTCAAGTGATCATTATGTGCCCCTATTTCATTTTTGTGTATCAAAGCTCCTCAATTTTTCATTTTTTTGTAGACAACCCAAGGAAGCTAGTTGAAAATAAGCATGGTGGTATCAAAGAGTACTTTTTCAAGAACCTTAAAAAATGTGTTTATTATACAAAGAAAGAATAAATATATGCAACAGATTTATTTAACTCATTAATGAAGGAAGCAGGATGGTAACCTTATTCAAAAGGAGGTTTAGGAACTGAGTACTGACAAGTACTGAACAAAAATTATTGGATTTCTAGTTTATATACAATCCTGAATAATGTCGTAAAGGACAATAAAACCATTTCCTTTGTTTATAATTTCAACCAGACAGAAATTACTTGCATCTCTATCAGACAAAGTCGTTAAGGTAACATGTAACATTCAAAAGTTTGGACTCTGATGAGTAATAAAAAGCATATTTTTAAAAAAGTTGCTTTACACTAAAGATTTCAATAATTTTTGTGTGAGATTATTAAACAATGCTCCAGTGTGACATTGAAAGCACATGTAATCATCCTTCTATCTTACTTCCAAGTTTTTCATATTTTTTTCTTAGCAGGAATGATGCCGCAATATTACAAAGATTAAATAATATATGTGAGATGGTTTATACCGTGAAGTCTCATAAAAATGCAAAATGATGTTTTTGTGGCTTCTTACCAAAACATACAATATTGCATAGACAAACTTGACATAAAATAGTCAAATTAGACTTAGTAGCCGCCTTCTAAGATCCTAAAATAGAGACACTGGTGCCCCCAATGCAGGATGGGATGAATTTATGTCAACTGGGAGCACAAAAGACTAGAGAAATCACAAATCCTTTTACAACCCGAGGGAGAAATGTTGCAAAATGAAATTGTGCTCATTTTCTTTCCCCATCCTGAAGATGATGCTCAGGAAAAACTGGTTTCCTACTTTATTAATTCAACAAATAATGTCTTGAGCACTAACAAGGTGCCCCGTGTGTCCTGTTGTGGGAGACAAAGGGAAATAAGATATTCACTCTCTGTGTAAGGACCCAGATTCAGCAGCAGAGTCTACACAAAATTACCAATTGGAACAAAGGTAGGGGGAGAATTGTTTTGTTTTAAACAGGGGCAACATGAAGCTTTGATTAATTCAACTATTGTTTAATCATTCATGACTTGTCTTTTTCTAGATACTATTCGTACTGATCTGCATGTAAAAGTCTTTATTACTTTGTCTTTATATCTTCTATTTTGCTTCTTCTTTTTCCCTTTGTTCCCATATCTTCAAACATAGAGTAGTTAAAGAAAAATAGTAATTAAAAAAGATTTTCTGTAAATTTAAAAACTTTAACAAGCTGAAATTTAGGAAGTTCTAACAAAAATATTAGCTTTGTTTAATGCCCCATATTAAAAAGAATACAGACTTGTGTTTAAAGAACCAAACTGAAAAAAAGAATATTAAGAAATATAATTCAAATGTGAATCAAGGAAATTAAATATTATAAAATATTTTATTTATACCAAGCATGCTAATAAATTAGTTAAAATAAATGGACTAAAGCCTTTAATGAGAAGGTGTTTTATCAGATAAGACTAAAATAGCAAGACCAGATTAGATGCTATCTACAAGATACAAAGGCAGATATAGTTTGAAAGCAAAACATGTATGTAAAAAAAATATACTATGCAATCATAAATAAATGCAAGAAATCTGGATAGCTATATGGAGATCATATAAAGTAGCCTTTAAGACAAGGATAACTATCAGGCACAAAGAGCGACCTCTATTATCATGAAAGAGGGGGTTTATCACAAAGATATACAATTATAAAGTTGTACAAAGCTGTTAACAGAATCTCCTAACTAATGAAACAAAAATGGACAGAAATAGAGACAATTAGGGATCTACAGTCATAGCAAGACATTTTCAAACCTCCCCTTGAACAAAGAAAACAAGAGAAGAAACTTTGCTTCGTGAACGTTTGCAGGCCACTCCATCCAACAACTGTGGATAGTTTTTCTTTTCAAATATACTGTTATATAATCTAGAGTTTAAAGATGAGATCAAAGTGGAAATCAGAAATCACTGTAAACTGAATTATATTAAAAGCAAATATCCAACTTTGCCTTCTGGCAGCTAAACCAATGCTTAAGGAAAAACCATAGCTTCAAACAGTTATATCAGAAAAGAAAAGTTCTACTTTTGGTGATGTAAGTCTCATAGAAACTTCAAAAAGAGAACAAATTAAAGGCAAGATATAATATGGATAAGAGCATCAATCAGCTAAAAAGAAAGCAAACAACAGAAAAATTTAAAAGCCAAAATTTGGTTCTTCGAAAATATTAAAATTTGACAAACACCTACTGTGTTAATTAAAAAGACACATATCACTATAGCTCCTAGACATTATAGTAGTTATAAGGAGATATGAACACTTATTAGCCAATTATTTGCAATAATTTTGATAAAGTGGACAAATTCATTGCAATTTACCAAAAGTTACACAAGCATAAATAGAAAACCTAAAAAGCCCTGCCTGTATCTACTAAAGCTTTTAATTTTATCACAACCATTTCCTACATAGAAAACTCCAGAGTCAGATGGTTTCCACAAAATGCTTAAGTGAGTAATAAAGCCAATTACATAAAACCTCTTTCAGAAATTATAAGCAGAACCCTTATATCAAACCTTGACAGAGTTAATACAAGAAAGGAAAATTAAAGACAAATCCTTCAAACATAGATACAAGAATTCTCTACAAGATATTAGTATATTCAATTCAGCAAAATATAAGGTATATGTTTTCATTAATCAGGATTGAATCAGAGAAGAAGAACCAGAAGGAGATTAGACAGATCATCGATCGATCGATCGATAGAGAATAGATTAGATAGATGAAAGATGATAGGATAGAATGGATAGATGGATGGATGGACAGATAGGTAGGTAGATAGATATAAATAAATGATAGAATAGATGATAGGTTGACTAGATTGATTAGATAGATTGACTGGATAGCTAGATAGATAGATAGATAGATAGATGGTTTTTATTAGAAGACACTGGCATACATGATTGGTAGAAGCTAGCCTAGTAAGTGTGAGGAAGGCAAGGCCATGAGCAGGTTGGAGGTCCGCAGGCACAGGCTAAAGCTACTATATCCACAGATACCATTCCTTTTCTCTCCAGAGGTAACCTCAGCTCTGATTTTAAGGCTTTCAAAGGGATCTGGTCAGCACCACAAGGGAACATTGTACTCAACACGATTCCCCTCACTTTGAAGGTCAACGGATTAGTGGGATTTGTAAAATAGTACTTTCATAGAAACACCTAGATTATTGTTTGATTGAAAACTTGGAGACTGTGGTCTAGCCAAATTGACACATCAGTAAATCTTTTGCAAATTATATATTGGTCAAATGGGGTATATCCCAGGAAAGCATAGTTTATGTAACACTTAAAAACAAAAACAAACTAAATAAATTTACCAGAGTAATAGAATAAAGAATAAAAATGGTGTAAATTCAATATCTATTCATGTTAAATATCTTTTGATTTTTGAAAAACTGTCAAGAAAATAAAGGCAGGACTGGGATTTCAAAATTTGTAGCTAATGAGAAGCATGTGCAGAATAGATAAACAAGATTATACTGTATAGCACAGGGAAATGTATACAAGATCTTGTGGTAGCTTCTAGTGAAAAAAAAAATGTGACAATAAATATATGTATGTTCATGTATAACTGTAAAATTGTGCTCTACACTGGAAATTGACACAACATTGTAAAATGACTAGAACTCAATAAAAAATGTTAAAAAAAAGAAAAGAAAGGCAGTATATATATGTATATATATATATATATTTTCAGTATATGTATCTGGCAATGAACTTTTATCCTAAATATATAAATAACTCCCATATATCAACAGGGAACAAATGAATTAAACAGATATTCACAAGAGAAGATACTCAAGTGGCCCATAAGCATGTGAAAAGATGCTTGATATCCCTGGTCACCAAGAAAATTCAAATTAAAATCGTAAGATAAATTATAGATTCACTAGACTGGCTAAATTTTCACAGGTTAGCAACACCAAATAATGAGTGGAGACATGCGGCATCTGGGGCTCTCATAGATTGCTTGTGGGGAGGTAAAATGGTGCAGCCACTTTGAAAAATTTGGCAGCTTCTTATAAAGATAATTATACACCCATCCTTTGACACACTCTTAAGTATCATTAACTCAATTTCAGTCTTTATTATTTACTCAAAAGAAATCTTAAAAAAAGAAAGAAAGAAAAACATCCTCAAAATTACTTGTACAGAAATATTTATGAAAATCTTAATAAGACTAGCCCCCAGTTGGAGACAACTCAGATATCTATGAACAGAAGAATGGACAACCAAATTAGTTTATCCATATGCTGTATTCATACAATGGATTCTATACAACAATACAAGGAGTGAATGACCTACTCCACGATGGGGCTAGACCTCAAGTACAGAACGTTAGGAGAAAGAAGTCAGAAACCAAAGAGTAAACAGTGTATGATTCCATTTGTATATTGCTCTAGGGCAGCAAAATCCACAGAGATAGAATTAAAATTAGATAGATTAGAATCCACAGAGATAGAATTCAGGACAGTGATTGGTTGCCTTTGCTGGGGGAGGGCTGACTGGAATAGGAAACTTTCAAGAGTAATGTTCCTGTTTAATACCTTGATTGAGGTCATGGTCACCCTGGTTTATGTATTTATCAAGATTCATGCAACTGGGCCCTTATGATCAGTGCATTTTGCTGTGCATTTTACTTCAACAAAAGAAAAAATTAAAAGTTTTAAAAATTAAGAAAAATCAGATGAAATTACGATGGTCGAAGGCAGCAGAATAAGTTTAATGAGGCCCAAGGAAAGCAGAACATCTAAATTAAAACATATTTCCAAAGGGAGAGATGTAAATAACCAGCTTTTGCAACTGTTAAAACAAAAACAAAGAGAGACCAGTCTTGAAAACGCTTTGGACAGACAAAACCATTTTAGTTATACAAACCAAATTTAATTTAACTTATTTTGCAAGACTAACTTGACCAGGTTATTTCTTGCTTATGTCTCTGGAAATCATAAGCAAAACTTATATTAATTAATTTAAATAAGTTAATTTTGTTTCTTAAGACTGATGGGAGGTAATCACTCACAAATTGCCTATTGTTAAAAAAGTTTTCTAATACTGTAACCATCCACTGAGAAAAATAAACAGTCACTGCTTTCTCAAAATATAAACTACTTTATAACAAACAGTGTGTCCCTGAGACTCATTCCATGTTTTGGTTTGAGTGCTCCTAGTCAAGAACTGTCTTTTGGTGTGTGCACAATTAACTTTTAAACGAATTTCTACCTTGGTGATCCACTGTCTTTGCGTCTGTTATTTCTGAACTTCTGATGCAAATGAAGATCTGACTTTAGGGGAGGGTATAACTCAAATGGTAGAGTATGTGCTTAGCATTCACGAGGTCCTGGGTTGAATCCCCAGTACCTCTATTAAAATAAATAAAGAAGTAAATAATTGAGTAAATAAATAAATAAATAAATAAACCTAATTACCCCCCCCAATAAAACAAAACCAAAAAAACCACTAAAAAAAAAAGAAAATCTCTTAAAAAATTGAATTTCTTAGATGACATAGCAAATTCATCATGTGGAAGTTAAAAAAATGTGCTGCACAGATTCAAGACTTTATTCTCCACACACAAAACAAAGAGAGCAATAAAATACACCTAACTTTTCTCTCCTAAAAACAAAAATCTGTTTCCCACATTAAATGCACAGAGCCTTTCTCTGTCTCCACCCTTTAATCTGCAACTTGTAACATGCATTGGGATCCTCAGTAGATAAAATTTCACTTTATAGGAGTTTTCCTACTTAAAGGACTCAAAACTTACAGTTTCAGAAATATCAAGATAGCAATTTGTCTCTTTGTATATAGTAAATATTCCATATAAAGAGTTTATAAGATTTACAGCTTCAAATTTGTTTCTGCATCCTCCCACATGCCCATTAAGTTGTTTAGTCATCGGAAAGCACATTTAAAAATACCATAGATATCACCCACATGTGGAATCTTAAAAAGAGAGAGAGAGAAAGTACTAATGAACTTATCTACAAAACAGAAACAGACTCATAGACATAGTAAACAAACTTATGGTTACCGGGGGGAAAGAGAGTGGGAAGGAATAAACTGGGAGTTTGAGATTTGCAGATACTAACTACTATATATAAAATAGATAAACAACAAGTTTATTCTGTAGAGCACAGGGAACCATATTCAATATATTGCAGTAAACTATAATGAAAAAAATATGAAAAGGAATATATGTATGTATATGCATGACTGGGACATTGTGCTGTACACAAGAAATTAACATTGTAACTGACTATACTTCAGTAAAAAAAAAAAAACAAAAACGAAAACCCCTTTAAATTATAGGGAACGTGTGTATTTACTTCAGTTTATCTATACATGGTTGTCCCCTCGTCCTGGGACTGTGAAAGTGTGGATAGATTAAATGGCATAAAATGATTGTATACATTGATATTATCACTCTGTTTTTCAATATTAGAACAATAGTTCTGAATATGAGAAAAATCATCATTTCCCTTAGCACCCCTGAGTTATCTTTAGAGGGAGGGGTATTGTGTCTATAGAATGTAATTTTCCCTGGAAATCAGGCAGAAAGCTGAGAGATTTGTGTTTCAGGGCAGGGCTTCGGGCTCTGGAGAGCTGGGGAGAGCTCACGAGAAAGACCGCCCCGCAGGCACAGACTATTAAGTGCATTTTGTTTTTCCTCCGCTCCTGCCTGAAATTATAGAAAATAAACTAAGCCAAGCAAACAAAGACAAATTAAAAAAGGAATCAGGTAAAATAAAAATGAAATAAAGAAGCACAGGATACCAGAATAAAGGCTGAACATCTCGATTAAAAGGTTAAAAATATGAGGGATGTAATTCATCAACTTGTACAGGAGAAAATCCTAACTGATGTTGGATTTCTTGGAGGACATAGACTACAGCGTTTTTCCTTATGTGAAACTTCAAAAGTGGTTACACAGACCCATCAGCTGAAAGCCAGTGTGACTTCTCCCTTCTGGTTATTATAGAAGACGCTTGAAAGTCAGTCATTCGCGTTTTTTCCCTAATTTGAGGAAGAGCCATATATGAACCAAGTCACAAATACAGACGGTAATAAATCATCAGCAAATAATATGCAATTCCTCTAGCTTTTTTGGAATTATGACGTATGTACAATAGCATATATGTATATATAATATTTAATTTGCAATGGATGTACAAATTATTTTTATATCAAGCAATCTTTCTCACAGCATCATAAAAATGATGAGAAGTGTTTAATCTGGGGTTATTTTAGGTGCCAATTATATTGCTACAAGCTTATTAATCTTTGGCCTGTGGCAATTTATTTTATTAAAGTTAAATTATAAAGTATGCATTGTACTTAGGTTTTTGCATCATTGTGATGTAAACAGTGGAATTAACATTCTGGGAAAACAAAGTCATTCTAAATTTCATGAGGGATCCACAAAAACTAAGTGTCATTTGTGTCTAACCTCATTACTGTGACAAGGCTATCTAATTTTCCTATAATATTATATGCCATAGTGCAATCTAATTGCCTTTAATCTTCTGAGATATTGAGATTTAATATCCTAGTAATTATTATTAATATTGGAAAATAATTTGGTAATTTTTCCATACACTATAAATATATATATATTTTATTTCTTTTAACCACGTACTTTATTTTTTTAATTGAAGTATAGTCAATTTACAATGTTGTGTCAATTTCTGGTGTACAGCATAATGTTTCAGTCATACATGTACATACATATACTCCTTTTCATATTCTTTTTTATTATATGTTACTATGAGATATTGAATATAGTTCTCTGTGTTATACAGAAGAAACTTGTTGTTTATCTGTTTTATACACAGTAGTTAGTATCTACAAATCTCAAACTCCTAATTTATCCCTTCCCACCCTCTTTCCCCCAGGGAACCATTAGTTTGTTTTCTCTCTGTGAGTCTGTTTCTGTTTTGTAAATAAGTTTAACCATATACTTTAATCATCTTTCTTATAACCATGAGGTTATGTATATGTTTTAATTTATAAATGTTAACTACTTAGAATAAATATAAAGAAGTAAATGACCAGCCTGAGGGACTGTGCTGAAAACTAGTGGTGAAGGTAGAAAACAGAGACTAAAACACAAAAGAGATAGAAATAAGTATAATTTCGTCATTTTTGATACATACTGAAGATAACATGTGTACCTTCCTTTTAAAACTGTACTGACAGTATTATTTATAGATGGTCTTATTTGAAAAGAGCTTTGAAGTATCGTAAAAATTTCACTAATTCTGTTGACTTTTATTTGTATATATATGTAATTTTTTATTTTCAGCAATTAATTATTTTGTAATGTAGAGGAGGAAAGGTTCACATACAGCATATGTTTGCTTGTTCAAAATATTAGGTAGTCTTTAAATATTTGGTAACGTTCGCTGTGTAGTAAATTCAGTCTCAAAAATATAATGACATTGTCTAGACACATCAGTTATCTAGAGTCAATTCATCTTTCCCTAGTTCTATGCCATGCGCAGGACTTGCTTTTTAAAATAACCTCTTTTCTTGGTTTAAGTACATAGAAAAAATTGTACATGCCACTGTTAGGGCGAGCCCTACATAGAAGTCAAATTGTGTATGTGGGTCATTTGCTATAACATACATGTAGGCCTTTGCTGTAGAAAGAGGACGTGTGGTTAGGTGTTATGGCGGCCTCATCCATCTGTTTGAAATAGTCAGAAATGGTGCACGCTTTATGAAATGGTGATCAGCAGCTTGATCTCTGGGAATCCAAGTTTCCAAATGCAAATGCCATTCTGATATTACAGTTTGAAATCCACATGATTCTGATCTCTGAAAACAACAAGGGCATCAGGGCCAGGGTGGGGAACATGGGTTTTTCATTCAACAATGACTAGGCAAGCATGTTATTCAGCTGACAAAAGCACTTTAAAAAATATGGTGCCTTGAAAACTGTGATCCCTAGGGTAGCTCTCAAATTTCTTTTTTTTTTGATTATTATCTAAATTGTTTTGGGTGATGTATTTCACTGTTCCATTGCCCTTAATTTTCTCAAGCCATTCTTTTAATACACTTATTTGTCTAAACTCCTGCAGACTATGGTGAATATAAAAATATAATTATCCAGTTGAATTTTAATTCTAACATCTACTTCTTAGAACTAGATCTTTACCAGCACTTGAGATAACACTTTGATTCAATAGAACTTTGTATTTTTAACTTATTTAATTATATTACTTACATCTTGTTTCCATGTAAGTTAATGTAAGTCATCCTAATAAAACTGTTTCAACTTTCGTTAGTATTTTAACTTCTTTAATGTTGTTACCACTGTGATTCGTTAACCGTGCTTATCTGAAGGAACCTTTTTTAATTTTACAGTATAGGTTGTGTAATCCAGTAACCGGAAAAACTTCAGTGAAAAAGTTTACACAGCTCATTTAACACATTGCTAAATGCAAAAATAGACATAAAATTATTTAAGTACATCATTTGTGAATGGTGCTGGTGATCATGATTGGTAATCTATGAACAACCATTCATGCTTCTTAGCCTGGGATCTGGCCTCCAGCTGCGTTTTGTCCGGGGATGACTGAGTTTAAGAAGCAACATTCCCTTTGCCTTCCGAGGAATTCAATGTCAGTGCTTGTTCCAGTAATAAAGGTAACAGGGGTAACAGAGATCAGTCCCTGCGCGGTTTGCACTCGTCCCTCTGGTGGTACCCAAGCTGTCTGATCTAACTGGAATGGTGACACTTTGTGTGGCCTCTAGTTCCCCTTGCCAGACTCTGATTCCAATTCAAAGCCTGATTTGTCCATGGGAATAGACACAGACAGACTGCGTTCAAGTGTTTTCAAGAAATATATTTAGGGCTTTCCATTTATTTTACTTCTATATTTCATAATGACCCTATTGTCTATGACAACAGTTCAGCTTTACTTTCCTTTTCCAATAGGATAAAATAATACTTTCAAGGTCACAAAAAGAAGATCCCAATTCTTCCAGTCATGCTTTTTCCCATTCTCTACATGCTTTTACAGGATCAATGAGAGGAAATGGGGTGCAGGGGGATGCATTACAAAAAGACACTTCATGGTAAATATTAGTTATACACCTGGTTTTTTACACTGAGTCATCCTAGTGACCTTGAATAAAGGATACATTGTATACAATTAAGTTTTCAAGTTATCAAGAAAATATTTTTGCTTCAGGGAGTAGATATGAAAAATACTAACATGTTTTGAATTCCCCTGAACAAATACTTTATAAAGACTTCAAGTATTATTAACTATAGTAATTAATGGCAAGGAGAAATATTCCCTAGGGTTTCCAGAAATTTTTGAAAAGTTACATAAAGCCATGCTCAGTCACTCTCCAGATTTTTTGTAAAGGTAAAAAGAACTTGCCATTTTCATACTGGTTATCCACAAAACAATAAATTTGTTAGGAAAGAAATTATATGTGCAGGTGGTAAACACTAATTATTATTTATTTTTCTTCAAAAAGAATGATTTTCAAGTCTGAACAGTGCCCTGTTTTCAATCTTATCTAAGGTGTGCAAGAATGCTAGTTATGGTTGGGCTTTTATTATTATGAACTTAAAATAACTTTAAAGCCTTTAGCGGGTGGGACTTTGCACTGAATGGCAAAAAAGATTGCTGAAAGACTGTGTTTTATTATATTACCTTATTCTTGGACTTTATGCATAAAGACCTAAGATCCACAGAATTTTCATCTTAATGTAATAGTATTCTACTGCCAGAATATTATAACATCCATTTTTCATAGTTTAATGATGCTGGGATTGAAATACCCTTGGCAACTGGATATGCATGTTAGGTTAGGTTACAAGTTACATTCAAAGGTGGAATGACTTCATGAAATTATATATCTATAAAGAAAAATTCAAGCAGGAGATTTTTTGCCAAAGTAGGGCTTAATATGAATTAATTCACTGACATACAGTGAAAACAGACAAACAAAATGAAAAAGGTAGTTGCTTTTCCGTTCATTTTGAAAGAATGGTGGTATGTTCCATTTCTGGGAAAAAAACAGGTTAATGTAAATAAGACATGACTGCTGTAAAAGTTATTAAGGAAAATAAAATTTATGCATTTTCTGGAAAACAGGCATCTCATAGAATAATACTCCCCTATACTCACACACTTAGCCTTTGCCCTAACATATTTGTCTAACAAATTACTGACTTTAGTGCCTAAGTTCCCACTAGCTTTTGTTCTAAATCAAACAAGATATACTTCTGGAATACTTTGTTTGCCTGATCCATTTTTGCGTCTCACACTCATGCTCCCCAGTTGACATTTTTAATGGTCCCTCCAGAATTAGAACAGAGAAGTCTGTGTCTTATAAATTGATAATCATTTAATGACCAGTATTTACTCTAATCTGCTTACACAATGCTGTTTCCTCGTAATTCTTCCTGTTCCTGATTAATATGTCTATTCATATTAAGTATATACATTTGTAAATCACATCAATTATCCATTAAAGAAGTAAAACAAAATCATTTCAAAATGGAAGTTATTCGTATAGCTGCAAATGCTCTTTGGTGGGAGTAACCTACCTAAGCACATTTGATTGATTCTGCAGGCTGTGTGTTCTAACTGCCCTTATTAAGTGACTTTGCAGTGAACTCCTGGACCTGGACCTACCATGTGGAATTTCTTTTTGGAGGGTTTATCTAGCTCAATAATATAACTCCAGTGAACGCCCAGCATGCTAGGCCACTAGGCAGGATTTCCAATGATTTCTTGTTCTTTTCTCCCAGAAAAATGTAAAACACTAAGGTGTCCCCTATGAGTCACCAGGGATTTGCCTCAGTATCATAGGGACACGGCACTTCACTTGATCTTATTATTATTATTATTATTTTTAATGGAGGCAATAATTTAGTGGAGGCACTGGGGATTGAGCCCAGGACCTCGTGCATGCTAAGCACACACTCTACTACTGAGCTATCCCCTCCCCACTCACTTGATCTTATTCTTAATTTTTTCTCAGCTGAACAGTTTCGTAAGGGTCTATTAGAAATTGCATGATATCAAGCACTGCACATATGTCTAAAAACACAGCACTTTAGTGTTCATCAATTCCCCCTTTATGTTATTTTTTAACTTAACATATTTGCTTTCACATAAAATTAAATTAAAAACATTAGTCATAGGATTTACAAAAGTTTAAACTACTTCAAAATAGTTTTGAAAATTAGAGACAAATAGAAATATGCGTAAATTATAGATTATACATCTATTTGAACTTAAGTTTATGGATTTTAATATATGTCCTCAGTGGATAGAATGTTACCCGTGTTATGACATGAGTGCTATCTGCAGTGTAATTTTTTTTTTTTAGGGGAAGAGGTAACTACGTTTATTTGTTTACTTATTTTTTAAGTGGAGGCACTGGGGATTGAACCCAGGACCTTGTGCATGCTAGGCAGGCACTCTACCACTGAGCTATCTCCTCCCCCCGCAGTGTGATTTTAATGTGGCTACTTTTATTCTTGTCTAAATAAAGTATGTATACTTTGAAAAACAAATATTCTACATATTCTGAGACAAAATTGCACAATTTTGAAAACTGTTCTAAAAAATGATAGTGACTGTAAACATTATTATTATTTTTTAATTGAATAGTCAGTTTACAATGTTGTGTCAGTTTCTGGTGTACAGCATAACGTTTCAGTCATACATGTACATACATATATTCACTCTCATATTCTTTTCATTATAGGTGACTACAAGATATTGAAAATAGTTCCCTGTGCTACACAGTAGAAACTTGTTTATCTATTTTATATATAGTAGTATCTGCAAATCTCAAAATCCCAATTTATCCCTTCCCACCCTCTTCCCCTCCTGGTAACCACAAGTTTGTTTTCTATGTCGATCAGTCTATTTCTGTTTTGTAAATAAGTTCATTTTTTTTTAAAGATTCCACATATAAGTGATATGATAGGGACTGTAAACATTGTTTACCTTGATAATGTCTACATCCAGGTGTGCTCTTTTAGCAGCCCAGCTTCCTCTTTACCCTGCCGTATCATCATGGGACCACGTCTTTAGCTCACGTGGGGCTTCTAGACTGTGAAACGTCCCTTGACAGAACATGACATTTTTGTTTTATGGAAAGGAGAATGGAAGGAAAGAATCTTTAAAGGTGGATCAGTAACCCCAATATTTAAGCTGCTATGACAGCCACAGGGATGTAGATTATAAATATAAAATAAATTAAAAAGTCTCTTCTGTATAGCACAGGGAACTATGTTCAATTCCTTGTAGTAACCTATAGTGCAAAAGAATATGAAAACGAACATATGTATGTATATGTACGACTGTGACATTACTCTGTACACCGGAAATTGACACTACATCAATTAAATAAAGAGCACATGCTGATAAAGCCATTCTTGTACAGGATCTACTAGGGCACCAGTGAGACATTTAAAGGTGATTTGGAGGCAGAAAAGTAAGCTTCAGTATTGGCTTCTCTTTCTTTATTTGGTACCACTATATGGTCTGCATTAACCACCACACTGTGAGCACATTGGCCTTCTTTCTGTTACAAGAACACAATGAATTCGTCTGTGCCTTTGGGGCCTTGGCCTCGACCCTCCCTCTCCTGGATGCACCATGTTGCTTCCTGTGGCTCATCTCTCCAGACCTTGTCTTAGAGGTCACCTCCTCAGAAAGTATTAGTATCCTCAGATGAAATTAGCTTCCAGTATACTTCTCTCCATTTAACTTATTCATGTTTAATTTTCTTCATCACTTATCACTCTCTGAAATTATATGGGGAATTATTTCTTAAAATCTACTGGTTCCTGCTAGACTATTAGGTTCTGTAACAGTGGATATCTTGTCTTTGTTCCCACAGTACATCCTCAGTGCCTCTAAGAAAGCCTGAAGCAAGTAAGCAGTCAATAGTATCTTGTTAAATGATTTAATTAACTAAAGTCAAATTATGTGTAAAACCAATGTACTATTCAAACTATGTAATGAACAATCTGACTCCCTTGCAACGTGCAGGCTGCCAAATTTCAAACTCAGAGTCAATTTCCAAGTTCTCCTGCAGAGTCAGTGACCCTCTCCAGCTACCATGTGTCCATCTTCTGGGGGAGCCTGAAAAGAAAGTGGGAGAATTGTGCAGTGGTGGTGGTAGTGGTAGTGGTAGTGGTGGTGGGACTGTCATGGTGCAAGCAACCATACAAAGCATCAGCTTCATTGTGATCTCAACTTGTCCTTCTGGACAGACGATGCTATCCAAGCTTTAATGATTGATCATTTACAAGCCATACATGATTGCTATGGCTGCAGTCCCATGTGTAGGATCTGTACAGCAACTGCCTGTTTTTACATTTTTTTTTGAACCCTCAAATTAGAAAATGACTGTGAAATCTTGCAGGTGGCACAAGAAGTTTCCGTGATACTTTCCCCCAGGAGCATGCAGGCTGCACAACGTTATTCACCTGTATATGGTCTTTTTTTTTTTTGGCAAAACAATAAGTTTTCAATTCTAAATGAAGTTCCCTTGTGACCCATATTCCTGAACCATTTTAAAATGTTTACAAAATTTAAACTATAAATATGAAGCTTCTGCCAAATATAATTTTTGTGGTAGATTTACTGCAAGATCTCAGAATCTTATATAGCTTTTCTTATGCTAATGGAAATCTTCTACTTTGAGGTAACACATGCACATAGCTATATATTTACTCTCTAATCCATTACATATGCTTTCCAAATAAAAGAATCAGTATATAACTAATAGCATGATGGAAGTATGTAATCACATCAGTACATGTGTTCACTTAAAGGGGCTATGCTTTAAGAAAAGTTTATGAGAAATACTTGCACATTTCCATCATTTAATTTCATTATGTGTAAGAATTGTTAAATTCCTCTTCCTTAAGATATTAGATCAAAATTTTCCTAGAAGACAAAACGTAAAATGTCAAATCCATTATAATAATGTAAATGGGGAGCTTTGGAAAGCTATAGCAAATGATATTCATGGTATGCTATATACTCAGAGAACTGAAGCTTGGCCAAGAAAACATAATGTTTCTTGAAAAAAATATTAACTGAAAAATACACTTTTCCTCTCTTCTCCAGTGCTCCCATCTAAGAGGACTGTTAGCATAAATACCCTAGACAACCTTGTCAGGGAAATGTACAGATACTTGCCATTGTGTTTAGCCCGCCTTGTTCTTAAAAGGTACTCTAATTTTATGACCTCACTTGTATTCCACTAATGTCCTCTTTACCATGCTTTACCACAATAAATTCATTCATTGATTCTCTCTTAAAGCGATGGTCTTAAAGTCCTTTTTGTTTATTTAAGCCACACAGTATGACGGCTTTTTACTTTCGCTGTTGGCATCCCTTCACAGAGCCCATCACTGACAAGCAACGGTGCGATGGCTGTTTGCTTTGGCATCTAGTCCTTCCTTCCCTAATTAGATACTATAGGCAATTGATTTCAGATTATTTTTCAGTTGGAAGAGCATAGCATTTTGTCCTTCAATTAGTGTTATTTCTCCTACTTTTCTAGTTCAGTCTTTCCATTATCTAATACTAATAACAAACAACTTACTTGTCCAGTCTGATTTATTTAAATTCTCATTTCAAATGCTTTATCCTGTCATAATGTCTCTCTTTTTTTCATGGTTGTTCATTTCTTTGACTTTTAAAACCTTCAGTAATTTCTCTAACAAAATACTGTTTCTTACAAAAATAACCATTGGTGAAAAAAACAGTATAAATAATAGTAACTTTGCCGTTGACTAAGATTACCAAACTCATCAGTGCACACACAGCCTTGCTGTTCTTCAGCAAAATCAGTGTTCCCGCTCAGGAAAGGAAGAAGCATACTGTCAAGTACTAGTAACATCACTAATAAGATTTAATACTAACATATTAAATCAATGTATAATTTTGATACCATACCACTTTAGAATACCAGGGTTAATGCAATTATTTCTGTTTTAAAATGCTTGAATTAAAATACTCAAATGAGGCATCACCAAACCAGGGTTTTACAAAGCACAACTGATTCTTATTTTAGGTAAAAGAGCATACTAGAATAATACAAATTATATTTGAAAGTAGTAAATAAAAACAAAGTTATCAAATAATTTAAAATAGGAACTCAAGCTCTCCCTAGTCTAAAATGACTAATATCACTTAAAATACTGTTGTATTGTCTCCCCCACGGACATCCTCTTTGCTCCATTGGCTCTTGCCAATGTTTTGTATCTGATTATTTTCCACTTCTGGATGCTCGGGCATCTCTTTGTCCTTTATTTACCTTCAGTCCCTGGATATGAGCTGTGCGTTTCTTTTGGTCAGACTCATGTGTATGCTTTTCCACAAAGCCCCTTGATACACAGCAAGTATATATTTCTTCTTTTTTGTACTAGTTTCCATATTTAAAAATGCTTATGAATATTCACCCATTGTAAGATTTAATTTAAAAAAATAGCCAAAGAAGGGTGATGTCAGCATCATGGAGTTGTAAGCCATTTCTCTTTTCTCTCCTCTTTGACTTCCAACAACTGGGCATGAATAACTGGAAAAAAAAAAGGTGCTTGTCATGGCATAGGACACCCAAGAGTCCATCTGTCCATACACTGGAAAGAGAGTGGATTGGATCATGGTGGAGGCGGCAGAGCAAAGGGAAGCAGGTGGCAGAGCCAACATTTTCAGAGGCAGTGACAGCAGAGAAGGCAGCATCTGGTCTGACAGCAAGCCAGCAAGGCCTTCCTGGTTGAGGAGATGAAGGGTGAAGGGGTGAGTGGGGGTCTGCCCAGCCGTGCACACGGTGGCTGGAAGGATCAGTTGCTCTCTCTGAAGAGAGACTTCAACAACTGAGGAAGGGAAAGAAAAGGGAAGTAGGCAGACAAATAGAACTGAAGGAAAGCATCTCCTGCTATCTGCCCCAGGAATTATGAAAGCTGCCCACAGACCTCTTGGATGTCCCTGGTTTGGATCCCCCTACAGAGCCAGGGGCACACACAAAGCCCCAAGTGTTAAGTACATGCCTCCCTCATCCTGCTGCCATATCTTCCCTCAGATCTGAAGGAGAAATAAAGGCTTTCCCAGACAAAAAAGCAAAGGGAGTTCACCATCACTATACCTGCATTATAAGTCACATTGAAAGGAGGTCTCCTACCTGAAATGGAAAAGCTGAAGTACACAAAACTCTGATTAGGTGATAAATAGAATTAGAATCCTGTAACTAATTTTTGAAATAGTATACTAAACTCTTAACTATAGTGTAAAAGTGAAAGGAAAAGAGCATTAAAAACAACTATAGCTACCACAACCTGGTAACAAAATCACAGCATAAAAAGAGATTCTCTGTGACATCAAAAATATGAAAGGGGAAGAGTAAAAGGATGGAACTTTTTAAAGACAATTTGGAAATTAGCAAGTTGCTATCAGCATAAAAGAGACTTTTATTTATAAGATACTTTATGTAAACCTCATTTATAAGATACTTTATGTAAACCTCGTGGTAACCACAAAGCAAAAATTTAGGGCAGAGACACACAGTGTAAAAAAGAAAAATGAGGTGAGGTGGGAGAATGAGCAAATCACTAATTTACAAAGGTTGAAAGGAGGAGAGAGAAACAATGGAGAGACAAAATAACCAGAAGGCAAAAGATGAAATGGCAGTAGTAAATCCTTACATATCAATAATCACCCTAAATGTAAATGCATTGAGTTCACCAATCAAAAGGCACACAGTGGCTGGATAGATCAAAAAACAAGACACAATCATAAGCTTCCAATAGGTTATTCATTTCAGCTCTAAAGACACATATAGGTTCAAAGTGAAAGGTTGGAAGATGATATTCCCAACAAATGGAAACAAAAAGAAGACAGATGTATTCATTCTTAGACAAAATGGACTTGAAGCCTAAAAAGATAATGAGACAAAAAAGTCATTATTTAATGATAAAAGGGCCAATATATCAAGAAGATATAACAATCACAAATGTAAATGCTCCTGAGAAACAGAATATATTAAACAGTGAATAATAGATCTTAAGGAAGTAATAGACAACAATATGACAATATTAGGGGATGTGAATACACCCTTATTAGCAATGGACAGTTCATCCAGACTGAAAATCAACAAGAAATGCTGAACTACACTTTAAAACAAATGTATTTAACAGACATATACAGAATATTCTATCCAAGAGCAGCAGAATACATAAGCTCAAGTGCACGTGAAACATTCTCCAAGATTGATCTTACTAGCCCCCGAACAAACCTTAGCAAATATAAGAAAGTTAAAATCATACCGTCTATCTTCTCTTGACTACAATAATATGAAACTAGAAATAAGCAAGAGGAGAGTGAAAAATCCACAAATATGTGGAAACTAAACAACAAACCTCTAAACAACCATCAGGTCAAAGAAGAAGTCAAAAGGGAAATAAATTATCTCCAAACGAATGAAAATAAAAACACAACATATCAAATATTGTGGGATGCAGCAAAAAGCAGTTATGAGAGGAAAGTTTATAGCAATAAACATATATTTTAAAATTAGTAAGATCTTAAATAAACTTCCTAACTTTAAAACTTAAGGGACTAGAAAAATAAAAATATATTAAGCCTAAGTTATCAGAAAGAATGAATATTAAGAATCAGAACAGAAATAAGTAAAACAGAGACTAGAAAAATTATATAATCAATAAAACAGAGTTGGTTCTTCAAAAAGATAAATAAAATTTATAAACCTTTAGGTAAGTTAAAAAAAAGACTCAAATAAATAAAATTAGAAATGAAAAAGACATTACAACTTACACTACTGAAATACATAGAATCATAAGAGATTATGTGAAAAAATGTATGCAACAAATTATATAACCTAGAAGGAATGGATACATTTCTAGAAACACACAACCTGTCAAGACTGAATCAGAAAGAAAGAAAATCCAAACAGACCAATAACCAGTAGATACTGAATCAGTAATCAAAAAACACCCCACACAGAAACCCAAGACCAGATGACTCACTGGAGAATTCCACCAAATATTTAAAGAATTAATACCAATCCTCCTCAAACTCTCCCAAAATATTGAGAAGCAGGGAGCATGTTCAAACTCATTCTATAAGGCCAGCATTACTGTTACCAACACCAAGTAAGGTTAACACAAAAAAGAAAAAACACCTATAAAAACTATAGACCAATATCCTTGGTGAATATATATGAAAAAATTCTCAACAAAGTATTAATAAACTGAATTCACAACATGTTCAAAGGATTATACACAATGACCAAGAGAGATTTATCCTTGGCATGCAAGGATGGCTCAACACAAACAAATCAATAAATGTAGTACGTTTCATCAATTAAATAAAAGATCAAAATTGTAAGATCATATAATAGATGCAGAAAAAGCATTTGGCAAAATGCATCAACCTTTCATGACAGACTGGGTATAGAAAGAACATAACTCAAAATAATAAAGGCTATACATGAAAAACTCACAACTAATATTATGCTAATGGAGGGAAATCGAAAGCACTTCCTCCCTGATCAGAAATAAGGCAAGAATGCCCACTCTCACCACTCTTATTCAATAAATATAGTACTGGAAATCCTACCTAGAGTATTTAGGCAAGACGAAAAAATAAAAAGGAATCCAGATCAGAAAGGAAGTGCAGAATTATCATTATTCACTGATGCTATAATCCTATATATACAAAATCCTAAAGAATCAGTCAAAAAACTGTTGGAGTTACTCAATGACTTCAGTGAAGTGGCAAATACACAATAAGAATCAACATTCAGAAATCAACTTCCTTTGCACTAATGATAAAGCATCTGAAAAAGAAAGAAAAACATCTCATTCACAATAGCAAAAAAAAAAAAAAAAAAAAAAAAAAAAAAAAAAAGAATAAATAAATTACCTAGGAATAAGTTTAGCCAAGGAAATGAAATATCTGTACAATGAAAACTACTAAACTTTGCTGAAAGAAATCAAAGAAACCACAAGCAAATGAGAAGGCATCCCATGTTTATTAATTGGAAGAATTAATATTGTTAAAATGGCCATATTACTCAAAGCCTTCTGCAGATTTAATGCAATCCCTATTACCAAATTTCAAACTATTCTGCAAAGCCATAGTAATAAAAATAGTATGGTACTGGCATGAAAAGAGACACAAAAAACAATGCAACAGAATAGAGTCCAGAATTAAACCTTGGCATATACAATCAGCTACTATTCAACAAGGGAGCCGAGAATACCCAATTAGGAAAGAAGAGTCTCCTCACCAAATGGTGCTGGGAAAACTGAAAAAAACACATGCAGAACAATGAATGTGTGCCCTTCTCTCACACCATTCACAAACATTATCTTGAAATGGATCAAACACTTAAACATAAAACCTGATATCATAAAACGCCTAGAAAAAAACAGAGGAAAGAATCTCATTGATATTTGTCTTGTGAATAACTTTTGGTTCATGAAGCCAAAAGCATAAACAACAAAATTTAAAAATCAACAAATGGGACGACATTAAAATCCAAAGCTTCTGCACAGCAAAAGAAACAATTAACAAGATGAAAAGACAAGCTAAAGAATGGGAGAAAATTTTTGCAAACCACATATTGGATATGTAGAAAGTATCCAAAAAAATATAAAGAAATCAGTCAACTCAGTAGCAAACAAAAAAACCCTACTCTAGATAAGAGACAAAAGATTCTGGTGAGGATGTGGTGGAAAGGGAACACTTACACATTTTTGGTGGGAAGTTAAATTTGTCCAACCATTATGGAAAACAATACAGAGGTCCCTTAAAAAAATAAAAATAGAACTACCATATGATCCAGCATTCCACTTCTGGGTACATACCCAAAGGAAACAGAAAGAGAATTTCAAAGAGACTTATGCATTTCCGTGTTTATTACAGCATTATTCACAATAGCCAAGATATGAAAATAACCTGAAAGCCCATTAATAAATAAACAGATAAAATTAAAAGATATGGTACATATACAAAATAGAATATTATTCAGCCATGAGAAAGGAAGACATCCTACAATTTGTGACAACATGGATGGACCGTGAGCACACAATGCCAAGCAAGATAAGTCAGACAGAAAAAGAAAATTACTGTATGATATCTCTTATGGCTGGAATCTAAATAATTAAACCTGTAAAAAACAGAGAGCAAAGTGGTGGTTACCAGAGGGAGGGTAGGATAAGAATAATGGTGTTTAAAAGCACAAACTTGTAATGAATGGTAAATGAGCACAGTATAATGAATATAAACAATAATACTGCAGTATAACAATAAAAATAACCAAAGAACATAATGCCTTTTGACATAATCTCCTTTTAACTGTTTTTATAATATATTGAATGACTTAAGCACTTTCCATTTTTAAGAAAAGATGTGTTTTGACTTTTTAAATGGACTATTCGAAGACTTAGAGCACAGAGACACATGACTGCCATGTATGTCAATGTAGAGTCATCCAAAAATCATCTTCTGTTCTATATGAGATGTCTCAAAATATTTAGTCTTAGGCTACAATGCAGGGAACACAGTATTATTTTTTCATTAATCTGAATGAGAAAGATCTCATTTCCCTTCACCTTTTTGTAATAGTGATTCTATTCGTATATAAACTTATATAATTCTAAATTTTTAATAGAAAATGTTGGTTGCCTATGGGGCATATTATTAGAGCTAGTATAAGAACAAAGAAATAATGCTATTGTGAGAGGCACTGCCATCTATTTTGAACTCTACGCAGGATCAAACAGATCTTAGTTATCATATTCTTCATTTTAAAAAATACTGTCTTGCACAATTGAGGGACATTGTTTATGTTTGAACTTGGAGCTTGGTAAGAGATTTGCACATCTGGGTAAAATTAGGAGAATAATATTTTTCTTTTGCTAACCCTTCATTGGACTTTTCACTGTATACACATTTGAATACTGAGGCTCTATGACTGAGCACTGGAATTATTGTTGGTCATGATACTATGTATCATACTGTCTTCAAATACACAATTTTATACCAAGTTCACATAAGGTTGCTTTATCTATGATCTCTAAAAACATAACCAATACAATTGTAGGGAACAAATTGAATTATATATTCAATAGAATTAGTATAGATATTGTCTTAGGTTGTATTTCCTAGAAGCAGAATCCAAGTATGGAAAAATGTCCTTCTGATTTATTGAAGAAATGGTCTCAAAAGGGGACTGCTGGAAGCAGGAAAGGGTAGGGACAAGCTATGAGTTATTAGCAGCAAATAGAGCAACTGGGAGATCTACATACTGGTTGGGTGAAGATCTTTGGGCAGGGCACTAGCAATGTTCACTACAAACGTGCAGAATGTTAAAAAAGAGTGTCTTTATTTTCAAGAGTAGACATGTCCTCATAGAGCAGCTCTCCATTTTCTCCTAAGCAGAGATACGGAGATGAGTGTAACTCAGTCTTCTGGTTTCAAATGATTTGTTATTGTTATTTAAACCCCAGTGTAAATTTAGTTTCTTTGAACTCATATTTTATACTTCAGGGTACACCTTTCCCCCTCCCCCCAGTATAATTTATCTATATGTTGGTAAAGGATACCAGTTTGTTCTTTTTTGCCAGGCTTGAGGGGGTTAATTTTGCCTTCCTGCAGTTACAGCTGAAGTGTCTCCAGTTGGTGACACTTCCAATTTCTGGCACCCTGGATCAAAGGATTTGATGGAAAGGGAAAAGGAGAGGTAAGTGTGACAATGCCTAGGTTTATTGGGTCACATTTCATTCAACCCTATGTAGTGGTAAAATTCATGCAACAGTGGCTTACAAGCTGTATTTGCTGCTTTATCCTGGAAGCAAATACCAGTTTCTGTAACCCTTTAAATAACATTCTAATTACTTGTTCACCTTAGACTTTTCTCATTCTGTCATCCACTAATATCTATAACCTTAGACTTCTAAAATGGTTTTGCAAGTAATACTCACACTTTGAAACTTCTCTTCTTTGATAAATGGGGTTGTGAAATTTTCAATTCTATTCCATTTCATCCTTACTCTGGTCCCATATAGTTTATATGTTCTCAAATTCTTCACAATTTTAAGTCTGATAATTTTTGGGCTTTCTAAAATGGCTAATTCCAATTTTTCTAGTATCTTTTTTCATTTTAATGAGGTATAGGAAGAAGAATTAGTAAATGCAAGTTCTTGCTTGTCCATTTTTTCCCAAAAGTTCTGTATCATTTTCTATCTAGTTCTTGGAAATCAATATTTCCTATTTTAGTAAAAAAATGCAACTAAAGTATATTCATAATTATATTTATATAATGAAATGTTAATAATTTGGTAATTTATACAAATAAAGTATATGTAACTTATTGAGCAGGTTCATTTAAAAAGTTCTTTTTGAAAGTCAGGTTACTGTAACTTTGTTTCTATCACAAGTGTCTTGTTTATTATATATGTTGACAGATTGTTTGCCAATGCAGGTCACCGTCACAAACTAGAATCTCATGGGGATGATTTTGAAATGATCCTCTTTAACCGTTCTATAATATGCTTTTACTCTTTGGAATCTTTAAAGGCAAATTTTTCTGTAATATTTCTGCAAGATACAGAAGCATATTTAATTAGAATTTAGGATCTTAATTATCTGGAAGTCTAGCATCAATTTTTTGGGAGGGTTATTTGTTGTTTTTTCTTTCTTCTGATCTTGAATAAGTAGAGAGAAATTTCTATTATATAACTTTTTACTTTTTGTAACTTACTTCTTGACTGAATTCCAATATTGTGTTATTAAAATAGGACAACTTTAATAATTACAGTTCATCAGGTTACACTGGAATCCATAGAAGCAATATAAAATACAAGCTATGAAAAGAAATTGAAGTTCTGGTATCAGAGAACCTAAATGACCTCAGGAGATATTTTCATTCTATTTCAAAGATTCAAATATTCCACTTCTGCTAATTTTAAAACTGTTTATAAATTATCTCACTATATCACACACAAAGAGATTAAAAAAAAAAAAAGAAAAAAAGTCAACTACTGCCTAATACCCTGTATGTAATTTTTCTTTCCCACAGAAAAACAAATGGAATTGAAAAATTCTAAATGTACTAATATTTTCTACCGAAAAAGGGCAATGAGACAGTCTGCATCCATTTACTAAAAAATGCATAAAATGAAGCTACCTGTCTAATCTTCATATGATTTGTGTATAAAAAGATTATCTAAAGATTAAAAGATAAGACTGACCTATATTTTACATAAATACGTTCACATTGTCCTTAGATGTCCCCCTTTGAGATTTAATCTAAAAATAAATATGTATGTAGAAAATACACAGTCAATAAATGGAATTAATAGGTTAAGTGTAAGAACAAGGACATGTAAATTGCTTTTATTCTATTAAGAAAATAATCAAGTGAAGTCAGAGAAAACTATGATTATTTTGTAGTATATCTGACATGCTAAAAAAGAAACTCTTTACATAGATTTAGACATACTTTACAGTTTAATAGTTTAATAATTGTCTATACTTTCTGTCAGAAATAAGTCTAAAATCACAAACTTTTGATTGATAAAGTGCATCCAAAATCCACAGAAGAATGGATGTGTATTATACTATCAACTAAATAATTATTTTATTAAAATACTGCAGATGAAAACAATAATAAGTCAAGGGAGTTTTCAGCAATGAAAAGAATCTCTTATGTGCATGCAAGCCGCTAGATTTAAATGAATACTGTAGTTTTCCAGCAATTAAATATCACCCACGGAAATAAATTTCATACACCTAAGGCAATTGCCTGAACACGCCAATTAACTAGGCTGACACACACAGATTCCTTATACCTGTTTCCATGAGGCAAACTAAATATTACACCAGTAAAATAAGAAATAATTGCCTTACTCACATTGATATGTTGCTCATTCAATGAATAAATACACTACTCATAGAGTAACAGCATGATGGGAGATGCAAAGCAGAAAGTTAATTGGACATTTATGAGGTTGAGAACATGACAATTAATGGGATGTTATAGGATATTTGGGACTGTTTAAAGACATTTAGATTTCAAGAACTTTGAACCATGTAAGAAAGGAAGGAGAAATTAGTTTTAAACCATTAATGCATTTTGATATCATTCCTGAGAGGAGTTAAAAAGGCCAGAAGAAATGAAAATATAGTTACATTTTATGGTAAAGGGTGTTGGCTGAATGGTCCCCATTCTTATCAATACCAGTCGACTATGCATCAAATTGTATATTTGCATAACTCTAGTAAATTTATGACAAAGCACGTTGATACTATGTGATAGATATAACCCGGGGTGTGTGTGTCATGATGATAAGAGTGAGGGTATAGGATAGAGAGAAGGGTGTAAAAAAATTTGGGGAATGACTCCACTCTCCTAAAGAGTGCAATTTGGTTGAGGAGAAATGCATATGTAGACAAAAAAGAATGAATAATTACAGTGCAGTTCAGCATGACATCAGTGCCAAAAGCATGCTATATTCAATGTGAGTTAGGCCTGTTCGTGAAAACAAGAGCTGTGTGGACCAGATCCCTTAACGAAAGTAGTTAGATTTCAGCTTGCTGTAAATGGTTAATTAGAGCTTTAATTTGTAAAGAAAGGAGGGAGAAAAGTTTCAGCTGGAAAAGTAAAGGTAAAGAGAAGAAAAAGGGAGAAGAAGTTCAAAATGACAGAGTAGGAGGTTGCAGAACTCATTTCTCCCAATGAACACATCAAAAACACACCTACATGGAGAACAACTCTTGCTGAAATCTAACTGGAGACTGGCAGAAAGATTCCTGTAAAACCAAGACTGTAAGAAAGATCCACGTAGAATCAGGTAGGAAGGGAAGAGAAGCAATCAGGTTGGGACATGTGCCCCTGGGAAAGAAGTCAGAAAAAGAGGGGATCACATACAAAAGATCCTCCTTGGGAGTGTTTTGAGCCTCATATGTTGACTCCAGGCCTGAGGTCCAACACCGAGAAGATAAGTGCCTTTGACTGGTCCCTTTGACTGTTAGGACTAGTAGGAGGGCTATGAGAAGCCTGGACTCTAATTGTGAGAAGTGTACCCTGCTTGTTTGCTCCAAAAATAGGACAGAGAGGATGAATTAAAATTGCATGGGATGCTGGCTTGTTTCCCACAACCAACCAAGTGGACCCCAGCCTGAGACAAGCCACCACTCTGGCTCTGCTTGCTTTTAGGAAAAAGCTCCACACTGGGACAGAGGTTGCCATGGCTGAGTGGAGAGCTGAGCTGTGAGGGACAAAGGTGGTGCAGACCCAGAGCTGCAACTGATCAGAGCAGGGGCAGCCACCACTGTTGCTTACACAGGCAACATATCAGAACTGGTCCAAGTTGCTGACTGCAACCAGGCCTGACACAGCCCACACCTTGATCCAGGCCAAGTACCTGCACCAGCCCCTCTTGCTCCATTACTGCTGTCCTCTGGGGTCAGGTTGCTGGCGCTGGAAAGGTGGAAAACGCACACTTAATGAAATGCAGCCAGGTTGGACTCAGTTCTCAAGGCTTCTGTGCCAGCACCTTGGGACCTGAATCCACCCATGATAGGATGATGATGGCTACTAAGAAGAGTAGTCCCAATGTTATTCAACATTCTCAACATAATCCAGTTTGTTTTTGTACTTGGAATATAGTTAAACTTTTGACATCACATAATCAAGCAAATGGCAGTGCATACAATATTATTCAAAAAGACTTTATGCATTTAATTAAAAAAATCATTTTGCAAGAGGCTTGAGCTTTATTAACAATCTCATTGACACATTCTATACTGCATGCTCTCAAAACAAAAAGTGCCCTAAAACTAACTCTAAGATTTTTACTGATATTAATGAATACTATCCAGGGCCATAGGCAGTTTAACATTTTACAATATGAGAGGGCCTTGGGGCTTCTCCTCTCCAAAGTGATAGCTACTTGCACACCCCGAGGAAAGACATGAATTACATCCATGTCAAATCCAGCTTTCCTATCAAAGGCATTAGGCACATGCAATATGTACAGGGATGCTCCAACTTAAGGATACCCCTTCAAGAGCAGAATGGATAACTGTTTTCCCCAAATTCAAAGTGAAGGGAAATTTATGGAAAACAAAAAGCAGAGGAATTGGTCTCAATTGAAAGGGCAAAAGAAAGCCCCTTAAAAAATAAGTAATGAAACAGAAATAAACAACTTACTAGGTAAAGAATTCAAAGCTTCAGTAATAAAAATGCTAACTGCATTAAAGAAAAGAATAGACAAAGAATCTACAAAACAGAAACAGACTCACAGACATAGACAACAAACTTATGGTTACCAGCAGGTAAATGGGGGGGGGGGAGGGATAAATTGGGAATTTGAAAATTGCACCTCTTGGGGAGTGATGAAAATGTTAGCTGTGTTGATTGTGGTGGTGGTTTCATGGATGTACATCTATCAAAATTCATCCAAAAGAAAAAAGGATAGAATAGATAAACAGTGAGAATTTTAACAAGGAAGTAGAATACATAAAAAAGTACTACACAGAACTGAAGAAAACAGTAACTAAATGAAAAGCACATGAGATGAAGTGAATAGTAGACTATGTGAGACAGAAGTACACATAAATGATCTGAAAAACAGAATAATGGGAATCACACAATCAGAATAGAAAAAATAATGTTAAAAAATTGAAGCCAGTTTAAAAGGAACCCTGTGAAACCATCAAGAGTACCAAAAATAGGGTTCCCAGAAGGAGAAGAAAGAAGAGGGTGGGAAATATATTTGATGAAATTATGCTGAGAACTTTACAAACCTGAATAAGGAGACAGATATATTTGTACAGGAAATACACAGGATCCAAAGATATGTGAAAGCTAATAAACCCAGCCCAATTAATATCATAACTAAGATGGCAAAAGTTAAAGGTAAAGAGATAATTTAAAGGCAGAAAGAGAAAAACAAAGAGTTGTATATAAGGCAACCCACATAATGCTATCAGCTGATTATTCTGCACACACTTTGCAGGTGAGAAGAGAGTGATGCATTCAACTTAATGAGAATGAAAAACCTGCAACCTAGGATACTCTACTTAGCAAAGCTATCACTTAGAATTGAAGGGGAGGCAAAAAACTTATCAGACGTGTGAAAACTAAAAGCATCAATACTAAAACAATCCTAAAAGAAATGTTAAAGGGTCTTCTCTAAGTGGGAAAGAAAAGGCAATTACAAGAAGTAAGTACCTATAGAAAAGGAAAACACTCACCAGTAAACACAAATAGATAGTAAGACTGAGGATCAACCAAATGTATAAGCTAGTACAAAGATTAAAAGACAAAAAATTGTGAAATCAGCTATAACTACAATAATCAATGAATGGATAAACATGAAGATTTAAAATACAACATAAAAAATCAAATAAAATATGACATAAAAAAACTGTGGGGGAAAGAAGTAAATATGTAGATCTCTTAGATGTGTTTGAACATAAATGACTACCTGTTCAAAACAAGTAGATGTGAGATAATCATAAGACAATATATATGAACCTCATGAAAACCACAAATCAAAAACCTACAATAGCCACATAGAAGTTAGAGAGAAATAAATGCAACCACACCACTAAAGAAAATCATCAAACTGTAAGGGAAGGAACTACAAGAAGAAAAGAACAGAGAAAAACTACAAAACAACTAGAAAACAAGTAAAAACATGGCAATAAGTATATACATCTCAATAATCACTTTAAATGTCAACACACTAAATCCTCCAGTCAAAGACATAGGGTAGTTTACTGAATAAAAAAACAAGACCCATCTATCTTCTGCTTACAAGACTCACTTCAGAGCCAAAGATGCAGAAGTGAGGGGAAAATGAGGGGATGGAAGATGAACTTTCATGCAAACGGAAGCAACAAGAAAGTGGGGGTAGAAATAGTCATAGCAGATGATATGGACTTTGAAACAAATTCTATTTAAAAGGTGTTATATAATAATAAAGGGATCAGTAAAAGAAGAGGGTATAACATTTGTTAACAAATACGTAATACAGGAGAACTTAAATATATTCAGAAAATATTAGCAGACAGAAGAGTAGAAACTGACAGTAATACAATAATAGTAGGGGACTTTAACACCCTCACTAACTTCAAATGAGAAATAATCTAGACAGAAAATGAATTAGGCAGTGGTGGTCTTCAATAATCCATTAGAAGAGTTGGACTTAATAGATACCTACAGGCCATTCCATCAAAAACAGCAGAATACACGTTCTTTTCAAGCGCACAAGGAATATTCTCCAAAATAGATTGCAAGCTAGGCAACAAAACAAGTCTCAACAAATCTGAGTATAGAAATTATATCAAGCCTTTATTTTTCTGACTGCAACAGTATGAAACTAGTAACCAATTAAATAAAGAAAATGCTAAAAGCTTTATGAAACTCTCCTTGCATATAACATGATACTACATGTAGAAAACCAGAAACTCTCCATGAAAAAACTATTAGAATTAATAAATGAACCTAGTAAAGTTGCAGGATACAAAATTAATGTATAGAAAACTGTTACTTTTCAATGTACTGATAATGAACTGTCTGAAATAAAAAGCAAAAAAAAAAAAATCACAATTAAAAATGTATCAAAAACAATACTTAGGAATAAACTTAACCAAGTAGGTGGAAGACGTGTCCTCTTAAAACTATAAAACATTTGTGAAATAATTTGAAAATTGTACAAAGAACTGGAAAAATATCTGATGCTCTTGGACTGGAAGAATTAATATTGTTAAAATGGCCATCATATGGAAAGCAATCTACAGATTTAATGCAATCCTTATCAAAATACCCATAACATATTTCACACAACTAGAACAAATAATCCTAAAATTTATATGGGAACACAAAAGACAACAAATTGCCAAAGAAATCTTGAGGAAAAAGAACAAAGAAAGACTCCTAGACTTAAGACTCTACTATAAAGCTATAGTAATTAAAGTAGCATGGTACTGGCAGAAAAGCAGACCCATAGATCAATGAAACAGAATAGAGAGCCCAGAAATAGATCTGCAATTATACAGTCAATTAATCTATGACAAAGGAGCCAAGAATATACAATGGGGAAAAGACAGACTTTTCAATAAACAGTGTTGGGAAAACTGGACAGCTTTATGCAAAAAAAAAAAAAAAAAAAAAGGTAAAGAAATTAGAACACTTTTTTCCCACTATATATATAAAAAAAAAGGATTAAATACATAAATGAAAAATCTAAAACCATAAACTCCAAGAAGAAAGCATAAGCAGTAAGCACTTTGATATCAGTCTTAGCAATATTTTTTGGACCTGTCTCCTCAGGTAAGGGCAACAAAAGTAAAAATAAATAGATACATAAACAGACTACATCAAACTAGAAACCTTTTGCACAGCAAAGGAAACCATCAACAAAATAAAACAGCCTACTGAGTGGGAGAAACATGTATGTAAATCATATGTTCAGTAAGGGGCTAGTATCAAAATACATAAAGAACTTATACAACTCATTATCAAACAAACAACCCAATTAAAAAGTGGGCAGAGGCCTTGAACAGACATTTTTCCAAATGAGACAAACAGATGGCCAACAGGGACATGAAAAGATGCTCAATATCATTATCATCATGCAAAAGAAAACCAAACCCACAAATAGATATCACCTCACACTGGTTGGAATGGCTATTTTCACAAAGACAAGAAATAACAAGTGCGAGGATGTGAAGTAAAGGGAATCCTCATGCAGTGTAGGTGGGACTGTAAACTGGTGCGGCCACTATGGAAAACAAGATGGAGATTCCTTTAAAAAAACTAAAAATAGGGGTCAGGATATATAGCTCAGTGGTAGAATGCATGCCTGGCATGCATGAGGTCCTGGATTCAATCACCAGTACCTCCATTAAAAAAATAAATACATTACCTAATTACCTCCTCACCAACAAAATTAAAAAATAAATTTAAAAAATTTAAAAACCTAAAAATAGAACATGCAATTCAGCAAATCCCTTCCTGGATGTTTATTCAAAAAACAAAAAAAAACCCCAAAACACGAATTCAAAACTATTTTTACAGGAAGTAAACGACTTCTACAGCGTCAGCTGCTTCTGAAAGCCAAACCAATTCTTTCAGAATGTGAGAATACATTTAGTATAAAAAGCATTACTTTGCTCTCATGGCCTTAAATTATTGTTTGATGCAATAACGAAAAGTGCCTAATTTGCTTGCAGGTAGCAGCTTGCTCAGTGGAAGAATGAGTGAGTTCTATTTCAAATGTATTTTGTTGCATTAGGCCAGCATTTTGCAGATTATGGGTTACAGTCACTTGATGTATCATAAGAAAGTCAGTAAAATAGAAATGTTGACATATATTTATTCACGTATTCGTTCATCCATTGACCTATTTTTTGGAGGACTATAAATGAATACAAAAGGCAAATAAAGAAAAGTTTTATATTAATATAGTATAAATTATTGAGAAATTTATTAAAATAGTTTTCATTTGCTTCTGCCATTGTCATCAGATGGACCTCCCAAACACACATGTACACACAAATAAATTCTCTGTTTCTATTAGAGGTTTTTTATTCAGTACTACAGACACATTCGATGTCAGCTTTGAAATCACCTTCACAAATCTGAACCAATCATCTATCAAGTTTCATTGATTCTTCTTTCAAAATAAGTCTTTCATTTAGCCCTTTTTTCATATTCTTATTGACTTTACCTTAGTTTAAGCCTGCATAAATGAACCATCAAAATCCATCAAAATATATTTCTTCCTAATATTATTTCCTCAGTTTCTCCTTTCCTATATTTTTTGATACCCCATCATAATATGATATTCTGAAACACTGTGTGGGATATATAAAGGTGTGCCAAGTTACTTAATGGTTCTCCTCTACTTACAAAGTGGTATCTGATGTGTTAACTCTCTTGCTCCTATGTACATGCTTAAATTGTAGTGGATGTCTGACTCACCTATCTATTACTCCATTTTCTCTTCCTTCCCTGTCTTCCCTCTATTCCAATCATGTTTATTCTAGTATGACTTCCATTTTTTAAAGAGACATTGGTATGATGATGGATCTGGAGTTTAGCATTCAATCTGATATAAGCCAAATGTATTTCTTCATCACTATTGCCACTGAATTACTCAAAGAATAGACATTGCCAGGAAAACCACAGTCTTTCCTCAGTTTTGTATCTGTAATCAAAGAAGGAAAATCTTTAGCCTTTCTCAGGGGCTAATCGGAAACTATGAGGAGCAAAGGCTGATGCTGGTTATACTTCCCATCATTTTTCTGGAGACAGTGAGAGAGAATGAAGTTGAGATGGAAGCAAATATTCCAGAGGAAGAGACCTATAGCATTCAAATTCCTTGTTCCTGAAACCAGACTTGAATATGGGGAGACTGTCAAGAACAGCCTAACCAAACCACAGAAACAGTCTGAGGGAGACAACTCTAGACATTAGATGTCATCTCTAACACCCCTACCACCTGGTGTCACTGCTGTTCCCACCAGAATGGATTCTCAACTGTCAGTTACTCTGCTTCACTTACCCAGGGTAAAGTCCCAGGGGAGACCCTCTGATTACCTAACCTAGGTTATGTGTATACACACCAAGACTCAAGGGGAAACCATTTCTGAGGTCAGAGGTGAATCCCACCTCTCTCCATGAGCTGCACAATGGCAAATTCCCGAACACAAAAAGTTATTTCAAAGTCTAGCAGACAATATAAATGTTCAACACTTAGTCTTTCAGTTAATTTCTTTTTGCCCAAGCTAGCTTCGGGAATTTCTATTGCAAAAATGATTTAGATTAATACATTAATCAATAAGTAGCTAAAATGCCTTAAGAACCAAGTATATACCAGGTACTTCATAGTCATGATTTTATTCAATTCCTACAATAACTTTGTAAGTGTTATTCTTCCAAGTTTTACAGATAATGGAGGGAGGATTAGTGACACTAGGTAATTTGTCATAAACTACACAATTAAATAATGACAAAGCAGTGATTTAAATCCAAGTTCTTAACTTTTATGTGATATTGATGCCTATAACTACTACCTCATTTCTTCCTGAATTCCCTTAAAATTCTTTTTGTTGCTTTCACCATGTAACCTCCCAGTCACTCCTAATATTCACTGAACACTTTGGTTCCTGGTTCACTGAATTCCTCCCCAAGCATATCCTTGCGTCTTGACAACCCAAATGGATGACTCTCTTGGTCTTTTCTTTGCCTTCTGAGCATTAAGAATCTTTCCTCCATTTTACACTTTCTGACCACTCACTTTCTAGATATAGCTTATATGTTCTCACCCTTAGTAACTATGATGACTTCTAAATCCAAATTTTAACCTTTTACTCCCTCTCCTGTTTCCTCACTTATTCTAGTACTTCAAATGAAAAAAATTAGATTATTTGTTTTTTCTTAATTACTGAGTTGTAAGAGTTCTTTATATTGTAGATATTAGCTCTTTATCAGATATTTGATTTGCAAATATTTTCTCTTATTATAGAAGTTGTCTTTTCATGTGGAAGTATCTTGAAAATGCCTTTGAAACACAACAGTTTTTAATTTTGATGAAGTTCAACTTGACTATTTTTTTCTTTTTCACTTGTGCGTTTGATGTGACATATATAAAGGCTTTACTAATCCAATAGGCAATGAACAGACAGACCCATGTTTTCTTCTAATGGTTTCATAGTTTTAACACTTACATATAGGTCTATGATTTATTGTGAGTTTTTTTTTGTGTATGGTGTGAGAAAAGGGTTCAAGTTCATTCTTTTGCATGTGGATTTTCCATTGCTCTGACACTATTTTTGAAAGGACTATTCATTTTCCATTTAATTTTCTTGGTACCCTTATTAGAAATCTATTGACCATAAATGTAAGGATTTACATCTGGAATTTCTATTCTGTTCCATTGATCTGTATGTTCATTACACTGTCTTGATTGCTATAGCTTTATAGTAAATTTTGATAAACAAGAAGTATTATCTTCCAGTTATGTTTTTCGTTTTCAAGATTGTTTTGGCAATTCTGGGTCCCTTGTATACTCATATGAATTTTAGGATTAGGTTGTTAATTTATGCAAAAAAGCAAACTGAGATTTTGATGAAAATTTTATTTAATCTGCAGATCAATTTCAGGAGGACAGCCATCATTAACAATATTAAATCTGTTGATTCATGATATATCTTCTATTTTATTTCTTCTTTAATTTCAACAATATTTTGTAGTTTTCAGAGTATAAGTTTTATATTTTATTTTTTAAATACTGAATACGAGTATATATTGTTTGGAACTCCTTTCGATTGCTGAGAACTTTTAACAGTTCACTCAAGCATACTTAGCCTCCTTTTTCAATCCTTCACAAGTGAAGGCTCTTGGTGTACCTACTATTTCAAATAAATACGGTGCCATTTCTTGGTGTGCTTACTTGGTTTGCTGGCTACCAGCTGCAGGATGGAACAGAACCAACGCTTTCTGAATTCCAAAAGACTGCTGAAAGTCACCACAGCTCTGGGACTGATTGGAAGTCCAAAACTTTTGCATGGCTTGAGGTTGTTAAGCGATGAACAATTATTACCCTGTACTTTTTCTGAAGTTCAGTTTGGTTTCCCTGCCTGCTGTTTCATCACAGATCATTCCCCCTTAGCTACCTCTGTTTCAAAGGTGTCTTCCTAAATTAAGATGCTATTGCTGAACTGACAACAGCTGGAAATGTGTATTTAATTGTTCTTCCAGGAGAGAAAATATGTTGTACCCATCCCATAGGGACCATTGTCTTGTTTTCCTAAATGGCTGGCCGCACTTAATGGTGTGATTTGTGTTGGTAGAACAGCTTTGTTGTTGTTGATGTTGATTTTTTTATATAAAAAGCTAATTGTTTCATACAATTAGATCCCTAACCTTGTGCAATTAACAATTTTCTAAACAACTGAGAATCAACATATAACCTTTTACTTAAATGGTGAGAATTCAATGGGATTCTCACCCATTAAATGAAAGACTTAATCAAGATAACTTCTAAGTGGTTAACTATCTTAGTTTCTTATGTTTTCATTTTAATTTTTAAACTATTTTATTCATACTAAATTCATAGACACTTTAAAAATTCTGTTTATAATTCTATTTTCTTTTCTGTTTTATACATGTGAATATATACATGTTTATTCCAAGGCTTTATTCTTCTAAAATTAACAAAATATAACAACTACACTTTTAAATACTGATATTTTACAAAGGAATATTTAAGATGATACATATTTACCCAATATATATTTATGGGTTATAAATATACTACACAAAATATAAGGAATTTTAAAAGCCATTTTGAGTATCAGTAAGTTAATCGCAATTTTCCTTGACATCATAACTCATTATTTCATTTCTTCATTCACAAGATAATAATTAAATCTGTAGCTTAAAATTTTATTTTTAAAATCAATGTGATTATAAAACTATCCAAAGATAGAGACTACAAGGTTGTAAAACAGAATTGTATTTGTACATATTTACTGCTATTTGTGAAAAAAAGTTTCATGAGATAGAGAAATATCTAAATCCACCTATCAATAGAAAATTTATCAAACTTCTGGATAAGAAAATATTTGGAATTCTCCAATAAAAATAATAAAACAAACAAAATGTTTCAATACTCATTCAGAAAACCAGGCATGTGACTTTCTAGCTCCTCACTAAGGTATTAAAAGCCTCTTTAGTTGACCTCAATTTTACCTACTATCACATTCAAGTTAGATCCCCAGTAGCACAGCTACCTTTGGGCAGCGTTCAACTACAAGTGGCCTAATTTATTATGAGTCACTCAGTCTTGGGAATCACATTCTGGTCCATTGCTTTCATGTTTGTATGCTATAGGTTTTCTGCAAGAGCTAGTTATGTTTATTTAAACAACTTATGATATGGCAATAAAGAAAACTGTCATTTTTAACAGGCTCTCTTAATATATATATCACGCTGTTGCTCCCAAGGGAATAACATTTGAGCGGGCCTAAATAATCAGATAATATGGTGAGTAGATATGATCACTTTGAAAGATTTCTCTCCATGAATTTGCAAAACCCTTGATAACACATACGATCATGTTTGTAGCCATACCTCTGTTGTCTAAGGCAGTGCATAGCATGTTGTTGGGTCTTCAATATATGTTTTCCTAATGGGACAATGGAACTATATAATTCAGGGCACTGAATCATGTAGAGGGATAATTAAACTGAATGTCAAATAAATCAAATAGTACGTCCATTAATAAAAGATACTTCCTTAAAGGTAATTCTATTCTCTGTTAATACAGTTCCACCTAAATAATAAAAAGGAAACTAATACGATTGCACGTAGAATTTTCTAGATTAGGAAATGAGCTCTCACACAGATCACAAACACACGCGATAATGATTACAAAACATTTATGATGTAATCATTCTCAGTTATAATTAGCTAGAAGTAATTTTAATACTGCCTTGATTCTATTTAAAAAATAAATACATTAGTCTTTCTTTTCCTTGATTTGTAATAATTGATGAGGTCAGAATGAAGAGACAATAAAGTGGTGAGCAGAACTATGACACAAATAGCTAAAGAAGTCTTTAATGCCCCCAATTTCTAAATTTCCTTGAAGAACCCCCTGTTCTCTCCCATCCAAGTTTACCTGGATCAAATGCAATACTGGTAAAAATTAATTTTCTTCCTCTTTGGGAGCCTAGTACTACAGTTTAATCCCTTGACATAGATAGATATTATGATGCTGTTAAAATGTCGACCATAAAATATATTCTATATTAGGTAGAACGTGACCTACTTAACTGTACTGAAGAATTTTCATTCTTCAGCATATTTAACTTTTTAGTAGTCAAATTGTAGGTCACAGGTTCAAATAATAGAAAATTTGAGCAGTTTAAGGAATTTTTAACACACATGTTCCTGTTCTTTACCTTGGAAAGGATTAGGTCCTTTTCAGACGATCAAAAATAAATGGGTATGTTACATTATTTTAAAGCATATATACTTCTTAGCTTCTCTGATTAGAATTACAAAAAAACATTTACAGCTATTTATGGTGACAGATTTTATTCATTTTGCAAAGTATACAAATATAAAATTATTTGTTGTACACCTGAAACTAATACAGTGTTGTACGTTAATTATATTTCAATTAAGAAAAAAAGCCAAAAATAAATCATGATCTTAATCTAGCTCTTAATTAATGTACCTCTTTGCTAAATAAAAATCAAGGATGCATTTTTTTAAGGGAGGTGTCCAATACATAAAACAACTGAAAACTTACAGCCAGGCCAGGCAAATCTGAGTTCTGAGAAGGATATAGATGAGAAGGTAATTCCAAGCATGGTATCACATATCATCCTTTAAGGCTAACTTCACTAAAATCAAAGAGGATAGCTTGTTGTTTTCAGTACCATGATGGATTAGATAACCTAAATAACTTCCTGTGTCAAGACACCTAGAAATAATTTAAATAATAAAAAAATCCTCATTCTTTAAATACTACATAGCTGAACTCATAAGGAAGTTTGGGAAGGACCCAGGAAATTAAAACAAAGACAAGACTGAAAACCAGAGTGGGAGGCATATGGGCTGATGCTGTAGAGTTTCTAGTAGGTGTTTGCCATGTGGGGACAGGAAATAAGGCATTGGACTCTGCAGATTGGGGTGTTATAAGTGATTCTACTGCATAAATTCAGAGCCCTCAAGGGGGTTCAGTTAAATGTAAGCAGTAGGAAAATAAATCTCAACAGCATAATAAGTAATCAACATTTTCCTGCCTTGGCCTTATCACTAAGTTTTTTTTTTTTAATATAAGATTTTTAAAATTTAAATGTATTACATCTGACTTTGTGGCACAAATTTACAAATTCATGGTCCAGAAAGTTCCAGTCTAAGAAATTAGCAAGACAATGACAGACATTGTTTTAGCTTAGGGATGTGGCTGAGGTGCCTGCAGAAGCAAATGCAAAACTTTTTGGAAAGGAAAGGGTTTCAATCCAGGCTGCAAAAGATTTCAGCAGTATTACTAAAGTGATATTTATACTGTAAAATTACAAAATACACTAGGAAATAAGTCACCATAAATGACAGTCAGATGTGACAAATAGCATTATTTGAATCCAAGAGTTTTATCCAACTAAGCTGTTAGAAATTATATATTTGGTGAAGATGATTTGGCATGAAAATGAAACAAAACCAGGAGGAGAGATAAAAATTATCTTAGAATTAAATAGCACCAAAGAGGAATCCCACAAATTAAAATTTTAATAGGTAAGCAAAATCATAAATTAAACACTACGTTAAGAGAACCAGAAAGCAATAAAGGAAGACACATAGAAGGAAAACATGAATGATTTGTTAAGAGTAATAAAAAGTAGAAAAAAAGGTTGAGCGTATGTCTAACAGGAATTCCAGAAAGTGAGAGAAGAGAGAATAATTGGAGAAGCAGTATCTGAACATTTCTAAGGCTTTGAAAAGATTAATCCTTATATCTAGAAATGACAAGTATTAAGCAAGATCAAAGTGAAGGAAGGAAGGAAAGAAGGAATAAAGGGAAGAAGCAGGCAGGCTGGCAGGAAATCTGTATGCAGAGGTCTGGTACAAAACTAGAGCCCCCAAATCAAAGTGAAGGTCTTTTTTTTTTTTTTTTTTTTTTGACAGGAAAGTAGGATTTATTGGTGGTTGTGTGGAAGGAGGGGACGGCGCCAAGGCTCTCATGAGTGCAGGGCCTGCCATTTGTCCAGGGGGCCACGATTTGGGATGTAGTTGACCCCGCAGCCATCCGGGATGAGCCACTTTTCTGCCACCATGTTTTCAAATTCATTTGTGTTAAACTTGGTAAATCCCTACTTCTTTGAGATGTGGATCTTCTGGTGACCAGGGAACTTGAACTTGGCCCTGTGCACGGCCTCAATCACATGCTCCTTGTTCTGCAGCTTGGTGCCAATGGACATGATGACTTGGCCAATGTGGACCCTGGCCACCATGCCCTGGGGCTTTCCAAAGGCACCCCGCATACCCGTCTGGAGCCTGTCAGCTCCAGCACAGGACAACATCTTGTTGATACGGATTACGTGGAAGGGGTGGAGCCGCACTCGAATATGAAAACCATCTTTGCCACAGCTTTTCACCATGTACTTGTTGGCACAGATACGGGCAGCCTCCAGGGCTTCAGAGGAAAGCTGTTCATATTCATCTGACACCATTTGGCCACAGAGTGGGAACTCATCCACTTTTGCCTTCTTCCGCCCCAGGTCAAAGATGCGGATCTTAGCATCAGGGACACCTCGGCAGAAGCATGGCTTTGGGTGTGGCTTGTTCTTACAGCACTGGTAACACCAGGCGGGGTGGCGGCCCATGGTGACACCAGGATCTTCCGTGGTGCGCGGAAGCGAAAGAGCTCAAAGTGAAGGTCTCGAAAGAGCAAGAGAGAGCACCTCTAAAGAAGTAGTAGTTGATCCATGGGAGCAGCAACAACGTAAGCCGGAACTCAAGAAACACTGTATTTAAGGAGCTGAGAGAAGATAACTGTCAGCACTAAATACAATACACGATTAAATTACCTTCCAAAATTATAGATACAGTTTTTTTCTTTTGGTAAAGACTAAGGGAGCCTAACACTTGTAGACCCCTGATGAACATACTCCCAAGGCACCGACCCATGTCATTCAAGAAGAAGAAAATAAACTCGGACAAAAAGACTCAATGTAAGAAGGAATGGTGAATAAAGAAACTATAGTATTTTTAGAAAAATGTGAGCAATAAAACAACGATAGCACAATAATTTATTTAAGGATATGGCACAAGGACAACAATAACATGTAACATTTACTGACTGAAAGGCAGTGAATAGAATTAAAATGTTCTGAGATCCTTATATTATTAAGCAAACAATGGAGATACAACTACATTTTATTCTCTGTTGTAACAATTACGTGTTTAAAACTTAAGGATTAAAACTAAAATAGTAGAAATGGAATACACAGTTTTCAGGATAACAGGGAATAACAGAATTTTAAAAATCCTAATCATTCTCCCCAAAATAGAAAAAATAGAAAACACAGAAAGGGTAGTAAAATGTTGAGAAATACAAAAATTCAAAGATTATAGAAATAAACATGAATGTTAGTATGTGTTATGGAGAAAAGCACACTAAATCACTAGTAGAATATAAGAATTGTCAAGTTGGATCTAGAAATAAAATCAACACGTTATTTATAACAGTCATAACTGAAGTACAAGAACAGAGAAATATTGAAATTTAAAGATGAGGCAATTATACCTTAAAGCAACGTGGAGCAATCTAGCTATCAAACAAAATTTTAATTACATAAAAGCCAATATTGGTGATAAAAATGATCACTACATAATGATACAATGAAGAAACAAAAAATATGCAGCTTGTTATGAGATAAAATAAGAACGATGGATAAGGGAAGAGAAAATTGTCCATATACTTAACTCTTCTCTTCTAACTATGATGCAACTTGTAAATTTTTTTTGAAAAATAATAAACATAACTCTAAACTAAAATAATCAAAATAGAGTTGAGTTAAGACTGTGGGAAGATGTGGAACTCACCTGCTCCCACAAACACCTCAAAAATACATCCACATGTGGAACAATTCTCACTGAAAATGGGAGGCTGCCATAAAGACACCTGTACAGCCAGGACTGTAAGAAAGATTCACATGGAATCAGTTAGGAAAAGGATAGAAGAACTCAAGCTGGTACATGTGTTCCTGGGAGGCAACTCAGATTATGTGGGCAGAGACCTTCCCTGGGGAGCGAGCAGTTCAAGCCACAGACTGAATGCCCAGTCCTGGGTTCCAACAAAGGGAAGACAAGCCCCTTGGCGGTTTGGAGGGCCAGGGGGACTAACCAGAGGGCTGTAGAAAGCCTTGCCTCCACTTATGAGGAGCACACAAGTGCTTGCTTACTCCTGAGGCAGGGCACACCAGGCAAGTGGAGACTGTGTGGCTAGCTGACCTGTTTCCTGTGACTACCCTGGTGCACATGACAGCCTGGGCCAAACAAATGCTCTAGCATCACTTCCCTTATGTCACAGCTCCACACCAGAGTGAGGGCTGCCACAAATGAGGGAAAAGGTTGGCCAAGAGACACTGTTGTGGCTCAAACTCTAAGCAGTGTCTGAGCAGGGAGGAGGAAGCTGTTAGTGGAGATTGCACAGATGGTGCATCAAAAGCAGACTCTGAGAAGAAGCAGAATCTCTGACTATGGCCAGTCTGCCACAGCCCATGCCTGGACCATTGCAGGATACCCACATCAGCCCCTCTTGTTCCAATGCTGCTCCCTTCTAGAGTGAGGGTACAGGTGCAGGGAGCAGAGAGAGCACACACTCAAAGAGAACGAGCCAGCTGAGACTCAAACATCAGGGATTCTGCTCCAGTAAATTGAGACCAGATCCTACCTCCAGATAGAGCAGTGATGGCTACTGAGCAGAGGGAAATCCCTGCCTTACATGTGGCTCTGGCCCTCGCCCCTCCATTTCCAGTCCTGCCTCCTATGAAGGGGACAGCTGCCAGCATATCCTGAAGAAAAACATGACTTGTGTTGACATCAATCTAGCTCTCCCACCAGAGAAACTGGGCACATGTAGACTGTATTGGAACATTCCAAATTAAGGACACCCTTTCAAGACCACAATAGGTAACTTTTTAACCTAATTTCATAGAAATAGAGAAAGATAAACCAAATAAGACAGAGGACATTGTCTCAATTGAAAGAGCAAGAGAAAAGCCCTGAAAAAAAATAATAATAAAAATTAATTTACCAGATAAAGAACTCAAAGAATTAGTAATAAGAATGCTAACTGGATTTGGGAATATAATAGATTAACATAGTAAGAATTTTAACAAGATATTAGAAAATACAAAAAAGAACCAATCAGCACTGAAGAATACAATAAATGAAAATCACACTAAAAGGAATGAACAGCAGACTAGGTGATATAGAAGAAAACATAAGTAATCCAGAAAATAGAATGATAGAAAATACTAAATCACAACAGCAAAAAGAAAAGCAATATGAAAACACTGGTAACAGTTTAAAGATCTTTGGGATAACATCAAGTGTGCAAATATTCACATATAGTGAACATTCACGTATTTGCTATAGGGGTCACAGAAGGACAGAGAGAGAGAAGGGGATCAAAAATATATTTAATAAACTTATGGCTGAACACTTACCAATACTGAAGAAGGAAGCAAATATCCAGGTACAGGACGTATAAAGGGCCGCAAACAAGATTAACACAAACAGATCCACACCAAGACGCATCATAATTAAAATGGCAAAAGTAAAGATAAAGGGAGAATTCTAAAGGAAGAAAGAGAAAAACAGTCATATACAAGGGAATCACCATAAGGCTATTGGCTGATTTTTCTGCAGAAACATTGTAGGGCAGAAGGGAATGGCAATGATATATTTAAAGTGTGAAAGGTAAAAATTTACAATCTAGGATACTCTACCCAGTAATATTATCATTTAGAATTGAAGGAGAGATAAAGGACATCTCAGGCAAGAAAAAAATGTTAAAAGTTCTTTGATACTAAACTGATTTTAAAAGAAAAGTTAAAGGATCTTCTCTAAGTGCAAAAGAAAAGGCAATAACAAGAAGTATCTATAGGGAAGGAAAAATCTCACTAGTAAAGGCTGAGGATCACTCCCTTAAATAAGTTAGTATAAATATTAAAATAAAAAAAAATAAAAGCAAGTATAAGTATAATAATTTGTAAAGGGATAAACATGAAAATTAAAATATGACATCAAAAAGACATACTGTAGGTAAATATATATAAAATAATGACCAAGAAACCAAAAGAAAGACCATTGAAAACAGGAGCTGGTTCTTCATAAGATAAACAAAGTTGATAAGCCTTAAACTAGGCTCATAAGAAGAAAAGAGAGAGGACCCAAGTAAAATAAGAAGTCAAGAAGTAGAGAGAACAACTAATACCACAGAGATACAAAAAATCATAAGTGAATACTAAGAACATTAATATGTAAACAGACCAGACAGCCTACAGAAAATGGACAAATCTCTAGAAACATATAACACTTCCAGGACTGAATGAAGAAGAAAAAGACAATCCAAACAGATCAATCACTAATAGTGAAATTGAATTTATAATCAAAAGATTCCCAGCAAACTAAAGTCCAGGGCCAGACAGCTTCACAGGGGAATTCTACCAAACATATAAAGAGCTAATACATATCCTTTTCAAAGTATTCCAAAAAATTGAAGAGAAAGAAACACTCCCAAATTCATTCTATGAGGTCACCAATACCTTAATACTAAAACCAGACAAGGACACAACAAAAAAAATACAGAGCCCAGTATGTCTGATGAATACAAATGCAAAAATCCTAAACGAAATATCAGTAAACTGAACTCAACACTATATAGAAAGGTCATACACCATGATCAAGTGAGATTTATTCAGTTGATGCAAGGATGGTTTAATATTCACAAATCAATCAATGTCATACATTTAACTTTGACAAAAAGAAGGATAAAAATCACATGACCACCTCAGTAGACATAGAAGAAGCACATGACAAAATTCAAACTCCATTCATGATAAAAACTCTTTGAAGTCGGTAGAAAGGGAACATATCTCAACATAATAAAGGCCATTTATGACAAATCTACAGCTAACATCATACTCAATGGTTAGAAGCTGAAAGCTTTTTCTCTAAAATCAGGAACAAGGCAAGGATGCCCTGTCACCACTCCTATTTTACATAATATTGTAAGTCCTAGCTGAAGCAATCCGACAGGGGAAAATAATGTCCTCCTAACTGGAAGGGAAGAATAAAACTGTCACTATTTCCAGATGACATGATACTATATATAGAAAATCCTGTCTCCAACCAAAAAACCTATTAGAACTAATAAATGAATTCAGTAAAGTTGCAGGATGCAAGATTAATATACAGAAATGTGTTGCTTTCTATACACTAATAATGAACCCTCAGAAAGAAAAAAAGTAAGAAAATAATCTTGTTTAAAATAGCATTAAAATAATACAATAACTAGGAATAAAAACCAAGAAGAGGGAAAACCTACACTCTGAAAGTGATAAAACATTGGTGAAGGAAATTGAAGATTATAAAAAGAAATGAAAAGATATCTCATGTTAGTGGATTAAAATAAATTTTGTTCAAATGGCCATTATACCCCAAATAATCTACAGATTTAATGCAATCTCTATCAAAATACTCAGGACATTTGTCACAGAATTAGAACAAATAACTCTAAAATTTATAAGGAACCACAAAAGAATCCAAATTGCCAAAGCAATCTTGAGAAAAAAGAACAAAGCAGGAGGTAGTAGGCGTCCTGACTTTAGACTATACTACAAAGCTACAGTAACCAAAACAGCATGGTACTGGCATAAAAGCAGACACATAGATTAACAGAACAGAATAAAGAGCTCAGAAATAAACCCATGCACATATGGTCAACTAATCTACAACAAAGGAGGCAAGAATATGCAAGGGAGAAAACACAGCCTCTGCATTAAGTGGTGCTGGGAAAACTGGACAGCTACCTGTGAAGAACAGAGTTAGAACATTTTCTCACACCATATATGAAAATAAACACAAAATAGATTATAGGCTTAAATGTAGGACTTGAAACTATAAAACTAGAAGAGAACACAGGCAGAACAATCTTTGACATAAATTATGGCAATATATTTTGGATCTGTCTCCTAAATGAAAAGAAATAAAAACAAAATAACCAAATGGGACATAAAGTTAAAAGCTTTGCACAACAAAGGAAACCATCAAAGAACAAAAAAGTCAGCCTTCTGAATGGAAGAACATATTTGTAAATAATATGATCAATAAGGGGTTAATATTTAAAATTTATAAATAGTTCATAGAACTCAGTATCAAAAAAAAAAAAAAAAAAAGAGAGCACAAATAAAAAATGGACAGAAGACCTGAATTTTTCTTCCAAAAAAAGAAATACAGATGATCAACAGTCACATGAAAAGATGCTCAAAATCACTAATTGTCAGGGAAATGCAAATAAAAACTACAGTGAGATATCACCTCATACCCAACAAAATGGATATCATCAAAAAGTTTACAAATACCAAATGTTGGCCAGGATGTAGAGAAAAGGAAACCCTAGAACACTGTTGGTGGTATTGTAAGTTGGTGCAGCTGGTATAGAAAAAAGTATGCAGGTTCTCAAAAATCTAAAAATAATACTACCATAGGATCCAGCAATTCCACTGCTGGGTATATATACAAAAAAACAAATAAAATTACTAATTCAAAAAGATACATGGACCCCAATGTTCACAGCAGTGCTATTTACAGTAGCCAAGATATGGAAGCAAACTAACTGCCAATCAACAAATGAATGGATAAAGAAGATGTGTTACATATATACACATACACACAATGGAATATTACTCAGCCATAAAAAATGAAATCCTGCCATTTGCAACAAAGTGGATGGATCTAGACCTAGTGGATAAATTCAGAGAAAGTCAAATACTCTATGTTATCACTTGTATGTGAAATCTAAAAAATACAACAAATGAATGTATATATCAAAACAGAAAGAGATTCACAGATATAGAGAACAAACTTGTAATTAATACAGCAGAGAGGGAAGGGGAGAGGTGAGATAAGGTTATGGGATGAAAAGACACAGAATATGATGTATAAAATAAATAAACAATAATGATGTAATGATTGTACAACACAGGGACATATAGCCATTTTTGTAATAACTTCAAAAGGAGTATAATCTATAAAAATATTGAATCACTATATTGTACACCTGAAACTAATATTATAAATCAACTATATTTGCCCCATTCATATTTCTGATCTCAATACTTTCCTTCATTGCCATTGGTCTAGTAGAAAATCAGGTAGTTTAATGTGCATTCGGTACTGCAACTATGTAACTTTTGTCTACTAGGCATCTGAACTGCAATTACAGGAGATAGCAACTTTTTTAGAGCTGCTGTCAAGGCTGTCTGATTGTTCACACTCTCCTTTGGATATAAAACTTTCAATTTCTCTTTTTCCTTATCTAAGCTGACTAGGATCATGGGAGCAAGTGAGCTATGGCCATCACCTCGTAATCACTCTGGTTACCAGACTAAGTGCCAGATCTACCAGATCTCCCAATGCCTTGCTCTGTTTACCTTCCACCCCAGGCTATGCCTGACGGCCACTTGAGCAAGTATGATGAGACCACAGCAGGAGAAGAGAGCAGTACTGGAACCCACAGTGAGAAAGAGTGCTGTGCAGAGGGCAGCTTGCTGGTGGAGTTGGTATTCAGCTGAGTGAGGCAGTCAGCCAATGTAAACCATGGGGGAAGATGCAGGGGAATAAACACCCTGCGATGTTTCCTAGTGTTCCTACTGACTCCACCCAGCTGAAGCCAAAGGGCAACAGAATCTCTTGAAACACACTTCCAATGGATAAGCCTTCTGAGGACAGTTGAGAGTGGCTCTGGTGGAACAAAGAGAAAATGTCTTGCATACTCCGCAAGAAGATTACACATGTTCAAATTCCCAATGATTAATTCACAGTTATTTTATTTAATAATATGCTCTCATCAAGTCTTTCTTAATTTCGAGATTCTGGTATTCTACTTGTTTGGGGGCCAGTTAGTTCATATATAATGATATAACAAAATAACCTTGTTACATTGAAATCAAGCATCTTCTCTGAGAGTAACGTGAACTGTACCTTCAGGCAATCCTACTGCCATGACTGCACTGAAATATATCAGCATTCCATATGAATGAGATGCAGGGCCAACACTTACAATTTCCAAACAAAGACATAACTTTTCCCTTCTCACATTCAGTATTTAAAGCATATGGGTCTCACTTTAACTAACAACAGAGAATTTTTACATTAGAATTCATCTTTAAAAATTTCAGTACTAATTGACTAAAATCTAAAAACTGCCAAGAGTTGGCTCAAGACTTGTGAAATTTTAAAGAGAAATAGAGTTCAACAGATGTATTAGCTATCTGCTCCTCTTATGTCTGTAAGATCCAACCCGGTACTAAGATACATCACTGGAACTCAAGGAACTAGACACATTTTCTCATTAAAGTAATGTTTAAGTCATTAAGTCATTAAGTCATTAATGTTTCCATTATTTAAAATTATTCCCTTAGTTTTCGTAGTGATAATTAAACACTAACAGTTATCAAATATTCAGTATGTACCTAGCACAAATCAAAGATCTTTACATAAATTAATCCGTTCCTCACAGAATCTTTGTGTTATTTCAGTAGCATTTTTTGCATCTTTAGAAAATATGGCTGAAGACATTGTCTATAAGTGTTGACCATTACAACACAAATAAGACACATGGTAAATGTTCTGCTTCACCAAGAGTCTATGAAAAATATTTTCCTTTCCTTAGGTTGTATGTGTGTAGTGTGTATGTGTGTGTATTTTTTGTGTATATTTCAGAATATAAATGTGTAACTTATATATCTTAAAACTATAAGTATGGATTTTCACAAGTTAAGAATGAATTCAGAGTGTAACAAGCACAGCTCAGGTGCCTTATAGAACCTAGTTTGTCTGTTCACTTTCCATGATTTTTATTCTATTGTATATCCTAAATGGCCATATTTTGCATTAAGTTCAAACTTACTGTACATTTTCTTCCATTCTGCTTGAAATATATGATATGTACATTCGTAATAAATGAGGTGAAATTAATTTCAGCTTGATAATATTCTCAGAAGGAATGCTGGCTCTGGTTATAAACAATACGGAGACATAATTTTGCTTCCACTCACCGGAATGTATCATTAAGAGCAATTTCAGGTCTATGAGAAACAAACATAATTGTTTCACATACCTAGACTTCGAATTATTACATAATTGTATACCCTTATGAATATTAATGAGTATCTCAAATTGCTTATACATATTTATCAATCCCCGTTGCCTTACTTTCTAAACACAAAAATAGCTAACATGCCTACAGTAAGAGCAACTCTCTTCAATATAAATATATATGATTATATACATACATCTTTGCCCTTTATGGAATAGCTTTGCTGAAGTGCAGATAAATCCATAGTAGTTAACTACTATAACTATTTATAAAGAAGGCTGGGCACTCACGTTTTTTTGAGAATACATTTTGATTATGAGAAGAAAAAAATCTAGGGTAACACATTTCTCTTTAGTTTTAGTACCTAGGAAAGCACCTTTAGTATTGTAGTACACCATTTATTATATTGATTAATCCCGGTCCATTAAAGCAGTGTTCTGTAGCCGAGATTCATGGGGACTCCACTGACCTACTGACAGATGCTTCCGTGGTTCTTTAATGTGGCTGATGAGTAGTAAAGTCTGGTTAGCATCCGTTTTCCCTGTCAGATTTGCTATCCACCCTTCTGTACCCGACTCTCTGCCTGAGATGTTAGCTCGATTTGGACTCTCTCAACACAGCTCCTTGGCCTTGGGCTTCCACTTGGCATTCACTAACGGAGAGCCCCAGGGTACATGAAGGGTAAAGGAGTTTAATGTCAGGTTATATATCCTCCTTGCGAGGACCTTGTGCAATTAATTTGGCTATGCTGCATTCCTTGAGGTTAATCCTAGCTTCTCTAGAGACGACCTTACACAAGATTCTTCCCTTACCTGTTCTTCAGGTCTTGGAGTGGTAATAAGAGCTTTTATTCCTCGCTGGGGTGCTGCACCATTCTTTATGGGTTGCTGGCACTCCCTCGACACTTTCATACAGTTTCCCTACAAAGCTGTCCTCAAAGTATCTCAATATGCGCGTGTCCTGTTTCCTTCTGGAATTCTAATGAACATAGATGGGTTCTCAGTTCTGCCTTCCAGCAGTTCTGAAGCCCGATGCCCTAAGCTGTGGCCCATGTCACATTGGCTGCATCTGGCTTGCTTGCCCTACTGTGTCAGCATCTCTCACTGGCACATCTTATTGCTTGAAGTTTTGACCCTGGAGACTTTCTAGAAGTCTTAATCACCCTTGGCTGTCATCAAACAGCAGCTTATAATGCAGCAAGTGACTGGGGAAGGCATTGCCGTTTATTGTCCTCAGCCTCAGACAGGAACCCGAATTACAGAATAGTTGTTTCTCTTAATAGCTAGCCTGAGTTCAAAGCTATGTTGTTCACAACTCTGCTAGTCTACTTTCTGTGGGTTAGCCCACATTATCTCAGTGTGCATGCCGATGGGAAGGAGATGAGGAATGCTGGTGCTATACAAATCTAATCTATATTTAAAGGACATCCCTTTGGGGTCATTTTCAAAATATTGATCCTGATACTTTCAGGATAGTATTGCTTTTCTACTTGCTATTGGTGAATTCCTCCTAATGTCTCTCAGATTTTCAAGTTTTTCTAGTCAAAACCATTCTTGGTCAACATTTTGTGGTGACACACAAGATCTTTTACAATATAGCTACACCTTATCTTCCCAAATTTACAGAATCACAACTGAGGGGTCAGGTGTTATAATTATATAATTATATGTTTTCCCTTTTATAGCTCTTATAAGGAAAAATGTATCACATTTACAAAATCTTCCACCAAGCCTCTCCTTGAGTGGTAATGAGAGAAAGATCAAAAACAATATTAAAACAGATAAATAACAAGGTCCTACTGCGTAACGCAGGGAACTATATTCAATATCTTGTAATAACATGAATGAAAAAGAATATGAAAGAGAATATATATACATATATATAACTGAATCACTATGCTGCACACCAGAAACTAACACAACATTGTTGTCAACTATACTTCAGTCTAAAAAATCAAACAATATTAATATAGTAAAAATATTAAAAATTAATATACAGAAATCAGTTGCATTTCTATACACTAAAAGTGAAATAGCAGAAAGGGAAATTAAGGAAATGATACCATTTACCATTGTTCCAAAAAGAATGGAATACCTAGGAATAAACCTACCCAAGGAGGCAAATGACCTGTTTGCTGAAAACTACAAGAAGCTGATGAAGGAAACTGAAGACATAAACAAATGGAAACATATACCATGTTCTTGGATTGGAAGAATCAATATTGTTAAAATGGCCATTTTGCCCAAGGCAATTTACAGATTCAATGCAGTCCCTATCAAGTTATCAATGACATTCTTCACAGAGCTGGAACAAAAAATGTTAACATTTGTATGGAAACACAAAAGACCTCAAATAGCCAAAACAATCTTCAAAAAGAAGAACGGAGCTGAGGGAAATACTCCCTGACTTCAGACTATACTACAAAGCTACAGTAATCAAAACAGTATGGTACCAGCACAAAAACAGACACATAGATCAATGGAACAGGATAAGAAGTCCAGAAATAAACCCACTCACGTATGGTCAATTAATCTATGACAAAGGAGGCATGAATATACAATGGAGAAGAGACAGTTTCTTCAATAAGTGGTGCTTGGAAAATTGGACAGCTACCTATAAAAGACTGAAATAAGAACATTCTCTAACACCATGTACAAAAATAAACTCAAAATGGAATAAAGACCAAACTGTAAGACCAGAAACTATAAAACTCCTGGAGGAAAACATAGGCAGAACACTCGCCAATATACATTACAGTAATATATTTTTTGAACTGGCTCCTGGAGTATTGGAAATAAAAGCAAAAATAAGCAAATGGGATCTAATCAAACTTAAAAGCTTTTGCACAGCTAAGGATACCATCAACAAAACAAAAAGACAACCTACAGAATGGGAGAAAGTATTTGCAAATTATGTGACTGACAAGGGACTAATTTCCAAAATATACAAACAGCTTATACACCTTAATACAAAGAAATAAGCAACCCAATCCCCAAATGGGCAGAAGATCTAAACAAGCAATTCTCCATGAAGACATACAAATGGACAATAGGCACATGAAAAAATGCTCAGCATTGCTAACTGTCAGAGAAATTCAAATCAGAACTACAATGAGATATCATTTCACACCAGCCAGAATGGCCATCATTGAAAAGTCTACAAATGATAGATGCTGGAGAGGGTGTGGAGAAAAGGGAACCCTCCTACACTGTTGGTGGGAGTGTAGATTGGTGCAGCCACTATGGAGGACAGTAGGAAGGTTGCTTAAAAAACTGAAAATTGACTTACCATGTGATTCAGCAATCCCACTTCTGGGCGTACATCTGGAGAAAAATAAAATTCAAAAAGACATAGGCACCCCAATGTTCATAGCAGCACTATTTACGATAGCCAAGACATAGAAACAACCCAAACGTCCATCAACAGATGACTGGGTAAAGAAGATGTGGTACATATATACAATGGAACACTACTCAGCCATAAAAAAGAATAAAATGATGCCATTTGCATCAACATGGCTGGACCTGAAGATTGTCATTCTAAGTAAAGTGGGCTGGAAAGAGAAACAAAAATGCCATATGACATCATTTATATGAGGAATCTAAAAAATAATAGCAATAATAAGGACTCAAATGAACTAATTATTATTTTGATTTCTTGAATATGTGTAAGCATATTTGACTGTCCTTTATGATTGGATTACCACATTCTGTTGATTCTTATTTTGCAGTTGGCTTTATTCCTTTGATAACTATGTAAGTTTAATAAGCTAAAGATCTAATCTGTTCTTATAAACAATAATTAGTACATATATATGAACTAAAAATAAAAAGTGCAGTATACTGTATATATGTATTTACATGCAATATAATGTGTATGTAGAGTTGAATAAAAAGTGTAATAATAAAAGAGAAAGAGATCCCAAATAATAATAATAAATTCTTGCATAGTTAACACAGAATGAATTGTAATTGCTATTATTATAAACCACTTTCAGAGAGCTATTTCTAGTTTGATTATCTGTAAAGATGACTGCAGCATTTTTTCTTTGAAAATACTTAAATATATATTTCAACAAACTGAAATATGATTCACTAAAAATGGTATTTTATAGAACATTTATTACATGTGACTGTTTCTGTTGTGCTGTATGTATGTGATCAAACATACATAAGGAGTTTTTCCTTTTATTATTTTGGCATAATGAAATATAACACAAAACTTTGATAAAACTATTTTGACGCATTGTTAATAATCTGAAATCCCTTGTTTAGTGAAAGGAGTTTAGATTTGAAATCAGTTTTAGATTTTATCTAGGTATGTGCCCGTCTGGTAAGGTGTTAAATCTCTATGAACTTCTGTCTCTTCCTCTCTAAAATGAGAGTAATGCATAAGAATATCATGAGTGTTTGCAATGATTAAATAAAATAGTATATTTAAATCAAAAGTCATATGCTAGGTATCTCACACACACACACAAACACACACACAGATATTTACTAGGAGGATAGTCTAAAAATCAGTAACAGTGGCTGCCTTTAGGCAAAGAAATTGGGTACCTGGAAAATAAGTTTTGTAGAAATAATTTCTTTCTACCATTAAAAATTAAAAACAATTAACTTATGGCTCAATTTTTTTCAGTTTCATTGAGATACAACTGACATACATCTCTGTATCAGATTTAAGTGCACAGCATAATCCTTTGACCATACATATATATAAATATATATATAAATAAATATATATATATATATATATATATATATATATATATATATATACACAGAATGATTACTGTGATAAATTGTTAGCATACAGCATCTCATATAGGTAAAATACAAAGAAAAAGTGGAAAAAAGAAGAAAAAATTTCCTTGGGGTGAGGACTCAGGATTTATTCTCTTAACAATTTTTATTTAGATCATGTGGTAGTGTTAACTATAGACGTCATGCATATATTACTTCCCTAGTGCTTATAACTGGAAATTTGTACCTTTAGACCACCTTCACGCAATCTCCCCTCCTCCCATACCCTGCGTCAGAACCACAAATCTGTTTTCTTTTTCTATTACTTTGGTTTTTTTCAAATTTTCTATTTTAGATCTCACATATAAGTAAAATCATATGGTATTTGTCTTTCTTTGACTTATTTCACTTAGCATAACCCTCTATGTCTATTCATGTTTCTGCAAATGGCAAGATTTCATTCTTTTTGATAGATGAAGAGTATTCTGTTATATATCTATAACCATATCTATACCACGTCTTCTTTATCCATTCATCCATCAGTGGACACTTAGGTTGCTTCCATACCTTGGCTATTGAAAATAATGCTGCAATAAACATTGGGGTGCATGTATCTTTTTAATTAGTCTTTTCATTTTCTCTGCTTAAATACCCAGGAGTAAAATTGCTGGATTGTATTGTAGTTATATTTTTAATTTTTATAGGAAATTCCATACTTTATCCCATTGTGGCTGTGCCAATTTTTAGCCCACCAACACTGCATAAGGGTTCCCTTTTCCTTTTATTCATTTTGAATGTCAACTATTCAATGCCAAGCACATTCCAATATCAACACTTTAATATTTTCTTTGTCTGCAGTGCTCTTTCTCAGATAGTTACTTGACTGATTTTTTATCTTCCTTGATTATCCTTAAAAATATTAGCTGGAGAGAGGCAGCCAAGATGGCAGAGTAGAAGGAACCAGAGCTAACTTCCTCTCAGGAACAAAATCACAACTAAGTGCAGAACAACCATCAGTAAGAAGACCTGAAGCTACTAGAAAAGATCTTCTGTAACTAAAGACATAAAGGAGGAACCACGATGAAACTGGTAGAAGTGTCAGACTTGCAATATTATCAAACCCCATACCCCCTGGGTGGGTGACCACAAATGAGAGAATAATTATACTGCAGAGGTCCTCCCACAGGAGTGAGAGTTCTGAGCACTGTGTCAGGCTCCCCAGCCTTGGGGTCCAGCACTGGAAAGAGGAGCCTGGAGTAATTGGCTTTGAAGGCCAGTGGGGCTTAATGTGGAGAGCCCCACAGGACTGGGCGAAGTAAAGACTTCACTCTTAAAGTATGCACAGAAAGTCTTACACTCACTGGGGCCAAGGACAAAAGCAGTTATTTCATAGGAGCCTGGGCAAGACGTATCTGATGGTCCTAGGGAGGCAAGAGGTGGCTGTAGTTCGCCATCGGGACACAGACACAGTGGTGGGCATATCAAGGAGTATTTGTATGAATGAATTCTCCTGGAGGCTGACAGTTTGCTTGGGTCATTAGCACCAAGACCTGGCCCCAACCAACAGCCTGAAGGATTCAGTGCTGGGATGCCTCAGGCCAAACAACTAACTTGGTGGGTAAACATCCCCACTCATCAACAGACAGGCTGCTTAAAGACTTTCTGAGCCCAGATCTGCCTCTAGACATGCCCACACCCATTAGAGAGCCGAGACTCAGATCCACCCACCAGTGGGCAGGCAGTGGCCCACCCTGCCAGGAAGCCTGCAGAAGTCTCTAGATGAGCCTCACCCACTAGGGGACGACATTAGAAGCAAGAAAACTATGATCCTGCAGCCTGCAGATTGAGTCACAAACAGGCCGGGTCCTATCCCAGGACGAGCTACCCCCTAGCCCTTAGGCGATGAGAGGCGAGTGCACTGCTGGGATGCACAGGACTTCTCCTACAGAGGGCCACTTCTCCAAGGTAGAGAAACACAACTAATCTAACACATACACAAAAATACAAAGAGAAATTTAGACAAAATGAGGCAGCAGAGGAATATGTTCCAGAAAAGGAACAAGATAAAATGCCAGAAGAACCAAGTGATGTGGAGGTAGGTAGATGAAATGAGGCAGGAGAATAGAGCAGTGAGCTGGAAGACAAAGCAGTGGAAATCACTACCACAGGAGAGAAAACAGAAAAAAAATAATGAAAAGAAATGAGGACAGTTTAAGAGACCACAGGGACAACATACAGTACACTAATGTTTGCATTATAGGGGTCCTAGAGGAGAAGAGAGAGAGGGCCTGAGAAATATTTGAAGGGATAATAGCTGAAAACTTCCCTAACCTGGAAAGGAAATAGTCACCCAGTCCAGGAAGCACAGAGGATCCCCTACAGGATTAACCCTAGGAGAAACACAGCAAGAAACACTGTATTCACAATGACAAAAATTAAAGATATAGGAGAGAATATTGAAAGCAACAAAAGAAAAGCAACGAATAACATACAAGGGAACTCCCATAAGACTCTCAGCTGATTATTCAGCAGACACTCTATAGGTCAGAAGGGAGTGGCATAATATATTTAAAGTGATAAAAGTGAAAAACTGACAACCAAGAATACTCTACACAGCAAGACTCTTATTCAGACTTGAAGGAGAAATCGAAAGCTTTACAGACAAGCAAAGGCTAAAAGAAGTCAGCACCACCAAACCAGCTTCACAGCAAATGCTAAAGGACCTTCTCTGGGCAGAAAGGAAAAGGCCGCAATGAGAAACAAGAAAATCATGAAATGGAAAAGCTCACCAGTAAAAGCAAACACACAGTAAAGGTAGCAAGTTGTCCACTCACTATGCTAGTAAGGAGGTTGAAAAACAAAAGTAGTAAAATTATCTATGTTGACAATAAGCAGTTAAGGGACACACAAAACAATTTGATGTAAAAATGTCAAAAACAGTAATCATGAGGGGAGGAGCGTACAAATGCAGAGTATTTAAAATGTACTTGAAATAAAGTGATCAGAAACAATGCAATTTTATATATATATATATAATTATATATATAATTACATATAGAGACTGCTCTATCAAGACCTCATGGTAGCTGTAAACCAAAAATCTATAATTGATATACACACAAAAAAGGGAATCCAAGCATAACACTAAGAATAGTCACCAGATCACAGGAGAAGAGAACAAAAGAAGGAAAGGAGAAAAAAAAGATGTACAGAAAGAGACCCAAAGCAAACAAACAAAAAATGGCAAGAAGAACATATGTATTGATAATCACCTTAAATGTGTGAATGAAAAATACTGCAAACCGTATCAGTAAACAAAGAAAGCCATCAGGTCATCAGCAGCTGCCCCACCCCCTAGACAAGCCTGCAGCCCCCTCTCTGCAGCCACTCACAGTGGTGCACCCTGAGGGGACTCAGATGAAGAAAGGACAGGATCCTGGCCCTAGGTAGCTAGGTGCTTGTCAAAGGAATGAATTCAATGAGCCCAAATGTTTGCTCCCTCCCATACTTAGAAAAGCGCTAAATTCTTTAACTTGAGATGCCTGGTTTTCTTTAGTTAACAAGTAATCTTTTAATGTTCCAACTACCTGGTCTTTGTTGTAAAGCTCCTATATATCCTAGCTCCTCCCCTACCTCTTCGGAGCAGTCCTTCAGAGCCACCAGAGGGGCTGTCATCCTGGCTTGAGTCCTCCCCCGAAATAAAACATAACTTGAAAACTTTCAGGCTGCGCATTTATTTCAGTCAACAAATGTAAATGGTTTAAATACTCCAACCAAAAGATACAGACTGGCTGAATGGATACAATAAAAAATAACAACAACAACAACCCACATATTTGCTGCCTATAAGAGATTCACTTCAGATCTAAAGACACACACAGACTGAAAATGAGGGAATGGAAAAAGGTATTACAGGCAAATGGAAATCAAGAGAAAGCCGAAGCAGCAATACGTATATCAGTCAAAACAGACTTTAAAATAAAGACTGTTACAAGAGACAAAGAAAGACACTAAATAATGATCAAAGAATCAATCCAAGAAAAAGATATAACAATTATAAATATATGTTTGTGTGTGTGTGTGTGTGCGTGTGTGTGTGTGTACTCAACATAAGAGCACCTCAATACATAAAGGAAGTGTTAACAGAAAAAAAGGGAAGAATTGACAGTATCACAATAATAGTGGGGAACTTTAAAAACCCACTTACATCAATAGATGCATCATCTGGACAGAATATCAATAAAGAAACACAGGCCTTAAATGACTCATCAAACCAGCTGGACTTATTTGATATTTATAGAGCATTCCATTTGATAGCAGTGGAATACACATTCTTTTCAAGTGCACATGGAACATTCTCCAGAATAGATCACACACTGGGACACAAAGGAAGCCTCAGTAAATTTAAGAAAACTGAAAACATATCAAGCATCTATTCTGACCACAGCACAATGAAAGCAGAAATCAACTACCAGAAAAAAAGAAAAACTGTAAAAACACAAACATATGGAGCTTAACAATATGATGCTAAATAACCAATGGGTCACTAAAGAAGTCAAAGAGGAAATTAAAAAAAACACAAAACCTAGAGACAAACTTAAACCAAAACACAATGATCTAAAACTTGTGGGACACAGCAAAAGCCATTCTAAGAGGGAAGTTTATAGCGACACAAGCTTACCTCAGGAAATGAGAAAAATCTCAAAAACAAAACAAAACAAAACCGAAAAAAAAAACACAAACCCTAGCATTACATCTAAAGCTACTAGAGAAAGAAGAACAAGCAAAAGTCAAAGTTAGTAGAAGAAAAGAAATAAAGATCAGAGAAGAAATAAACAAAATACACACACACACACAAAAACAGGAACTAAAAACTGGTTCTCTGAAAAGATAAACAAAATTGATAAATCTTTAGACAGAGTCATCAAGAAAGAAGGCAGAGGGCCCAAATCAAAAAAATTGGTGGTCTAGGGTACTCTGGAGTAAGTTATTGTGCGCAGAGATTAAAACACATGAGATTTAGCAGCTGCCGACAACACAGTAAGGTGGAGGAATGGGTTATTTGCATTGTGGACAGCTGTGTGTGTCAGAACAGCAAGCAGAGAATAATGTTTTAAAGGAGGTTTGGGGATAGCTCTTGGCTTTTAATGCAGAAGCCAATGACCACCTGAATAGACAACAGAATAAAATGCTCAGTAAACAAAACTGGTATTTTACTTTAGACTGTGCGACACTCAAAATGAATACTAACATAAAGGGGTTTCTAGTGATTTGGCTGACCATATGTAAACAAAATTGCTATCTAGTGGCATATTATTCTGCATAAGGAAGGTACAAACTAAAATTATGTCTTTGTGATCCATTCATTTCATAAATATAGAGTTATATATTTCTCCCACCTTTTATTATTAATAGGTACACATTAAGCATTTAAATTTTTCTCTGCTTTCCAAAGCTAATCTCAAATTCACTTAAGCATGCGTGTAAGTTAATCGACACTGTTCTATCCATTTATTAAACACCTAGTAAGTACAAAAGACATGCTAGGTGTCATCTGAGCTAGGATAAGGTTGTTATCATTCCTGTCCTTGGATGGTTTTACTGTCTTTGGGAAGAAGGGATATAAGTACGGGAAGTCACAAGATAAACGTTCAAGAAAAGAGAAAGCATTGAAGTAAACAGTACTAATATCCCTAACACAGAGACAGAAATACGACCTGAATTCGAAAGGGAGAAAGATAGCTTAATTTGAAGTTCCAGGGAAGACTCCCCGGGGAAGGTAGGCTAAGCAGGATTTAGGTTAAGTCAGTGGAGGAAAATGACATTGTCAGGAGAAACCGATACTAAAAAACATAATAAATAACGTAAAGAAACGAGTTGGAAAGAACAGTAATTCGCACCTCATGGGGAATAAAACAGTTTGGCCGAAGTGGATGGTAAGTGTAGAAAGACAAAGGCAGAGGACACCGGAAGACATTACCATGCACTGAATGCCAGGTGAGGACAATTAGTAGAAGGCATAAAAAAAGTGACTGTGACTTCTGAAATGGTTTTGCCTCATCATTATGCGTGTGACATTTTCACAGTGATCCATGCGCTTTCACAGAGAACTGTAAAGACAAGTGTTGATCCACGAATGAAGTTAATTGACCCTAAATGACTTCTTTCATCTTAAACCAGAAGGTTCATAAAACGTTGAGCCATTTAGTTCACTGCTGCATCCCAAGCACCGTTAGGGGGAGGGAACAGTAAGGGCATGGGGACAGACCTGGCATAATTTAGCAGGGTAACAACAGTTCCTAAACTCCAAGGTTGTGATTCTTAATCCTGCTCTTATACTTAACACAGCATGTGGTGTAGCTGCGTTCATTTCTCTGGTTATAATATAGCTGTTTCCCACAACTCCCCAGGGGATCCTACAAAATCAATTGAATAATGACAGATAAGCACTTTGAGCTTCTTGGAGAGAAAACTAAATCTAATAATTGCCTTCTTCAACTACCTTCATTTTATTTTATAGAGTGAACTGGAGTACATATAAGAGATGGATTAATCTTTATCTGCCTTCATTTTTTTTTTCTTGGTAAATTGCACAAAAAAATTGTCACAGAAATGCAGCATCTAAAAATTTTGTTCATAAATGATAAACATATGATGTAATTAGTAATAAAATTACGTCTGTGACACATTTAAGAATGGAGGCATAACTCTTAATAATTACAATTTATACCTATAACATTCTTGAAATTACAGAATAATCCACCTTCAGAATAATTTGTGCATGTTCTTTTACTTTTCCAGAAGTAAATAATGGACTTTTACTGATTCATGTATTCTTTTTTGTTCCAGATTCAACTTTTCTTCGTGGCACACACACATAGATATATATTTTTAAAGTATCTAGTTATATTTAAATGTGCTACCCTTGGACATAGAACAGTTCTCTGTGTAGCACTAAGTTTATTGTATCTGTTAAGGTTATTTTGGGTACATGCAATGGAAAGCAATAGACTTGGCCTACTTAATTAAGTACAAGGAGATTTATTATGAGTTTGCATGACCCTCAAAAGACAAAGAAAAAGCAGAGAAGCAAAACCTCTGCAAAGGCAGGTGTCAGAACAGCTCCAGGGACCAGGAATTCCTAGTGTTACAAGCAAAGCATTGCCGGCAAGTTGCCTCTTCTCTCCTGAGACTCCACTCTGTCTGTCTCTCTCTGTTGATGATCATAATTCCTGGGTAGGGGGGTAAATCTGACTGGCCTACCTTGAATCAAGCCCACAGCAGTTTGACTCAGTCAAGTGGAGAGGGCACGCTCTGGTATTTTGGGGCTGTATCCAGGGCAGGAAGATTTGTTAGGTGCCCAGGAGCCGTTATACTTGGTGACTACTGGAGTTCTCATGATCAAAGACATTTTTTGGCTTTTAGATAGAAGCTCTTCTCCAGTATGTGCTAAAGGAAATTTGAGTAAAACACCTTTAATAAGTATTGCTGGAAGCATAAAAGAGGGTATCTCCTAAGGACTCAGGAAAATAAATTTGTTAGGAATTAAACCAATCTGTATGAAGTTAGTTAAAGTTTTTGAATGATCACTACTCTTAAAAAAGGATTTGAAAAGTATAAATATTATAGAAAATAGTTCAATTTAAAAAGGGAAGAAATAGAGAAATTTAAGAAATGATGGTATAAGAGCTAAATCCCAGTAGGTCGTATAAAGTAACTGAAAATCTACTCAATAAATACACTAGATGTGGATACAAAAATACTGAGAACAGATCATGTATAATATAAAAGAAACACTTTCGCATAAGCAGCTAATATCACTTTACAGACATCATGGAAAATTTTAAGGAAGAAACCTAGGACTAGATTATTTAAATTGTTTCCTTAATAAAAGTGTGGGGAGGGATAAATTAGGGGTTGGGGATTAACAGACACTTATTACTGTATATAAAATAGATAAACAACAAGAACCTACTGTATAGCACAGGGAACTATATTCAATTTCTTGTAACAACATCTAATGGAAAAAATATGAAAATAAAATATATATGTATACATATGTATAACTGAATCACTTTATTGTACACCTGAAACTAACATTGTAAATTGACTACACTTTAATAAAAAAATCTTTAAAAGAGAGATGAGACAGAAATGATGGAGTATTCCTGCAAGTCAAGGAGGTATGTGGCTGGATGGGAATCCATGGATCTGAAGGTGGATCACAGGAGAGAACATTTGGGTAAGGAGAAACAGAAAGAAAACCATAGTTGATGTCACTGTGGAAACAGAAAGCTCACTTAGCCAGCAGATGCTTCCAAAATACACATTGTGAAACTGTCACAGAAGCAAGATACAGCAGAAATGGAGAAATTCAAATGTTTTGACATCTGCTGGAAGTCTTGTTTTGCTAAAAGCAACAACTCTGATCAATTCCGGAGCGGCAGATAATGTGTTCTCTTCCACAGTGTCATCCCCATGTGTTTTTTGTGTTCTCCCACACAGACCAATTCCGCCAACCCCACTTAGACCTTTGCACCTCTATCAGGAACCCTGATCTCATGTATGCAAATCGCTTAGCAGCATACAGAATACTCTCTCCTTTGTTGGCTTTTACCAGCACCTGGATCTTTCCCAAGAAAAGATATCTCTCTGTGGCTTTGATTTGTATTTCTGTGATGATTAGTGATGTCGAGCATCTTTTCATGTGCCTGTTGGTCATCTGTATGGCTTATTGGAAAAATGTCTATTCTTCTGCCCATTTGTTAATTGGGTTCTTTTGGTTTTTTTGGATCCTGGGTTGTATGAACTACTTATACATTTTAGATGTTAACCCCTTATTGATTATCATTTACAAATACGTTCTTCCATTCAGAAGTTTGACTTTTTGTTCTGTTGAAAATTTCCTTTGTCATTCCTGTCATCTACCTCCCACTTGTCCACTCCTAGACTCCTCCAAGTCTCTGACACTGTTTAACAGTTTTACCCCAGCCTTAAGCCTTGCCATCACTGTGGACTTCACATGGGCAACCTTGGAGCATGCCAACTTCTCATTTCTCTGCCTTCAGTTTCCAAGCTCTGTCTCCCTTCCCACACCAGTCACTCCACACTGCTCACTGTCTGGAATAAGTTTTTGTGACAATATTTTCACTCCTGGGGTCTGATACTCTACTGTCTATTTCTTCAAGTTGTTCACGCCTTTATTCCTTTAATATCTATTTTCTGACTTCAGTGAGTAAGCCTATGTTTGACTCTCTTATTTTTTCCAGTTAACCAGGAAAAGTCTCTTTGATTCCTCTCCACCTAACTAGATCCTGTTGCTCGTTAATGCATCCTTTCTCTTGCCAATTGTCTCAACTCCCAAGCATCCTCTCTTCACCAGCTCTCATTTGGCCTGAACTATCTACTGTCTCCGGGCTGTTGAGCAGAGTGAGGAAAAACTCTCAGTTTGCAGATTTTTGTGATTAAAAACTCAGAATTTCTAATCTCATCTGAGCCCTAAAAACTGCTTGAGATTCCTGTATCTGATCCCAACCACCCCTTTCCTCTTCACTACAGGTACCATGTTTAATTTTCATTCATGGTGAGTCCCAAACATATCATGCCCCTCTAACTCAAAGAGAAAATAGAGAACTTACACAGAGAAGTTCTTAATATTTCTTATTTCTATATCAGACGGGATATTTTTCCTGCAAGTAGCACAACTCCTTACCAAAAGTGACTTTAAAGAATAAGACTTTTGTTGCCTTACTTAAGAAAACGCTCTGACATAGGTGATTCCAGGTGATTCCAGTTATGCCGCGTAATATTGTCATTAGAGACTCATCCACTTTCCATCTGTGGCAAACAGACTCAAGCATGAACCCTCATGATCCCTGACTTCTAGTATTTATGCCTTTGTATAATCTCCTTCCCTGGGGAGTGAGTGGGGCCTGTGACTCGCTTCTAACCTGTTGAATACGGCAAAAATGACAAGATGGCACTCATTTGATTACGGTATGTAATGTTGCAAGTGGACTTGCTTTAGAAACTCCCTTTGCTAGTTTTGGGGAAGTAAGGAGCCATGTTGGGGACACCCTCATGGCCTCTGGGAGCTGAAGGGCAACTCCAGCCAACAGGCAGGAAGACACTGGTATCCTCAGTCCTACAACCACAAGGAAAATGATTCGACATACAACCTGAGTGAGGCTGGTGGCGAATTCTTCCCCAGCGGAGCCTCTAGGTGAGGACACAATTTGACGCCTTGACCACAGCGTCAGGATCTCCTAGGCAGAGGCCCTGGTCAAGGGACGCCCGGACTCCTGATCCACAGGAAACTTGAGATGATGAATGTGTGCTGTTTTCAGCCCTCATGCTTATGGTAATTTATTACCTAACAGCCAGTCTTGATTCTGTTTGTCCTTGACATGCCACAACCAATTTGTCCAACATTTCTGTCTAGTTTACCTTCAAAATGTAACCGCTGCTTATGACCCCTGCCATAACTACCTTCAACTAAGCCAGGATAAGTAAGGGCCTTCTCATTTTTTTTTTCTTTTTATTTCCACTCTCTCACACTTTTGGTATAACTTCTGCTTCACAGTAAAAATAATTAGATCATGCCACACATTCATGTACCACTCAATAAAATAAAAAAAACCTTCCATCCTTTGTAGAATACAGTTCAAATTTTTTACCATATCCTGTAAGAGCCTTTGAGATCTGGCCACTAGTAAACTCAACCTCAGCTTCTAACACTTTCCCAGAACTCATTCTACTGTAGACATTCTGGCGTTTTTACCAAGATTGGCACCCCCTTTAGAGACTTTGACTTATTATTTCCTTTTCATGGGACATATTTTCTCTATTCAGTTATGTGAATGTTATTAGTAAATGCCTTTCTGTGCAATGCACTAAGCACATGATAGAAATCCAACAGTAAATAAAATATTTTCATCAAAAAGACACCAAATGTTGCCTAATGAACTATTCAAATTATCAGGTTGGATGCAGCTGGAAATAAATTTGGAAAGTCTTCTATTAAAAGAGCCCTGCATGCATAATCTGAACGGTAATTCATTTTCACCCAATCAGAAACAAAGCTGAGTCTACTCCCTGCTAACGGATATCTGTGGACTAGATCAAAGGTCCGTCACTGGGGAAAGGACACGGAGAACATGACATGAGTATTCTAAAAATTTTGCTCATTATGTATCAACTCTTCTAATGTGGAATTCCTGAGAATACCTCAAACTGACATTTCTCCTCCTCACTGCTCCTCTGTAACTGATCAGTTCCTGTTCATTTCCACTCTAAAAATAGCCTCCATATGTTTCCTATTTTGGGATGCAGATCTTACCACCCGGCAAGCCCTATCTGCAGGATAATTTCCCCTCCTTCTTTAGCATTATCATTCCAAGTACAGCTGAATTGGTACCTTTTGGTTGAAGGCTACCAGGTAGACTTATTGAGTTAGCTGTTTTGGTCTCTGTGCTGCTTTGACACATTATCATTGTCTTTAAGGCACCTAAAAAGTTGTATATAATCAACATACTTGTTTTCTATCAAAAATGTGTTTTGCAAGACCAGATTAATATTTTTTTCTCCTGAATCTAGAAAATTGGGTGACACAATGAGTATTTGGAGGAGTATTAAGAATTAATGAAACAGTATCAGAAAAAAAAAAAAAGAACACCTCCATTCTATGTATTTTCATTCCTAGCACCATCATCATTTTTAAAATGTATAATTCCTGGTATTACGGCAGTGTGAAGCTAAACATCCATTTTTTTTTTCTTATAAATTACTGAGAAGCACTTGAAAGCACTAAATTTTAACAGTGACACTGATATTTTCCATTGATAGGAATGGGAAATCATGGAGAAAATGGGATCAGACAGTTTGAGAGATTTGACATGTGAAAGAATTTGCTGGAAGGAAAATGTTCAAGATAAAATGAACATGTGAGCCTCAAACAAGTTTCCTTCTACTTATTTCCACCTGACTTCTCTGCTTTCCTATACTTCAAAGCCATGTGGGTTTCACTTGCATTGTGTATTTCCCATTAGTTGATCATAGTCTGATTACTTGTAGTAGGTAATATAATAAACATACCCTGCAATATATATGCAAAATTTTGGTGGCTTGAAAGTACCTTGCCTTCACAATCCACCATATAATGCAAAGCTCAGTGACTGTAGTGGGACAATAGACACCGCACCCTGGCTGGGGATCTGAATGACCAAGGTCATGTTTATAGAAATGTATGGAGTTTGCAACAGCATGTGGACTAGTACCAAAACAATATTCTATCACCAAACCAAAAGCAAAAGCAGTCCAAAGTAGGGGCGTGTTATTGGAATGGACTTTTGTTAGTTTTCTTCCTTTTGAGGCAATTGAAGCATGGAGAGTTCCATTCCAGTGACAGCCACATAAGATTATTGGGTAAGTGTGTGTGTGTGTGTGTGTGTCTGTCTGATATTTAGATGAAGGAGCTGTGTGTCCTCTCTTTGGGTACTTGCTACTGCAATCCATCTGGCCAAACGAGTTACTGTAAGTGACCTACTCTCTCATTATAGACAGGTTACATAAATTTTATTTGAGATTTTTCTTGTTTTTTGAGGAATACCTGTATTACTATGAAATCACCTCTTCGGACTGCTTTTGCTGCATCCCATAGAATTTGTGTGGTCGTTTTCATTGTCGTTTGTCTCAAGGTATTTTTGAAGTTCTTATTTGATTTCATCATTGACCTATTGTTTTTTTTTTTTTGGTAGGTTACATAAATTTTAGCATATTCTCTCTACCATCTCTCAGCCAAAAGAAATAAAATTTGTATTATATTATCCAATACAAATATGATTATATCACTATAATAATCATGTTATTTGGGGCAATATGTTATAATTCAAGACCAATTTATTGATTATTATTATTTATTTCATCCTCAACACATGCAAGAGAATATTTTCATTGTTACTATAACTTTGAACATTTCATATTTCTTTCATATCTATTTATTCTTCCTAAATTATCATAAGTGCCTTGAAGAAAGACAAAGTCAAATCTTAGTATAAATTATCAAGACATGAAATATTTGTTGAATGGTAATAATATGAAAATTCTCAGAATATACTTTTTTCTGTCAATATTCATTAATATCCAATATTCATTAATATTCATTAATTCATTAATAAAATAAAAATGGTAAAGTCCCCAATATATCTTAATTAAACAGATGTAATATTAAAATGGTACTATGAAGTCAAAATACTGTTTAATGTGCCCCGACCTTCTCCCTTTTTGTTACTCTTTTGTCCCCACTGTCTGTCATAGTTGTAGCATTATTCTCACATCTCAGCTCAAAAAAAAATTAGTTTTACTAAAATATCCCTGGCACCTCAGAATCTGTCTCAATGCAACTCCTCCTTTGCCTTCACAAACTAAATATTGGTTTATGCCAGAGTCCAGCTGAATTTTTGTCTTGGGAAAAGGAAAATCTCTGGTAAGATCTGTCAGCATCCACGGGTACCAGAGTGCAAGCCACAAAGAACCATGTGCATTCTGCATTGGGGGTGAAGTACAGTTTCTCACCTGGGTGGTAAAAATGGACCAAATGGGCAGGGTGAGAAGGGCTGTGGAAAGAAGACTAGTGAGGGATTTGGAGACGTAACAAGATGTGGAGGTTGGACAGATCCATATGGGGTAACCTTACAGACAGAATAGAAGGAGCCTTCTCCACCCCTTCCTTACATGACACAAATAAATGATTTAGATGGGGTCGTTTGACTTCTTTTGATCCCTCTGGGAAATTAATGACTTTTTTTAAAAAATGCTGAAACCTCCAGTGGTGTTCCTCATGCTTTTCTTCCCTGGGGTAACCAGCTATAACAGTGTTTAGAAAAGGGTTTGTACTTTTGTCTTAGTCCACTGGAGAGGCACAACACGGTAGAGCCTGGTGGGGGCAACAACTCTACCCTTGGCAAATTTTCTTACTATGAGAGAAAAAATCAGATCTATAAAATGCAGGTACGTCAACTGAGATATATTTTATGGGCACCACTCCCCCTCCCCCCCACACACACTGTATGCTTTATATATATTTATAGTCCTGTTATTGAAGTTGGCGGGCTCTGTAATTACTTCTTAATGCACTCAAAGTTCATGGAAATTACATTTACTTTTCTTGCGTGTGAAAATTCGAGTAGAGGATGAGTTAGATGCTTTCGGTGTTCAATTCCCCAAGCCTGGGCATCCATTCACCCTGTGACTTTTTCTAACGACCTGTTTCTCTCATACTGTCCTACAGCACTACGAAAGGTAATTTTAGAGACACTAATGAGTTTGGGAGAGTCAAGACAAACAGTGCAAAAGAAACAATCAGCTCATTCTCCCCTTCCATCTCTGAATATAAATGCTCCAAATTCAAGACTTTGCTTACAGTGCTTTCTTCCCATAATCCCTCTTCTTAACCATCTTCTCCTTTTCATCTCCCTTTCCCATTATGCCATTAAAGGCATATTTAAGTAAAAGTAAAGTCAGGAAAAAATTATGTCCATATTAAGTTATTGTAGAGCTTGTCAGTTTTAATCACATCAAAGTAGCTGATGTTTCTATAGGTTAATTCTATAAACTGACTTGAATTTATTATCTCTGTTGTGGTTATTGTGATTCTAGAGAAAAATTCAGAAGATGATTCACTTCATCATGAACTATCCTCCAGCCTCTAAATTTAATCCTCTAAACAGTCAAGCCGGGGAAGGCAGTTTGACATTATTTGTAGAGACATTTACTTATTTCTATTAATCTTGTTCTGAGTCTACTTTGGAAAGTTAGAGCTAGGAATTTCGTAAGTCAAACACAGAATGCTTTCTCCCCAGAGGAGTGTTATACTTTGAAAATAATACTGTTACTTCTTCTGGGCTTTATTGATGAAATATATAACCCAGAAATAACATAGCTGGTCATTCATATCATTAAAAGTTTTTCAATAAATATGTATGAAAAACTTAATATACGTGAACTCTCTTGGACCCCATTGGTCCACTGCAGAAGATTATAGTAAAATTCTACACTTTGACTATTTAATCTTTGTGTTGCCCTTGATTATCTCCTCTGTGGGATCCACCCTGAGGGTCACCTTTTTGCTTGTATCCGTGCTGGAGGAAGAGTGACAGCCAAGTAGACCTGGCCTCCTCAGTGTGTACACCAACCAGCTGCATCCTGGCTCTGACCACATCCCAGCATGCATGATGTTTCTCCCTCATTGACTCCTTGGCTCATTTCTCTCAGAAATGTTCCAAATCTCTTCAGCTCATAAGCTTCCAATTTTCCCTCCTCAATATCAGTGAGAGCAGACCTCTTCCTTCAATGGGTATTTTGGTACAATCAGTTCAGAAGGAGTCTTTTTGTTATCTCAGCCTTCCTAAATTTTTTTCTCCATTCTTCCATACATTCTTCAGAGTCGAATGGGGTGGAATTGTCCAAAATAAAGAACTCCATTTCTGATGCCATTTTGTTGGCATTCTGAGAAGCCCTGAATGCACGATAATCCCTTCAAGTTTCAGCGTTTTAAATGACATCCTCCTAATTTTTTTTTTTAATCAAACATTCATTCTGTTAGCAAATACTCACTCAGGGTCTACCATATTAGGCAGTGGGTCTAGAGAAGAAAAGGCATGAGTCTGGGAGTTAAGGAGATCACAATCTGATGTTTAGATAATCATTCTGCAGTGTGGTGAGGGAAACAAGAATATCAACGAACACTGAACTCTGACTATAGCTAGGCATAGAATAAAACTCATTATTTAATGTAATGTTAAACCACGATAAAAGAAAAAAAAAAACCTGTCCAAGAAAGTTCTATGTTCATATCATTTTTACCAACTCTGAAACAGACATTTTGAAAGGCTCTTGTCAAAGCATATTTAACTGGAGAGTGGCAGTGTTGACAGCCACAGTCCTGATGTTTTGACTCCAGGGTTCAAGTCCTTAAAGTAATCGTATGATCTACACATTAATACGCTGCGCATTGTACTGTGGGAGAAGGGGCGTGTCTAACCCGGAAGAGAATACTGCAGGTCTCCATGGAGCAGGCTGTGCCCGCTGTGTCTTACTAAGTGATAGCTGGAATTAGGTGCATGGGTCTTCCCCTGGAGGGCTTTGCATCTGGACGAGACTGCTCATAGCAAGGTGACCATCAGTAGTGTCAATAGAACAGACTCAATCTAGTATTAGAAGAGCACAGAGGAGAAGCATAAGAGCGGTGCAAGATGATGCTGAGAAGTAGCCTGGGACCTTGTCCTTGACGTCCTCATTTGGCACAATAAGGAATTTAGATTTTATATAAGAAGCACTGGGAGTCAGGACAATTTTAATAAAAGAATCTCCGAGGTCAGATTTGCATTTCTTATTTATAACTCTACCTAGAATGCAGGAGGGTTAAAGAAGAGAACAGAGAGGAGAAAGACGGACCACTGTTCCAATAACCCAGGTGAGAGGTGGTTAATGCGGGCTCCGCAGAGCAGTGACACTGTCGTTCCAGCTCTGCCCCCCTCCAGCCATGGGACCGGAGGCTAGTTTTTAACCTTTCTAATTTCCACGTTCCTGAGATGGTAAATAAAGGTAACAACTCTTTCATAGATTTGTTGAAAGGAATAAAGGTGCTAATCCATGTAAACTGCTTAACAGATTGCTTGGCACATTCTAAGGTTTCAACAAATCAGTGAGGATATTACATTTACTTGCAAAACGGATTGCTAATTGCCCTCTCAGGGAGCAGGGCATGGAACATTAGGTCAAGTTTTGGTCTTAGAAGTCAGAGTTAAATATTGCAACCCATGGAGCAGGACTAGTCCACTGGACTACAGAAATTTCTGGACACAAAGCATATGCAGTAGGTGGCAATCTTAGCGCACAAACTTAATCTATATTTCGTACTGAAACTGCGTCAGGTCCTCTCCTGATGCAAGAGTTTCAGCTTCAGGTACCGCTGCACCTTCCTCTCCTCCCATCGGGTCCGCTAAGTCACCAGAAGTAGATGGGAAGTGGCAGGCACCTAATTCACGGTGATGCCGTGATTTCTTTGGCTTTTTCTGCTATGGTGCTGACCAGAGAGAATATTCAGACGCTGTTTAGGACACTAGTCAATGGTCTTAAGGCTATTTGTGTGGTAGCAACAAACCCCAGAAACTTAGAGCATTTTTCTTGCTCCTGCTACCTGTTCATTTCAGGTCAGCTGGAGGGCTCTGGTCTGCATCGTGAGCACTTTGCGACCCAGGATAATCGACTGTTCTAGGCACCGTGGCAGAGGGAAAGAAAAAGCATCCTGTGAGTCCCTAACGGACTCTTAAGCTTCCATCAGAAAGTGACATGTTACTTCCTTTCACATTTAAGCTCAGTCAAAGCGAGTCATAAGGGCACATCTAAATCTCAACAACGCACCGAGGAAGAGGACCAGGCATATTTGGCAAAAAGCAGTAACATCCACCTGACAGATGCCAGTCACGCTCTGCTACCCACAGACTTGCCCACGGTAACCTTTCCATCTGTTCTGAGTTTGGAAAACATAGTCTATGGATCTCCCACAGCAAGCTCCAATACGCCACACCCTTGCTGATGGGGGCTTTGGCTCCATCCTGCACAGAGGACATCCCCAAGACCACTACCCGAGGAACCTCACCCTGCCTAGAGTGGTTCATTTCTGCTTCTCTCTGCTCCAGCTTTCTCTACCCCACCAAAATCTTGTGCCAGATAACCTCTAGATGTCTGCAAAGTCTGCTTTCAGCCCATCACAGTCTTGAAAAAGCTTCAGTCTTTAACTATCAACCCCCACCCATCCCCACCCCCTTGAATTCCCCAGGCAAAGACCTCTGATAAGAGAATGAAGACACATTCGATGAAACAAAAGTGGAAAAAAATTGCCTTCAACAGTGAGGAAAAAAAAAATTATATTATCACACAAGGGACGTTTCAAAAATGTAACATCTGAACCAACATCCCATGAGCTATTTTCTTGACCTAAAAATTTAAGTGGCAGCTAACAGCCACGCTGAATAAGCTACAGTTAGCCAGTCCAGACTTCGGTGGTGGTTATTCTCGCACAGTACAGATAGAAGCAAATCCCCCCACCTTAAACTTTACGGCCTTTTTGATATGACATCACTATTTTTATTAATAATTATAAAGCTGTGATATACTACCACATTTGCTGGGATTTTAGAAGTTAAATATCTAACATTCGTTGCAAACACATACAGCCTTAGGTGGCTTAAATGGGCATTTAAGAAAGTTTCACCTCATCTGTGCATCACAACGCTGATGAATTACTTCAGAACAGATGTTAACGTTTAACACATTTACTTCTTGGATGTTCATTTGAACAGAAACCTCTCAGGCTGTAAATTATCAGCCTGACAGACTGGAGAGAGGAAAAATATCTACATTTTTCTTATCAATTAAACACCTTTGATTTTCGAGTCGATGTCTTTAGCAAAGTCGTTTAGAGCAGTTAAACACTGTTCATGCCTCTTCAATTACTCTCATGAAGCGTTGAAAAACTCCACAGGGAGAAATTGTGTTCCCACTGTCAGCAGTTACACAGTTCCCAATATTAATCCTTCTACTTTTAAAAAAAATCCCGTACAGTTTGAGATTTGCAGATATTAAGTTCTATATTTAAAATAGACAAACAGCAAGGTCTTACTGTGTCGCACAGGGGACTGTATTCAATACCTTGTAATTGTCATGAAACAGAACATGAAAAGGAATATACATATGTGTATAACTGAAATGTATGTCCTGAAGAAAGGGGTGGGCTGGGATTGCTCAAATAAAGTCATGAATCTCAAACTTCAGTGTGACTCAGGATCAGCTGGCCCGTGGGCATGTTAGGTGCAGACGCCTGGGCTCCACTCCCAAGTTCCCGATGCAGTAGGTCTGGGGTAGGGGACAGATCTGCGTTTCTGACAAGTATCCAGGAGAGGCTGACGCTGAAGCTGCTGGTCTGGGAGCCACTGGTATTGAATCTAACGTCACCCAATTGTCTTCCCAGGTTAAAAAGTGTTCAGTAATTGAAAAAGTTATGGGATTTCTGTGGACTATATGATTCTATTTCTTGAAGATATACAATGAAGTTTCTTAGAAGCTCTAAAATTTAAAAAAAATTTTTTTGTTTCATTTTCTTTAACTCAGTGTTGCTCCAGATCATTTGATCCCAAACCTTTTTCTTTCCTTGTTTCCTTTTTTTTTTTCATGGACAATTAACATCTACTAGTTAAATAGTTCTTGAATATAGAGGTAACAACTCCTCCCGGGAGTGGCCCAGGGAAACCTACCAGCGCGCTGTCGTGTGCAGCAGCACTGCTCACACTTAGTTCCTTGCCTTCTCCCTTTGACCAAGAAGATACTTTGCTGTATTATGTGTTGAGAGTTCAAGGGAGCTCCATTTGTCCTCATAGGGAAGGTAGGACTTGAATTTATTCTTTTAATAGAGTCATAGCTAGAGGTGGGTGTGAAGGCACAGGCCATTTCAAGTCAGAAAACCAGGCTCAGGGAACAAAAGACATCAGGGAAAAGGTTTGGGCGAGCGATCGGGCTGCACGGGAGACAGGGAGTGACAAACTCCCAGAGCAAATCAGCCTCCGCGCGTATCCATGATCAGGGCTTGTCAAAGAACTTCGGTCCTTTCAAAGTACTTACAGAGTACTCTAGCACTCTCAGGAAGCTTCAAATGTTGTTCCAAGGTTGGTATAATTTCCAGCGCATCCTACCGTAGCTCACAACCCTCTCCCCGCCAGGTCAAGTTTCCCTCAGGCGAAAGTCATTGTGTTTGTTCTAGGAGTATGTTTGTAAAGGAGTTTTTATAGACGTTGTAAGAGGGACGTAATCAAACCGCTTTCAGGGATTTTCTGACTGAAGGGTAGTGAGAGTTAGATTAAGTCTGAACAGGTGGGGTGGAGTCAGGCTCCACTTAATCCATGTTATTTTCATTAATGAGAATTGCAATCAATTTCAAAAATCCCTTAGTGTTATATTCTACGCCCGCTGACTTATTTTTATAACATTTATCCACCGACGTCGCAATGGAGAGGAATTTGACCCTTTAGGAAAAGCATGCCAAATGACTGACTTTACTCTCAACACAGAACAAGACCACAAGTGATACTAAAAAATGCTCCTTGAAAGTGCGACTATTCTATGGGAGGTGAAATAGAACAGACATGCTCATTATACCATAGATTGTAACATCTGGCAAAAATAACCAGTCAAACATTTTAACTAGTCACCAGCCCTGCGTCCAGTGCTTTATTTTTTCCCATCCTCAGATCAAAATAAGATCAATAACTTGTAATGGGTGGAAACGCTCCCTGGCAGCCAAAAAGTGGTTGGTAACTGTTGATTCTGCATTAGTGCATAATGAATTACCACACACATGTCCAAGCTTAAGACAATGCACACTTACTATCTCACATTTCTGAAGATCAGGGATCCTGATACAGATCCTGGGGTTGGGGTCTCCTCTCAGGATCTCACGAGGCTGCATTCTCACCCAGAGGATCAGCAGGGGAAAGATTATCTTCCAAGATCTCTCCAGTTGTGGAAAAAACTCATCTCCCTACGGCTGTGAGGCTGGGGTCACAGTTTCCTTCTTGGCGGCCCCTCCGTTCCTGGAAGCGGCTCAGTTCTTGCCTCTCTGTTGCTTTCTCACAGCGTGGCAGCTCACTCCTTCAGATGAGAGGAGAGAGGGGCCTTCTCATCAGGGAGGGCCCAGGTCTTCTAAGGGTTTTCAGCTAATTAAGTCAGGGCCACCCAACATCACCTCCTTTTTGATTAGTTCGAAGCAACTGATTTGGAACCTATATTACATCTTGCAAAATGCCCTCACCTCTGCCCTATTCTGCTGGCTAGAAGCGTGTCCCACCCACACTGGAGGGGAGGGGAGTAGATGGGCGGGGACGTCAGTGGGCAGACAGCATAGAGTCCATCTTAGCATTTGCCTTTCCCAGTAAGTTTAGGTCACATGTTATTTTCATGACAAGTGAATCTGTAGTGAGGAGAAAAAGCAGTTTAAATCATTGGTTAACGACAGGGAGAAAACATGAGGAGTCTTAGAATATGCTCAGGACTGGGTCTGACACCAGAGCTTATGATTTAATTGCTTTGGAGTAGGATTGGTGCCTCAGTCGTTGCTAAATGCTCCCAGGTGATTCTTTGTTTAATTAGGTAAACACAACTGCTTTCAATACTTGGAAAACAGAAGGAAAGAACTGAAGTGCTTCCTCAACAGCACACCTGTTTATAATCTCATTGGAAGACCCTAAATTAAATACGATTGTCTAATTGAACACCTGCAGAAGGGGCTACTTAATATGGGAGTCACTTTTGCAAGATAAAATATTTAAATAAAAAAGAGTTCACTTGTTTGCTTCCTTCCTTCCTAAAAAAGGTTCAGCAGGGGGTTGAGGTATAAGTTTCAAAAGGAAAGAAACCTACAGTAAATTGTGTGATGGTGTTGGATTGGAACTGGATTATCAGTGTGAACTCACGTGTGTGTGTGTGTGTGTGTGTGTGTGTCTCCCCACTCTATCCACTGTAAGAGCCTGGGGTCAGTGATACCCCGAGAGCAACAAACTCATTTAGTGCCCAGATCTTGGCTTCTAAATACCAATCTCATGAAGAGGAACCACGGCTTCTTAAAAGAAGTGGCTGATTTCAGAAATGGAGCAGCAAATGTACGAGCAAGATGAGCCTGGAAATTCTTGGGGAGAAAGTCTTCAAAGAACATTGGGGACATGTTAACAGAACATAGAAGTGAGCTTGAAGAGGCTCCCACTGTCGAAATTAGGGCCAAATTAACTATATATATATATATATGTAAGTGGAGAGAAGACAAATTTTCCCTTATAGTAGAAAGTCATATAGTATATGAGGAAGGAATTAAAGACTCACCATTTGGTAATTTCATAGTAATTGATACAGGCAGGAATCATCTGTAAATCTTAAGAACTCTGGGTGACATTTTGATGACAGCCAGGATACTTACATACTCTCAAACTATCATTCTGTGAACAACAACAAAACAACAACAATAAACAATTAATTTAAAAAGGAAGAAAGACTACCTTTTAAGCGGAAAATGACAGTAGATATGACCCTAAACAAGTGGTCAAGTTAACGTCGCCAGCATTGGGACAAGGTCCACAGTAGGATCCAGTGTGATAAACTGCATCTGATCATGAAGGAATATAAGATAAATTGAATGTTTTCCTATAAAATAATCTTGCAGAAGTATATGTTCAAGCATCAAGCTTGAACTATTCCAGATCGAAGGAAAATGAAAAACTATTCCAGTTTGAAGAAGAGAAAAAGACGTGCAACTAAACACAACTGGCAAGCTTTGGACATTTTACTGCACATGTTACTAGGCGACTGGGAGCCTTACATGGAGTTTGTGGATTAGATAGTGTGTTAGTCTGCTAGGGCTGCTGTAACAAACAGCACAGACTAAGTGACTACACAAGTGAGGTTCCTTTGTTCACAGTCCTGGTGGCTGGAAGTCTAGGATGGAGGTGTAGGCAGGTTTGGTTTCTTCTAAGGTCTCTCTCCTCAACTTGCAGATTGTTGCCCTCTTGCCACCCTTTGCATCACTGTCCCTTGGCGTCTGCATGCCCCTGGTGTCTCTTTGTGGGTCCAGATTGCCTCTTCTTTAGGACACCAGTGGGACTGGCTTCATTTTAACTTAATCACCCCTTTAAATGTTCTGTCTCCAAAAACAGTCATACTCTGAAGCACGGGGGGTCAGGATTTCAGCTTATGAATTTGTGGGAGCCCGTAAGAGATGATATTAAGAAATCGGTGTTAACTTCCTGACTTTGATGGTCATATTGTGATTATGTTAGATAATGCCCTTGCTTTCAGGGTTGCACACTAAGGAATTTGGAAGTGACAAGACATCATTTCCTTAACTGACTCTCAACTGGTTCAGGAGAAAACAAGTTATTTATTTATTTTTTAAAGTACGTTCAGTAAGAAAGAGAAGCTTGTGAGTGACATTATGAAAGAGGCAATAATGTCATTCCGAGGAAGGGCGTGAGACGGTGGCAAGATTGACTACGTGGCCACCATGTGTTTTTCTGGCTTTAGTTCCTATGGCAAAACATAGGAAAAGTGAATACAGATGGAATCACTTTCTTGCTCTAACTGTAGAAGATGTCCAGGCAGATAAACGAAACAGAACCGTAGGGAAAAACAGGAGAGAGAAAGCTCTAGCTCAGTGTACTCAAGAAAGATGAAAGCATTTTGATGCTTGAGGCACAAAACTTTGCAGCAGATTCTGACGCCTTTGGTGGAAAGCTTTGACAGGTAGACAGAAACTCAACTGTGATTTGCTGCAAATAAACAGGAAGCATCAGAGTGGAGAGTCAGTTAATTTCTGGAGAAGACGGAAAGCAAATTTCAGCATTAGTCAGTAATTAACAGCACTTGAAAGCATCTAAAGAGAAAGCACCTTATTTTCCTCAACACAGACCCTCCCTCCTTTGAACATGACTATCCTGTTTCATTGCATGGAGCACAATTAGATGATCAATGTCCTGGACTGCGTGTGTGTGATGCTGGGGAGATATAGGACAAGTTCTCTCGAATAAAGGACTTACCATCTGGTGGTGTAGATTAATGACAACCAAATAAAACGAAGATGCTCCAGCATTTTTAGACAAAGACGAATATGAAGGCCTGTTTTACAGTTCATTGATGGAGGAAACACGTGGAGGTCAAGGGAACGGTGGGGAAAGTCTGGCAATTATCCTGCGTGCGGTGCTGTCTCCCTTCCGGCCTTTCATGCTGTAGGTAACCCTCGTCCCCCTGTCTTGGGCCGCCATTCACTTAACTAAGTCCTATGCAGCTGTAAGTGCCCAGCGGCCTAAGCTCCATTCCTAGAGAGTGAGGAGAATAAAGAAGTTTTTGAGGCAGGAATTGGCATAATCAGGTTTGTAATTTGAGAATTTGGGGCTGTTCATTATTTCAAACCATGACTGACTGAGTCCCGGCATGACAGACGTCACTTCCACCTGGCGGCCGTTGCTGACACCCCGAGATTCTGAGTTGAATGCCTCCCTTACGGGCTGCCCAGGACCCTGTACTTACATCTCCCAGAGCATCTCTATGGCAGTGATCTGCTTGTACGTCTGGATTTCCTACCAGCCTCTAAGCCTCCTGGGCAGGTACCATGTTTCATCGACAGCTCAGCGCTGCCTGCATGGACATCTGCAGTAGCTATTTGATGAACCGAAGAATAAATACCTGATGAAATACTTATAACCAAAGACTTGTCAACTCAGAGACATTTCCTCCACCTGGAGAATCACTCATGGATTAGGTGAGACTTGAACTGATATTTGGAATGTGGGCATGATTTGAAAGTTTAGAGAAGGAGGGAAAGGAGTTCTAGGCTGAGGTGGCAGTTTTGTGCCAAGACGCCCACGAGCAAAGTCTGCTGTGAGGATGACCTATTTTAACTGGGTTGAGAACCTATTTGGACTGGAATGTATACTTTTTCAGGTGTTGCCTTAGATATTTGGGGGACAAAAATAGGAGGTGAGGTGGTAGAGGACATGAATATTATGCTTAGAAATATAAGCTCTAAGTTGTAGGTCATGAAGAACCACTACACGTTTTGAGCAAGGAGTTGGCATTTTCAGAGCGCTGCATGGGGCTCACTCGTTACCTGTCCCAGTGCCACTCAGTGCCTGTTTCCTGAGCATCTCTGCTCCACCAGTCACTGAGTCAGATGCTGGAGTAAGCCTGTGAAAACTGCCATGTAAGTCACTGGGATGCACATGGAAAGACTGGAGAGACAGCAAAGCAAAGAAGCCAGTTGCAATAGTACTGAAATTGTCTAGTGAGAAGTAATGAGATTAATTAAGACACAGGCAGCGGAAATCCCTGAAGTTCTCTTAATAAGCATAATATAATTTACTGCATTGCATCATTACATATATATTTGTAAAGAATCATCACATATGTATTTCGTGTCCATATTACATCAATTATCCATACCTGGAGAAGGTCTGTGTGCTCAGACCAGGCAATCTTTTGATGGAATGAATTTTGGGCCATCTCAGTTTATAATAGTGGCTCGAATGTTCCTGACCCACTTATGTTCACCTAAATTAAGCACATTTTAACGACATGGACTTAAAGGGCAGAGGCCACTAATTAGGCTAATAAGTGACATGAACTGGACGGCTCCTTGCCTTCCCTCTTCTGTCACTGGTTCTAGGAGGGGAGGCGTTTGCCTCCTGCGTTCCTTTGTCTCAGGGGGACTGCGCCCTCTGGTGGACGAGGTGTTAATAGCGCCTCCTGGATGACGCGCTGTTTAGGAGGGTCCCTTCCCCTCTAAAGCCAGGGAGGGCTGGAGGCTTAACGTCGGGTCTTTGTTCAGTCTGCTACAGGGATGGCCTTACTCCAGGAGTCCTCACGTGTGACCAGAGCTCGGGTATTTTAGAAGAGTTCCCCAGACCTAACCAGAGCAGAATCATCACCTTCCACCATTTCGTTTCTCCAGAGGCCATGGCATCAAGCACAGCCTCCACCTTGCTGGTCTCTTCCTCAGAAGCTTCTGCCAAAGAAACGTGTGGGCAGTGGGGCAGGGTTAATTAATAGCGACTCACTCCTTTAACTCTGCCTACCGTAACTTAGAGAACTGTACTTTAAAGATGAAAACATTTCCCCGGCTTCTTGGTTTTGCTGGCCAGTATGAAAAAGAGCTTTGATTCCTCATACATTTGGGGCTCAGCGTATTCACAGCCTGATCTTAAACTTCACTTTTCAAGGAGGGAAAAAAAAAAAAAACTATACTATTATTCGGACCATGCAAATACCCCCACTGCTTTACTTCCTTCTTCTAACTTCTAAGAGTGCCATGTCAAACAAAGGGCTTTAAGAAATATTGTCCATGGACTTAAACTGGGAAAACCCACTCAGGATTGGGAGCCACTGGAATAGCAGGCATCATGACTAGAAGAAAGTGAACTTCCGGGGTGAGCGCCTTGCCCTTCCACCCTCATTGCCAGGCTGATGCACACCCCGGGGAGATCAGAGTCAGTTGGTCTTCCCTTTCATTCCATCACAGGCCTAGGGTTCAAAAATTGCCTTTATTTCACCCCAGATCAGTTGATCCACCTTGACGTACTTCCACAGTAACTGACAACGTGCTTGAAACCCGTTTTTAAGTATTTCTTAGGCGTTAGCACAACAGTTGCATTTGAATATTATTAATACCAATCACTGAACCCAGGTATATTTTAAAATGTATATAGCAAAAGACAGCATCATATTCTGAGCAGTTTTACAATTCTAGAGTAAAAAGTAAACTTCAAAAGCACACTCGGGTTCCTATGAAGTGTTTTTCGCATTAATAAATTAACTTAAGCTTAATAATAAATCACTGTACACCTGCTGAGTGCCTGCTGTGTGCCGTGGGCTGATCTCAATACCCTGCGTGTGTTAGCGCATTTCATCCTCAGATAGTTGAATGGGTTCGGTACCGTGATGATTCTGGTTTACAGATAAGGAAACCGAGGCACGGCGACGTAAGTATCTTGCCCGGTCGTACACGTAGTAAGTGTCAGAGGCATTGTCTGAAGCTCAGCCACCTGGCTCTAGATCCTGTGTTTCCAGCCACTGTGTTGTGGGATTTCTCCTCTGAGCCGTGCTTGTCAGTGTGAGTTTCCAGGAGCCAGGAGCCAAGTGGCGGACAGAGGGGAGTGGCAGGAGCATCAGCTGTCGAGGAAGCTCAGAAGTGCTCCGTTGCTGCTGGAGATCTACCATGCCAGGGCCAACAGCTGGAGACCGGAGGCAGATCCAAGAGTCATGCTCCCAGAAACAAGTGTGCAGAATTTTTGAAGTTGCCAGAGTAAATTCATTTCCACCGAGATCAAAGTAGCTTTTCTAAATACTGAGTGGTGGAAACACATCCTTAGGTCGAAGTGGCTCTACTGTTTCCTGTCGGAGGATTTTCCTAAGTCACAGTCATCTGTAAAGGAGCTAGGTCCCCGTCCTGGTGGCTCAAGGGGACAGGTTGTGTTATGGTTTGAATGTTTGTGTCTCCCCCAGATTCCTATTTTGAAATTCTAATGCCAATGTCGTGGCATTAGTAGGTGGGGCTTTGGGAGGGTCTTGAGTCCTGAGGCTGGGATGTTTCCTACCATGTGAGGACACGGTGAGAAATCTGTGCTCTAGAAGAAGACGCTCCCTCAGCCACGCTGGCACCTTGATCTTGGACTTCTGGCCTCCAGAGCTGAGTGAGAGAAATGCATTTCTGTTGCTTCTAGTCAGTCTGTGGAATTTTGTTACAATCGCCTGAACAGACCAAGACAGGCTATTTTGTGAATCACAAAGTAATTTTAAAGGAATGCTAAGCCAGAGTATTTTGTAGTTCTCCTGTCTAGACCTTATTTAGTTTTAAACTTCTGATTATTCTCAGAATGATCAAATATTCATTTCTCCTTATTTCTTCCTTCATCTAGTTCCTCTTGGCCTTCCTTGATCCTCCAAAAGTTTCCTACGCTCAGGGCTGGCATTCGACAGGGATGCACCTGCATACCTGACAGATCTCCCCATGGTCAGGGCCCAGGCCACTCCCGCGGGTAAGTGCATTGATTTTCATCCCTACTTACACCACCACATGGTCCTTGTCTTCCTCGCTGATTGTCCTCTGACTTCTGTTCAAGAATTGTCACCATTCAGAAACGTGGACCAAAAAGGGGACGAAGATGAACATTGGCTACGTTTCCGTCTCCTAATCCACACGGAACTGCAGACCCCACCCTTTCCCTGACCATAGCCGTTAGCGTCCATGTGAGCTGTTATGCTCGATGGTCCAGGACCGGTTTGGGTGTGAAAATGTTTGTCCTGCTGCTGAACATTTAGAGAGGCGTGCATCTTTAGTGCTGTAAAGGGTCTGGAAATTTATCTAGATCAATTTCTTCTTTTTATTGGTGAAAACAAAACTAACAAAACAGAGGCCAGGGCACTTAAGTGATTCGCTCAAAGTCTCAGGGACTGTTCAGGGAAGAAGCAAGAATAAAAATAAATTCTCAGATAAATGGATGTAAAAACTTTGACCCACGCCTGAAGAGCGAACATAGTAATCCACATAGGGTGCCTACTATATGCCAAGCTAAATTCAGTTCACTTAACATGAGATTAACATGCAATTTAACAAGTTAACATTTACTTTTTCACAGCCACTGTCTGTGGTAGTTACTATTATTTCTATTTTACAGATAAGGAGGTGATGTGCAGAGAGGTTATCTAGCGGACGCACGTTTTCACAGGTACTGAGCAGCAGAAATGAGACGATGCTTTAGGAGTTCTAGCTGATGGGTCTACGCTGTTAGCCACTGAGCTTATCTCCCTCTCTTAAATTTGTACCAGCCATTGCTTATCACAGACAATCTCTGCCTGCATCCTTTTTGAGAGATGTTTTTGCTCTTAATCTAGGTGGCTGGAATATATTTGTGCCTTGGCCAGAACAAAAAATATTTTCAGAGAATGTAAAGTGTGTGTAGAGAGGAAAAATACTAAATGCCTTCTTTGTCCAGCAGCACATGCTTATATAATACGTAATATACAATATACATAAACATTAAGTCTATGTATGTAGAATAAAAGGTATATGTGTATATAAAATAATCTGTGTATGTATATATAAATAATAAGTATATACCATATATATTATATATAATACTACATACATTGTATATAATGAAATATATATATCCATATATAAAATAGATAAACAACAAGTTCATACTTTTTAGTACAGAGAACTATATTTGATATCTTATAGTAACTTATGGTGAAAAATAATATGAAAACAAATATATGTTCATGTATGACTGAGGCAGTATGCTGTACACCACAAATTGACATAGCATTGAAAACTGACTAGACTTCAATAAAAAAAATAGAAAAAAGTATATGTATCTATACATATATATAAAATAATGATCTAATAATAATACATCTATGCATATACAATAAGTATATATTATTAGATCATTATTTTATATATACAATAAGTATATGCATATACATACTTGTTAAGAAATTATGATTCACTTGGCTAGACTTGACTTACAGAGAAGACGTAATAGAAAATATTTAGAAGTCATAATCACTGAAATGACAGTTGAAGCAGAGGCATTGGCACCATGATTCATTCATTCATTCAGCCAGCAAGAATTTACTGAGCAGCTGCTCTACATTATAGTCAGTTCCAGGCGCTAGGCTTTTGCAGTGAACAAAATCACAAAGATTCTTTCTATTGAAGGAGCTTGCGTGCCAGTGAGAGAAGCCGCTCAAAGAACAACAACAAACAAGGTAATAAATAGGTAAGTTTGTGTTCTGTTAGAAAGCGCAAAGTGTTAGGCTGAAATGGAAAAGGGAGCACTGGGATTGGGAAGGACTTGCAGGGGAGCTGGTAGCTGGAATTTACTCAGAGTAGAGTAGAGCTGTTTGAAAAGCTGACTTTTGAGCAAAAAACTTCAAGGTGGAGATGGAGATATCTGGAGTCAAAGAGGGACAATCAAGTGTAGATCTCCCTACTGGCAGGAGTGCTGACTGGTGTGTTCACAGCACAGCAAGCAGCCCAGTGTGATTGGAAAAGTGTGATGACAAGAGAAGCTGGAGAAACGATCAGGGAGGTAACGAGGGGTCAAATCCGGCAAAGCTCTGCTGGGCTTTTGTTCTAAGAGAAAAGGGGGGCCGTGGGAAGGTTTTGAGATGAATCAGCTTACATTTTTTGAAAGGTCACCCTGATTTGTGCATTAAGGCCATTGTGGCAAGTTTGGGGGGAATCTGAGACAGTAGCCCGGAGGCTACAGCAGTGGTCTCAGCGAGCGATCGCGCTGATCTCCAGTAGGGTAGGAACAGTAGAGACAGTCAAAAGTGGTCAACTTCTTAATATATTTTGACTTTAGTGACAGAAAAATTTCTTGAAAAGTTTATGCAGGGTCTCAGGAAAAGATGGAATCAATGATGGATTCAGTTTTGCTTCTGGCTTGAGCAAGTGGGAGATTGATCTGTTATCAACCTAGTGGCATGTGCTTTTGGAGAACGATGACTAGTTCAGTTTCTATAGATGATTCTGAAATGGTTATTAGACTCCTAAGTGGAGCTGTCAGGTAGGCAGTCTGAGATGTGACAGAGGGAGGTCTAAGTTGGAAATACAAAGTTTGGAATTTTTTTTTTTTTTTTTTTGGTCATGTAGATGATATGTGAAGCCATGAGAATACTGAGAGGATGTGTACCTGTGGAACAAGGAAGGATCAGCTCTCAGCTCCAGGCACGCATTTATGTGCCTGGAAAGAGGAGAAATCAGCAGAAGAACTAAGAAGGAATAATCAGTGAGTTACAAGTGACGTCCAAAGCATATGAAATTATAGAAAAAAGAGGCTAATGAGTATTGTTGAAGAGGGGGTTATCAACTGAATGGAATTCTGCTGATGGATTGGGTACAGTGAAGACAGAACACTGACCTTTGGATGTAGCAGCTGGAGGGCACTGGTGACATCTTCTTAGCTTCATGGAGCAACGCGTGTAAAAGTTAGATTGGAGCGGATATAGCAGAGACTGGGAGAGGAATTGAAGACAACAAATATAGCAACTCTGGAGGAATTTTTACTGCAAAGGGGAATAGTGAGGTAGTGAAAAGAGGATGTAGCTCTTAGGGGGAAATGCGTGTGTGTGTGCGTGTGTGTGTGTGTGAGAGAGAGAGAGATTACAGCTAGATGAAAAGAAAGGAGGTCAGAGAAGAGACTTATAGAAGTCAACACTCCTCTCCTTCTTATATGTTACATTCCTCATACGGTTTTGGAATGATTCGGTTATAGTCTGACGATTCCTATTTAATGGAGGCTGTTGGATAAAGTCACACTCTAGGAAGGGTGGTGCCCTCGAGGAAACTGCACGCTGGTGACTCCTAGAAAAATCGTTCGAAGGACGCCAGTTGGCCAATCAAACACATCCCAATAGGTTGACACTATGTTGGTGAATACATTACAGCCTAACTGTCAGAATTGGATTCATGCTACTGAAGCTCACCGGGAATAAAAATTTATTTATTCAAATTAGTCACATTCTCTTCTGACTAATCCTAGAGATAGGAACACATTTTGTCTTTAGTCTCTTCCTTTTTTCAGTCTATCTCCCTTCTCTCCGTGTATCCATTAAGCTCTTTGAACAGAGCTGAACGTAATCATTTTAATGTGTGTTTCCTTAGTTACAGTCAAACGCAGTCGTGCCTCCCGGAGAGCATTGTTAGGTCATTTTGATCAGATTGCAGGTGCACAGAGTGTCTCAAATCAAGTGATTTAGATAAATGTGGTGATGAATAAGCTTAGTCTACATTTTATAACTCCCTAATTAATGTATCACAGGGTAACTTTTGCAACAGTCTCGGGGCGAACTCCGGGCATCTTTTATATGTTCCTCTTGGGAAGTGGCTGGATTCTTCTTTAAGAAGATGTCCACTTTGGATGCTCATCATTTAGGGGACAGACAGGACATTCAGAAAAGCAGAGAATGATAACTTCCATACCTTTAGCCTCCGTTTCACATGTCTACAGCAGGTACTTAGACACATTCCCTGAGGAAGACGTACCAAATGGCACCTGTCAGATGACAGTCCTCCATTGCCTATTAATTTGGTTTTGTATTTGATGATCAGCTATAGATCTGAGAAAGATGAGCTTCGCAAAAAAAAAAAAAAAAATGTAAAAAGTCCCAAAGTACACAGTCTAGGGGAGATACGGTACTTGGACTCCATCGCTGGCTCCATGATGCCGTAAAACCACAGGTTTTCCTATCTGTCTCCTCTATCATTCATTCTTTGCAAGGGCCTTCCAGCCTCCAGGACCACTCATTGTCATTGGCGGTCACTGCAGCTCTAGCCACTGTGTCCCCCAGGAAGACTGAAGGGCCTTGGAACCCTGCCAGCTGCATTCAGCCTCCCGGAAGTCTCCCCAAGAATTCCATTCACATCTCATTGGCCACAACTTGTTCAGGCTAAGAAAGCTGGAAACAGGATTTTGTAGCTGGGCACAGTGCCATCCCAATGAAATCAGGGATTTTGTTACTAAGGAGGAAGAACAGAATGAATTTGGGATGGACAACAAACGTTCCCCAGAGTTGGACTCAGTTGGGAAGCATTCCAGAATGTGAGCTATTTTTTAGAAATCTGATAATCTGTGTATTTCAATGCTTTAATTTTATTTCAGGGTTTTATGCCTGAGATTTTATTTTTGCTTAAATGTTCTTGATTGGCTTCTGCTAGTTCTGTATTTAATTAGATTTTAAGAA